>NC_067148.1:11152952-11874618 GCF_903995435.1 Acomys russatus | reverse complement strand
CTCCACCTGAGGTCACCAAGCCAGACATTCCAGCACCAGGCAGGAGCATCCAAGGACAACCAGATGGCTAGAGGACAACGTAAGAACACAAACAACAAGATTGAAGACAATGCCCAAGAGGAGTAAGTGGTAGGAAATAATTAAACTCAGGGCTGAATCAATAAAATAGAAACAAAGAGAACAATACAAAAAAATCAACAAAACCAAGAGCTGGTTCTTTGAGAAAATCAACAAGATAGACAAACCCTTAGCCAAACTAAAAGGCAGAGAGATAGTATCCAAATTAATAAAACAAAAAAATGAAAACAGGAATATAACAACAGATACCGAGGGAATCCAAAGAATCACTAGGCCTTACTTCAAAAGCCTCTACTCTACAAAATTGGAAAATCTAAAGTAAATCGATGATTTTTGCTTACCAAAGTTAAAGCAAGATCAAGTAAACAGTTTAAACAGTTCTATAACCTCTAAGGAAATAGAAGGAGTCATCAAAAGTATCTCAACCAAACAAAACCAAAACAAAGCAACAACAACCCAAGACCAGATGGTTTTAGCACAGAATTCTATCAGAATTTCAGAAGAGCCAATACCAATACTTTTCAAACTATTCCACAAAGTAGAAACAGATGCACATTACCAAAGTCATTCTATAAAGCTACAATCACCTTGATACCTAAACCACATAAGAACTTAACAAAGAAAGAAAATTTTAGACCAATCTCCCTTTGAAAACGATGCAAAAATACTCACAAACTGAATCTAAGAATACATCAAATGTATCATCTACCAGGATCAAGTATGCATCATCCCAGGGATGCAGGGATGATTTAACATACAAAAATCATTCAATGTAATCTACCATATAAACAAACTGAAAGGAAAGATCAACATGATCATCTTACTAGATGCTGAAAAACCTTTGACAAAAATCCAACAGCCCTTCACGTTTAAAGTCTTGGAGAGATCGGGGATACCAGGCACATACCTAAACACAATAAAGGCAATATATGACAAGTCAATAGCCAACAGCAAATTAAATGGAGAGAAACTAAAGCATTTCCACTAAAATTAGGGACATGATAAGGCTTCCACTCCCTCCACGTCTATTCAATATAGTGCTTTAAGTTCCAGCTAGAGCAAAAAGGAAACTAAAGGAGATCGAGGGTATACAAATTGGAAAGGAGGAAGTCAAAGTATCGCTGTTTGCAGATGATATTATTGTATACACAAGTGACCCACAAAATTCTACCAGAGAACTCCTACTGAAGTGAGAGTTTCTGGTTTCTTTAAAAACTCAGTTGTGTCATGTGATGTTTTTCTGGAAGCTGTCTTGTGAGAGGGCATGTGATGTTTTGCTGAAAACAGACACATGAGAGGGTGGGTGATGTTTAGAAAGACTATAAACAGAACCCGCAGGCAGCGAGACAATGCTTTTGTATGGCTATGTTGTCTAATACTTCACAGGCCTTTGCTGGTCTTCACTTTGTAGAGAGAAATGCACCAGAGAACTTCCTGTGGTACTCTGGCTGAGTGTGTCCGCCTCTACTGACTCCTGCCAATTCGGCAGAGCCTTGCTGTCCCTGCTGGACTGTGCTACTGCTTCTGATTTATGTTGCTGTTTGGTGTTTGCTGTTGGACTGGACTGTTGGTATCCTGAGAGTGAATAGTGGAATTGCCCCCAAAGGAACTACTTCTAAATAGGTTTACAATCCCCCTTTCTTACTAACCTTCTTTCCCTCCTACCTCTGGTCCGTGGATTAGAAGGGAAATAGTTGTTAAAAATCCTAAATAAAGTAGGTTTTCAAAAAAATCTAAGCCTACACTCCTACAGCTGATAAACGCCTTCAGCAAAATGGCTGGATACAAAATTAACAACAACAACAACAACAAAAAATCAGTAGCCCTCCTGTATACAAAAGACAAACAGGCTGAGAAAGAAATTAGGGAAACAACACCCTTTACAAGTAACCACAAAAACCATAAAGTATCTGGATGTAACTCTAACCAAGCAAGTGAAAGCCCTGTATGATAAAAAAAAACTTCAAGTCTCTGAAGAAAGAAATTGAAGATATCATAAGATGGAATGATCTTCCATGCTCATGGATCCATAGGATTAACGTAGTAAAAAATGACCATCTTACCAAAAGCAATCTACAGATTCAATACAATCTCCACCAAAGTACCAACACAATTTTTTTACAGACCTTGACAGGGCAATTCTCAGCTTCATATGGAAAAACAAAAACCCCAGAATAGCTAAAACAATCCTGTACTATAAAAGATCTTCTGAAGTATCTCCATTTCTGATCTCAAGCTGTACTATAGAGCAACAGTAATATAAAACTGCATGCTACTGACATAGAAACAGACTGGTTGATCACTGGAATTGAATTGAAGACCCAGAAATAAACCCACACATCACAGACACTGGATTTTTGACAAAGAAGCCAAAACCATACAATGGAAACATGATAGCATCTTCAACAAATGGTGCTGGTCTAACTTGATGTCTACATGTAGAAAATGCAAATAGGTCCATATCTATCAGCCTACATAAAACTCAAAGTACTAAATCTATTAGAAGAAAAAGTGGGATAAAGCCTTGAAATCATAGGCACAGGAGACAATTTTCTGGACAGAATACCAGCAGCTCAGGCTCTGAGATCAACAACTAGTAAATGGAACGTCATGGAACTGAAAAGTTTCTGTAAGTCAACAGAACAAAATGACATCCTACAGATTGGGAAAAGATCTTCACCAACCCAATCTGACAGAGGGCTAATATCCAAAATATATAAAGAATTCAAGAAATTAAACACCAACAAACCATATAACCCAATTAAAATGGGGTACAGAGCTAAAGAGAGAATTCTCAAGAGAGAAATCCCTATTGGCTGAGAAACACTTAAAGAAATGCTCAACATACTTAGCCATCAGAGAAATGCAAATCAAAATGACTTGAGAGTCCACATTATACCTATCAGAATGGCTAAATCAAAAACTCAAGTGACAGCATATGCTGGCGAGGATGTGGAAAAAGGGGAACATGCCTCCATTTGCTGGTGGAAGTGAAAACTTGTGCAATTACTATGGAAATCAATCTGGCATGTTCTCAGAAAATTGGCAATAGTTCTATCTCAAGACCCAGCTATACCATTCCTGGGCACATACCCAAAAGATGCTCAACCATACACCAAGGACACTTGTTCAATTATGTTCATAGCAGCCTTATTCTAATAGCCAGGAACTGGAAACAACCTAGATACCCCTCAACTGAAGAATTGATAAAGAAACTGTGGGAAACTACTCAGCTATTAAAAACAATGAAATCATGAAAATTTCAGGCAAATGGACGGAACTAGAAAAGATCATTCTGAGTGAGGCAACCCAGACCCAGAAAGACATACTTGCTATGTACTCACTTATAAGCAGGTAGTAGCCATATAGTACAGGATAGCTATACTACAGTCCACAGACCCAAAGAAGCCAAGGAAAGCCCAAGGGAAGATGGTTGAATCTTGCTCAAAACAGGAAATACATTAGACATCAGAAGTAGATGGAGGGAGGGACCTGGAGGAGAGATGGGGTGAAGAGGATAAGGGGAGTGGGGATCAGATGAGTAGAGAGAGGAAGAGAACTGGGAGAGAGAAAAGAAATATTGGCAGGGTCATCTCTGGTATAAGGGAGGCTCCTGGGAGTTTATGAGGGTGAACCTAGCTGAGACCCCAAGCACTAGATGTTAAAGAGCATAAAGTTGACACCTCCTGTAGCCAGGTGAGACTTCCAGCAAAGGGAGGGGACACCAACCCACACATAAAACCTTCAACCCAAAATGTGTCTTGTCTACAAGAAGCATAGGGGCAAAGATGGAACCGAGATTGAGAGCATGGCAAACCAGTGACTGGCCCAGCTTGAGACCCATCCCACAGGAGAGGGCAGACCACTGTCACTAGTAATGATTCTTTAATATGCTTGCAGACAGGAGTCTAACATAACTGTCTTCTAAAGAGGCTTTGACTGGCAGCTGACGGAGACAGATGTAGAGACCCAAATGTTGGCTTTGTTTTTCTTTAACAATTAAACTTTATTATATAACCCACCTATTTTACACAAGAGGGAAAGAAGGTTAAAGGGAAAAAAAGAGTGAACCTTCCGGTATCCCTTCCACTGGACGGGTCCCTAGGTGTCTCTGGTCTGCATGCTGGTCCAGCCTGTTCGCTGATCCTCCTTCCGATCCAAGTGTGCTCAAGCCCGGTCTGAACCTGCTGCTCCTCTCTCTTGTCCACCTGTCTGTCTGTCCCGTGCAAGGGGTGGTCTCCCTCTCCCATTGAGGGTCTGTTAGAAACACAATAGTCCAGGTGGAGTCCCCAGGTCCGCTTCCTGAATTTCAGGTCCAGAAGGGCTCCACCCAGTCTATCTCAAGGCTGATCTCAGGGAGAATCCATGGTGTGTCCAAGGGCAAAGCTCACCAAGACTGCTTTCACCTGAGACAAAGCTTACAGTTCTTCCCACACCCAAGGCCAAGCAATGTAGCTGAGCTTGGGGAGTGCTGTGGAAGAGTAGGAGGAAGGATACAGGGAGCCAGAGATGACAAGGACACCACAAGAAGACCTATAGAGTCATCTAACCTGGGCCCAGGGGCTCATAGAGACTGAACCACCAACCAAAGAGCTTGCAGTGACAGAACCTAGACCCCCATACATATGTCGAAATGTGAGGTTTGGTCATCATGTGGGAGAGGATGTGCTTAGTCGTGCAGTGGCTTGAGATACCATGGTGATGAATTGGTACCACCTGGGGGCCTCTCCTTCTCTTGAAGGAAGGAGAGGGAGATGTGAGGGGTGGGATTTGGTGGAGAGAGGGGGAGGAAGCTGGGATCCAGATGTAAAGTGATTAAATAAATAAATAAATAAATAAATAAATGGAGAGGAAAAAGAAGAAATTGTGTTCAGACCTCCACATTCCCCCAATGTCATGTGCGTGACCCCCTCCCACAGGAAATAAATAAAAAATGTAATAAGAAATTAAAAGCGCAGTCTCCAGTAGTTACCTGTAATGCTTTTGTTGAGACCATAACGTGGCATTTAATGGCATTTATTGTACATTTTCTATGGTTGATATGTTCTTAAGTACTTTCTCATTTAGTCCTCATAAAATCTAATAATGTTGACGCTCCCACTCCTCAGACGAGTGATGGGAAGGGTTGGAGGGTGCGGCAGTTTGTCTAACCTCAAACAGGGCGAGCGTGAGGACTTTAAGATCAGCAGCCAGGTCTTTAAGAGGCCTATGCCCAACTTCACTCAGATCGTTCTACTCCATTTGCTTGTGGGAGTGAAAACTGCTGGCAATGAAGCCAAGTTCCAGGACCACTAGCCAGTTTCCCAGGAAACTAGGGGATCTGCTGCCTACAGCCATTTACCCCAGGTTTCTCCCTGGGGATGCTTCATCCCTTGAGGACAGCCCTGCACACTTAGGGTGGGTTTCTCAGCCAAGTAAGCCCTTCCCCACAACCAATTGGAGCCCACACATAGCAGTGTCTCCCTATGAATATCACCCACTATTTATAATATTAACTACCGTGTACAGTACATTCTTTCAGGAAAATATATAATGTGGACTCAAAAAAAAAAAAAAAAAAAAAAAACCAACGTTTTTTTCCCCACACAGTTTTGTTCATGAAAACCCTTGGCAAGAGGCCATGAGAACATCATAAGCCTTGTTAAAAGTGTAAGAAGAATAAAAATATGACCTAATTTAAAGACTGAATTCATTTTACTAAAGGATTCTTAATGATCTTTGCTCAATATCAAGATGGCCATGTTTCCCATCAGGGTGGGGCCCTGTCTCAAATGCTGCTCCTGACGAAGAGTCTCCTAACAACTCTGTAATTTGAATATAACTTTGTGAACAAAGAAAGACTCACAGTCATTCCTTTAATGCTGTGCATGCCTGTGTATTTATGTTTTCTTAATAAGGCAGAAATTGCAAAGCAAATTTAGAAATTCTCTTGCAAGCAGTTCTCACAATCTGAATATTTTAAAGAGTGACAGAAAGATGGCTCAGTTGGTAAAAGTGCTTGGAGTAGGAGCCAACAACCTGAGTTCCACTCCCAGGACCCAGGGTGAAGGACAGAACTAATTCTTAAAAGTTGTTCTCTGACACACACACACACACACACACACACACACACACACACACACACCCCACCACCACCAACAACAACAACAACAATAACAACAAATAAAAATTTAAAAAATTTTTGACACAAGGTCACATTCTGTAGAGCAGGCTGGCCAAAGACTCACAGAGCTCGGCTTGCCTCTGTCTCCCAGGGGGCGTGGATTGAACACATTGCAAACTAGCTTGCAGCCACCAAAAATGCATCAAGATCACAATAAGGAAGGCAATACAAGCAGTCATTCTTGGAGTCACTTAACCAGGAATAAGTTCAGATTTGTTCTGTGTCTTCTGTCCTCTGTCTGTTGGATGGGACTGAATCTCTGACTGGGCGAAGGCTGTCTTGTGAATCCCTCCCTCTGTCTGTATCTGTGCATCTATGTCTGTGTGTCTGTCCCTAACAAAGGACCCTGTTCTGTCTTTGGTGAACTCCATAGAAACCATCCCACTGGGAAGGCAAGAGGGCTATTTTACAGAACTCTTTAACAGACTTCTACAAGAGATTAAGACACTGGCTCCTGATGACCCCAACTGACCTAGACAGAAATGTATTATAAACATTGCTGTTTACCAGCCAGTATCCAAATGCTGATCTTCATTTCAGAAGATTGCTTTAAATCTCTGCATTTGCTACTTTCAGCAAATGGTGTGCATGTATTGTTCTGGGTCAGGAGCATGGAAGAGTACATAACCCAAGATTACAGCTACGCATTAGCTGGGGTTGTAAAAATTGATTACATGGAAAATTCAAGGCAACTAAAGTGGATTGTTACATGGTTCTCTTAAAAGCAGGTTAAACAGTCAGGTTGAGCACACAGTCTTAAGTGACCTTAGGGTGTATTATTAACTCTGGCTGTGAGGTCCAGAAAAGGTTCCAGTGTCTTAGACTATAAGAGAAAATTTTAGCACAATGCATTGCCATCCTGAATGCTGGCATCAACATACCTGGCAGAAAAAAAAATGTTTAAGCAAAGTTGAGTTTACTCTTAACGACATACATAAGGAAAAACGAATTGATTTCTTAGGTGTTTGATTTTGTTCTTTTGTTTGTTTGTTTTCAAGACAAGGTTTACCTATGTAGCCTTGGCTGTCCTGGAACTTTCTCTGTAGATTAGACTGGCCCCAAACTCAAAGGTCAGCCTGTCTCTCAAGTGCTAGGATTAGAGATGTGTGCCACACTCCCCAGCGATTTCTTAGTTTTCAATAGGCTTCAGAATATTTTAATAAGTAATCTTCAATTTTAAAGCATGCAGACTTACACAAAAGTGTTATTTTTATTACAGTTTGTGTCCAAGTTCATATATATGTTATACCAAGATTATATCAAGAAAAGTTATATCAACATTTTATTTTTTTCCAGTGAAGATATGTGTACTGGTTTGTGCATCAATTTGTCACAAGCAGAAAGGAACCTCAGTGGAGGAAATGCCTCTTCAAGATTGAGCTGTAAGGTTTTTTTTTTTTTTTTCAATTAGTGATCAACGGTAAAGGACCATCCATTGTGGGTAGTGCCGACTCTGGGCTGGTGGTGCTGGCTTCTATAAGAAAGCAGGCTGGGCTAGCCATGAGGAGCAAGCCAGGAAGCAGCACCCTCCACAGCCTCTGCATCAGCTCCTGCCTCCAGGTTCCATCCCTGCTTGAGTTCCTGTCCTGACTTCCTCTGGTAGTGGAATGTGATCTGGAAACGTAAGCCGAATAAACCCTTTCCTCCCCAACTTGTTTTATTGGTCATGATGTTTCATCACAGCGATAGAAATCCTAGCCAAGAAAGCATAATTTTAAAAATTATACTTAATGGCTGGGTTAATGGCTAGTTACTGTGAGTGTGGAGCCAAACTGCTACCAAATATCTGTGACCTTAGGTATAACATATAAATACCACCCTGGAGATTCAGGTTCTAGTATGGTGAGCCAGATCCTAACGTGGGTTAAAACTTAATAAACAGCTGAAACTACTGAAAAAAAGGTAAGAGGAAGGTGGAATACAATGAAACCGATTACCCACCCGCATTAGCGGTGCTCTCCCATGCACTCGTGGCTCTGTGCCCAGGTGCCATGCTTCCTAATGCTTCCAGTATATATGGCGCCTGTGACAAGGCCTTGGCAGGGAAGTACAAGAAGAGATGGCATATACCCCTTCCAGGTAAACATAGCTAAGGGACAAGAGTGTGCTCTTTTCCTACTTCCCTTTCTGCTGGCTCTGAGACTTCAGAGTACAAACCCTATTAACTCTGGCCTGAAGGTGGGTGGAGCCTAAACATGGGGCCAATGCGATGCCTTAAATACTGCTCAGAGAACAGGCTCCACCAGTTGGGAGCAGCTACGTCAGCTATTTGAGAACAGAAAACAAACCCTCCTGTCTTTGAGCCACTAACACGGTGAAGGCTCCGCCTGTTGCGCTACTGATTCAGACACCAGCATCTGGAGGCAGCACACAGAGACAGGGTGGTGTCTGCCCCATGCACCGGAGGGCGCGCATCCTGTAGGCATGCCCAACACACTAAGGAAGTACTAGATGATTCGTTCAGCAGTTTTGCCTTTTGATGACTAGTTTTTGGCCCAAGCTTTGAAAAACGATAGATGGAAAAAAAAAAATCCCTCTGCTGCTGGGGCAGCCTCTTAAGAGCAATTAGGAAAATAATTTGGAAAACAACCCAGAGAACCTTGTAGCAGGCTTGGTTTTGAAATAGCATCCTCTACTCTTTGCTAAAGCAACGTTTTGTTTCTCTCTGATCCTTCATGGTTTACAGAAGTGCCTTTCTGTGCGATATACATTGGCCGATTCTACCAACAACCTTAGTGACAGGAATTCAAAGGCTGTATGAAGTGAAGTTATTTAAGGTTTACATGGGGGTGGGTTGCAGAGACAGTAGTAGCAGTGGTCCTGTAGCTTTTAAATCCTCATCTGAACGGGGGGGGGAGTAGTGCTGCACCCCTGCAATCCCAGCACTTGGAAGTTGAAGGCTGGAGCACTGAGAGCTCAAGACCATCCTCAGCCTGGGCTTCAGGAGACCCCGTGCCAAAAAAACAAAAAACAAAGAACAAAAAACAAAAAACCTGGAGGTGGGAGGGAGAAGGGAAAATTATGCGACAAGGGGCAGAAAAGAAGCTGCCAACATGACCTGTGGTCAATTGTATGGTTAATTTAAGGTTTTTATTGTAGATACAAGAGAGAACAGCCAGAGGCATCTGAAGGAGTGAGGAGCAGAGAGAAAGACAAATAGACAGGACATGGTCACGGCTAGAGAAGCAGCCAGAGCAGGAGGGAACAGTGCGGAGGAGCAGAGCCAAAGAGAGAGTAAGAGAGAGCACCCGTGGGCATAGGAGAGAACAGCAGGCCATAAGGAGAGTGAGTAGTGGGCTGGCGGGGGTGGGGGGGGGGGGGGAGGCTCAGGACAGACTAAGGTAGGGCCTTTGACGTGATAACAAATGCTTGTGGGAAGGGGCTGATGGAGCGTGGAGGCCAGCATGGGCTTTGCTATGCAGACATGCCACTGGAGAACCACATGTCCTTTTGCCAGAGGCAAAGGACACTGCAGAGGGGAAACGGTTTCACAGGTTTCAGGGGGAATGCTGGCTTTTATCTCATATCCAGAAATCCTCCTGTAGACCGGAGTGAGCTGGACTTACAGTCAGTTTTGGACTGAGTCAGTGAGTCTGCCATTTTGTGGGGAATGATGTAGCCTTGGACCTGGTGGAAGGAAAGGAGGGAGGGAGGGAGGGAGGAAGGAAGGAAGGAAGGAAGGAAGGAAAGAGGAGGAAGGACTGAAGACTTGTGGAGTCCAAGCTTGGCTTTTCTGGGCTTGGTAACTAAGCCCTGAGTCTTGCTTGTTGTTGCTTTCTCAGCACCATCCTAGGAGACAATAGAGATGTGGGGAAGATAACCCTTCAATCCCTTCTGCTGCTGTCTGTGCTCCCAGGAAATGCCAAGGCAGGGAGAGGACAGTCAACCCGAGATTGGAGTTAAGGACGGTGATGCTAAAACACGAAGAATGGGGGTTTAACTTCTACTGATTAGAACGGCGGTAATTTGTTTCTTGTATTCAGCGAGATTTAAGCATTCTGTACCATTTTCTAGGGAATTCAAAACTCCCGGAGAATTATAAAAACTACGGCACTTGTTTTAAGCAGCATAGTGACAATATACATACACAACATTGCTAAGCATTAAAGGAAATAAAAATATCCGTGGCCATTTTCTCTGCTAAATATAGGATAGTATCTGGAAAAAAGGAAAAGAAGAAGAAAATGTGCCCAGATTTTTCTGGAAAGAAAAAAAATCTGTATCAATGAAACGTCAAATCATAAATATCCGAACACACTGTTTTCATTTTTGGTTTTGTTTTCTTTTTTTTTTAAGAAGTTGAAGAAGGGAGAGGGAAAAAGAGAGTTTTTATTTTTTCCATTTGAAAGAGTGTCTCCAGAAGGCACACAAAAAAGATTAAATACTGGGCCTCCTTGAGCATTTCAGAAATGGTATTTTTGTAGCTATGTATAAATAAATCCATCTCCAAGCAAAGACCTCTGAAGGAAATATTTGGACCAGTGTTTCCATTATTAAATAAATCTCTGAGCTAAAAAGTTTCCTAGATTCCAACCTGCCTGTCTAGTTATTTTTGGACACAACATTGTCTGGAGCATGGAGGGATGGAGAGACACCGTCTGCAATGTTCTGTTGTGCCTGAGGCACCCGAAGGACGACGGAGAGAGCAGTCTTGAGTTAGCACAGCTGGCACTCAAGGCATGTCTTGGAAGCAGAGAGGAGCCACAGATGTCCTTGGAGCCATTCTTAGGATGTGATGTAGGGCTGGTCTGTAATAGCCAGCACTGAAAGTGACCCAGTCAGTAGCCACAGGGAAGGCTTAAAAAAGGGGATGGCAGAAAGCTCTGAGCCTTAAGTTCAAGTTTGAGAACCAGAGCATCGCGAACACTTCTACAGGAAACGGCCTTCCATTGTGGAGCTCATCCAGTTTGGTGATCCGCCCAACACGTGAACAAACTGAGTGTTCTGCTCTGGTTTCAGATTTGCTCAGCTGATGAGCTTACTCTTTAAAGACAGCATTTGTTGCGATTAAGGCAGGAGAGACCCATTCTTTCATTTATTGGTCTCAACAACCACATGGTTCTCATGCTGTCGGCTGTGGGTCCACGAGAACTAGCCATCCTCTAAGAGACTCTGGAATTAATTTTCAAAAGAAGTCACCACTTCAAAGGACACGTTACAGTGATCTCAAATAACAAAGAGGTGGAAAATATGACAATTATAAAACCATCTCACCTGTGTTGATGAAAGAGACAAACAACCACGCACAGACACTCTGCAGCTTCTAGCACAGGGCACTGTGTAATGAAAATTCCTGGCTAGAGAGTTGAATATATTAGAAAAGGTTTGCATCAGACACAGCATTTACCAGGGCACAGCACAAGCTCATTGCAATGATTAGAGGGAAATAGTTTTATAGACAGAGTTGCTGCAGGGAGAACTAAAGCCAACATTAGCTTTTTTCTTCTGTACAAGGCTTTGTATTTATTTTCTTATAGATATGAACAGGGAAAGAAGGTCTATTAGCAAAATCTTTTGGGGGAGAGGAAAGCATATTTGACCTTCACAAGGATTTTGAACACACAATATGTTGGGTGGTTGGTTATTTATTTGTTAAAAATCAATTATGAAATATCACACAGAGCAAAGGCACTCTATGTGTGGGGCAAAGTGGATGTGTAAATAAATTTCAAAAGTCTTATCCTTATGAATTCATAGGCTAGAAAGTGAGACAATAGAGACCTCCCCCAATTGCTACAAAAAACAGGCACAATATTAGAATGGATGATAGGTGTCACAGGTGTGACAGAGGGGGAAGAGTAATTCTAAGCTTTAGGGAGGCCCTAGGAATACTGTGCTCAGCTGAAAAGGAGTGGGGTTTCTGGAGGAGGATCACAGCGATCAGAAAGGCTTCACTGCAGGGAGGAAAGGTTGGCAAGGATGCTAGAGAGATGGGCGGGCATGCCTCTGGAGTGGTGGACAGTAGGGCATGTTGGAAAGCCCCTGAGCTCAGGGAGGTGCAGTGGGAAACAGGCTTGGGAGGGAATATGGACAACGGTAAGAGTCCCCTAAACGCGTCTTACCCAGCCGGGATAGTGCCACTTTCCTCAGTGAAATTGCTTTCTTCACCTTGCCCACCAGCTGAATTGGGGACATAATTGGTTATTTTAAGTCCAATTATATTTAACTCAGTTGAAGGTGAGGATTATGGATTTTGATATTACTTATGACAAGGTATGCATAATAGGGCCTTTGATAGAGGTTAAAACAATGGCACACAGTACAGTGGTCTGCCCCTCGGCTAGAAAACAAGAAAGAGATGACAGAAAATGAGAAATGAGCCAATTAAATTACGCAAAAGCATCATGCTTGTAAAGAAACTGGAAAAAATAAAGTCAGGCTTTGGAGTTGGGCTTCAAAGTCTAATTCTCTTTGTCTTTTTTTTTTTTTTTTTTTTTTTTACAAGCACTTTTACTTTTTCCAAACTATGTAGTGATTGTATTAAACTCAGAAAAGAAAGGGAGGGTTAAGGGTTAGGGGGAGGTAAGTGTGTCCACTGACTAGCTTCAGCAAGTAATGGCATAGTCTACCCCAAATTTCATCACCATTGCTTTAATTCCAGCTTCTCCACTAGGCAGAGTGGTTCTTCTCCTGGCCCTCCCCCTCCCCCCTGTTGTGGCTCTGAAGATCATCCTATAGATTTGTCACTGAGCAGAGATGCACCGGGTGCAGCCCACGTGAAAGAAGGCCCACAATCCCTGACACTCAAGAGAGGTAAGTATGTGTCTTAGGAATTTTTAAAAAAGAAACTGACCTCTTGACATACTGTTCAAATCTTTATATTAGACTCAATATTATATTATTATTTGAGTAGGTTTGGTATATATGCAAAAACCCATTTGTTTCCTTCATAGCATTGCCCCCATGCCCAAAGGAAAAGGAAAGCACGTACAGTGGGGGCCATAGCTTTCTTATTCATGAATATTTTTCTTAAAATTAGCATTTTGTTTGGGGAATTAACATCATTGGGAAGACTATCATGATAGTACTAAAATCCGTTGAATAGCTAATTTACTATGTGCCTTGTATGCATTACTTTATTGAATATTACATTTAAAGGGCCTTTTTATAAAAAGGATCGCATCTCACCAGTTCCTAAGTAGCCAGGATGACCTTGAACTCCAAACCCTCTTGTCTCTACTTCCTAAGTGCTGAGCTTAGAAGTTTGTATCACCCCACCCATTCTTCTGTTTGCTGAATTCATGCATTTCTTTTAAAGCAGTGGCACAGAATTTTGACACGTTTTTTTTTTCTAAGCAGCTCACTAAAGTTATTTGCTTGTTTCCTGTGACATAGAAATAGGGGATATTGGGTAGGTAGTAAAAAGTGAAAATAAGGGTTGGGCTCTGAGAGAGGGCTTGATGTGCAAGAGGGCTTGCTGTCCAAGTGTGAGGAACTGAGTTTGGACCCTGGAACCCATAGAAATGTGTGTAAAGCCCCAGGTGCACGTGTGTGTGTGTGTGTGTGTGTGTGTGTGTGTGTGTGTGTGTGTGTTGGGAGCAGGCTCACTTGGGTTTGCCAGCCACTTGCCCAGCTCCAGATTCCAGTGCCAGCCCCTACCTCAAAGGAATAAGACATAAAATGGTAGAGCAAGACACCTGATGTCCTTCCTTGGCCTCTGCATGCATAGGTGTGGTTCCCTGGACACCACACACACTACGCATACTGCTCACGTACATCCATTTACACGTGAAGAAAGAATGATCAAGAATGAAGAAAGCAGTGACAAGTGAAGCCAACTGTTTTAGCTGTGTCCTCATCACTCACATCATCAGCTGTGCTCTTCCTCAGGCAGCACTATTCTTGATCTTCTTTCTACGAATGTATACACCCAATGCAAGCCTTCAGGAAGGCTTATTCATCCCTTTGGCATGAGCATTTTTTTTTCTCAAGAACACAGCTCTACCTACGCAACAGGGATTTCAGGCCCTTAGCAGTGACTCAATGGTTGCGCTGATCATTCATTTAAATGCTGCCTAGAGGGAACTGGTTTTTCTTTGAACTGAATTTCCAATCAATATATTAAATTTCTTCCTTAAGAACCACATGGATTGAAAATTAAAGGGCAAATTAAAAGCTAGCCAACTCCTTGCTGGCCTGCATTGATTCTCAACTATTGAAGATTGTAGCAGAACCAATCGGGTTTATTGTGATGGAAAAATTAATATGCCCATCTAGCCTTGAAAGCATGAGCATTTTTAATTTTTCCAAGTGGTTCTTTAGCACATTTGAAAGTTCTCACTGGTAGGCATGCAATGCCAGCAAGTGTGTTACCTGATCGTGCCTCTGTCATTCCTATTTGTAGAAGGTAGCTGTGGTCGTGATATTTAAATTTGAGAATAGGAGAAAATCTTTGCCTGGCAGTGAGACAGCCCAGCAGGCAGGGCACCAAGTGAAGCTGTAGGGGCCAGAGCCAGTCTGTTAAATGGTTTCTTTCTATCTGAAAAATGTAGTCAAGAGTGGTTTCTACATCAGAGAATTTGTGTCTTGTAGCTTGCAAGATGTCTGAGATGATGGGCAGTCTAAAGCAGAGAAGCATCGCGCCAGTTCTGGAAGGAAGGAGGCTGGAAAATGCGCAGCTCTGTTTTAGAAACGAGGAGCCAGGGTCTGAGCAGGAGAGGCGTCCGAAGTATGACAAAGGACGCTGATGTCTGACGTGAGAAGATTCTCATAGGACGTCTTCTTTTCTTCCCATAATGATCTTATAAGAAGGCTAAAGTGAGACTTCTTCCTGGTCTTGGCTTTATCAGTAATTGGACTCGGCGCTCTCACTGTTACACTATCTGAAATTGTATACCTTGGTCCTTCCGCTCAGCCTATTCTGGACACATCAGTAAGCTTGCTCATCACTGGTTACATGGGCATTTTTTGACTTCTTCTCTCCCAATCCCCTTGAAAACAGAAGCGATCTTGAGGATAGGAACTGTTTTCTTTACACTTCTGGAAAGAGCCAGAGGTTTTCCTCGAGAGATATTTGACGAGATGAGTTTACCAAAGGTTCTCTTCAAAGAAGCGAGGACAGGGTAAGAGAGTCAACAAGGCTTTGGAGCCTTCCAGCCACGTGCAAGAAGTAGTGACCACTCCAAATGTTGAAGGAGAAGGCGAAAGATCGCTAGAGTCTTCAGAAGACTTTAAAGAGGAAGCTGCTGAGGACAAAGGAAGCTAGAGAATTCTAAAGGACTATAAGCACAGGCCCAAGACCCTGCTTGGGTGGAGGGCTGGAAGGACCCGGAAGGATGCATCCCAGCAGGCTCTGCCTCATGCTTACCTGCCACTAGCTTCTCTGGGTGGCTAAGCCTAAATCAAGGCACCAAGCTGAGAGAGCAGGTGAGATAACCCAGGGGAAGCAAGGGACCTTAGCTCTGTGGACTGACAAAGTCAGATTACTGCAAGTCTTTCCTTCTTTTTGATAGACTTCCCTGCATTGCTTCTGTATATCTTTAAGAAATAGGCTCTCGTGCCATCTGCTTGTGTGTGGACACATTTTCTCTCTTGCTCAATACAAGCAGTTTAATGAATGAGCGAAGGTCAGCGGAGTGTGGCTGTAAAGTGAAGTAACTTCACTTTTCTTACACCAGGGTATTATTATAGACCGACTCTGCCTGCTGTTCCTCTCTCTATGGCTGGAAAACCCTCCAGCAAACCCCGTCACTCTTCTCCAGCCACTTTCTTTCTTTCAAAATGTCTTATTTGGTTTGTGTGTTTGTTGGATACAAGGATGCCTTACCTAGCCAGCCCTCCTATAGATTTGTCTCTTAGAGTTAGGTCCCCAAGAGGTTTTCCTGCACCACCCACCCCTACAGTGCCGGTGACAGGGTAAAGCACAGCATGCCAGCGGTCCAAAGAAATCTTCCTTCAGGACCTGTTCCCTCCTTGCCTTATCTTACATATACACATGATGGGGGTTGAAAGGGGTCTTGAAGACAGGCAGGCTGTTGGAAATTTTCCCGACAACACTGTGTTGTCGGGAACACCACTGTGTTGGTGGGCCACTGGTTAGAAAAGGCCTGTTCAGACTCCAGATAAAAATTTCCCCGTTCCCTTCCCTTTCCTGTATATCTATCTGAATTTCTCCCATTCTCACTCCCTCCCTCTTCTCTCCCTCCCTTCTTTTCCATCTCTTCCTTCTTCTCTCTCTCCTTCTCTCCCTCCCTTCCTCTGCTGGTCATTGAACCCCTGGACTCAGGAATGGTAGACGAGCATCCTACCACTGAGGTACAACCGTAGCCCTATAATTTTTATATTGCAAAATAGCAAAACCTAAACTTCACACCCTCATCTCACAGGTGTGTTGTCACTCTAAACATTCTGCTCCAGTCTTTTTCAGTGGTGTGTTATGTAGCTGCTGGGTGACTGTTGTGGCTGTCTACTTTATGTTTAATGTTTGGTTTTTAAGCAGTGTTCCTATTTCTAGATGACTTATTTAATCATTGGGCAGTCATAAATTGAACATCAATTATGTACAGGCACTGTGCTGCATGTAGAATATACCAGTGAAGATCATATAAATTCTAAAGGGACAGTCAGATGCTGAAAAAAAAAAATCACAAAAAAGCACTAGACCTGAAGTCACATGACACCTATAACCAATATTCACAAATGTGAGTCGACCGCATTTTATTAAACAATTTCCATATGGGTTTGCATTTGGTATTACACAATAATCATACAAATAGCATTTTCTACATTTGGAATTATTATATCAGGCTGTATTCCAACAAAGGAAATTAAGCACAATTATTCTAAATTAGCTTGAGTTGAAATATTTTTGCCTTGAGAAGTTTAATATAATTCTACTATGTCCATATAGAGCATTTAGATGTTGGGTAAACGGTGGTCACTCTCACAGATTGGGTACCAGTGCTGTCACAGAGCCTGCATGGTACTTAGAACAACATTGAGATGCTGTGACACCAAACCCAGGGTTATAGGGTGCAAAAGAATACCTAGCTTTTTTATGAAGGCAATATATGACATGTTTTCCTTAAACATATTTCCCCATAAAACAAGGCACGTACACACACACACACACACACACACACACACACACGCACACGTACACCCCACAGTCTTGTCCAGGCATATGTTATGTAGTTGCTAATTGACTACCATAGTCATCTACTTTAAGTTTAATATGTAGATAAGAAATCATCTAAATTTTAAAATAGGAATAGAATTGGATATTTCATCTTAACTGCCTTGCATTCCTTAAATTTCTAGGCTAGTAGTTTTTAACTTGCACTGCTCTAATGCCTGTTTGCTACAGAGACAATGGATGGCTGTCCGGAGGACTGAAGGGTGACTGGCTCCTCCCTTGTCACCAGCTCTCCTGCTGCTTACCTTTCCACCGCAATTTTCACCAATTGATTCTAGCTTTTCTACTTCCTCTCTGAGGTGCACAAACACACGACAAAACAAAACAAAAAACAAAACAAAAAAACCCATCCTTGTAGCTGGAAACAAGATGTTATTGGTAGCTGGAAACAAGATTTTGTTGTACATTTTTATAATGTATGTACATCGATAGTGGTTTGGATGTGGAGTGCTCACAGTGGTGCACACAGTGCACATAGTGACCCTGGAGGGTGTATTCTGTCCCTGGACTAAATCTCCTGTCACCTCAGTCTCCCTTCATTTCCTCTTCCTTCTCTGCTTTATCCCTTCTCTTGTTTCTCTCTCCACCTGATGCCTCTCATGGCGCTATGGAGTCAGTACATTTGTTCCTTATTTCCCCCTGTAATAGTTTTCTCACAGCCCAGAATACGGCCATGGACTGAGGCATCCAAAACCGAGAGCCAAGATAAACCTTTTGTCTTTTAACTGTGTTTTGTCAGGCATTTTTTGTCACAGGAAGCAAACTTAACAAACACAATAATGCTTTGTATTATACTGTAATATAAAATATGTCTGTCTTTGGCAGCGATGTACGAACTGCTGCATATATAGCTTATTCATGCGCCCATCAATCATTCACCTCAGCGCACCTACTCAGCATATAGATGGCCTAGAAATGAGAGGTGTGAAACACATCAGCCTTCATCTCGGCTTTACCATTACAGTGCTGTTCTCAATACAAATCTAGGCCATTTCAATACTACGTTGTAAAGCCTTTCATTGATCCAGCTCAGATAAATTTAGGAAACAACCCAAGATTTGAAGTGCTGAATCCCCTATCTATAACTAAGATTGGGTGTTGCAGTTATTTTACCAGTATGGCCTAATAATGCTTATTATTAGGCCTATAATTATTATTACAGCAGCATTTTCTATCCCACCAACAGCCAATCAAGACACAGACACCTGCTATATTTTAAAATAGCCTCAGTTAACTTAGGGTGGAGGCAGATATTAAGCCCCTAAGCCACTTCCCATAGTGAGGCATCTGCTTCTAGTCATTTCTATCAAGCTACTTCCCATCCATAGTCCCAAATATTTGTGAATTATCATCATTTGGGCCAAGTCTCCATCCACGCCGCCATCTGCTTCTCCTCCACCTAACCCATGGCACAGTCTTCTTCCTCCTCTCCTTTGATATGGGTATCTTTTCCAGTTTTTTCTCCTCTGAAGATTCTCTCTGTCTCCCCAAGCCCTGAAACCCTATCCCATATGCCCTGCCCAGGTGTGATGACCTTTTATTGGTCAAACAGGTTAGGCCCCTAGGCAAGGTACAGGTGGGGCACAGTGACAGCAAGTATTTATCATCAAAAATATATCAGACCAACCTCCAACAATTGGGGGACATAATGGGGCTAGTTTAAAAAAAAAAGCATCCTAGAGCCAAAAAGATGGCTAGGCAGACAAAAGTGCTCACTGCCAAGGCTGATGACTTGAGTTTGATTCCCAGGACCAACACAGTGGAAGAGAGAGCTGATTTCCACACGAGCACTGTGTTCTCACCTCAGCACTTGCAAAATAAATAAGTAAATGAACATATGAAATAAAGATTTAAGAAGCATCCTAACAGTCACACCCAACTGAACTTAGTAAGATGTAGGAGGGAGTCTACTGATGGCAGAAGTGAGTATTGCATTGGACAAATATCCTGCTTTCAATTAATAAAACATAGCCAGGTAAGTGCAGCCGAACAGAGGGACTGAGGATTATGGGATGAAAAAAAGAATTGGTTCAAGCCACGAAAAACAAGACAAAAAGGGAGACGTGAATATAGCTAAATAAATAAACCAACCAACAAGGGGGAAATCACCTATAGAAGTGATTGAGGTGCAGTGCCTCGATTGGGAGAACCCAAAAAAAAGACCACCTGGAATTGAAACTGATGCAATACACATGAGGAGCTTTAATTTTTCCACTTGAGCTGGGCTCTGACCATCACCAAGACAGTGGTATCGGGAAAGAGCCTTAAACTCTGAACTGAGCATAAATTTATAGGCTTCCTATCCCTCCCAGCACCCCAAAGCAGAAGAGTTCCAGCTTGGTAAGTGCCTATTGGTTGAGATACGAAAGAGGCATTGTGCTTTAAGATGGTTGGTTGTGAGAGGGCGCCAAAATTACAAATGGGTCTGTTTTTCTTTGTTCTCTCCCTGGGCCAGTTTTCTACCAATCATATCTCCTATGGGTGGAAAGGCTGGTTCCTCCCTGCAGCTGGCCAGATTATCTCCTGTAGGCCTATTTCTTAACCTGTGCCCTCAAATCTAATTCTATTTCTTCTGGTATCTCAGAGGTAAATGGGGCCAAACCGATTTCCCCCATTTACAGACAGAAACAGATCAAAATGGGACTAAAAAAAAAAAAAAAAATACCTAGTGTCCTAATTATTCTACGGTTTGTTAAAGTGAAATGGAAACACAACAAAATGACAAGGCACCACGCAATTGTTTAGGGGATTGGGAAGAGAGGGAGGGAGGGTGGGATAGAGGAAAGAAAGAAGAAAGGGAGGGAGGGAAAAAAGGAGGGAGAGAAGGAAGCAAGGAAAGAGGCAGGCAGGCAGGTAACAAAGGGCAATGTTGACATTAGGTGAACTTTAAACATAAGGTAAACTATATCCAACATGGAAATGATTAAATTTATGGGAAAGCTATCAACATTTAAAAGCCCATAAGCAGTAAAAAAAAAAAAAAAATTGAAAATTAGTAGATTCAAAAATCTGTTGGAAAGTCAAGAACTTAACAGAAGTGATAATGGACACTTTCAGCCTGTGCCTCTTCCAAGTTTGGACCTGCCTTGGAAAAGTCTTCAGATCTCGTTCAGGTTCTACTGAGCACACTGCTGCCTTCTCCTCCCCACTGCACATCTTGCCTACTCTAAATCTTAACGTTTGTCAGGAGCTTTCTTCAGCTCCTCTCCTCGGGGCAGATGGTGAATCGTCCTTTAGGCACATCTTCCCGCTCTTCTCACCCGACTGTGGACACATCTGTTTCTTCTCAGAGATATAAGAGTCTTCAGTGAGTCTGTCGGGCCATTGCCTTGATACAATAACCAAGGTGTGCCACTCCCACCCTGAGGTTCACTGAATTTCGTCTCTTGAGCCCTGACTCTCTCTCCCTGTCACTCTACCAAAGATGGAACCATCATATTTCAAGGATGCTAAAAATGTCAATATTTGGGATTTAAATAAAAAAGAAGTTGTGATTGTGGGAGTAGGTGTCCCCGACCCGCGGGTTCAGTTATTCGTGGAGTGGCGAGGAGGGTCGCGACCTGTGAATAAAGAATGGACGAAAGAGAGACACGAGCCCAGGAAAACTTTGCTTATCGAGGGCCGTTTATTGTAAGGGGGTATCCAAATTTAAAGTAAGCTTCTGAAAGGGTGGGGGTAGGAAGGAATGCAGTGGAAAGTTACAAAATCTTCTGGGCCAGGCCCAAGGACAGCAGGTGTGGAGTGGGCAATTATACAGAAGTCTCGATACAC
This sequence comes from Acomys russatus, assembly GCF_903995435.1. Classification (NCBI taxonomy): domain Eukaryota; kingdom Metazoa; phylum Chordata; class Mammalia; order Rodentia; family Muridae; genus Acomys; species Acomys russatus. Next base: position 11,853,472 of record NC_067148.1, on the reverse strand, counting down.
TGAATGTTCTCTTTCTCAAGGTCAGGCTGGATCTTTGTGGTAGCCAGGCAGAATAATTATCTCAAGTATGCAGACAGCTGTGGCTTTCAGCCAGCAGGGCCTCTCAGCCACTGGGGCAGGCCAGGCAAGGTCCTATGGCTCCTGACAAGTAGGGGGCTGGAAATAGTCTTCCTCCTTTCTCCTTTCACATGAGAAGTGTTCTTGTAAGCCAGGCACAGGTATGGAGGGCTGAGCTGGAGGGCTCTCCCCTAGGGGGACCTTCTGGACCACTCCACTAAATTCTCAATAGGGTTGATGAAAATCTAGGGTAAGGTTAAGGCGCTGTGAGTACAGGACAAGGTGACAGACAAGGACACCTAGGCTTTCCAAATGGAAACAGCGAAGGGACCACCACAAGGATCCAAAAGGCAAATAAGCTCTGAGACTCTCGTCCATTAAAATCATGGTGTGCCATCCAAGCCTCCTGCCCCTTATTCTATCTCAATGGCTTTATTTTACAACACTTTGTTTGGCTGCAAGGCCAGGATGTTACAGACCCGGAATCCTAGACCGACGATTGAAATTGGCGAAGTTGGGGAGGCCAAACTCAGACGTCAGGCAGCCTAGTAGAGTAAGCCACACCACATGATCTTACCTGATATATATATATATATTGATATATATATATATATATATATATATGTGTGTGTGTGTGTGTGTGTGTGTGTGTGTGTGTGTGTGTGTATCACTGTTTTTGAAAGGCACAAAGCTAAGAAATCTGATATTTGTTCCACACTAGTTTGACTGTACAATAGGTTGATGCATAGGTGATTTTAGCCAGTCCATTTTTTTTTTTTTAGCAGTTCCTAGGTTACTTTGCAGGAAATACTGACTCTTCATTTGACTGCATAAGAGGGAGCTAAAGTGGGGTTCTGTGGGCTTGAGCCCCGTGTCTTGGGACCTATTTATTCTTCCCTAAGAAGTTATGAGAGAATTAAGGCAAAAATGTCCCAAGGGTGGTCCACACAGCCTCCAGGATTTGGTTATGTTCATGTACACATACCAAACTAGCCACTCAGCTTTGAGGCTGACATGCCTCTGATGCCACTAATTACTGAAGGTGTCAAGTACCGTTTCTTATGCTGACTGACAGTGTGGCCATCTTTATGAAGTGCCTGTCGATTTGGTGATCTGTTTTTCTGCAAAATTCTCTCTCATAAAAATATCAAACCTAAAAAAAATTTAAAAAAAAATCAAACCTATGATCTGATCTAAGTCCTTTGTGTGTCTTGAATCTTTCATCGAGTGAGGTAGGCACTTTATGCTGAGCTTACCTTTTAATGTAATCTAACACACTCATCTTTCTTCTGTGATCTGAACCACTTTTTTGTGTCCCATTGAAGAAAAATGCCTTGTTACAGGACATTCACATATTCTGTGTTTTTTTTGTTCTCTCTTTGGAAAGTTAGTCTTCGAATGTTTACTCTGTCATATTGGTCCAGCTGCCACTCTGTGCTGCAAGAAGATTGCTCGGCTACCCTCCGGACAACCAATAGTCTGTGCACACTGTGAACCAGTCCCATACTCAGAATCGAACCTGCATGGCAGAGGGTCACACAGGAGCAGTATTTGAATTTTGCTTTTGTGTGGAAAAAATGAATCCTTGAGAAAACTCTCTGAATGCTTGCCAATCTTTTTTCCAGCTTGCTGAGATTATGCCATATTTTTCATAGTTTATTATCCATCAGATAAAAACCAACCTCTCAAACCATGCTCAACTCAACACCTGTTTTCCTAATAGTATGAAGGAAAGATCAGCAAGGTAGTAATTCCTGTCTACTGAGTCAACTTTCTCACCAAAGAAGCTGCATCATACAGTTTCTTCTCAATCTGCAACAAGCTCAGGTCATCCGGGAGGAGGAGACCTCAGATGAGCAATCGCCTCCATCAGATTGGCTTGTGAGCCTGCCTGTGGGTATTTTCTTGGTTAATGATTGATGAGGATGGGCCCAGCTCTCTGTGAGTATGTGCCACCCTGTGTGGGCGATCCTGGGCTATATAAGAAAACAGGTTGACCAAGCCATGAGGAGAAGCCAGTAAGCAGCACCCTCCATGGCCTCTGCATCAACTCCTGCCATGCCTTCCCTCAGTGATGGACAGTGGTCTGGGAAGTGTAAGCCAAATAAACTCTTCCTTTCCTAAGTCATTTTTGGTCATGGTATCTTACTGCAGCAATCTGGGGGAAAAACTGGTATAGGCACCTTTCCTTTCCTCATAGCCAGCATTCAAAAGAGAAACTAATTGTGTTTGGCGGATGGCTCCATTGGGAAAGGGCTTGCCCTGCAGGTATAAGGACCGGAGCTTCTCCCAGAACTCACGTTAAAAGCCAAGAGTGGCAACTGCACCTGCAATCCTAACACTGAAGAAGCAGGGACAAGAGGGTCCTGTAGGCCCACTGGCCAGGTGGTCTAGCTGCACTTAGGAGCTCCAAGTTAAATGAGAGTCCTTGTCTCAGAAAAGATGGTGGCGCGTGATAGCAGAAGTCAGTTGGTGCTGACCTCTGTCCTCTGCATATATGTGCTCACCTGCGTGTTCACATTCATCTACATAAACATGTGCGCACACACACACACACACACACACACACACACACACACACACACACATATACCCAAAGGAAATAATGATTTTTAAATCATTATTATAAAGCAAAAGTCATGGGGCTGGAGAAATGGCTGGTAGTTAAAAGGTTAAGAGCATCAACTGCTCTTTCATAGGACCCAGGTTCAATTTCCAGCACCCACATAGCAGCTCACAACCATCTGGTACTCCAGTTCCAGGGAATTTGATGCCCTCTTTTGGTTATCTTTGGCACCGCACACATGCAAAACACAGACCTTCAGGCAGAACACCACACACATTCAACCTAATAAAAGAAGAAAGAAAGAAAGAAAGAAAGATTTAAAAGACACACTGAATTTGGTATTCTGTATTATTTGAAATGATAGAGCTTATTTCATGGACTCTCTAGGGATCATTTCTGTTTCATCCTCTTGTTTAGACACAAGCTGCATTTGAGGTTTTAAAAATTATTATTATAGTTGAGAGAAGATATTATGAATGCTGATTTTAGGGTCACTCCTTACGAGAACAGAAATAAAGCATTTTTCTTGTGAAACCATTCTGGAGTTTTATTTTCTTCTAACAAATTGATGAAAAAAATGTTTTCAGGAGGAATAAGGCCATTATTTAAGTATCATTTTGAAGCTGCTATAAGGTTAATGAATACATTTTATGTCCTATGCCAACCTTCATTTTCTTTACCAAATGGAAACCAGTGGGAAACCAGAGCATGAAGAAGAATCTAAGTTGCATTAGACGTGAGGAAGCCTACAAATCAGGGGAAGGCTTCTGTTCTAGTCCTGCCTGTCATTATAGGAGCCAGACAGCAGTTCTGCAAATGGGATTATGGTCCAAGTGCAGTGACGGCAACAGCAATGAAATAGGGCTGCTTAGACAAACAAAATTAACAAAGCAAACAAATGAAAGCCTTCACCTCACCACAGCATCTTGCTTTAGAATCCAACAAGACCTTGAAATAAGAGACCAGATTCTCTTTCCAGTTCCTTCCAACTGATGCGCCCACTGTGTGCCAGGAACCTACTGTGTGCCAAGAATCGCATTAAGCACTGTTGATATGGCTAAGCCGAGCCCGCATGGTCTATGTTTTTGGGAGGCATGGGAGTAAACTGGCAATGCTGCTGTAAGGTGTAGAGTGTGCAGAGAGCAGTCTCGGTACACTTAAGGCTTTGGCATGAGTACTGGCAAAATGGGACAAGGTGCTCAGAGAAGACTCCCGTGGGAATGCCGTACGAGCTGATGCTGACGGGGGAACTGAAATGTATTAACTGAAGATAAGAGTAACTTAAGAAAGCCACGCACATGGAGCTAACCTTAAGTAAACAATATTGCAATTCCAGCAATGGTAAAGAAGAAACCTAGAGGAAATGGCAGGAGAGAGTTGGTGAAGGAGTTTTAGTTAAAGGAGCTGAGTCCTAAACTCAAAGCAAAGAGGGTGTCGGGCAGTGGGGAGGGGGGGAGGAATGCTAAGGATAGAGAAGTACCATTGGAGATGGCATCACGGAGGACACTGGCAACAACATCAGGACCACTTTAGCCTGGCTATTGAGAAGGGCAGTGAGGGGAGCAGGGATGGCCAGGCCTGGCCTTGTGGATAGGACTTCAGGCTGTGAAGCAAAGGCAGGGCAAGTTGGACTGACTTCCTGTAATTTTTTGTTTTCTTTAGTTTATTTCTTTACTTTAAAAAGTTACATCTATTTATTTTGTATGAGAGAGGGGGAGGCAGAAAGAAAGGGATAGAGAAGGAAGGAGGAAATGGGGAAGGAAGGGGATGGGAGGGCAAGATGGGGAGGGAATGGAGGGAGCTCTTTTTACTTTATCATCACTACTACCATAACCACCACCACCACCATCACCACCACCATCACCATCACCACCACCACCACCACCACCATCATCATCACCATCACCACCACCACCATCATCATCACCACCACCACCACCACCATCATCATCACCATCACCACCACCACCATCATCATCACCACCACCATCACCATCACCACCACCATCATCATCACCATCACCACCACCACCATCATCACCACCACCACCATCATCATCACCACCACCACCATCACCATCATCATCATCATCATCACCACCACCATCACCATCATCACCACCATCACCACCACCACAATCACCACCACCATCACCACCACCTCCACCATCACCACCACCATCATCATCACCATCACCACCATCATCATCACCACCACCACCATCATCATCACCACCACCATCACCATCACCGCCACCATCATCATCATCACCATCACCACCACCATCACCATCATCACCATCACCACCACCATCATCATCACCATCATCACCATCACCACCATCATCATCACCACCATCACCATCACCACCACCATCATCATCATCACCATCACCACCACCATCATCATCACCATCACCATCATCACCACCATCATCACCATCACCATCATCACCATCACCCTCATCATCACCATCATCACCATCACCATCATCACCATCACCACCACCATCATCATCACCATCACCATCATCACCACCATCATCATCATCACCATCATCACCATCACCACCACCATCATCATCACCATCACCATCACCACCACCATCACCCTCATCACCACCATCATTATTTTTACAATCTCCCAGTCTCTCTTGTTTTCTGAACAGTCTGGGAGCAAGTCTCTTACATGGTTTTACCCCTCATACTTGAGTATATTTGTGCATTTATGTATTTATTTAGTGCTGCTCACAGGGATAGATAGAGTTTAATACTGACAGGAGCAGCCCTGTGTGAGCACTGTGCTCAGGTGTTGTCTTCTAAGCAGCATCTTGGGGTGTAGTCCCCGTGATGTAAAATCCTGTGCGTGGCCATCAGGTCTCCGGGAAATTCAGCCTTTATTCAGGGTTCCAGTTTCTTCACAGGGAGGAGACTTTTGTGATCAGCTAGACGGCAAATGAAATGTCTCTTGGGTTGTATTGTGCGTGTCTTAAAGTGCAAAGCTATTCTTACGTAACACAGCAGAATGGCCCGGAGCAGGAAATTAACATTGGCACAATACCTTGCAGACCTAATTCAGAATCTCCTAACTATCCTAATAACTCTCTGCACTGTGTGTGAGAACATTGCACTTAGTCATTTTGTTTCTTTAGTTGCCTTCAAAACATGACCAGATGTCTTTATAGTTCACGATGTATTAATGTGGTGCGTGCACAGTCACGCACAGAGTCATACACAGAACCAGGCCTGCTTGCCTCCGTGTTGCTGGGGTTGTAAGTACATCTCAAGCGTTTTACATGAGTGTTGGGCTGTGAAGTCATAGTCCTCATGGTCACATGACCAGCGCTCTGCTAACTGAGCCATCTCTCTGGCCCCAAGTACCAACACTAAAAAGAGGCCTGTGTTGGTGTTTTTTAGGCAGCCCATTCAGGCAGCAGTTAATGGGATGCTTCCTATCCTGGCTTTAAGGCAGGGGTAAGGCAGGCGTGGTGCAGTGTCTTTCTGGGAGCATCCTGTCAGGAGACACATGGTGGTGCTTTCGTCCAGTCTGCTGGTCACTTCGGCTGTTTCATCAGGGTAGTTTTTGCTAAATGACACGACCCTATAGTCTACTGTTTTTCTCTTGAAAATAATAGGCCTTGTGGGGAGATGTTTTGAGACGATAAATGTCCTGTTTCTCCTTAAAATTTCATCCTCCAGAGAAGTCATGGATGATTCTCATCTGAATCAACTAGTTATGTTTCTTCTCCATTGGTGATTTTTTTCTCTCAATCCATCATCCCAGCTACACTTATTAACTACATCCTTAATATAAGAAGGGGCTTTCTGCTCATCATTAAATCAGCTGTTCTGATCACTTGTGGAACCTTGTTTGTATTATTTTTAACTTATTAGAACTGAATAGCATTTAGCATATGTGAGTGGCTTTCTAGATACACAAAGAACAGTCTGGGGCAGAGAAAAGAAAGTGCGCGCAATTTGTGCAGCAAGTGCATCACGTTCTGTGTCTTTTCGAGCTTGCGGGGCCGGGTGGGGAGGATGCGCCCACTGGGAGTGAGGGCTAGGGAGAGTAGGCCCAGTGAGAGTGGGGACACACTTTTTGGTATAGATTATGTGTTACAATCCCTGTGAAGAAAATGATTAATTTTGATAGTTTGGCAAGAATTTATCCTAAAGTGAACAATATTGGCTAGATGTGGGAAAAGGGGAGAAGATCCTAAAGAAGAGTAGAGATGGCATCAGGGACAAAAGTGAAGCCTAAGAAATATTTGACAGTCACATTCCTTCTGGAAACTTGGGGAGGTGACTGGCTCTTGAATGCAACTGCAAATACTGCTGGGCTTTGAATGTAGTTTTGCAGTCTGGAGATTAGGGGTCAGAGAAATTCAGGGGGCAAAAAGCCCTGCTAGACCTGGGATCTTAAAGACTGCCTCTCCTCAGTTTCCATAATCGTCAAAGCACACCCAATAGCCACATTAAAGCCTTAGACAGCAGGTCTGGGAAGGGCTCCTTCAGGGAATCCTGAGGGTCTGAGGAATTTCCTGTTAAACATTTGGCTCCTCCTGCCTCCTGAAAAGGTGCCCACGGGCCATTTGCATGAGAAGACTCTGCGATGTTCATCAGTTAGCTTTCTTTGTTTTATTCACATTAATCAGGAGCAGATGTAACCCAGAATTCAAGTTCTTATTTTAGAGTTCATGTTAATCCCAAAGATGCAGAAATATAGTACCATAGCGGAACTTTCAAAGAACTCAGATCATTCTCAAGGTTTTTTTCCAAGTAATACTTTAAACCTGAAAGTGTTTCTAGCACATGGCTTTTTGTTTGCTTGCTCTCAGGGTTTGAAAGACAGAAAGGTGGATTAATGTGGTTTAAGATGTCTGGAAGCAAAACTCAGAATGTGTCTGTTTACCCTATTATCTAGAACACACAATACTCCCAAAGAAAATTCAAGTTAAAGATCCTGGATCCTGCGTTTCACTTCAGGACAGGCTGCCTAGCTGCAAATGTAGGGCACACACTTTTGGCGTCCTGTGCGGGTTTCCTGCTGCACTCATAAACAGGCACGGCACGCTGGGGAGCAGCGTCCATGTTCAAGCCCAAACATATCCAATTACTGAAATTCATTTTTCTTCACCTTTCTCACTTGCAGTTTTTCACTCACTTTGTGGTCAGAATTTTTAGGCAATCAGAAGAATATAGCACTTCCCGCCCTTTCTTTCCATCAGCTTATATATAAACATCAGTTTTGGTAAAAAAAAAAAAAAAAAAAAAAAAAAAAAAAAGTTAAATTACATTAGACTGATTAGAACAATAACAACAAACAGAACAATATAAGAAACCTGGCCTATCACAACTTAGATGCTCTTAATACAAATAAGGAGATTCTAACGTGGAAGGACCCTTGAGTATTGGGCCCAGGAGGCAGGGAAGGCAGGGCTGTATTGGACTGTAGTTTGCAAGCTGGATGCTCAAGGATTCTGATAAATCAGGGAAACAAATGGTTACACTTCATACAATTGTCACAGAAAACCCAAAGAGAGTGCAATTTGGAGAAAGAGAATAAGATGAAGAAATGTGAATAATTTTTATTAATTTATTCAGATTACATTTAAATTTTTATCCCCTTGCTTATCTCCTCCCATTCCTCCCTCCCTCCCTCTTTCACCCTATTCCCCTCCTGTAGGTCTGTAACAGAAGGGGGCCTCCTCCCCCACCATATGGCCACAGCCTATCAGGTCTCATCTTGGTAGCCTTCCTATTCTTTCTCTGAGTGCGACGAGGCCTCCCTACCAAGGGGAAGTGGTCAAATATGGGGCACCAGAGTTCATGTCAGAGTCAGTCCCCACCCTCTACACAACTGTGGATAATGTCCTGTCCCTTGGCTAGATCTGAGTAGGGGTTCAATGTTTATTGCATGTATTGTCCTTGGTTGGTACAGTAGTTTGAGCAGACCCCCCTGGGTTCAGATCCACCGGTCATGATGTTCTTCTTGTAGGTTTCTAGGACCCTCTGGATCCTTCTACTTCCCCATTCTCCCATAACCTTAGCATTGTCCCCAATTTCATGTGTTGTAGGGACCCCTTGCTCTGCCACTCGACCATTTGTGACCCTCCAGTCAGAGACTTGTACTTACTATTATGTTAAAGATGATTCCATCAATATGTGTATGCACACACAGACACACACACACACACACATTTTGGACTCAAAGAACAAAAGGTTGGCAAGAATTCAATTGAAAGGGGCCTCTTGAAGTGTAACTATGTGATGCATCCCTGTAATTCCAGCACTCTGGAGACCGGGGAAAGAAGACTGGGGGGCACCAGGTTATCCTAGCCTGCATAAAAAGATTCTATTAAAAAAAAGGGGGTGGATACTTGTCATGATGTGAATCAAAAGTATTTCATATAACCCAAGTGTAGGAACACACTGAGCTTCTGAAACAGTGGGGCCAGGACGCCACAAACTCACCAGGACCTCTCCAATCCCTACCTGTTTCTCTCACACTACAGAACAACTTGCCGTTATATAGTCTATCATGTGTCAGAAGGAGTATGGCAGGTTAGCTTCGAGGAAGGTGTCCACGATCTGTGCAGTTGGCAAGGACCAGAGCAGTCATATTGTAAAGCATGCAGGTAGAAACAGTTACCAACGGAGGGAGTATCCCTGTGAGCTGGAAAAGCACCTAGAATGTGTCTCAACAGATGTCTACTGTGTGTAAGTCATAGAGATTCAGAGCCTGTCTGCCTTCACACAGAAGAGGCCACAGGGGTGCCTCTAATGTAGACATGACCACTAGGAGGTAAGGCATGACAAATGTGCATTAAAAGTTCTAGATGATGCCGGGCGTGGTGGCACATGCCTTTAATCCCAGCACTTGGAGGCAGAGGCAGGTGGATCTCTGTGAGTTCAAGGCCAGCCTGATCTACAAAGAGAGTTTCAAAATCTTTTTTTGAGATTTATTTTTTATTATTATGTATACAGTGCATGTACACCTGCAGGCCAGAAGAGGGCGTTAGATCACATTATAGATGGTTGTGAGTCACCATGTGGTTGCTGGGAATTGAACTCAGGACTTTTGGAAGAGCAGCCAGTGCTCTTAACCTCTGAGCCATCAGGACAGCCAAGGCTACACACAGAAACCCTGTCTTTAAAAGAAAGAAAGAAAGAAAGAAAGAAAGAAAGAAAGAAAGAAAGAAAGAAAGAAAGAAAAGAAAAGAAAAGAAAGAAAGAAAGAAAGAAAGAAAGAAAGAAAGAAAGAAAGAAAAGAAAAGAGAAAAAAAAGAAAAAAAAGTCTAGATGAGGAGTCAGGTGAGGTGCAGTATGTACACCTGTAATTCCAAGTAGGTGGGTGTTGAAAGACTGAGGGTTTGTGGCCCGAGTTACATAGTGAAACCTTGTCTCAAAACAAAACAGAATAGACAAGTGTTTAGAAGAATCTAGAAAATTGGAGATTTGGGGAGATCTAACATTGAAGGCATTAGATGGCCATTGGCAATGGGTAGATTGATGAGCTAGAGATAGGCATAGCAGAGAAACTAGGGAAAACTGCAGAGTGGATGCTAAGAACAGGGAGGCCCAAGGGCAAGGAGACCACGGCTGGAAACATGGGGGAAAGCTCTGGTATCAATTAAGATTTGCTTCAGCTGCAAGTGATTAAAAAGGGGAGTAGACAGCTTAGCAACCATGGCCTGAGCTAGAGAGAAGCTTAAAGGAGCCTGGAGGTAGGGGGGAGAAAGACTCCAAACACCAGCAAGCCAGGCTCCTTTGTGTGTTGACATCTTTACTAATTGGCTTGTAGAAGATGCCAACCGATCCACTGCCCTCCTGTCCACATTCTGCCCGGCTCTTTGTAGACAGAAAGATGCCTCACGTGCTTTCTACCATACAAAGATGCTTCTGAAGGCTGAGCACAATGTTTTCTATTGTGCCCTATTTGCCAAATCGTAATTACTTTTTTTATTGTTGTGATAAAGACCACAACCAAAAGTGACCTGGGGAAGAAAGAGTCCAGGTAAATAAGGGCAGGAACTCAAGGCCAGGGCCTGGAGGCAGGAACTGAAGTAAAGTGTGGGAAAGAATAAGCCTTGTCACAGGTGGGAGCAGTCTTGGCGGGCTTTACCCTTGGGGCACCCCATGAATACCTTGTGACAGACTGAGGGGAGCCATCCTGGGTCTGGAATTCAGGAAGCAGACCTGGGAACCCCACCTGGACTATTGTCTTTCTAATTGACCCTCACCAGGAGAAGGGGCCTCAGGGAGTTGGGGAAGAGAGAACAACAAAGTCAGCTGGGGGAGAGAGCGTGGGAGCAGTGGACTGGCTGGACCAGCACGCGGGCCAGAGAGACACCTAAGGACCCATCCCGTGGAACGGCTACTGGAAGGTTCACTCTTTTGTCCCTTTAACCTTTTTCCTGCTTGTATAAGCTAGTTGGGTTGTATAATAAAGTTTAATTGCTAAGAAACAAAGTCAACAGTAGAGGCTATGGAGGGGTGCTGCTTACTGTCTTGCTCCTCATGACTTGATCAGCCTGTTTTTTGTTTTGTTTTTTTTATAGAACTCAAAACCATTTGCCCAGTTGTATCCCCAACCCCAATGGACGGGCCATCCCTCATTAGCCATTCATCAAGAAAATGCACCACATACTTACCTACTGCAACTCTCAGTTGAGGCTCCTCCTACCGGATAACTCTAGCTTATGTTACGTTGACAAAATAACAAAAAGTTCTAAACCAACCAGGACACCAAAAACTTGATAAAATGAACATAACTAACTAAATGGTAAGCTGGGAGATACAGTGGCCCTGGCTCCGAATCAAAGCCAAGAGTGCTATTTCTAAGAAGGATTGAATAAATATTGGAAGACAAGTAGTCTTTTTTACTCCTACTGTCCCAAAAATGTAGGCCCTGTCTGAGTGATGGAGCTAAAAGGTTAGACTCTACTCAATACAACGCTGAGGAGGTTGTCTGATTTGGCCAACTCTGGGTACAGCCACGTCTTCTGGAGTAGCCAAGTGGCATGATCAGGATTATAAGAAGGTTGCTATTCAAATGGTCGTCAAACAAGCAACAACTACTGAGTCCCATTTGGAACGTATTTCCGCATTGAGCACTATAGGGCCTGTACATGGGCAGTCGGAGAGGCTGTGTAGGGATGGGAGAGGAACAAGAGAGGAACATAGTTAGCAGACTCTGTAGGGCTAGAGCAACATTAACGGGAACTAAATTAGAGGTCCCATAACAATCGGAATGGAAGATGATGAGGAAGAAAGAGAGGAGCAGGGAGATTCCTGGTTTGAGCTTCAGAAATTAGGAACCGCTGGTGCCGTTTATAAAAAGGAAGTAAGATGAGGAACAAGTTGGAACACAAAAGCGGAAGACCACTGGCCTGGCACGAGGGCCTGTGGTTTGGGCGTTCAAGTAGGAGTTTCCAGTGGGATGGCTGGGAAATAAGGGATTGGCGCAAGACTCTTCAGGGGAACTCTTGGCAGGTCAGTGCCTCTGTGGTATCATGTTGCCGGACTGTTAAACAGTAGCCTGTGGCTCAGAGTTATGATGTTACTGACTCATGCCCCGTGCTTGCAAACTCTCTGAGAAGCTGAGAAGGCAATAAGCCTCCATCACTCATTTGTATTGAAGTTTCCGATTATCCGAGGTGCTCCAGGCACATTAAGCATGGGTAAGTGATGCTGGCATGTACCGATATGGCTATATTTCCAGAGGACTGTCAATAAGGCTGCAAAAACAATTTTGGATGTAGATTTCAGTAGGGGGATGGGGGTGGAGGTTGAGGTTAACACGAAAGGCTTTTCAGAGACGTTCTTACTTCAGGCTTTTATAATTTGTTTATAAATCAACTGCTGGTTCTCTCAATAAATATTTACTGAGAACTGCAACGGTGTGCTCAATACTGGTTTCATGAGAATGAATAAGGCAAATGTGGCCTCTGATTCCCCAACCAGTTCCACCAACTGGGCTCTACACATTCAAACATAGGAGACCTTGGGGGGTGGGCATCTTATTCAAACCAGTACATAGTCAAAGTTAAGTATTTAGAATGCTGGTTGGCATTTTGTTGGTCTAATAAAATGGAAGTAGTTTTTCTCTAAGACTAGGGGTTGGCAAACTACAGCCCGTGGGTAAGATTTAGCCTGCTTTGTTGTTGTTGTTTCCTGAAAACTAAAAATGGGTTTTGCATTTGGAAATGGTTAGTAAAATATTATTATAAAAATAAAAAAAAGAGTGGTAGGGTAGATGGCTCGGTGGCTAAGAGTACTTGCTGCTTTTGCAGAGGTCCAGAGTGCAGTTCCCAGAACCCATATCGGAAGGCTCACAACTTATTAGGACTCCAGCTGTATCCTGACACTCTCTCCTGGCCTCTTTGGGACCAGCATATATTCACATGGACACACGTATACATATACAAGTTAATACAATTAAAATCTTAAAAGCAAGTCAGGAGAGATGGCTAAGTGACCAGCTCTTCTGGAGGACCCAAGGCTGATGATGCTTAGGACCCACGTGGCTGCTCACAACCATTTGTAACTTCAATTCCAGAGGATCTGATGCCTTATCCTGGCCCCTAGAGGCACCAGGAATGCATGTAGTCCACTGACTTACATGCAGGAAAATACATGTACACACATAAAACAATAGTGCAAAATTTTAGTTAAAATGTAATTACATAATCTCTCCCCTTCCCTTTACTTCCTCCAACCCCTCTTGCATCCCCTCCCTCCAGCTTCTCTTTTCCTTTGATTATTATTACATGCACACACGTGCACACACTCGCACACATGCACACACACATGCACACACACATGCACACGCGCACACACATGCGCGCGCACACACACACCGCTGAGTCTGTTTAATGTTGAATATATGTGATTTCAGGTCTGACGACTTGGTGTTGCATAACCAACCAGCGGGTTCATCCTTGGGGAAGATTAATTCTTCCTTTCTCAGCAGCCCTCAGTTGCCTCTGTTTAAGACCACCTGTGAGGTTCCCTCCTGGCATGTTAACATGTCCACTGGTCATTGTTTGGGTCTTGTTTAGGCAGCCATATTGCTATGGTATCATGTAGACAGCAGACTCCCTAATCCTCTGGCTCTTACGAGTTTTCCACCACCTCTTCTACACCAGTGAGCCTTAGGTGTAGGAGTTGTGCTGTAGATGTGTCTGTTGGCTGCTCCATAATCATTTACTCTCTGTATTTGGACCAGTTGTGGTTCTTTGTGATAGTCTCTGTCGGCTTCGAAGAGCAGCTTCTTTGACAAAGGCTGAAAGCTACACTTCTCTGCAAGTATTTCTTAGTTACTTTTCTACGGCTGCGACAAAGCACCAAAACCAAGGCAACTTATAGAAAAAAGGATTTAATAGGGGCTTAGGTTTCAGACAGTGAGTCAGTCTATGACCATCACGATGGGGAACATGGCAGCAGGCAGGCAAGCATGGCAGTCCAGCAGTAGCTGACAGCTCACATGCTGAGACAACAAACACGATGCAGAGTGAAAATAAACTGGAAATGGCATGGGTTTTTGAAACTTTAAAGCCCACTTCCAGTAACACACCTCCCCAACAAGGCCACACCTCCACCAACAAGGCCACACCTCCCCAACAAGGCCACACCTCCCCAACAAGGCCACACCTCCACCAACAAGGCCACACCTCCACCAACAAGGCCACACCTCCACCAACAAGGCCACACCTCCCCAACAAGGCCACACCTCCACCAACAAGGCCACACCTCCACCAACAAGGCCACACCTCCCAATCCTCCCCAAACAGTTCCACCAACTGGGCACTAAGCATTCAAATATATGAGTCCCTGGGGTGGGGGGGGGGGGGGTTGGGGGGCGGGGCATCTCATTCAAACCTCCGCATAGAACAAAGTTAAGTATTTAGGATGCTGTTTGGCATTTTGTTGGCCTAGTAAAATGGAAGTACTTTTCCTCTAAGATCCGTGACCTCACTAGCAACAGGTAGTTGCTCAGTTTTCAGAACGAGGCACGATTTCCTTCCTGTTGCGCTTGCCTTATGTCCAAGAGAGTTGTTGGTTACCACCAAGGTATGAGTGCCACCACTGCGCTTTGAGGAGGGCTGGTCATTGCTGTGGTTCATGGGCATCACAGTTGGATGGGAATACCGATTGTTTCCCTCCTGTGTTAGCATCATGGAAGCTTGTCCTCAGGGAGGACAGTCATATCCGGCTCAAATGTTGTGAGTTCTGTGTCTGGAGTACCTGGTCTTTTCAGTAGTATTGATTTTACTTTCACTTTTGGGAGTCAACAAAGAGCAACAAAAATGCCCTGTATGTTTTTCAGTGTCTTTTAGACTCCCCTGACCAACAACTTGAAACTAGGTCCTTATGCCTGGGCTTTAGGGTAGATGGTCTATGGCTCTTGTGGGGAGCACTGCTAGCCCAAGGGGCACTTGGGGTACAGATCTATGGAGTATGCCATGAACGTCAGATATTTAGGCCTTAGGAAGTTGTGCCTAGTTCCGAAAGTCTTGGTGTGTGGGATGTGTGGTGGGGGTAGTGTAGGAACATCCTATAGTGAGTTGTGGAAGACTAATTCTGCACACTACCAAGAATTAAACTGAACTGTGTTCATGGGAAGAAATAGGGTCCAGGCCTAGGGAGAGGTTGTGAAGGTTCCACAAGATCCTGTTTAATGACTAGGAAGCTGTGAGCTTAAGCAAGTGACCATGAGAATGTTGTTACCTCCCCTGCCCTAAACCCACGCTCTGGCCTGTCCCTTGCCTTGCTTTGCTCCTGTCCCTTTCACAGTCACTAGAGCTTCCGACAGAGTGAACTGAAAGCACTGGTCCTGCGGCCAGTCACTGGTGTCTGTGTCTGCCAAGCACTGCTAGCTGTGTCTTCTTTTCTCTCATCTCTTCTGTTTTTCTTTTCTCTTCTGTGGTGATACATTTTCCACCTGGTCCCCTCGCCCACTGGGACAACATGACACCCCCTCAGCCTGTCCTCCTTCTCCAACCCTCTCCCCTGCCCATGGCATGTCTGTCCCAGGAGGGGAAAGGAGGTTGGCAGGATTATGCAGAGGTCTAGGAAACACTGGGCACAGCTAAAAATGAAATGGGGGCAGCAGTATAAACCATTACTCACCAATCCCCAGTGACCTCACTTGATGGTAAAGCCATTGAAAACGTTTAATGTAGTTCCCAAAATTAGTCCATGACTCATTGAATATAGTTTAAAGAGTAAGTTAGTTTTGGCTTTTCTCAAAACCAGGCAGGGGTTTTTGGTGCAGCTAGAGTGTCTTGGAAGGCTTCCTAGGTAAGCAAGAGTGAGAACACAGGGAGGCTAATTAATATGAAAGGAAGAGAAGCCTACGAAGGCAAGTGATTGTGCCGCTCTTTCACCATGGGCACCTGGGACCTGATACTGCCAGTGACCCTTTGACAGACCATATAGAATGCTCCCCCAAACCAGGCCTAGTGGCATGGGCCCCTAACTCCATCTACTTGGGAAGCTAAGCAAGAGTATGGCAAGTTCAAGGCTTTCTGAAAGATAGAGTCTAAGGCTCTAGCCATTGCTTCTTGTAGATGCCAGGTTAGCATTATTTGAGGTTGTTACCAAGAGGTTTGTTTCTTAGAACTTCTGGTCTTTTCCTTCAAGGGACTAGGTAAGCTCCAGAAGCCTTAGAGAAAGCTTTGGGGCCAGAAGAGCAAAGAGAGTCACCACACTTGGCATGGGAGCAGAGGCTATGCCTGGGAACTGACCAATGCACCTGCATCTGAATCCAGAGGTTGGCAGAGGGTGGAGCCTGGCCAGCAGGAGAATCTTCCTCCTCCAGCTGCAGACACAAGATCATACCCATCAGCTTCCATGACCCAAGGATGTCGTATTAGCAGTTTTATATCATAGTTAATCTAGATAATCTAGACAATAAAATAAAGGAAGTTGTGGAATTTTTATTTACATGTTAGCATATGTTTGGATATATGCTAATGAGTAAGGCAGCTTAAGCTCTTGCATATTTTAAGCAGCACACTGTTTGTGGTAGTGGAGGCGCCTCCCAGGTCTCCCTACTGCTGGCTGAAGATGGCTTGATTGTGTCCTGATGCAGACTCCGCTTTGTCCGTTTACCTGAGCCTCAGGACCTCCGCTCAGGACAGCATCATTTCTCCTCTCCACCCCCAATTCCTTTACATCCACTCAAGCTTTTCTAGGAAGTCAAAAGATTGGATAGTAGATGTTCCTCATCCTTGTCATATCTCTTAAAAAAAAATCCCTGCTTGTTCCTGGGTAAACGAATGTGTCAGATTAGGTAAAAGGTCATATGTAAGCTGGGATGAGAGGACCAACCCCAAGATGAATATTTCAAGTTATCAGTTCACCACGCTAACAACTTGTGTTAAGGGCTTCCCAGCAAGAGTGGAAGCCATTAGGAAAGAATTTGTCCATTGAGTGGGAATCAGTGCCCGGTTCCAAGATCACTCATACCTAAAAGCAGAGGGGAAATTAGGAAAAGGTAAGAGACAGCCGTGCAGCAAAGGAATCAGCATGTGTTAAAGCCTTGAGAATCAGACAGGTGTGAGGGACATCTGGGTAAGGATGGCCGTGGGACATGGACGCCTGCTTGGCTTCCTTTCCCAATTCTACTGAAACAACGACGAAGGCAAGGCCAGTATGACAGCTCCCACTACATGATGACATTCAGTCAAGGGATATTTCCTTGAGAAGATGAAAATTGACACACATACACACACACAATTATTTGAAAGATGGGAATTCGGCTCTCACTCCTGCGGAAGAGCTTGCTGTTGACAGCGGTGAGAAAATTGAGCCAAGGCAGAAACATGGTGATGACGAACTCTATGGAAAATAAAAGCTGCTCAGGGAAGGAGAGGTGAGACTTGCTGCTCCATGACTCACATGTGAAAACGTTGACATAGCCAAATGGAGACTCGGGATATTGATCTAATCATAATGCTCATGGGGAAAGCACTGGGGATGGATGCTAAGAGACCAAATCTCCTCTTCCACAGTGAGGGCCCAACACCGTGTGCTCAAGACGAAACTGAAAGTAGTTCAAAAGTGCAGCCTTGAGAGATGTGTGCAAAATCCCCAAAGACTACCCTAAAATGGTTGTCCGTGGCTTTCTCCAGAGAAATAGAAGGAAGGAGGTGACATTTCCTCAGGGGAGGTGTATGTGTACTCACATTTATGTGCCCTGGTGCTCATGTGAGCTTCTGGAGACTGAAAATGTCTGGCTTGGTCACTCTCTGCTCTTGATGTATTGGGGCAGGGTCTTCTGCTGAGCCCAGAACTTGCCAATTCTGCTGGCCTGGCTAGGCTCCTTGCCCTGAAGATGCCCAGACATTGTCTCTCAATTGCTGGAATAACAGAAAGGTTGCACACTCATTCCGCCATGTCTTTGGCGTCCAGTGAGCCTGATTCAGTTCCTTATGCCTGTATGGCAGCCAGTACCCACTGGACCACCTCCCTGGTCCATGCACATCATCACTTGGGTTGCAAATAAAAACCATTCCATGGCAGGCATTTAGGGAGAGGTATGGATTAAGTAGAGTTGTCAGTCCTCTACAGGGAGATGGGGTCATGGCCATGGTCAAGGATTTTAAGGAAAATAGAAAGAGAGTAAAGGGAGAATTTTTTTCAAAGAAGTTATATGACCAAGTTTATATTTCAGAGAGATTACCCTTGCGCTGTATTGAGATCAGATAGAGATCAGCTTAGAGCCACCACTCCTCCACTGTCATGTGTGTTGGGGGGGGGGGGCGGGTGCGGCGGGAATCATTTGGGTGAGGGTGGTAGCTGTGGAAATGTAGAGAAGCGGAAAAAAATCAGGATGTGCTTTGAGGGAAAAATTATTTGTCAATAACCATATAAAGGAATGTAAGAGGAGGGAAGAGAGATTTTTCTTTATTAATAACTACCATATGCAACTTCAAAATCATGGGTAATAACTAAAATTTTTTATATTAATAAAAAACCCACTCAGATTACTGTTGAATGCAGTGTGGTAAACTGGCACGGTCCTCATTTCAGCGGAGCACCTTTGCAAACTGCACTGGCTGCCCCTTCGTGGCCTTGCATCCAGCAGTCCCATTTTCTTCAATTAAGCTGCTGTTTCAAAGATGTGTCATCTGTTTACCATTAATACATATTAATACAGCCATCCAAGCGTCAACGGCAAAGGCAGGCTAGAGAACTGACATTATATTTGTATATAATTTCTATGCTTTTACAGATGCATGCACATTTTGATTCCAAACCAGCATTTTTTGAGTGAAATGCAGCGAAAATAAGAGGAGGGTGAACTCAATGCTGCTTCTAAAGAGAAGTATCAGATCTCGTGCTGTTAAAAATCATTCTTTTCTGGCTTTTGCTTCACTTGTTCTCGAGAGCGAGAGCTCTGAAGTCCTCCTATCCCCTACAAACCACCCCCCTCCCAGTACCTCCCACTCCCCCATAGACACACACACACACACACACACACACACACACACACACACACACACACACACACACACTTTACTGCCAGGACATCTGGCAGATTTTCCTGGCCATGATTGAAAATTTTTCTTAATATTTGCTAACAAAATTTGGGGTTTGTTTTCTTCCCATAATAGTCCTTTTCATTTCCCCCGAGGATGAAGAGACTCTGAGATTCTCTGATAAAGGTTTAATTTAGAAAGGGGTGGAGGAGGGGGTACACTAACTCCCCCTGAGCTCGCTCCTCCCCACAAAGGCACCTTGATCCTGTCTCCCTGTAAGTTGATTTGCTGACTCAGGAAGCAGCCAGACACATCCCCACGCCAAGCAAGGGTTCGTATGTCTGGCCTTTAGAACCAAAGCCAGAAGTGTTCAAGAGAGCTGGAGTGGGGGTGGGGGAGGGGGGATCTCGTGTGTGTGTGTGTGTGTGTGTGTGTGTGTGTGTGTGTGTGTGTGTGTGTATCTGGAGCAGTTTCAATGCATCAACAGGAGATGAGATAGAAAGTGGTTAGGGTGGTCAGAAACCCCTAGTGTGTGAACGAAAAATACATCTCTACACCGGGGCCAAATACTATTCGCTTGGCTCTATGTAACGTGTCCCTCAGCAAACCACCAGACTCACAGAAAGAGCACTATGCGATTCAGCAATCATAGTCTACGTATATAGGCATTCCTCCCATTTTCTGCCATACCATCTGCATTAGGAAGTCCAATGTCACAGACACAGCGAAGTCCATCTTGTCTCTCTTCAGGACCCCATTTTCTCCATCTTCCTTCAGAGGCAAACACACTGCTGTGAGGATGAGGTGTGTCTCTCTTATCCACAAAAGTCATGTGCTGCTGTGTCTGGTGCACTTAAAGGCTTCTTGGGAGTGATTTAATAGTCTGCATTTTATTCTGAAACTTTACTTTTCCAGCAGCATCTTGCTTTTGAAGCTTCTGTGCATCCCTGCAGCATCTGCATTGCAGCTTATTTATTTCCGCTGTTACCCAGTGCCTAAGGAATCAAGCCGCACCATCTCCTGCCCGTAGGTCATTTCATTGCCTTGTCCTAACTGGTTCTGCCATGGATGCCATAGCTGTCACTAATAACCTCAGCTCCTCAATGCTACCCCGTATCCATGTGACTCTCTGTTCCCTCCCACTGGAATTTATCTCCCTGCCCCTTGAATTTAGGTTTGACACATATATGCCTCCCTTTGGCCAGTGGAATGTTATCAGGTAAGATGTACCCCAAATTAAGAGGAATAGTGTGTGTGTGGAAGTGGTGCTCCTCAGTGCCTGTCACTGCCACAAGAAGAATTCACTTGGGCTACACGCTCGGCCACAGGAGGGGGAGGAATGAGGCACAAAGCATGCATCAGCTGATCCCCTACTGGGTACCAATTGTCCCATCAGAAATCCAAAGTCACATGGCTCAGTGACCTCTATCCAGCCTACGGCTAGCTCTACAGGCCTAACCCTGCCTGTCTCCCAGTGGCTGATGTTCATTATAACACAGAGAACATCCTTGGAAGCGAGAGAAAACTTCTAAGAGTTTTTCCCTGACACTGAACTGCTGAGTTTCAAGGGAAGTAAATTTTCCACTGGACTGATTTTCCCAGAGACTGGCTGAACCTCCATTTTCAGCAGTGGAACATCCCATTCTCCCACAATCTCACCAACACTTAGTATTCTGTTCAGTCGTGGCCCTCTGTCCGATTTCAGTTACTGTGACTAGCACAGTCTACAAAACAGTAAACGGAAAGGTCCAGAAATAATTCATAGGCTTTTTAATAACTTTTATTGCAATGTGTTATAACTGTCTTAGTTTTTGACTAGCTATCATTAATGTCTTGTTAGGCTCAGTTTACCATAGCAAAGCCACACTATGTACAGGTTCAGTTATTCACACGCGCAGACCCCTGTGCAAGGGCAAGAAGCCCTTGGCGGATGGGCCCTGGCAGACAAGGGCGGGATGCTGTAATGTCTCATTTCCCATTTCCTCTGCCCTTTTTTTGTTTTCTTCAGAGGTTTGCAACCCCAGCTGAGATCTTCTTCAGCAATCACATCCTAGCTCCTGATGAAGCCATTTTGAAAATGGATTCTTCTGCCCGGACTCTTCTACCCACCAGGCAGGCAAGGCCTTCCATGCAATCATCCCAGCCGATGCCTTCTACCCTGTAACTTTGCCCTTTGCCCTTTGCCCTTTCGGAGTCCCTGACCTGTAGAGTCCATGAGCACAGTGCAATCACCATTGCCTCACACCACAGCATTTTGGGGGTGGTTTGCTCAGCAGCAGCGTGTAAAAGAGACCTACTAATCCCTTAAGGCAGTGTGGAGCTATTTTGCCTCCACTGCAGTGCAGGGGTTGGCCTGTACTTGCCTCTGTCTGCTGTGTACCTTGAGCTTAGCAGGCCAGCAGCGTCACTCCTCACTGGCCAATTTGAGTGACTTCTTTAGTTTTGAGCTATGCCTTTAAATAGTCTTTCCATGTGCTATTTCTTTGCTGGGTGCCTGGACAGCTCTCAAAACAATTTTATAACATCATCCTGTCTGGTTTGCATCTTTAGCACTAGAGCTCATCAAACACGTGGCCAGTTCAGAACCTCACATCATTGTCACAGTTCATGCATTCATTTATTAGAAATACCAATTGGCATTTACAGACCACAGGCACTGTTTTAGACACACTGGGTGATAAGAGAGGCGTTAGACCTGATGCTTACTCTCAAATGTATAGTCTGGCAGGGATGACAAGGTATACAGAAGTAACCATGGTATCATATAAACTATATAAATGAGATACACAATTACTATGACTTGAAGAATAGGCCAAAGTGATAAGCCTGCTCGGTGGAAGCTCCAGAGGCGGTGCAGACGATTCTTTGCAGGGTGTCCTCCATTGCAGAGCTTTGCCTGTCACACTATCGCCTGCCCAGAGCCCAAGCGACTCTAAATTTGTTGTCTTTGATCTGGACTGTTAGGGCGCCGATGATTCTGCTGGTCTGCCCTCAAGCACCTAGCAACTGCTTACATCATGACCCGCCACTACCGCCAGGAGCAACAGGTATGTGCGCCAACCCCCCCATAAAAGGACCTTCCCGCCACCGCCATCCCAGCTTTCTCTCTGTTCCCGCTATTCTCTCTCCCCCTTTCTCTTCCTCTCTGGGTCCCCACGCCGCCCTCATGCCCTCATGGCTCACTCGCTGCCTCTACCTGTTCTCCAGGCCCTCACTGTTCTGCGTTCTCCCAATAAACGTCTTTATACCAGTAGATCAGTTGCGTGAGTGATGCTCAGGGGCATGCCTTGGCGTGCGTCAGCCATGGTACCCTCTAGTGGCGTTATAGCTCATAACGTGGACTCTACAAGACGCTCTTTCCTTCCTTCCTTCCTCGCCTCTGCTCAGAGCCCTGTTGTTTTGGGCATGCCGATATGTTAGTAGGAACTCCAGGAGTTATCCTTCATGCTTATCCTCGCCTTCTCCTTCATCTTTAAGAACTTCTCCATGTCCTGATGCATTTTCTACACTTCCTACAGACTCATTAGCTCACATGTCTTCCAGCCTGCCACGTTATTTGGCACTTCCCTGTTCCCTGGGCTGACGGCTTTTCCTGAATGGCCTCTCTTTTACTATGCTTTCTTTTCTGACTTGAAAACCTTCAACACTTCCCCCTTGGGCTTTGTATCTCAGTTAAACCCCTCATCCAGACCTCAAGCTTTCTTAACCAGTCACGTTCACAGTAGGACATGCTACTGCCTCAGAAATCCTGGGGTGTTTGCTCTTTGCCCTGCCTTGTATTCACAGCCTTGTCCCTGCCACCCAGTGTCTGAAAAACCTTTGCCTGCTGGCACAACGCTCTCAGCAGTTTTCTATGGGAACTCTTATGACAAATATTTCCTTGTCTTTTAAAACTCCCAAGTGTAAACTACTAAAAGAGGGTGCTTTCATATTGGAGGTGTGGGAAATGGCTGACAGTGAGGAGCCCAGAGTGACCAGGGAGCATCTGTGGGGGGCCCTGAAGGAGGCCTGACTGATCGCTCTTCTTACTTCATAGTAAGACAGGTCATTTATCTGAGGGCAAAACGCTGACCCGTTTCTGGGTCCTCACATCTAGCTATAGACACAGACGTTTCCACCGTAGAGCAGAAGTGGCTCTGTAAAGAATCAACCAACAGGATGATCCGGAAGACAGATTTCTGTGCAGAATAAAAAGCATGTCTTTTTGTTGCTATGAGAGCAGAATAAGTAACCATATTCTTAAAACAGTAAGCACCTTGACGTTAAGCTGGGATGAGGACCTGGGTCTTCTGTTGGGGGGGTGGGTGTAACCTTTATCATCTCCCTGAAGGGTAGACCCCCTGCTCCCCAGCCTGTTCTGAGTGCATCAGCATCTACCTGAGCACAGAAAGCTCAATGGAGTGGAGAGGGATGTGGGGAGCTAATGTTTATTTAATCAGCAGTACTGGTGACACCCCGAGAGATTTACATTTTTATTTAGCCATTATAGCAGCCCTCATGGAATAGGGTTTTTTTTTTTATCGGCACCCGAAATTTGAAAAGAAAAGGGAAGAAACGAATTCAAGGTTAAGAGAGGCTAATAAAATTGCCCAAGAGCACACACACCTGATAATTAGATAAAATAGAATTTAAGCAAAGTGAAGGCTAGGAGGATGAAGTTCATTTATTCTATTAACTCCCGCTGGGTGGGGTCTCCAAGGGCAACTTCTTGTCTGGAACAAAGGATCTTCACCGCACGGTCTACCAAAGCTTTGTTTTCTCCTCCCTCTCCCCTTCTCTCTCTCTCTCTCTCTCTCTCTCTCTCTCTCTCTCTCTCTCTCTCTCTCTCTCTCTCTCTCTTCTATCTCCTCTTCCCTCCTTATTTTTTGTCTCTGTTTTGTGAGCACATGCATGTGTGTGCAAACGCACCTTTATATGCATGTATGTGAGGGCCAGAGAACAACCCTGACCCCATCTCGCTTAGTTGCTTTTCTATTCCTTTGAAGAGACATCACAACCAAGGCAGCTTACGAAAGAAAGCAATCAGGAAGAGACTTGCTAACGGTTTCAAAGAAGAGCTCATGATGGTCATCGTGGCGGAACTGCATGGAGCTGGAGCAGAGGCTGAGCGCTTAGATCTCATCCACAGGCATGAGGGAGGAATGGGGGGAGGGGAGACAGCAAGGCCACACCTTCTAATCCTTCCCCAAACAGTCCAGCAAATAGGGACCAACCATTTAAATAAGTACGGGCCATTCTCACCCAAAACACCACACTGTTGATTATTTTTATTTTTTTGTTTTTCTTTTTGAGATAGGTTTCTCATTGGCTGGGAGCTCTCTGATCATGACAGGATGATTGGCCAGCCCTGTGCTGGTGTTCCAGGAGCCTACCATTACACCCTCTCCTTGAGGTGTGAGCTGGGAATCAGGCTCTAGTCTAGAGTTGACTGGAAAACATTTTCCTGGCTGTACTACCACCTTAGCATTTTTGTTGTTGTAGTTTTAAAGAGAAACATCATTTCACTATGTCTCCTACACTGGCCTTGAACACAGGGTCCTTCCTACATCAGCCTCCTGAATACTGAGATTGTGAGGCCCACATCATGCTGTCCTTGGCAGGACTTTTAAGACTGCTTATTATTGGATTGTCTAATAAAGGGAGCAAATCAATAGATGACACGGGACCAAAAGAAGAGACAGGCTTGAAAGCTGACGGGAGTCTATTGTTTTTGACCCGGTTGGCAATTGACCTGGAGAATAAGAATATTTCACTCTGCAGCGTGGGTCCTCAAGAGCAGACTATAATCACAGGAGACATCTAGAATCACCGCCATAAAGGTATTTCTGACCTAACATGGGGTTGTGTAAAACAGTTTTAATTGTAATACAGTCTGAAGGGAGCCTATCCCAGACAGTGCACATCTGTCGCAAAGAACCAGCGACTCACCTCTCTTGGTGTTATTGTAGACTAGATAGTTCTTAAATTGCTTTTAAGAAACTCTGGCTGAGGTGTAGATATGTGGACCAAATGGAGAGATAATGTCAAGACTCTATTCTTCAGATATCTCCTGATTCTCGTCACCTGTCTTACAGCGTCAACTGGCATCTCCCTTTAATCATGGTGGTTGCTTTGGAGAGATGCACTTGGCCAGGTAACTTCATCTCTCCTGATTACTTTTCCATTTAGAAAAGAAGGCATCCAAGAAAGCCAGCCCAAGGGACGTGGTGTTTTGATTAGAAACCCACTCAAATAAACTGACGCATGCTTGAAAAATAACCCACAAGAGATTTGAAGTAATTTTAAAACAGGTCCTATGATTCTTTGGCCAGATACCATTAGGTGAGGGCTTTCATAGGAAACTCAAGTAAGGAGGAATTTTATTATAGCAATATAAGGGTGAGAGCTCATGTGTCAGGGGTGTGGGATTTTTTTTCCTTGCCTGTGTTATGGTTCACAGCAAGAAAGAGAGGCAAATAACCATTGTAGAAACAATGACTATCAAATACTCTTTATGGTTTCTTAGGCTGAATTTCATGTGTCCTTCCAGATTCAAGCTCAATTGCGCAATGAGTGTGTGCCACTGCGTGTGAATTTGAGCGCAGGATTGATCATGTGGTTAACTTTCACTGAGAAAGCAGTTTAAGTTTGGCGTTTGACTGAGAGACTTCAATCTTTATTCCTCCAGTGTAAGTTTTAAAAAATTGTGCTAGCATGTTTTAAAATAAGCTGTAGTGATTTAAATGTCTAAACCATTGTTTGTGTGGTGTAGAAAGCAGACCAGTTTCTGAAGGGATCACTTTGAGTCGTACCTTTTCAAAATAGTCTTGGAGTTTAGGAATCAGACAGCCAAGGTCTCTGAAATTAAAATAGGCCCCATAGTGTAGTCAGCAGACAGATGACCTTAAAATATGAGAGACAGGGAGAAATCCAATTGAGGGAGAAAAATAATAAAGATCTCAAGGACATCTTTTTTTATGTACAAATATGTCGGTGTACATACATTTACATATACAATGTCAAGACTTAAGTGTTTATTTATGTAAACTGATACAGAATTTATCACTGCGAGCCTGCTTTCAAAATAACATCTTTCATAGAATGGTTGTGTGATAATTAGAAGCATAGGCTTAAAATTTGGCTGTCAATAATATTGTTTAGGTGAACATTAGTCATTCAATACTAGGTAAAACATCTATCTTAATCAAGCCACTAAGCCAGAAATCAAATGCAGAGATGGAGGGCACAGTGGCTGGGTGTCTTCTCTTTACCCACACCCACCCTTGCTGTGATGCTCAGTGCCCCTGGAGCCACACACACGCTCTGAAACAGTTGACAGTTTCCCTTACTCCCCGAAGCTCAGGGATGAGCACTGAGCAGCAGTGGAAAAGGAGTTTGTCCCACTACCTTCCTCAAGGTCCAAAAGGCTAAAGGCTAGGCCTAGGCACTGTCAGGAGGCCATCTGTACACAGTTTACCCTGCCTGGTCCTCTTCCCTGCTTTTTTCCCGGGCACTCTTACTTGTGAACTGTGTGTACCACCCTTTGCTGTCCTTCTACTATTGTTAATAGTCTCCTTGTTAAACTCTGTTCAAAGTACCATTTTTCTTGTTTTGGTGTGGCACTTGTTTCCTGTTATGTTTTAACCCTTGTGCTTCCAATATAAAGAGGAAGAAGGAAAAAGGAAAGGAAGGATGTAGGAAGAAAGGAAGGGAGGCAGGGAAGGAGGGAGGAAGGAGAGATGTGTGCTGCTCTGTGATATTGCTGAGGCAGAGTGAGTGATGTCTGCTCCTGTTTGTTCCCTGACAATTTCTGAGGGCAGAGCCCAAGGCTGTGGATCTGCAAGGAGGCAGGGAAGCAGCAGGTAGTTAGGGAAGCCTCACTCCTTGATTGCACTGAAATAAGAGAGGCAGGCGCTGGCTACTGGGTAATTGTCCTCCACAGAGACTGGCTTGTTTAGGAGGAGGAGGCGGCTATTGGATTTTGTTCAAGTTCCTTGCTTATTCAATGTACATTTGTCACATCCTGGAGCTTTATTGGGCAATAGGTGCCAGGGTTTGGTTTTTTCCTTTTTAATTATTTAGATGATAGTTTTTCTTTTCTGGCTAAATTGAGTGTTCAGGATTTGAACCCAGCAATGCAGAAGCCTATTGGGTAGCTCTGAAAGATAAGCGCCCTTCTGGGGCCTCACCTGAGAAAAAGATCTTTTTTTTTTTTTTTTTTCTTTGCTGTTGGGATTGAAGACCCACAAGGTAAATTGGGTATATCAATTAAAATATGGACAAAATCAAGGGGAAAATACATTTAATAGGATCCCTGACTGTTGCTAAATTTTACTAATGTTTGGGGAACCATATCATAGGCCATTTATAGAATGGTCTAAGCTAGCTAATTGTGTGTTTAGAGCATTCAGCGTTATTTAGGGTCTAATTGGTATGTCTCTGTATACCAGCAAGAACAAAACCAAACAAGAAACCCAGTGCTGATCAAAGCAGTCAAGCTTCCTGGTCTCCTGGTCTCCAGCGCATGCTAGGTAATCCATGGCGCTGAGCAAATTTCATTGCCCCTACATAAAATGAGAAATAAATAGCAGGAAGTTTACTGTATTTTGGCTTCACGTCCAATCGCTCAGATAGGGTTTATCAAATACAGGTTTTCGTCATCTCTCCACTGTGGGTGGCCTCAGATTCTTCTCTTGATCCTAAGCTCTATATTCCTGCAACTAAGCACCTTCTTCTTTTATACAAGAAAAGACAAGCTGGCCACACACTCTCTGGCCTGGAGACTCAGGCCATCGGGACGCTCGCGCATCCTTTGCTCTGGGTGCCTCCTTACTAATGACAATATCTGCAGAAAAAAAAAATATGCGGGTGGGATGGATGCTTTGAGGGCGTGTGGACAACGAAACAAGCCCCAGGCAACTCCTGCTAGGAATCTTCTTAGAGAGCTGTATTCATTTCCTTCC
Source organism: Acomys russatus (assembly GCF_903995435.1). Classification (NCBI taxonomy): domain Eukaryota; kingdom Metazoa; phylum Chordata; class Mammalia; order Rodentia; family Muridae; genus Acomys; species Acomys russatus. Next base: position 11,825,417 of record NC_067148.1, on the reverse strand, counting down.
TTGGACCAGAGAAGCCTTCTGTTTTGCCTTCAAAGGAGCTTTTACGAGCCAGATGTTCTACACATACTGTAGTTTGTGGTGGTGGCAGGAAATCTGAGCACCTGGGAGGAGGGAAGTGGTTCAAGAGCGACAAGGAAGCGTCCAACTCACGCAGCTCGCCCATTGTCCACATGAGCTGCTGCAGCCTATCATAGTTTTGCACTGTTAGATCAAACAAAGCGAGGAGGGGAAGGGGGGATTTGCTTTGTTTTAGTCACTAATGAGGTATTTCTATACAGCTGGAGTCTTTTGGACGATCTCAGAGAAAGCACACTCCGAAAGCTGCTAGATTGTGCGATGCTATCTGTGATGTTTTTTAAAAGCCCCTCAAGATCCATTATCTTAAAAATCTCTCAAGACACAGCTATTCTGAGACTTCTAATTTGGGAGCAAATCACAGTCAGAGTAAGCCCTAGAGTTCCACTGAAAAGCTTAACCTCACTGTTCTGAAAAATATCACTAACCACCCTATGGTCACCACCAGCTGGAAGACTGCATTTTTAAGAGACAAAGGATAAAACTAACTTTTACTTGCCTGGTTCAATTGTTGTCTGGGAAGCTTGCTGCCTCTGTCTGTTAACCTAAGCCTAGTTCTGGAAGCTTCTAGCCACCATATGATCTAACCTAGGCCTAGAATGTTTTCAGCCTCTGAGACTTACTGCTGAATAACCTTACCCTTTCTACATCTAGTTTTGCTTTGTTTTTCGAGACAAGGTTTCTCTGTGTAGCCTTGGCTATCCTGGACTCGCTTTGTAGACCAGGCTGGCCTCTAACTCACAGAGAGCTGGCTGTCTCTGCCTCCCGTGTGCGGGGATTAAACGCATCCGCCACTTAGTTTTTTCTGAGCTCTGGGCTGGCTGGTTCAATTCAGCTGTTCTGGCTCAAACTCCTCTCCTAACTGGCTGATTCAATCTGGATTCTCTCAGCTGTTAACTGAATTGCTCTGCTTGGCCTCCAACTAACTCTAACAGTCTGTTCTAATTTTCTGGCTCCTTCTCATTCTCTGGCTCAGTCTATCTTTACCTGTGTGTAGCTTGCTCTTTCTTCAACCTGTCTCTGTAAAACTCTCCCAGTAAAACTCCCTCCTCCTCTCTGCTGCTCCCTTTTAACTCACATCCTTTCCCTCTCTGTTCTAGTGAGGGTTGGGTATCTTCTACTCTGTCAAATTTTTCTCTGAGTCATCATTTTGTCTGCCTCTTAATTAGACATCACTTTCAAACATGGCTGCTTCTTTCTACAGTCTAATTTTACCTTCCTTGCTTGTGTTTACTGGTGTGTACTAAGAATGTTTCTGTATTCCAGCCAAAGTAGCCATGTTGCTGGATTAAATTCCCTCTACAGCAAAGTGTTTCTGTCCATTCTAGACTCTTCTCAACATCACACAAGCACCAACAGTTGCTGGCATTTTACTAGTATATGTTTTACTCTTCCCAGGTTAATTCAGTGCCACAAGACAGGAAAAACAAAACAAAACAAACAAAACAAGACAACAACAAAATGCCATGATGCCAGTAAGCAGTTTTCTTGATGTCTCACCACAATGCATAAGTTATTTCAGTAGCCCTGCCTGGTACTGTCTCTGCCACTGGACCGGGCATTTCTTAAGGATGATGCTTCCTTATACTTGGTTTTTATTCTTACTGCTTGACATACATTCTACTATATAATACTTACTCAATAAATATTATTTAAATAAGTGAGTACCTTTCAGGTCAGCATAGGAAGCCTGTTATTACTTGTGACAACATAACATTTTGATGCAGCTATTTTTCAAGGACCGGTTTCTCAAAACTGGCACAGAAACCTACGATGGCTCTTCAGACACAAGGAGCTCAATTTGTCTCATTCCACAGAAGCGTCCCCCTTGAAACACTCGTTAGTGATGAGTGCAGATGCCATGCCTGAGGAGCCATCGCTCTCTCTCTGACAGAGTCTAGGCCGGTACAACCAAGGCTCCAGTCCTCACTGGGCCGTGCTGATTTCTGTCATTTAAGACTGTTCTTAAAGTAGCAGATAGCCCTTCTTATCGTGGGAGCCAAAACTCGCCTTCTGGTCTGGACATCCTTTGTTTGCTCTAGCTGGAGGTTCACATCTCTCTGTCATAGAAGTAACATGACCAGGTAAATTAAAACAAGCGTTGCAAGCGATCTCCCATTAATCACCATTATCAATTCATGAATTCCTGATAAGCCTATTTGGTTAAATCTGATCTTTCACCTCTACGCTCAGGAGTTGAATTAAGGATAATTGCATGCATCCTGCCACTTGTGACAGTATCTGAGCTGATTAGCTGGTGGCGGACTGATTGGATGACGAGGACCGTCGTGTCGGAGTGTGCATTATAACAGCTATTGCAGATGAGCTTGTAGTGGTATTATATACAGCACGGAACCAAAAAGAACACATTTTTATTCAAATTAGAGTCTCTCTTAATTTTACTCCATAGGCATCATTGGTGCCTGACAGTCACTGAATGACTATGTAAATTCGGTAAAAAAAAAAAAAATAAAATAAATAAAGTAAATGGCTTTACTTTTTATCGACTGCCCATAATGACTCTCCTTTCTAGAGAGTTCTGACAGGTGGGATGGAGACATACAACAAACAGCAGCACAAAGGGCTTTCATGTGTGATACTGCGTGAGGCACAGGCTGCAGTGTTTGCTTCCTTGCTTTATGAGTCACCGTTTAACTCGGTGAAGGTCTTAGAGAGCGATCTTGTCTCACTTTCATCTTCATGTGCCTGCCTTCCTGTGCGCGCCAGATCGTGCAGTGATCCAGTTTGCTGAATGCTTTTCCTCTTGGCTTGTTTATCATTGATGATTTAATCTTTGTTGCTTCTGGAAGCCTCCAAGTGCATATCCTGCCTGCAGCAATTACCTGATATAATCTAGGCCTCTAATTTTCCCAGAGAGTAAAATGGATCATCAGTAGCTGAGAAGTAGTCCAGCAGGAGGAAGGTTCCCTACCCCCACTTCCGTGTGTGTGTGTGTGTGTGTGTGTGTGTGTGTGTGTGTGTGTATGCGCGTGCGCGCCTTAGCATCCACTCAGAGGTCAGGGGACAGCTTTCTCTCTTTTCACCATAGGGAAGCCTGGGAATTGAGCTAAAGTCACCAGGCTTGGCCATAGTCACCTCTACCCACTTAGCCATTTTCTGGCCAAATCTTTAGCACAGGAAATAAAGTAAAGGGTGATGCCCCCGTGTGGTGGTGACTCGGGACTCTTGAATTATCTCAAGCTAACCAATTCAGAATTTTCTTGCAAACATATCAAGAAGAAAACGTTCAACAACAACAAAATCACCAAGTCTTCAGAAAGATAACCCTATGAAAACATGAACCAGGCTGGCTTTCATTTTTGTTTTGGATTACAGAGACTACTTATTATCTCTCTCTCTCTCTCTCTGTGTGTGTGTGTGTGTGTGTGTGTGTGTGTGTGTGTGTGTGTAGTGTCTGTATGTGTAGATTCATGTGTGAGTGTGGGTACTCATGTGTCATTTCATGTGTGTAGAAGGCAAAGGACAATCTGGGGTGTTGACTGTTACCCTCTACCTTGCTTAAGACAAGGTCACTTGTTTGTCTTTGGATATATCAAGATATTTGGACAGAGGGCTTTTTATGGGCGGGATGTCTCCTATCTCTTCCTCCTATCTCACTGCAAGACCATGGGATCACAGACATGTGTGACCACATCTTCTCTTTAGGTGAGCTCTTGGAATTTGAACTCAGGCCCTCGTGCTTGTGTGGAAGACACTTTACCCACTGAGCCATGTCCCCAGCCCCAGGCACATATTTCTTAAGTTATTTTGTAAGGATCTACATTTTATGACTTTATCGTTTCTTATTATTTTCTTAGTTAATTGAAAATATTCTAAGTATGTGCAGCTTAATAAAAACAGATGGCAGACTGAATAGGTTATAACATAACTCACATATGCTGTTATTTGATTTTTTTCTGCAGTGGTTTATGACTACTAGGTCTGGAGGTATATGGTTTAATTTGACCTGTTTGTTTAACTCACAGGAGGATTTTTAGTGTGCTGCAATGTTAAGTCCTTAGCTTTTCCACCTGTGAAATGGCGTTTACTATGTATCCAGAAGAGTAGTATCTTTTGATGGTGGGGGGTATCAGGGTGTGCATCCACAACGGGAAACACCAGCAAGGTCTTCTCTAACATGTGATACGGCCTGGTGTGCTTCCTTCATGAATGGGGTCGGCCAGGTGACTGCAGGGACCATCCAGAAATTGATGAAGGCCCAGAGACGTCCTCAAAAATATGAACCAGAAGTTTAAGAGTACTGCGGCTGCAGAGGCACGGCCTTTGCCGTTTGTAATAAGACAAGCACCTGAGGTCTAGCTGCCTGCCCAGTAAGGGACAAAGTACAATGGGAGAAAAACAAGGAGGTGGTGCCCTTCGCGCTTGCCTCTGAAAGGGGGGGATGAGATGGAGGAGCTAGCCAGGTGTGTGTGTGTGTGTGTGTGTGCGCGTGCGCGCGCGCGCGTGCGTATGTGATAAGACATGAGCATATAAACTAGGTCTGTGCTATAGATTGCACTGTGGAATCTCAAAGTGGAAACCCCGTGGGAAGAACTGAATAGTGAAGGGGAAGAAAATGCGGCAGGAGAGGCTTTCAGGGCTCTGAATGAGCAAGACCGGCATGGCATGCAGATTGGGTTTTTAAAGTGCTAAAGCAATCAAGAAGAAGTGAGAAAGAGGAAAGGCACACACACAAAAAAAAGCCTGTCTGGGCCACTTGGAAGCAAAACGCGACAAGACTCCTGTCAAGCTAGAGTTCCTAGGGAAAAGAATGGATGAGAAGCCAAATGTCACGCGTGTGTGACCTTCTAGAAGGCTTTCACACCTGAGCAAACAGTCACTAGAGGCATGGCTGGAGCTGCAGGTTATCTCTACCCTACCGCCTGAGGTAGATGGAAAGAAACCATCCCAGCTGTCTCCTTAGTGGGATAACCAAGGTCCCTTGTAGGTGCAGGCCACACAGGACAACCACTGGTCCCATCCTGAATGAAAATTTCTGTGTCTCCTCTTAGGGTGTGGCATACTCCGGCTTTGGGGAATCTGGAATCAAGTGTACACTAATTCATAATAACCCCTGCCCCCTCCCCCCAATACCACCAGGGACAATGCCAGCAATAGGTGGAGATGAAGACAAAGCAGTGCAGGTGACTGAGATTAATCTTGTCCTGGGGTGAGCAATTATCTCCCTGGGGATCATGGTGTGTGCATTTCTCCCTTATAAGGAAATAGAGTGAGGTGGGTGTACTGCTGGGACACATTGCATATGCTGCCTATGGAGGATTTTACCTAAAGGCACAAACTATAGTAGCAGCCATGGGTGGTTGGACAAATAAACAGGAGCCTTTACAGTTGAGAGATTCTGTACTGGGATCAAAGCTATTTTAACAGCCAGGTGTGGTTGGTGAGGGGGTACGATGGCTGATGGAGAAGGGCTGTGGACTAGGGCAGGCTTGGTTGGATGGTACCCCCTGTCTGTGCCACTCTGTTCTTTTGGGAAGTGATGGGGTTGGAGAGCTAGGCATGAAGCTGCACTTTGGAGAGAGATGCGGGAGGATCAGGAGTTCGAGAGCAGCTTCGGCTGCATAGCTATTTCAATAAACTAACTAAATCACACACACACACACACACACACACACACACACGGTGAAATCTTTTTGTGCTGTATTGGATCTTACTAATATTCGCTTATTTTGTTTATTTACTTTTGGTATTGGTTTTTTGCTTGTTTGATTTGGATCCCCTTAGCTCCTGAGTCCCACGATCAATTCATAGTTGCTTGGAATAGAACAACAGTGGTTTTTCAAAGTGTTTCACTAAGTTATCTTTGCAACACTATTATCGGCCATGAAATGGTGGCCGGGTACCTTTTTTGTTATCCTGTCTACCCTCTGTAAGAAATGTTTTTCATCCCAAGGATGTTACAGTGCGAATCTCTGAGCGCTTTTGGAGATTTGTGGAAAGGCATCTGGAAGGATAAAAAAAGAAATAACAATTGTGAAGTTTCACCGCAGATCCCCTGTGTGGGTGGGAGGGGATATTCCCGGGAGCCATATGTTGGTTGGCTGAAAATCTCAATGCTAAGCTGGGCTACACACCTGTAAGTCCTTGCCAGTCAGGGTCCTGAGTGCCCACTCTCAAGACAGAGGCTAATTGCTGTTGATTGCAAGCCAGCATTAGATGGGTAAGTCCCGTTGCTGAAGATACCACATGGCCTTGTTTGGAAGCACAGAGAAATCAAGTTGGGATTGAGCTGGAAGCCTCATCTCTAGCATGTAGCGTTTGTAGTGCAGGCTGGTGCTACGCACGTTGCTTGGGGAGACCTGTTGCCAACATTCCTACTCTGCCACAGATTGTGTACGCCACACCCTCAGCATGATGGGCAAGATGCGCCTAATAGTGAGATAGTGGCAGCCAACTATTTTCTGCCTGGTTTTACAGCTTGTTCCACAGGAGGGAACCCATGGTTGGCAACCGTAAATGACTACAAAAACCCATATCTGGGGAGATAGTAGATACTGACAGGAAGGCTACTGCAGCTGTTTCGTCATATAGATATAATATTCTTGTCAAACTGTTTTCTACACGTTTTGGGGTTTATTTACTGATTATTCCTGTTTTCAGCCGTAATAGATGGAAACTTCTTTTTACAGTGGGCAGAAGTCACTGCTGAGACCCATGGCTGGTTGAACCACCAGGAATGTCTGCTGCTGTAGCGTAGCAACCTAACACTCAGGTATGGATGGAAGAAGATAACTCCACATCCATATACCCTCCTCTAAGGCTCAAGGAGCATTGTGGAGGGGGTGGGGCAAAAGGATGCAAGAACAAGAGGAAGGGGTGGAGCTTAGTGCAGCCATTTCCTCCGTGTGGGTGGTGGCACTGCCTTCTTGAAGCCAAGCAGTTGCGATGATCCACTGGACAGGCTCACAAGATAACATTCCCTAGTGGGAGGACAAAGGAGATGCTCGAGGTTCACAAAGCTTACAAGACCCTCAGAGCCATCTCTTCCCAGCTGGATTATATAAGAGGTAAACACTCGACTCACGAGACGGGAGTCTTCAATGGTCCAGCTTCTCATGGGCTGGGTGTGCTGGGGACAGGACCTCCCAATAGTGTAGCTTGCTGATAGTCATGTAGACACCTGTGCATGATCCCAAGAAACTCAGTGGCATGCTACGCCGCATGCGGACAGAATTCATCTCTCCCCCTTCTGTGTCATTGCTATCTTTACCTGCTGTAAGCAGATGTTCCCAGGAAAAGCCACACAACAGCCTCTTGGTGCATGGTATAACTGGCAAAGCTGCTTCATCTTTCTGCGTGTCTCTTCACCTGTTACATGAGGCTCAAATGCCTTTCAGTGCCACTGCGGAATCAGATGAAAAGTGCAACATTAAATTGGAAAGGGACTACCAGGTGAAAAAGAGGGGGCCGGGGTGAGGAAAAGGGGCCTAGCAGTGAGGGCAATGAGCACACTGAGTGTGACCAAAGGATGGCACAGGGTTTTATGCAAATGGCAAAATGAGACAGAGAATGGTCAACAATTACTATGTACTAAGGAAATCCCTGGAGCTGGAGAGGTGGCTCAGTGGTTAAGCATGCTTGGACTTCCCGAGGACTAAGATTTGGTTCCCAGCATCCTCACTGTGGCTCACGACCATCTCTAACTCTAGTTCCAGGGGATCTGTTGCCCTCTCCTGACCCCCCACAGACACCAGGCACACACGTAGTTCATGTACATGTATGCAGGCAAAACACTCGTACGTATCAAATAAATAAACCTTTTTGAAAAATAAATGATAAATCCAGTATAATTTATAACTGCAATCTAAACACGAATCCTTATGCCCACACATAAGTGTAGCTCTCTCTTTCTTCATTAAACAATCTTTTTTTTTTTTAAACAGTAGATGGTGACTACTGCAGAAATCACAACTAGTCAAAATGCAGAGAACAGCTGACCATGGAGAGCTCAGCACCAAGTGCTGCATCCACAACACCCCTCCTATACCTCGGGCTCTGGAAGCATCATGGAAGATGATACGAAATTATTTTATTTTCTTCCAATATATTTTATTAATTTATTTATATTACATCACAATTGTTATCCCATCCCTTGTATCCTACCATTCCTCCCTCCCTTCATCCCTCCCGCTTTCTTTCTACTCCCCTATGAATGTGACTGAGGGAGACCCCCTCCCCCTGTATATGCTCATTAGGTATCAAGTCTCTTCTTGGTAGCCTGCTATCCTTCCTCTGAGTGTCACCAGGCCTCCCCATCCAGGGGACATGGTCAAATATGGGGCACCAGAGTTCATGTGAAAGTCAGTCCCCACTCTCCACTCAACTGTGGAGAATGTCCTGTCCATTGGGTAGATCTGGGTAGGGGTTCTAAGTTTACTGCATGTATTGTCCTTGGCTGGTGCCATAGTTTGAGCAGGGCCCCTGGGCCCAGATCTGCCCATCATAATGTTCTTCTTGTAGGTTTCTAGGACCCTCTGGATCCTTCTATTTCCCCATTCACCCATGCTTTTTAAAAGCCAGGAGATCAGGATGTCTTCTACATATGTCGTGGGAGCTACATCTGTGACATCTCAACAATATGGCTACCCTAACAAGACTTGCCCAACAACACCAGTTGACATGACAATGCAGATGGTCCACTTGCCCATGGGGATGGGGCACTTCTCACAAGGCCCTGGCCCCTGGAGAAGACCCACAGACAATCAACGGTTGTCTTCTCCAGAGATGAGTCCTTGACAGGTTTTCTAACTCTGGATGGTCAGCCCCAAACACACACATGCGCGCGCGCGCGCACACACACACACACACACACACACACACACGAACAGCACCGAATGGACTTAGCAAGGTGTGTGTGTGTGTGTGTGTGTGTGTGTGTGTGTGTGTGTGTGTGTGTAACAACAGTAGTTGAAGAAGAGGTCATGAATTTGAGAAGGAGTTGCAGGGAGCCTGAGAGGACTTGGTAGAGGTGAGAAGTGGATGGAAAGGATGTAAACACAACACTCGTGTTTGAAGTTCTCAAAAAATACTTTACAAAAGAAATAACAAAACAGATAAATCCAGTGTTCAAAAATGCCTTCTGGAGTGCTTGGGACATGGTGGTGGCTGTATAAAAACTGCAGCTACTACTGTGATTGGGGAACATGGAGGATTTTGTTGTCATAGCTTAGCTCGGGAGATGAAAGGAGACAAGGAGGTGACAGTTGGTAAGATGTAATGGCAATTTTCTTTGAAATTGTTGACGTAAATAAATGCACAAGCCTTTGATTCCATGTTTTCCAGCAACTTCAATTAATTGTGATTTCATTTCTGAAAGTCTTTTCTTAACTTCAGGATTTTGCACAAGTGAAAAACACTTAGCATAAAATTCAAAGTAAATGAAAGCAATATAGAATCCGAGCGTTTGCTTCTCAGCACGTCCCAGCCATAACTAACATGCGTCTTTGCTTGTAATCAACCTTTCCCCCTTGATATTCCCTCCATTTTATGAGAATTCAGATTAAAATCCTGGCTGCAACATAGACCTTGGTCAGGATTGGAAAACTCTAAAAATTTGATATTTGTCACTTTTTCCCTTTAGCTCATTCAATCAAAGCATCCAAGGACTGCCTTCAAGGCACCATCTACTGCGCAGGGCATCCATTGTCACAGCTTCCCTCCCCACATGTAACTCCTCCTTCCAGGGTCGAGGAAATTGATGTATTACAGTCTGTTTCACAGATCCCTTTTCCTTTGGGTATTGATGGGAAGACTGTGTAGATGGTACATTAGTCAGCTATAGTCATGAAAATGCTTTCTAACAAACTCTTTGAAAGCTTCAATGGCTCACAAAATTATTATCATCATCGCTATCATCATCATCCTCATCATCACCACCACCATCATCATCACCACCACCATCATCATCACCACCACCATCATCATCACCACCACCATCATCATCACCACCACCATCATCATCACCACCACCATCATCATCATCATCACCACTAATCAGTCAGGGAGATCCTGTCGTAGGCTTAGGCATTCTGGTGTAGGCTGCTTCTCTGATGGGTCAGCATGAGGCAATGTGTCAACTCTATCTTGCTTTGTGTGTATTTCATCTTCCTTGGACTGGTCACTATCCAAGCTATGTTCTCACACTGAGTAGTTGCTTCACAAGCCAGACCACACAAGCATATGTAAACCTCTGCTCACAAACACTTGATAACTCTCTACATGACAAGGCAAAGCCACACAGTCAAGGTCAGTGTTAGTGGATACTCTGCCCTCTCTGGGAGAGCACTGCCGAATTACATTACAAAAGGGATTGCGCATTAACTTAAACAACATAAAATTGCTGATATTTGATCTTTTTTTTTTTTTTTAAACTAAACTCAAAGTGGCAAATTTATGTATTCCAACTTTATTATATTTATTACCCAGGGGAATGAAGAATTAGAATAATGTGACCTACTGTACGTATTTCATCAAGTGACTTCTAGTTAGCACATTGTCATTCGTGATTGACACATTTATTCATTAAATAAATTAAAGCCTCCATACTTGCAAGGGGGTTATAGTATACACACTATATTCTACTATACTGCACGGTACTATATAAATACACTGTATACATACATAGTATGTATATAAATTTATTTATATAGCATCTAAGTATATACTATACTATATATGTATTATGCTATATAAATTTTATATATATATATATAATGGTATAGTTACTAAAGTTGTAGCATAGTTATAATATATGAGAAATTTTTTACTCTAACTTTTTCATATATAAAATTTAGTATAACCATAGAGTGTGCAGTCATAGCAAATAATTTCATCACTGCCCCCAAACAAACCCTTACAGGTCAGCATGCACTCAACCTTTCTGCCCCTGCTCCTTGAACCCACTAATCTCTTTCTATCCCTATGGACTCAGCTATTCTGGCTTTCATAGAAACAGAGTCACATAACAAGGCCTCTTTTGTGAGAGCTCTCTCACTTAGCATGCCTTTAAGATCCATTGATTTTCTTACATGGTGTATTTTAGTTACTTTTTTTGATCGAATGGTAACCAGTGGCCAGCAGATGGAACATACTGATTATAATTTTAATATCTCGTGGGCTTTTTGTGTTGGCTCCAGTTTTGGGCTATTACAAAGCATGCTGCAAAAATAAACATTTGTGCCCATGCTTTTGTGGCTACACATATTTTTTAGTCCTTTTGGGCATTTGCAGAGTGTAGTTGCTGGGTTGCAAGCTAACTACACTGGTCAGAATGGCTTCACTGTCTTGTGCTTCCACAACTTTCCAGGACAGGTCCAGTTGCCCTATTTTTTATAAGAAATATTATTTTCTTTCTTCCTCTCCTTCTTTCTTTTTATTCTTTTAAAAAAACATTTTTTTTTTTTTTTTTTTTTGGAGACAGGGTTTCTTTGTATAGCCCTCGCTGTCCTGGGACTCTCTCTGCTAGCCTAACCTTGAACTCAAGAGCTAGGCCTGCTGCTGGGACTAGCCTTTTTTGTTTTGTTTTGTTTTGTTTTGTTTTTCGAGACAGAGTCTCTCTGTGTTAGCCTTGGCTATCCTGAAGTAGCTTTGTAGACCAGGCTGGCTCTGAACTCACAGTGATCCTCCTGCCTCTGCCTTTAAAAAAAAAAACAAAACAATATTTGTTACTGATTGTCCCTTTTACTTTTTACTTCCCCAGTGATGAGATTGACTCATGTCTTTGGTGGTCTGCATGTTCTGTGCTCTTGTTATTGTGTGTGAATGTACATCCTTGGACATGCTCATGGAGGCCAAGGGCCAATGACAAGTGTCCTTCTTTGATTACTCTCTACCATTATCCTTGACACAGTGTCTTCTTGAACCTGAGTCTCACCCATCTGGCTGGGCTGGCTGGCCAAGGAGCTTCAGGAATCCACCAGTGCCCCTCCCCCCACTCCAGGGCTGTGGTTGTAGCAGTGCTTGGACACACTGCCACACTGCCACACCTTATTTTCTACATGGGTTCTGAGGACCTAAGACAAATCCTTGTGCTTGCATGGCAATAAGCCACCTCCCAGCCCCTTGTGTGTTTTTCTTTGTTATCTGTGCTTTTGTTTCCTTCCTTCCTTCCTTCCTTCCTTCCTTTCTTCCCCCACCTCCTTTGTGACCTGTAGTATATGGTTGGTTTTGAAATCACTATGTGGCCAACGATGATCTTGAACTACTGATTCCTCTGCCTCTATTTTCTAAGCACTGGGGTTGCTGGAGAGTGAGGAGAGAGCCTGTGCCAACCAGGCAAGCTCTCTACCAACTGAGCTACATGCCCAGCCCTTATGTTGTCAAATCTTAGAAGCCATTGCTACCCAAGGTCATGAACACTTTCACCTAGTTCTCTTCTTCTAAGAGGTTTATAGCTCGACGTGTTTAACACATACATTTGGGCCCCTGATATGTTCTGTTTTATACACACACACACACACACACACACACACACACACACACACACACACATATATATATATAGGACTTCATTCCTTTGTGTGTGAGCAAACAAGTTTCCAACCATTCTTCATTGAAAAGACAATTGATATAAAATTGTCTTGGCATACTTAGCAAAAATGAATTGACGAAAAATGTAATAGTTTATCTTTGAAATTTGAATTGTATTGCATTGGCTGATTTGTTTATCTTTATGTGACTGCCACACTATTCTGAAGGATATAGCCTTATGTCAAGATTGAAAGAAAGAAATGTATACCTTCCAACCTTTTTCCTTTCTGCCAAGGTTGTTTGCTTATTCTGGGATGCTTTCATTTCCATATTAGTTTTGTTATTGTGTCTGCTTGCCATTTTTAGCTAAGAAGAACAGAAAGAAAATCCAAGATCTCAGCTGGGATTTTTTTTTTAAACAGAGACAGTGTAAAACTCTAAAGATTACTTTGGGGGAACACTAACTGTCTATGAGCACCGTGTCTTCCAATCCGCCAATGTGGCTGCGTCTCTGTATGTTTGCATCTTATTGTGACTATAGCCCCACGCGTTTTAATATTTATTATAAATGATACTGTTTTCTGAAGTCAGTTTGGGGTTGTTCATTACTACCATTAAAAAGAAATACCATTTTTCTCTACGTCAGTCCTGCACCTTGCTGAACACATTGCTTGATGCCATAATTTTGTGTGTGTGTGTGTGTGTGTGCCTCAGAGTTGGGTATATACAATACTGTGTTTGGGTAGAACCACACATAGTGCCTGTCTAGTCTGGGCTTTAGACCAGTTGCCTCCACGAAGGCTTCTAGAATACTAACGACAAGAAGAAGCAAGAGTAGATACATTTGTCTTGCTTTGTGTTTTAAATCACATGTTAGATTTGACATGGATCCTTTTATGAGGAGCCACCACCCCCCGTATCCCCCCCCCCGTCTGTTTCAATGAGGGGTTTAGTCATGGAGGGTGTGACTGACCTTTTAAAGGTTACAATGTGCATCTCTACTGTAATGTACAGGAAATCAGTATTAGGAAGAGAACTACTCTTATTGCACTCCCTATTTGGGGTAGCTTTCCTGCCCCTGTGCAGCCTTTATATTCACTGCAGCTAATATTTACCATTAAGGAGTAGGCTCATAACCTTGTTTTTTAAATCTTGGGAAAATATTCAGGTTACGAAGAATACATGAAGATTGAAAAATTCAATTAACTGCAAAGCTAGCCTGCGTCTGGCAAGCTCTGTCAATAATTCTTTCCACTGAAAGCCCTTGACCTGAAACATTGGCTAGTCTGTAATTTTTCCAGGCTAATTTCTAATACTAACTGAAAACTCATGTAATGAGTTGATTTGTCCAAATACTTGCATCTTTTCCTTCATACAAATGAAACAAGAAAACATTTGGACAAAATCTTGAAAAGATAATTTAAAAAAACAACAGAAATCCATATATTGTACATTTCATCTTTGCCTGGGTCAGAATTGCAATTACCAGATGATCAAAAAAAAAAAAAAAAATCCCACATGAGTCTCCTGTCCTTCGTCCTTTCTGTTTTATTGTCTAACTCAGCATTTGTTTTCTAGTGTCCTAGCATTTTGATGATGTGGATGATGGTATTTGATGTTTTTCGTGCATCTGCCTGAAGTCTATAGACAGAATTTGTCTTCCAACCCCTAATCCCCTATAACAGAAAATGCATCCTCTAAAATTGCAAAACACACAGAAAGTTGTCAGAAATAAATGCCATACTGTTAGAGTTTTTAGCTTTATGAGTCATAAACACCTTTTAAAACTGTGATGATTTGCTATGGATTTCCTCCCTAGATAAATGCACATAAGCATGGGTAAATACAATGTAAACACAAAGAATATCTAAAAATCTAATGTCCCTGAGTCTATATGGATGTTTAATTAAGCAGATGCCTTAGAAAGATCGTGCAGAGGTAGGAACACATGCAGCTTTTCCACGTTTTCCTTGTCATCTTTCTGTTGGCTTTAACTTCCTGTGTCCCAGATTATCCCACTAGACAAGCCCAGAGCTTGAGAGACTCTTGGTGGGTCAGTCCTAGAAAGGATTGTGTCCTGGAGCAGCAGGCAAGCAGTTGATGCTGGGGCGGACTGGAGAGGAAGAGAGCTCGAAAGAAAGAGAAACGATGTTTCATTTGCCTCGGATCTTTTGTATTAGATTCCTGCCCCTTTGTTCCCTCCTCGCCTGCTTCTAGCATTGTCTTAAAGATGGGGAAACCCAAGTTGGAGGGAAAGAGGAGGCTAATTTTTCAGAGAGACTCTTCAATGCCAATGACATGACAGATGGATTTGGAGGTTCATACAATCACTTTTCCCTTAATCACACTGGCTACCAAACGGTGCTTAGACACAATTGGAAATGAAGCCTCATTCGGGAGGAATGTTTGCCAAGTGTCTTATCTATTCACTAGCTGTGGAAAATACAGCAGCCTTGCATTCTAGCTCACAGAGCCCTGCTTTGAAATGCTGTAGTGTGCTTCCCTCCCTCTGTCTCTCTCTCTCTGTCTCTCTCTCTCTGTCTCTCCCTCTCTCTCTTTCCCTCTCTCTCTCCCTCCCTCCCTCACTCCTTCCCTCCCATCTTCTCTCTCTCCCTATCTCTTTCCCTTTCTTTCTCCCTCCCCCCCTCACAACACACTTCTAGTTAAGCAATTGTCTTAGATTCTCTCTAAAGCAAAGCACATCTTTATCTGAAATGCTGCAAATAAAAGAAACGTCATGCCATCCATCAGACTCCAGAGCTGGCGTTCAGCTCACAGACAGACTCCTCTCTTTTAATTTTTAAATCGCGTTATCAATCAAAGTGCCATGTTGTTCTCATTCTTTTTTTTTTTTTTTTTTTTTAGCTATTCTGAGCTGATCCTATCTACTTGCCTTCTGCTTGTTTTTCGGGGTTTCTGCTATTGTCTGTGCCTTATAGAAATCCTTCAGAGGCGTCTGAGACACCTGCTTAAAATAAAGTATTCGTTTTTCTTTAATAAACACACACATTTCCTCTGGAAGCTGTTAAGTGTTGGCCCAGTGAAGTTCACGCCATCACTCTCCAACTGTGGGTCATGGAGGCGCCAGGGCAAGGTGCTGGCAGTCCACTATAGCAGAGGAAGACAGGACAAGGTGAAATGTGACAACCAGATCTTAGAGGTGATCCTTGTAGCCTTACTGCCTAGTGCGTTTCAGTGATCATCCAGGGAAATAAACTTCATGGCAGCTCTGTCTTCATCTTTCCCGGAGGAGAATGAATGGATGAACACCTAACTTTTAGTTAAACATTTCAGCCTTGCTTTGGGTCCCAAGGGATCTGCTTCCAGAGCTGTTTGGCTCGGTTCGGTTATCCAGGGTGGAGCCACAGAGCTCAGTTACCCATTTATGCTGAAGAAAAGCAAGGTAACAAAGCACAATTATTCTCCTTTGTGACATTAGAGAGTAAACTGTGCACTCTCAGCAAGTTAGGGCATTTTTGAACAGGAACATGTTACAGTAACTGCCATTCTATCTTTCCAACATTTTGAGGGCAGGCAAAGAGAAATTAGGTGCGTTTTTTTCCCCCTCACATTTCAAACTGGTTGATTTGAGTCAATATTTGGAACATACGTTATGAATTTCATTGTCCTTTTTAGGAGAGAAAGCAGACATCTCCATAATAGTAAGATCCGTGTCACATTCAGGACACCAAAAGGAAGGCGGGGCAAGCAGATGGAGACGTTTGCTGTGGTGTGAGAGTCTGTGCTCTCCTACTTCAGGGACTCGAATGTGTCACCTGCCTGTGTGATTATGTCAGAGTCACTCTCAAGAACTATCCGTGTCGGAAGAGTAGCACTTGTTATTTAAATAGTGCACTCAAGAAGGAACTAAAGTGTTCCTAGTGCCAAGTGTATTGATGCGCCTCCTTTTCCTTCCATGGGATATGGAAAAATATGAGAGATTATTTTCATCTATTATACTTCCAAGCCCTTCTAAGTTAATTGACAGTAATTAACCATGTATTGAGAGTCTACTAGATCACCATAGACAGATGCTGAGTAGGATTCAATAGTTAAAAATATATAATTTTTGCTCTCAAAAGTCTTAAAAATATTGTATGTCCTTGTGTGTGCGTATGTGTGTGTGTGTGTGTGTGTGTGTGTGTGTGTTCGCTTGCATGTGCATACATGCGTATAGAGGCCAGAGGTTGACACAGGGTGTCTTCCCAAGTCACTCTCCATCTTATTTTTTGACACAGGGTGGGCTAGTTTGAATGAAAATGGTTCCCACAGGGAGTGGCAGTGTTAGGAGGTGTGGCCTTGTTGGAGTGGCTGTAGTCTTGTTGGAGGAAGGATGTCACTGGAGAAGGTGGAGGAAGCCTTGAGGTCTCAGAAATTCTAGCCAGGCCCAGTGTTACTCTCTCTTCCTGCTGCCTGTGGATCCAGATGTAGAACTCTCAGCTCTTTCTCCAGCACCATGTCTGCTTGCATGCTGCCATACTCCCTGTCGTGATAATAATGGAGTAAACCTCTGAACTGTAAGCCAGGCCCAGTTCAATGCTTTCCTTTATAAGAATTGCCATGGTCATGGCGTCTCTTCACCGCAATAGAACCCTACCTATGACTCAGGGTCTCTCACTAAACCTGGAGTTTGGTGACTAGGTGAGACCATCTAGTCTCCACCTTCAGAGCACTGGGATTGTGCATGAGTGGTATTACCATGCCTGGCTTCTTTTCTTTGGGTATTAGAAATTTAACTTGGGCCCTTATGTTTGCATGGCAAGCACTATAGGTTGAGCCACCTCCGCAGGCCTCTCGTATGTCATTTTAAGATTTGTGATCAAGTAATTTCACAAGTCTCATATTTGGATATTCACCTTAGGAACTAGAAGATTCAAATGCAGATTCGAAAATGAGCATCAGTGTATACATATCATTCTGAAAATACAATCTTGCCTATATCGTGTTCCAGTGTACCTGCAAACAAGGCATGCTAGTTTCTTGAAGAACTGTGATTTGGCTACGCTGTCTAGTTGGGTTCTCTGTCCACTGCCCCACATTCCAGCTGTGAAAAGATAAATTGTGAACGAACAGATACAGAAAATGTTCTGACAGTTGATGACTGTGGTGTGCCTCCAGACTTCCCCCTCTTATCTGCTCTTCCTCTCATTGAAACTCTGCAGCATGGGTCCTGAGACAAAGTTGTACACTTTGGTCTTGGCATACTTGAATAGGCAGGAGAAATTATTAGGGAAAAGTGCTGGGATGTCACATGAAGATGCTCAGAATGAAATGAATGGTTTCTTGGCTTGTGTACCTGTTGGCTAACTGCATATGCATCATAGGCAACCCCCAAGTCCCCACTTTCCACCCATCTGAGTCCTCTATGTGTTGTGTCCATCTTACTAGCAGCTCCAACCTTATGAATGTTTATTTATTGATGTGCACATGTGTGTAGGCCTATGTGTGTAGGTGCATGCCACATACAGGAGTTGGTTCGCTCTTTTTACAATGTGGTTCTGAGCTCATTGTGCTGGGCAGCAAACTCACAGGAGCAGCAAACGGCACCCAGGACAACTCCCCTCCTCCCAATACACACGTTACGAAATCAGACTTTTCTAGCATCTCCCGGCTCTAGGGTCCGATGCCATTAGACGCCTCCTGGAAGATCTGCTGGCTACTTAAAGAAATCACTCATCCAGCACCTTGTTAACACCTCTCTGAGCGTTGTCCCATTTATTTCAATGTCAGGATGTAGGTATTAAAGTTAGTGTGTCACAGCTGTGACAGAAATTGTGAGAAAAAGCGCTTGAAAGGATTTAAGAGACATCATAACGGAAGAGAACGATGGAGGAAAGCTGCTTACCTCGCAGGTGCCTGGGATGAGAGAGTGTGGGGGGAAAAGAAAGAGGAGAGAAAGCAGAGGATGGAGGATGGGGAGGAGAAAGAGGAGGAAGAGAAGAGACAGCAGAGGATGGAGGAGAAGGAGGAGGGGGAGGGGGAGGAGGAGGAGGAGGAGGGGGTCGGGGGCATGCCGGTGAAGCAGCGGCGGCGGCGGCGGCAGCGGCAGCGGTGGCTGCGGCGGCGGCGGCGGCCAAGGATACGATATATTTCTTCCAGAGGCTCAGCAGTTAAAAGTTCACATTGTTCCTGCAGAGAACCTGTTTGGTTCCTGGCACTCAGGACAAGTGAACATGCTAGCACAAATGAACACATACACACATAATTTAAAAATAATAAAAATAATCTTTTTTTAAAAAAGATGCATTCTTCTGCTGCAAGCCCACAGCAACCCACTGCCACCAGCGGAGCGCCACCCTGAGTCTTTACTACAGCTCAGTGAGGCCATCAAATTCTGAAACTATCAATGGATGACCCTTTGATTATGTAAGAGTCGACACGATCCCCCAAAGTCACGCCCCCAAAAGTGCCCGTCTAATACACTGGGTGGGGGCCAAATCCTGAGCAGGCCGGGGTTTCTGGGAGGCATTTGTCCAAACTATAGCAAAACTGTATGGTTTTTACATTCCATTTTACAGATGGAACAAGGAGACTGGGAGCGAGGGAGTTAGCTGTCACGGCCACACTCACACTGAGCCCCAGACTCCAGAACCATTATCTCTTGAATACAACCCCTCCCACTTTATAACCTAAGAGGGAAGTTGAGTCTGAAGTAGGAAACAAGTCAACACATGCTGTATTTTAAGCGAAAGCAGGACGTGAAACCGGGTTGTATTTTTCCCCAAGTTTTCCAAACAATGCTTTTAAAAACCTCATTTATTCCTGTCTGAACATTATAATATAATATTGCAGCATTTTCCATTAAAATAAGAAATTGCCATGTAGCCATGTAAACTATAGAACATTGTAATTACTCATATTTCAGAAATGCCATTGGATCTGTTTGCAAAGAGACTTGTTATTCTACGAGTTATATCACTAGCACTGCGTGAGCGCATGCGCACACTCTTAAAAGTCCTAATCAGTGTTTTCGAGCACTTGGCCCATGAATGCCGTAGCTTCTCTTAAGTATTTTGTCTGTTCCCGCTAAGTATTAAAGCAGCGCATGCACTCCATTCTGGACATACCAGAGGTGTTGTAGGTTCCTGAGCCCCAGGCTTCTCTCTGTTGTTTCATATGATATGCATTTTTCTTCCAGCTTCCCGTTTCCAGGAAGTGGCTTCCTATGGACAACATGTCAGGCCTCTGCCTTGACCCCCCCTTTTTTCCTTTCCACATAACAGTAATAGCAGTGCTCCATTTGGTTTGCTGTGAGTTTTTCATCAAGCGCATGGGACCCAAACTCTTAAGATGTTGTGATCGCTGCCTTGCTGCTTCCTTCTCGGGTGTGAAGCTGGGAGTGGCGGCAACTCTGAACCGAAGGGCTGCTCTGCAGTCTCAGGCTATCCCTATGGGCCAGAATACTGCAAGTCCAACAGAGCCACTAAATCAATCATGATCCCCAATTGATTTTAACTGTAATAAAACTAGCACTTTAGCCACCCTGTTCCTGCTCTTGTGCCTCGGCTTGCAGTTGAGAAGAAGAAGATGCAATTTGCTGTCTTCCAAGCTCATTAGTAAGCAATATTTCAACTTCTCACACGCCACTTCCAACCATCAACAACTCGGGGGGACCAGGAAAAGCAAAAGTAGGACGCCAGGCTTTCATCAACTCCATCCACGGGGACACTACCCTGGGGAAGAAGGTCAGCGCCAGCCCTGCTGTCCTTCACTCACTCATCCGTCATTTGATTGATGCCATTCATTATCCATGGATTGAAGATTATACATGGTTATAAAGTTAGAAAGATGCTTAGCATATTCTGCCTGCCAGTGGTAGAGAAGATAAGTAAGTCAATGCTCTGGGAAGCATACTTTAGCCTGGTGGTGAGCGCTGTAACAGTATGCATAAGTATCCATAGGGCACAAGCAGGAAACCCCTAACTCTGGTCACTGAGGCGTGGGCTGGTACGCACTGGATCTGAAAGAGACATGAATTGAGTCTTGAGGTTCAGAAATCATTGGACAAAAAGCAATCAGGGGTGGGGGCAGGGATGGGTGTTCCAGTCAAGGACAAAGGTTCTTCTAGTGGGACTGTTAAGACTTCAGTGACTTTTCAGGGAAAACCCACAAAGACTTGGATGAGGTGGATGAACACGTTTCTTTGTGTCAAGTGGAATACTGTCATTTTCTCTAAGGAATCTCACCGTTACTGTCCTCTCCCCTGAAACTATATCCTGGGAAAAGACATGTGCCTGTGGGTGAGATCAAGGGGACATGCATTGAGAACTGGGGGGAGGGCAGATCTTAAAGGGAATTTAGGGTGCAGTTCCTGGGAGATTGGTTGTAGAGTCGTGATAATACAGTTTCCACCAAGGCTCTAAGAGCCGACAGGTGGACAGCATCAATCCTGTAGGATATTACAATGTGTGAAATCGCAGTCTATCACAGACTAGCTGAAAAATTCCAGACAAATTACAGATCCCTCTTAGCGTGGATAATAGAGTTAGTAAAAGCTTTCTTCCCAGGGCTGCTCTGACATTATCCATGCAAGCTTGGTAGCAGGCACGCAACGGGCATTTGGTTAACAGAAGCTGTCTTCTTTCATATCTGCGCTGTTACAGCTTCATGTCTCATGGAGTGCAGGAGTGCCCTTCTCATTCTGTGACCTCACCCGTCTGTGCTTCAAGCAAACCGTGTGACATTGTCCTTATATTCTACCAGGGTCACCGCGGAATAAACACCTCACATTTTGGTGACTTAGCTCAAGAGTGACTAATTATTTTGTCCAGTCTGTGGCTTGACTGGGGCTCAGCTGCAGGGTTATGACATTGGTTTTCCTTGGGGGGGTTCACTCATGGGCCTTATAGTCAGATGGAAGGAAGCTCAGCACCCACAGTTTCTTAGGGCACATGCCTGGATCCTGGGCAGCGATGACCAAGAGGAGTGACTTGGATTAGATGTGAAGTCCTCTCTTTCTCAAATGATTTGGGGGCATCTGCACTACACATCATGGTAGTGTGCTATGTGGTGTTTAATGTAGAGTGCCATGTAGTATGTCCTACAGTGTACCCTGTAGTGCACATGTAATCCATGTAGCTCACCATGTTTTGTACCATGTAATGCACCATGTTGTCTGCCAGGCTAGCCAGGGTTCTTTATGGGTCCGATTGTCTGAAAGGACAGCGTTGGAAGATTCTAGAAACATGTTCAGAACTGGCAGAGCTTCTTTCCTATTTTCTATTTTCCATTGATAAAGCACCCAGATTCAGTGTGAGAGAACACACCAGTGCACCCGGCTTGGTGGCGCTTCCCACAAGGACTAACTACTCCATACTTTTGACTTTCATGTAGCTCAGGTAAACAGTCTCTTAGCGCAAACTTTCAGAGTCACATGTTTTTATATAATTCAGGGTATTATCAGACGCTAAGGAGTTAATTTAATGAAAATACCATACAATACATTTTGTTCTCAGGAGAATTTGGAAAAATACTCCCAACCAGGCACATCAATGTTTTTCTAACAAGTTATTTGACTAAGTGGAATGCCCTCAGAAAACAAATAGCCTTGTGTAAGGCAAGATCAAATATTGGTGTTTTCTGAGAGTTTTAGATTTTCGATTGTGGACAAAACATTCTGAGCCTACATTTTAAGCCAGTGTGACTTCTTAAAGACAAACTACACTTGTGTCATCTTGTGGGCATAACTAGAGTTTGCCTGGGAAGCACATGTTAAAGTAGGGTTAGAAGTGTGAGTGGTCTGGGACGAGGGATGCCTGTGCAGGATGGAGGAGAGCATGGTGTAGGTAAGGAAGCCTCTAGGCTATGAGGTAGACACTAAGGAAAGGGAATGAGAAAGAAGCCGGCATTGGGACACTCTAGGTCTCAGCCCAGGGAATGGTGCTGCCCACTGTGGGCAGGACTTCCTGCAATTACCCTATTCAAGACAATGACCCACAGGCAAGCTCAGAGACCATCTCCCAGGAGATTCTAGATTTCCTCAAGTTGGCACTAGAGATTAGCCACCATAACATCCAAAAGCGTGTTGGCCACTACATGTTCTACAAGCACCCAACACTGAATCTACGATAGTAGGCAATTGGTCTTTGTATTTATGAAGTCTTCTAAAGTACTTACATAGTAGGGGCTGAGTATTATGAAGGGTACAGAGATTTTATGACAACTCTCCAAAAGCCCTACCAGCCTTTCCAGTGTGTGAGCAGATAACGGTCCTCAGAGGATGGTCAGCCATGTAAGTTGGACAAGCTCATTGAAGACTGGGTGTACTTTTGTCATCAGTGACTACAACTGCTACCAACACCTATAAATTCGACTTGAAATTCTTCTAGACATGGTAAAAAAGAAACAGACGTGGACTCTAGGACATGTTTAACATGTTAAACATATTTCCTCAAAAAGAAAATCCCCTCAGGTAACTTCTCCAATGTCTGTTATGTGCCGAAATTCTGCGTAAATAACTTTTTCCCCCTTTAGCTGAGTCTATAGGGCTATAAGGACAAGAAAGGAGGGGAGACACACTTTGCAAGGCTCCTTGGCAGCTGAGGAAGAAATTCTGCAACCACAGTAGAAGGAAAATAAAATTTAAAATGCAAGAATGCAACTAAAACGAGCATCTCTTTCAACAGGGGAGCCTCGTTTCTATGCGGTTTTTACTGATCCTCCAGGCAAACCTGAGTTGCGTCACTGCTGATCCGGGCCTTGGCAGCACGAGCTCTGGTAAGCTGACTTTGCTCAAAGGACAGTTCATCAAGGTGGCAAAGGCGTGGTGGTGGGAGGGTGAGGCAGCGGGTCAGAAAACAGAGAGACAATGTTAGCTCTCCACTCCCCTTCTCTTTTCTCTTCAGCTGGGGCCTCTTCCCATAGTGCAATGCAGTATCGTCCCTGTTAAGTTCAACCTTTCCGGAAATGCCCTCACAGACGCGTCAAGTGGACAATAAAGCTTCTATCAAGTTTGCAATGAAGATGAAACATCACGTCTTGCTGCGGGGAATCAAAACCCACCTAGGAGACGTTCGGATCATGCTGGGGCTGGAGATGAGAGGAAATTGAGCAGGGATCTTTTTCCCTAGTGAGGGAGACAGAGCCTTGTAGTGGTCAGTCTTGACTTAGCGGGATGACGTATGATGCTGTGAAGATACACGGCAGCGACTACGTGGCCCACACACGCACTGTGAGCCTGAGACCTCTCCGAGATGCTGTGTCAGTACCTTCTGATGGAAACATGAGGATGTAGAGGCTGCTCAAGAGGAAGTGAGAAGCTGGTGGGAGATGTGAGAAATGAAGCCAGGCAGCGGCCATTCTGAGAAAGATCTAGACAATATGCGGGGACTTGCGGGTCCGGGGAGGGAGTGGGTGGGGGGGCGGGGGCGCAGGCTGGGTGCCTTCTGTGGGCCACAGGCAACACAATACTGTGCCCCAGACTGGTCGGTCACTTTGGCCTGACTTCTCTGGATTAGGTGGGCTCAGGTACCCAAATCTCAAAGCAGCCTTTTTCTCTGAGATCTGTATACACAGCCAGCTGTTTCCGGGTTCTCATACTCTTTTCTCAACCTGGTCTACACCCACACTGCTGCTGCCAGCTGGAGGGGGAGGAGTCAGCACCAACAACTGCTGATGCCAGCGTTTTACCCTCCAACCCTCCAATTCCCAGGCAAGAACTGGTAGCAGCTGCTACTGCTTCCCAAGGGAGCCCAGGCAGTTGTCTTTTTTTGGCGCGTGGTGAGGGAGCTAGTGGAGACTTTGCCATGCCAGCCCACCAGGCTTAACCAATGCAGTGGCTTCGTAGAGGAAACCTAAGCGTCCTGGAGAACTCACACAAGAGAAACCCGCTCCCTATGTACACCCACAAACTCAATATCCTTTTTGGGTAGGTCAAAGCCTTCCATTGTCAGAGATGAAATGCTGAGCTCACAGGAGCCTGGGGGAGGACCCACCAAGAAAAGAAGCAAGTTTCAGCATCACTGAATAACGTCCTTTTCTTTAGTGTGTGGAGAAAGTACAGAACAGTCAAGTCGATAAGAAAGAAAGGAAAATTGTCAATACGTGGCAGGCATTGTGTTGAGTGAGTTAAAGATTCTATAAATTAATTCTCACCACAGACCCAACAAGATAGCCTTGACTTTTCCAATAAATGGCTAAAACTCAGAGAAGATGGCTGCGTGGCTTAGAGCAAGGCTTAGGATCCCAGAGCTGTGTAGCTGGATGGCCCCAGGAGAAAATGAAGGAACGTCTCTAATGTCACCCAGGAGACACATACCTGGGCATGCTTGGAGGTTGTGTGGTTAACTTCTGGGGCCATCTGGAAAGGGTTATTTTGAGGTGGCAAGACCTGCCCTAGATGTGGGTCACAGGGTTCTAGGGACCGGGCTCTGAACTGGATGAAAAAGAGAAAGATGGCCAACCAGGAGAACTCATCTCCCTACGCTCCTGACTGGAGATGTGATTTGGCCACTGGCTTCAAGCTTCTGTTACTGTGACTTCCTTGTTGTCAACAGTCTCATGGTTTTTCCCTCCACCTCTGGGGAAATTTCTCAGAACAAGACATAAAACTCACTCATTCTAAAGTGTAAATAACTAACGATGCTTAAAGCGATATTTCTCTTAGGAGTATTTTCACATTAATGCTTTAAATAGGATAAATTAAGCTTTACTAGAGAAAGAGGAAGCTTTGTTCCAAGGTAGAACACCGTTCAGGATAAACAGGACATTATTGGTGCTTCTTAAATCACACTATATCTGCTGTACTTTAGTTTCTCACCTAGATAAAGTTCTTTCTGGTGTTTTGGTTTGTTTGTTTGTTCTCAACCAATTCTAACTGCATACAAGTCCATCAAGTTATATAGACTTGAGTCTGGTTAGTTTGGGGGTGTGATGTTTTATTTGCAAAGTTACTCTTTTAAATAATAAAGTTTATAAAAAGAGACCAACCAAGCAGTCCTTCAATTGAGCTATCCAGATAATGGAATAGTATTCAGCCCTGAAAAAAGATATCAGTTCACAAGAAGACGCTTGAATAAATATTATGACATTGGAAGAAGAGGCTACTTATTACCTGTAGAAATGATAAAAATATGAAGAAAGTAAAAAAAAATCAGTGTTTTCCAGAGGTGGGGGTGGGTAAGAATAGGTCGATCACAGGAGAGTTTTACCACAGTGAAACTACTTTGTACAGTTCTAGAGTGGTGGATACAGCATTACAAATTTGTCAAAATGAAAGAGTATACAAGGTACCGTTCTGACAGAGATATTGACAATGACGAGGCTAGCATGTGCAAAGAGAAATACTTGAACATTCAGTTCAGTTAAGCTTTGTGTCTATAGCTTCTCTAAAATACTGTGTTTTTTTTTTTTAAATAACTACAATTAGTTAAAGTAAATTGAATTTTCTGTGTGGATGACAATAATGAGTTAAAATGTATCGAATGTTCACTAAACACTAGGCACTTGCATCTGAAAGTAATTTCATACTCCATCTCCTTTATGAGTTGAGTATTATTATCATGTCAAGTTCGTGGACAAGAATTCAAGTTTATAGATTCCCAGTTAGTTGCCAAGGAAGCTTTGAGCATGCTCACCTCACAGTGAAGGAAACTGAGGCTCGGAGGCAGACACAGCAGGTCTCAAGTACTCTCTCTCCTCCCACAATACTGTTCTCCTTGTAGCCCACAGAGGAAAGAATATTTGCTTATTTAAAATTCATTTTGTTATGAGATTCTGCTTTTTATGTGATGTTTAGCAAAAAGCTAAGTCATTATATCTGAAAGGAGTCCAATTTGGCTCACAGCACAGAGCAAGACTGATAAGGGCAGTGTTCTGTGGGGCTCGTTTGCGGACACACATGACTGTATTGTTTATTAAACGGACATGGAAACCACAGTGATTATGATCTTTTGAAAAAAAATCACGGTTGAAGCAGATCCAATTTCATTACGAGATTGCCTTATGAGGTTGCGTGCATTGAGGAGAGGAAGGGCAGAGGTCACGGAATTCACATGCCCACAGACATATGGATCAGTGTCTGTCTCTCTCTCTCTCACACACACACACAGCCTCACATATGGCTTGATTCAGAATCAGGAAATACATAGTTAGAACACTAACCAGTTTTATTTGTGTAGACCATCAGGCACGCGCAGCCATGGGAAGTTCAGTCAAGAGCAAAATGGTGACAGTGCCTGAACCTCGTCTGTATAATCAAGATCCCGCGTTTCCCCACCCTAAATGGGACAAGGGCCTCAGGTGACAGAGAATTGAGCTACCTGCTTGTCCTGATTGGGACAACAACTTGTTGAACAATACCTAAAAGGAAATGAAAAACTATTAGTTTATCATGGTATTAAGGCAGATCTTTGATTTTCTTTAGTGAATCACATACATGGCATGTGTGTGTGTGTGTGTGTGTGTGTGTGTGTGTGTGTTATTAGTATGTGAACATGTAAAGAGGACAGTACATATACCTGTATATGCATGTAGAAGCTAAGGGAGGACACTAGGTGTTCTGCTCTCTATCTCCTGATGAAAGCTGCCTCGTGCCTGGTGTGGTGGATTGACTGAGAATGGCGCTCACGGGGTCCTGTGTTCGAATGCTTGGTTCCCAGTCAGTGGAGCTGTTTGGGAAGGATTAGGGGGCGTGGCCTTGTTAGAATACCTGTGTTACTGAGGGTGGGTTGTCAGGTTTCAAAAGCCCACTCCAGGTCTCTCTCTCTCTCTCTCTCTCTCTCTCTCTCTCTCTCTCTCTCTCTCTCTCTCTCTCTCTCTCTCTCTCTCTCTCCTGCCTGTGACTTGAGGATCAGATGTGACCTTTGATCCCTAGAGCCCTGGAGCCATATCTCCTTGGGCCTGCCACCATGCTCTGCACCATGATGGTCAAGGATCAACACTTTGAAACTGTAACTAAGCTTGCAATTCAAGCCTTTCTTTTATAAGTTACCTTGGTCATCGCCATGGCTTTCCTTAACTGCAGAGGAAGACTCCACAAGTCCTTTTTAACTCCGTAGTCACATGTCCCTTAGTGCTGCTGTCTCTCAATCTCCTGCTAGGAAGGCCCGTTAAGTCAAGGTTAGGGTCCTCAGTCACAGTCCTTCATAAGCGGACATGGCGGGGTCTGTCACAGCAATAGCCCACTACTTAGCACCGGTTTTTGGGTCAGTTACTTTTCTACTGCTGTGAAGAGACACCATGACTTATACAAGAAAGAGTTCATGAGTGTTAGAGTTTCTGCTGTGAAAGGGTACCTTGGCAGATTGATCAGGGCCAGAAAATGCCACAGAGATCACATCAGGCAAAAGGTTTGAGGGTGGGGGATACAAAAGCTTCCTCTGAACAAGGGTGGAGGGGAGGGAGGGAGAGAGAGAGAGAGAGAGAGAGAGAGAGAGAGAGAGAGAGAGAGAGAGAGAGATGAAGAGAAACAGACAGACAGACAGACAGACAGACAGAGAATCAGAGACAGACAGAGACAAAGAAACAGAGAGATAGTGGCAGACAGAGAGTGAGAGAGCTGGCCATGATGGCGGCGACCTTTTAAAGGGTACGTGTGCCACATTTGGCTAACGCAGAATCACTGAAGGCTAGGAACAGCAGGTTCTGTAATGTGGACAGTATCTAACAATTAGGGCTCACCCTTTTTTGACCATCATGGCTGGGAACATGCTGGAAGACAGGCCGGCATGGTGCTGGAACAGAAACTGCAGATTTATACACTTACCCATGTGTAGGAGGAAGAGAGAGAGCTAACTTTGAATGGTAGAGGCTTCTGAAACTTAGTGGAGAGCGTGGCCTATGGATTGTAAGTCATTCTGCATTTTGGATGTCCACATGAGATTTGACTTTCAAATATGCTTGGTTTATTCACACAAACATTCCTTATAATGTCATGCTAATACCAAAGGGTAAACAGATATCTCACCAAGCGGGGAAACAGTTGTTTCAGAGGAAAAGCTGCTGGGTTCCACTGGAGAATCATCTATGCTCCCTGAGAAACTCAGAAACTGCTGCAGGCTCAGTCTGTGTCTGCTGCGGGGTCCTTCAGCTGTGGCAACCTATGGGGGTGGGGCAGAACCGAGGAAGTTCTAGGAAGTCATAGGCCAGCAGCTAGTGCCAACATGCAGGTCTGTGTGAGACTAGTGACAATGCAGGGAGCACAACAGTCCCTGAAGCCAGGGTCACACGCAGAATCTCAAGTCCTGTTACCAGTGGGCATCAACACAGAGGCCAGAGATGCCCTGTCTAGTAGGCATGGCAGTGGGGTCCTACAAATCGTTCCCAGTGGTCTAGCTTTTGTATCATTTCACCTGATGCTGGCTTTGTACTATCAGGGTGCACAGCTTGGGGTGGCTTCAAAACCATGTCGACCTTGGAGTTAGTTTGTTAGCAATATTGAGGCCTGCCTTGTGCCTAGGCTATGGAGCTGCAAGATGGCCTGCCTAGGGCTTGCTTCTGAGATGTAGCTCTTCTCAGAGCAGCCTGGGTGGCAAGCTCAGGCAGATTATTTCCTAAGTTTTATTATTTCAAGTCACATAAAATGCTGTTTGACTTACACAAAACTGTTCCATCTATGTTCTAAAACAATGTCAAAGCCCATCTCTAGGGACACATGTCCCCTAACACTTCCTAATCCTTCCCAGCCAGTTCCACTAACTGGCTCAGATATGCAAATAGATGAGCCTGAGGGTGCCGTTCAATGGCTCTAGGACCTCAGCCACCATACCATAAGGAAGCCCAAGCAGTGACATGGAGCAGACATAGGCAGGTGTCATGTCAGCTTCCATGCCCTACCAATGACCTTCAGTCCCCAGATACCATGTCACCTCAGCATCCTTCTTGTGCCCTGTCTGAATTTCTGACTTGCAGGATCCTTCAGCATAATGGTTATTCCTTTAACCACTGCTCACTTGCTGGGTCATTTGCTATGTCAGAATAGGAACTGTAAATGCAAGGCCACACTGAGGAAGTGACCGTTGAGAAAATATCAAGAGAGGCTACAGAGCCATGACACCTTGTGATAAATATTTACTCAAGATAAGAGGATGGTAGCTGAGAAGGTCCTAATGGAGTGAATGTGTGTCTGGTGTGTGCCAGAACCCTACAGAGTGACCGTGGCTGAGCAAGTGAAAGGAAGAGGGTGGAGATGGGTCCTGGGGGAATGTAGACTGTGTAGGTATTTGCAATTAGAAGGATGTATGGAGCTTTCTTAATTGAAATGGGAAGACATTGCAAGACTATGAGTGGAATAAGATGAGATCTGAGTTCTCCAAAAGATCACTCTGTCTGCTATGTTTATATGAGCTACAGTTAGGCAGGGGAGACTGGAGATGCTTAGGGGGTGTTTTCTAGTTGGGAGGCCTTTGAACTAGGATGACAGCATTAGGAAGGGTAAGATGTGGTTACATGTGGACGTGTTTTGAAAATAAAATCAACAGGTATTTAGAATATATTTTCTCAGGGTCAAGATACTGGGATAGATTGGCTCTTGAGGGTGGGACCAAGAATGATCATAAGATTTGCCTGAACAACCACCATATATGAGCTAGAGAAGACGGGTGTCAGTGAGACACAGAAGAGCAGGCTGGGTTGGAGGGATAGGTCAAAGCCTGAGTGCCTATTTTAGAGTGCCTAGCCTCGATGTTGGTTGACATTATCAAAGAATAAAACTGAAGAAAGAGAAGAGAGAGGACTGTCCAAGCTAGAGGTCAAGTCAGCAAGGGTCAAGGAACCAGCCTTAGGACAGGGGGAAGGGCAGCAAGGTGTGATTCCTACGGATGATTAAAGAAAGCATTTCAAGGCAGAGGATGTGAGTGACAGTTGATGAGGTCAAGCAAGAGGTGTGATGGGAAGAGGTCATTTGCATTGGCAAGGAGGGACTCCAGCTGAGTTTCACACGCCCTGCCTGTGGCATGGTAAAAGGAGCCCAGGGAGCTAAAATGCCCAAATGATCAGATTTCCTGTATGCATCTTTTAAAGAATCTGTAGTATTTTCCTTTCAGAATATAAAACAAATGGCCTGGACATTACCCCAAGACAGCTGTAGCATTGGCTAAGGCGTGTGCACATAGCCTCAAGCTCTGATTTTCACACAGTAGAGATTTAAAGAGTCCAACTCTTCCAGGACTCTGCTACGGTGAAATCATAAAGCCCTACCAGGTACAGTCTCTGTTTACTAGACATAAGGTGTCATCTTCCTTGTAGTTAGGGATAGCAGTCAGTTTCCTTATGTGTGAGATCTTGATTGCACCACTTACACCTATGTGTGTGTAAGTTATACTGAATATTATATTGAATCTTGAATATTAACAGTGCTGATTTACGGTAGATTTTTGCTGTCATCCTGTGTGTGTGTGTGTGTGTGTGTGTGTGTGTGTGTTTGCATACATGTGTGTACATGTTGCAGGATATTGAACTGTGGCCCGTGCAAATGTTATACAAGTACTCTGCCACTGAGTTTTATCTCCAGATCAAATATTAGCTTTTATTTCTATGAATTATTATCTGAGGAGAGGAGAGACCTTCTGTATTGGCCCAGGTTAATTGGTGTTACATGAGAAAGTATGAAAGATCATGCACCGTCTTCCTGAAGGGAATTCTGTATGATAACCTGGTTATGGTGTTATGCTTATTGCCTATATGTATAGGATTGGATTTCATGGTCCTCTTATGACTCTAAACAATGTTATACTACAATTAGACCAGCAGCCAGTGCAGCCAGGTTTGGCTTTTGTACTTTCCTCTTAGGATTAACACACACACACACACACACACACACACACACACACACCCATAAAGGAACTTTACAAGCAGTAAAGAATTGGGAACTTTAAGTCAGCTTGATTTTCTCACCTTGACTTTAATATTGATTCTTTGGAGCCCACTGCCCTAGGCTTTGCCCACAACTGCCTTTCCCACAATCCATCATTAATATGTGCATACAGAATGACCTGTTTGGCTGCTAGAAACTCATGTATTATAGACTCCCAATGGAGCTAATGAAAAGATGTTTGAGAGGTCTGGAAAGGAACACCTAGAACTACAAAAACATCCCTCAAGATGTCATGGACATGAAAGATTTTCAAACTCAATACCTCCAATGCACCCACATGGTGTAATCATGGTCCGTGTGAAAGTGTGTGTACTGTACGGGAATAATGACTATAGTAAGTTAAAAAGATAGAGGTTTCTCACTAAGCTTCACACGTGGAAGCAACTGTCCAAACAACAGAGAAGCATGGTGATGCCATATTTGCCTCATCGTTCACTGGAGAACAAAAATCATAGACGACACATCCTCGAGTGTGTGTTGCTGTTCACACCTCAGGCCTCAGATGTAGCTCATCAGCAGAGCGCTTGCCTACCATGCACAGGGGCCCTGGGTTCGGTCCCAAGCTCTGGGTAAATGGAGTATGGTGGGCATTGCTGTAATCCCAGCATTCAGAAGGTGATGTCTGGAGGGTCAGAAGCTCAAAGTCATCATCAGAGTGACAACGCCTGTGCCAATTTCAACACCAGAAACAAAGGTAAGACCCCTGGAGGAGTTGTTCATTGCTTACATGTTTGAACTAAAAGTTGGAGTCTAGGCTGCCAAGATGGTTCAATGAGTAAAGACACTCACAACCAAATCTGGTTGCCTGGGTTAGGATCACTGTGGTAGAATTATTGAACTGACTCCCCAAGCTGTCCTCTGATCTACATATGCACTTGTGTGCCATGGCACATGCCTCTTCTCAGTAATTTAATAAAATGTAATAAAAAGGGGAGATCCAAGATGGCGGCGAGCAGTGTGGATCATGTTTGGAGGCTCCAGTGAACAATTCAGGGAATTTCACAGATTTCTGAGCCAGGAACACCAAGGTCCCCACACCACGGCAGTGGGAGTGCTCCACGGTTCGGAGAGACCAGGGTGCGGAGGACCTGCGTGCCCCTGCACATGGGAGGAGTGCAGATCTTCTCGGATCAGAGCAGCAGTGGCAGAGGCAGCAGCAGCGGCGGTGGCACCAGCGGCACCAGCAGCAGCAGTGGTGGTGGCTGAAGTTTGCAGCTCAGAGCCTTTTGGTGGGGTAATTGGTGTGGTGGCCGGTGGAAGTTGCTGTGGGAGAGGGGACTCTGGGCAGGATTTGGGTTGTGTGGTGCTTGGGACCCAGACTGGACTCAGTGGACAGTTCGGCCCCAGAGTCCCGGGTTCAGCTCAATGTGCAGTGCCGTGGAGACGCTGGCGCAGCTCAGCAAGCAATTCTGCCCAAGGCACTAGCTCAGCACAGCCACAGCTCCCTTGCTGTGATGCAGGCTGGGCCAAGCGCTCAGTTCCACCCTAAGCACCAACTCAGCTCAGTGGCAGCTCCCCCGCTGTGACACAGGCTGGGCAGAGTGCACGATTCCACCAGCGGCACTAGCTCAGCGCAGCCGCAGTTCTCCTGCTGTGACGTAGGCTGGGCGGAGCGCTCAGTTCCACCGGAGGCGCTAGCTCAGCGCAGGCGCGGTTCTCCTGCTGTGACGCAGGCTGGTGAGAGCACTCAGTTCCACCAGCATCGCTAGCTCAGGGCAGCCACAGTTCTCCTGCTGTGGCATAGGCTGGGCAGAGCGCTTGGTTCCACCAGAGGCACTGGCTCAGCTCAGCAAGCAGTTCTGCCTGAGACACTAGCTCAGCGCAGTGGGCAGTTCTGGGGCACTGACGCAGGCTGAGGTCAGCACGCAGATTCAGCCCAGAGGCCCTAGCTGGACTTGCTGGGCAGAATGGGCCCAGAGACTCTAGCTGAGCTGTGTCCACAGGCTCGGTGGCCCTAAGACTCTGGCTGGACTATCCACGCAGTTTAGGCCCGGAGACCTGGGCTGGACTCAACACACAGTGTGAGTCCAGAGTACCTGGCTGAGCTCGGTGCACAATTCCGCCCTGGAGACTTGGGTGGAGCTCGGCGTGCAGTTTGGAGCCAGAGTCCCTAACTGTGCTTGGCAGACAGATTGGGCCCAGTGACTCTAGCAGAGCCTTAGGCACAGTCCCAGCTCTAAGACTCTGGTTGGACACAGTGTGCAGTTTGAATCCAGAATGCCTGTCTGAGCTTGGTGCACAGTTCGGGCCCTGACTCAATAACTGACCACAGCACGTACTTTGGGCCAAAAGCCCCTAGCTGAGCTTGGTGCGCAGTCCCAGCCCAAAAATTCTGGCTGGACCCTGTGTGCATTTTGGACCCAGAATCCCTAGGTGAGCTCAGCAGATGGTTCAGGCCCTGAGAATCTAGCTGAGTTCTGCCCGTGGTTCGGGCCCAGTGTTCCTAGCTGGACTTGGCAGGGGACACAGAAGGCTGTGGATACCTTGGCCTGACCCAACACTCATTCAGAGACCCAGAACAATTGCAGGACCCACAGCACAGGGGAGCTGAGGATCACTGGCTGTGAGAATCCAGAACGACACGGCTAACCTCCTACCATCCATACCAGTGAAGCATTAGAGCTTCCAGCCTAGGGAAATCATGAGAAAACAAGTGAATCTATCATCAAACTCCCTCCATCCAACTCTGGAAGCTACCCAACAAAAACAAAGATGGCAAGATGTCTAAAGGACATTGTAAAAGCATACACAAAAAAACCCAAAACAACATGGCGTCTCCAGTTTCCAGCTATCCCAAAGAAAACAACCCAGAGAACTCAAATATAATGGAAATACAAGAAAATGACCTCAAATCCTTAGTAATGAGGATGATAATGGAGGAAACAAATAAAATTCGTAATCAAATGCAGGAAGACGCAACCAAACAGGTGAGAGACATAAAAGAAGCACATAGAGTGGAACTAGAAAATTTTCAGGAAAATGCAAGCAACCAGATGAAAGAAATAAATAAAATGGTTCAAGCTCTGAAGACCTATAAAGAGGCAATGGAAGAATCTCAGGAATATACAAATAATCAGATGAAAGAAATCAAAATATCAATTCAAGATCTGAAAATGAAAATGGATTCAATGATAAACACACAGACAGAAGAAAAACGAGAACGTGAGACCTCAGAGAAGAAGGTGAGCAACACAGAGGTGAGCTTTTCTAACAGAATCCAAGAGATGGAAGAACGAATCTCAGGTCTAGAAGATAAAATCACAGATCTTGAAGCAACCATTAAAGAAAATGCCCAATCTGGAAAACTCCTGACACAAAACATCCAAGAAATTAAGGACACCATGAAAAGAAGAAATCTGAGGATAATAGGCATTGAAGAAAGAGAAGATATCAGACTCCAGGGCCCAGAAATTATTCTCAACAAAATCATAGAAGAAAATTTCCCCAATCTAAAGAAAGAGATGCCTATAAACATACAAGAGGCCTACAGAACACCAAATAGAATTGACCAGAAAAGAAAAACTGCCTGTCACATAATAATCAAAACACAAAACATACAGAACAAAGAAAAATATTAAAAGCTGCAAGGGAAAAGGGCCAAATAACATTTAATGGCAAACCTATCAGAATTACACCCGACTTCTCAGCAGAGACCACAAAAGCCAGAAGGGCCTGGACAGAGATCCTGAAAACCCTAAGAGACCACAGATGCCAGGCCAGACTACTTTACCCAGCAAAACTATCAATAACCATTGATGGAGAAAACAAAATATTCCAGGACAAAAACAAATTCAAACAGTACCTATCCACAAATCCAGCTTTACAGAAGGTACTAGAAGGAAAACTCCATCCCAAAGGGTCAAGCTACAACCAAAACTACTCAGGAAATAGATAACTATACCATGGCAAAAACACAACTACACAAACGCTCGACTGGAAACAACATCAAAATTAAGACTCTTAACAGTCACTGGACATTAATATCTCTCAACATCAATGGTCTCAATTCTCCAATAAAAAGACACAGACTAACTGAATGGGTGCATAAACAAGATCCAACATTCTTCTGCATTCAAGAAACCCATCTCACCCATAACGATAGGCATTACCTCAGGGTAAAAGGTTGGAAAAAATATTCCAAGCAAATGGTCACAAGAAGCAAGCAGGCATAGCCATTTTAATATCAAACAAAATAGACTTTCAACCAAAATTAATCAAAAGGGATGAGGAAGGACACTTCATACTCATCAAAGGTAAAGTCAACCAAGATGACATCACAAATCTGAATATCTATGCTCCCAATACAAGGGCTCCCACATTTGTAAAAGATCTGCTAAAAAAGCTTAAACCACACATCGATCCCCACACAATAATAGTGGGAGACTTCAACACCCCACTCTCACTGAAGGATAACTCACTGAAACAGAAACTAAGCCGAGAAATAACATTATTAACCAATGCCATGGGTCAAATGGATCTAACAGATATCTATAGAACCTTTCACCCAAACAAGAAAGAATATATCTTCTTCTCTGCACCACATGGAACCTTCTCCAAAATCGATCACATCGTAGGTCACAAAGCAAGCCTCAATAGATACAAGAGGATTGAAATAATACCTTGTATCCTATCAGATCACCATGCTCTTAGGTTGCAATTCAACAACAACAGAAATAACAAAAAGCCTACACGTACGTGGAAACTAAACAACTCTCAGCTAAATGACACCTGGGTCAGGGAAGAAATAAAGAAAGAAATCAAGGAGTTTCTGAAATTCAATGAAAATGAAGGAACAACATACCCAAATTTGTGGGATACATTGAAAGCAGTGCTAAGAGGAAAATTCATAGCACTAAGTGCCTTTAAAAAGAAATTGGAAACATCACACATAAGCATATTAACGACACAACTGGAAGCCCTAGGAAAAAAAAAAGAAGCAGAAACACCCAAAAGGAGTAGATGTCTGGAAATAATCAAACTCAGGGCTGAAATTAACAAATTAGAAACTAAGAAAACAGTCCAAAGAATCAACAAAACCAAGAGCTGGTTCTTTGAGAAAATCAGCAAGATAGACAGACGGTTAGCCAAACTAACTAAAGGGCAGAGAGACAGTATTGAAATCAATAAAATCAGAAATGAATAGGGAGACATAACAACAGACACTGAAGAAATTCAAAGAATCATAAGATCCTACTTTGAAGGCATATATGCCACAAAATTTGCAAATCTATGGGAAATGGACGATTTTCTTGATCAATTTCACTTGCCAAAGTTGAGTGAAGAACAGATAAACAAGCTAAATAGTCCCATTACCCCTACAGAAATAGTAGCAATCATTGATAATCTCCCAACCAAAAAAAGCCCAGGGCCAGATGGTTTCAGTGCAGAATTCTACCAGACCTTCAAGGGCGAGCTAATACCGATACTCTTCAAGCTACTCCAAAAGATAGAAATGGATGGAACATTACCAAATTCATTCTATGAGGCCATAGTCACATTGATGCCTAAACCTCACAAAGACTCAACAAAGAAAGAGAATTTCAGACCAATTTCTCTTATGAACATTGATACAAAAATACTAAATAAAATACTGACAAAACGAATACAAGAACACATCAAAGATATCATTCATCATGACCAAGTAGGCATCATTCCAGGCATGCAGGGATGGTTTAATATACGGAAATCCATCAATGTAATCCACCATATAAACAAACTGAAGAGAAAAAACCACATGATCATCTCTTTAGATGCAGAGAAAGCATTTGATAAAATCCAACACCCATTCATGTTTAAAGTTTTAGAGAGATTGGGGATACAAGGCACCTTCTTCAACATAACAAAGGCTATATACAGCAAGCCAATAGCCAAAATCAAAGTAAATGGTGAGATACTCAAGGAAATTCCTCTAAAATCGGGAACAAGGCAAGGCTGCCCACTCTCTCCATATCTCTTCAATATAGTACTCGACGTTCTAGCCACAGCAATAAGACAACAAAAGGAGATCAAGAGTATCCAAATGGGAAAGGAGGAAGTCAAATTATCCCTATTTGCAGATGATATGATAGTGTACATAAGTGACCCTCAAAATTCCACCAGAGAACTCCTAAAGCTGATAAACACCTTCAGCAAATTGGCTGGATACAAAATTAACCCAAAAAAGTCTGTAGCCTTCCTATACACAAATGACAAGCTTGCAGAGGAAGAAATTAGGAAAACCACACCCTTCACATTAGCCACAAACAATATAAAATATTTAGGAGTTACTCTAACTAAGCAAGTGAAGGACTTGTTTGAAAAAAATTTCAAAACTCTGAAGAAAGAGATTGAAGATGACATGAGAAGATGGAATGATCTTCCTTGCTCATGGATCGTGAGAATTAACACAGTAAAAATGGCCATTCTACCAAAAGCAATCTACAGATTCAATGCAATCCCTATCAATTTTTTAAGGACATTGAAAGTTCAATTCTGAACTTCATATGGAAAAACAAAAGAAACCAGAATAGCTAAAACAATCTTGTACAATAAACGGTGCTCCGGAGGAATCTCCATACCTGATCTCAAACTGTACTATAAAGCAATAGTAATTAAAACAGCATGGTACTGGCACAGCAACAGGCTGGTTGATCAGTGGAATCAAATCGAAGACCCAGATATGGATCCACACACATATGGTCACTTGATTTTTGACAAAGAAGCCGAATCCATTCAATGGAAAAAGGATAGCATCTTCAACAAATGGTGCTGGTCTAACTGGAGGTCTATGTGTAAAAAAATGCAACTGGACCCATATTTGTCACCTTGCACAAAACTCAAATCCAAGTGGATTAAAGACCTCAACATAAAACCAGAGACACTAACTCACTTAGAAGAAAAAGTGGGAAAGAGCCTGGAACATATTGGCACAGGAGACAACTTCCTGAACAGAACACCAACGGCCCAGGCCTTAATGTCAACCATTAATAAATGGGACCTCATGAGGCTGAGAAGCTTCTGTAAGGCAGGAGACACTGTCAAGAGAACAAAGCGACAGCCTACAGACTGGGAAAAAATCTTCACCAACCCTACATCTGACAAAGGTCTAATATCCAAAATATATAAAGAACTTGAGAAATTAAACACCACCAAACCGAATAACCCAATTGAGAAATGGGGCTTGGAACTAAACAGAGAATTCTCAACAGAGGAGTATCAAATGGCTGAGAAACACTTAAAGAAATGCTCAACCTCCTTAGTCATCAGGGAAATGCAAATCAAAACAACTCTGAGATTCCATCTTACACCCATCAGAATGGCTAAGATCAAAAATTCAAGCGACACCACATGCTGGCGAGGATGTGGGGAGAGAGGAACACTCCTTCATTGCTGGTGGGAATGCAAACTAGTACAGCCACTTTGGAAATCTATCTGGTGCTATCTCAGAAAGATGGGAATAGGGCTTCCTCAAGACCCAGCTATTCCACTCCTTGGAATATACCCAGAAGATGCTCCAGCACACAACAAGAAAATTTGCTCAACCATGTTCATAGCAGCCTTATTCATAATAGCCAGAACATGGAAACAGCCCAAGTGTCCATCAGTAGAAGAATGGATAAAGAAACTGTGGTACATATACACTATGGAATACTACCCAGCTATTAAAAATAAGGAATTCCCGAAATTTGTGGATAAATGGATTGAGCTAGAAATTATCATAATGAGTGAGTTAACCCAGAAGCAGAAAGACTCAAATGGTATATACTCACTTATATCTGCATACTAGCCCAAGGGGCATGTCCCACGAAAGCCTTCACTTACCAGGAAACTGGGACAGAGAGGAGGACATCCTATTGGGACCCTAGATGAGAGAAGCATGGGAGAATAGCAAAGTAGAAGGATTCAGAGAGTCCTAGAAACCTATAAGTAGAACATTATGATAGGCAGATTTGGGCCCAGGGATCCCGCTCAAACTAAGGCACCAGCCAAGGATAATACAAGCGGTAAACTTTAAACTCCTACCCAGATCTAGCCAATGGTCAGAACATTCTCCACAGTTGAGTGGAGAGTGGGATATGACTTTCTCACGTACTCTGGTGCCTCACATTTGACCATGTCCCCTGGAGGGGGGGACCTGGTGGCACTCAGAGGAAGGACAGCAGGTTACCAAAAAGAGACTTGATACCCTATGAGCCTATACAGGGGGAGGAAATCCCCCTCAGGAACAGTCATAGAGGAGGGGAATAAGGGGAAAATGGAAGGGAGGGAAGAATGGGAGGATACAAGGGATGGGATAACCATTGAGATGTAACAAGAATAAATTAATAAAATAAAATAAATGTAATAAAAAATAAAACCTGTATTTTCTCCACTAGCTTCCACATCAAGCTTTTGAAAACAAAGTCAGTCAGAAGACCATCTCACAGACACAGATGCATCCATGACATTCCTGCCTCAGTTTCCTCTCTGTTTCCCGGGATCTGGCAGTTCCAGGAAACCACAAGTGAATATGGATAACGGCTCTGAGAAGTATCGGTGAGCACAGCAGGAGAATTGTGTATGCCTGATGCCCCTTTCCTTGTTCCTACATGAGAAGAGCCTGGGACCCTATACTCTTGAGTGCTTCTACTCCAGATGTAAAAAACAAAAAACAAACAAACAAACAAAAAACCCTCCCAAAACACTAGCATCCTGACTTGGAGGCCCATGAGAAAAGCAGACCTTCAAGCCTTATCCCTTATCCCACATCTGGTCAGACAGAACCTTCAGCCTCCCCAGCTGATCTGCACACAACTGAAACTGTGAGAAACAGCCTCTATGAAACTCTCCAGGTCAGACTGAAGGCAACTCCCAAACTGCTGGGTCAGCACGGGGATTGTGAGCCTGCATTTGCAAAACTCATCTTGGAGCCATGTAGGTGACTGACAGCTCTGAGGACAAGTGTACAATGAGCCTCAGACCGTTATGCATAAATGTTCCTCCTTACTCATTAAAAAGGGTTCAGAAGATGCTGTGCGGGAGATAGTCCCCATAATGACCTTCCGGATTTCTTGGCATCAATTGTCTTCTCAGAGCCTCTGGTGCCTTCGCATATTAAGTTAAGCCTCCTCTCTGCAGATCACCAGTGCTTGGCTGCTGACTTTCAAGCTGCACCCCCATACATGGGGTTATTGGAGAAAATAGATCAGGCTCACCGGGAATGAAATTCAGGCAGGTACTTAACAAAATACGTTTAAAGCACTTTTGAAAAACTGGCCCAATTATCAACTCGGGTATGGCTTCTGAGCTATTGAAATTCTGCTTTTTATATGTTCTGACAGTGTAGAGGAGGGGGAGAGCCAAGTGTCTGCATTGAGACTGTGTTCACAAGCACACAGCTGCTGCCTTAACTGGGAGGTCACACATAACAGGGTTTTGCTTGTTTAGCCTTCTAGGTGTTTCTGGGGTGGCATTAAGGAGAATTTCAGTGAGTCGGAGCTCCATCCGATGTATAAATTACCCTAAAGCTTCCTCAAGAGAGTGCAAGCCAAATTATCCTCCGCTGCTTATTAGACGTGGCATCTAGAAAGGCAAGGGGGAGTGTCACTTTTTAAGCAAGGGTCTCATAAATCAGGTGTTT
The DNA here is from genome assembly GCF_903995435.1 of Acomys russatus. Lineage (NCBI taxonomy): Eukaryota > Metazoa > Chordata > Mammalia > Rodentia > Muridae > Acomys > Acomys russatus. Next base: position 11,784,444 of record NC_067148.1, on the reverse strand, counting down.
CTCCACTTTTTGGAAGTGACAATAGAAGGCCAGTTGGAAAACATAACAGCAAAAGAGACTGATTCCAAGCTGTCGGCCGACTTCAGCATGAGTGAACTGTTTGGCAGGAAGGAATGTGTGTGAACATCATTCACTGCACCAAGAGCCATTCAAAGGCACCTTTGGAACAAAGATTAATGAAATCGAACTCTCAGGAAGTAACACAATGCCCTCTCTTCCTTTCGCTTTACCCACTTCTCCTTTGGGGGAATCCAGATTTAGCTTGGGACAAGATTTATGATTCTGAAGGAGTGAAAGACAAGTCATGGTCAGCCGAGCTGCTACAGTGGGAGGGTGTCGCTGCAGACACCAGCTTGATGCTTCTCAATCCGATCCAGGTGTCTTCTGGATGTGTAGAAAGCCAGGTAACCAGCACTGAAGAACGAAAAGCCAGATGTGCAGTGTTGGGCTACGTAAGAAACGAACACCCCCGACTTGACGGATCCCCGGCTTGATGGGAGTTTGATGCTCTCTCGATGTCCCTCTCAATGCATCAAGGTTTCAGACTTCAGGCTCACCTTCCAGACACTTCTTATTAATATTCTTTGCCCATCAGGATTGATGGCATGAAGGTCAGTCATTATGAGAAGAGCCGGCACAGCTCTATTGTTCAAGAAAATAACACGGAAGACTGATTTCATTTGTTAAGCTATACTTATAAGCAACTTAGATTCTTTGAGCTGCAAAACTGCAATCCTTTTTTTTTTTTTTTTTAATCTGGAGTCTGTGGCTGAGGCCACATATCCCTAGGGATTCTACAGACACTTCTTCTTGAGACTCTGAGGTGATCTAAGAGGGAAAGGCTTCTGTTTTTAATGACGGAGTGCTACCCAACTGCTAGCTAAATAATGTGGCCCGCTTTCTAAACACTGTCAGCTCAGACACTTCCAGAAATTAGCCATATGGTTGCCGCGATCTAGCTTAAAGGAGACTTCCATCAGCAGTACATTAAACCGCTCGCACTTCGGAGTTTATAGCTTTTAATCTTTTTGAGAGTTATTGTTCTATTTTTAAAATAGTATTTTTATCTGTATTTGTTTGTTTTGCGCGGGGCGGGGGGGGGAGGAGAGGGTGTGCACATGCTACATGTGTGTGTAAAGGTCAGAGGACAACTCGAGGGAGTCGGGGTTATCTTCTTTCACCACGTGGAAGTTCAGGCTGAAGGGAGCTCCCGGATGGCTGCTTCAGCACGGGGATTGTGAGTCTGTGTTTGCATAACACACCTTGGAGCCCTGTATGTGACTGATAGGGGCTGAGAACAACTGTATGCTGAACCTCAGGCCGTTATGCAAAAAACAGTCCCAGAGATGGAGCTCAGGTTGCCAGGCTAGGCAGAAAGTATCCTTATTGCTGAGCCATCTTGCTGGCTCTAAAATAATATTCTTTCTTTCCTTTTTGTTTTGTTTTGTTCTGTTGGCTTTTCTTTTGAGACAGGGTTTCCCTGTGTAGCCTTGGCTGTCCTGGACTCGATTTGTAGACCAGGCTGGCCTTGAACTCACAAAAATCTGCTTGCTTCTGCCTCCCCAAGTGCTAGGATTATAGGTTTACCTCACCACATCTGGCTTAAAATAATCTTTTTTTTAAAGAATGCTTTTATTGGAAATGATTCTAAACATATGGGAAAACTGGAAGAAATGGCAGTTTAAATGAGAATACCTCCCCCCACCCTGCTCCCCCCCGACCCTGCTCCCCCCTCCCCGGACCCTGCTCCCCCCGACCCTGCTCCTCCCCCACCCTGCTCCCCCCCGACCCTGCCCTCCCCCTCTCCCCCGACTGCTCCCCTCCCCGGACTCTCCCCCTCGACCTGCTCCCCCCGACCCTGCTCCCCCGACCCTGCTCCCCCCCTGCTCCCCCCTCCCCGACCCCCCCTGCTCCCTGCCCCCCCCCCCCCCCCCCCCCCCCCCCCCCCCGACCCTGCCCCCCCCCCCGACCCTGCTCCCCCCTGACCCTGCTCCCCCCCGACCCTGCTTCCCCCCCACCATGCTCCCCCGACCCTGCTCCCCCCCTCGACCCTGCTCCCCTCCGACCCTGCTCCCCCCGCGACCCTGCTCCCCCCCTGCTCCCCCTCGACCCTGCTCCCCCCATCGACCCTGCTCCCCCCGACCCTGCTCCCCCCTCCCCTGACCCTGCTCCCCCGCACCCTGCTCCCTCCACCCCGACCCTGCTCCCTCCACCCTGACCCTGCTCCCCCCTGACCCTGCTCCCCTCCACCCTGCTCCCCCCTGACCCTGCTCCCCCCGACCCTGCTCCCCCTCCCCCGACCCTGCTCCCCCCCATGCTCCCTCCACCCCGACCCTGCTCTCCCCCGACCCTGCTTTCCCTCCTCGATCCTGCTCTCCCCCCCCCCTGCTCCCCCCACCCCCCCCCCCCCCCCCCCCGGCCCTGCTCCTTCCCCCCTGCTCCCAGGCTCCTACATTTGAATACTTGGTCCCCAGTTGGTGGAACTGTTTGGATAGGATTAGGAGATGTGGCCTTGTCAGAAGAGCTGTATCACTAGGGATGGGCTTTGAGGGGTCAAAGACTCCTAGTATTCCCAGTGTGCCTCTCTCTGTGCTTCACGGTTGTGGGTCAGGATGTGGTCTCTTGGCTGCTCTCTGACGTCATGGACTCTAACCCTCTGATTGCATTAAGGCCATTAAATGCTTTCTTTTATAGGTTGCCTTGGTCCTGGCATTTTATCACAGCAACGGATGATAACCATGACAGAAGACAAGAGGAAAATGAAGAGCTTTCTTTACAAAATACTCAGCTTCACTTATTTTTCCTCATTGGCATTATTATGTCTACCTTTTCTGTGTCTATTTCAATAAATATATTTTTATAAAAAATATATAAAGATAAGCCAGAACAGTGGGGGCACACCTATAATCCCAGTCCTTGGGGAGGCAGAGGCAGGCTGATCTCTGTGAGTTCAAGGCCAGCCTGGTCTACAAAGTCCAGGACAGCCAAGACTAGACGCAGAGACCCTGTCTTGAACTGCCCCCCCCTAAAAAAAGGAAAGATAAGTAGTAATGTATGCTGTGACCTTTAATCCTTAAATATTTCAGCATTTCTTAAGAGTAGGGTATATTTTCGTATGTAAAACTACATTGCTATGGTAGCTTAAACTAATCTATATCCAAATTCAGTTGGTGCAGAAGGCCCTTTATATGGTACATTTCTCATTTCTGGGGTAAGACCCAGACTAGCCCAAGGTGTTGCATTTGGTTGTCACGTCTCTCAATTTGGAACACTTTACAGGATTTCTCTGCATTTTGAGACACTCACATATTTGAAGAATGTATTTCCTGGCCCCATTTTTAATAGATTGCTTCTTGGTTTTGGTTTGGTTTGTCTGATTAGCTTCGGGTGAGGAAGCCTTGCCTGGACTGAAGCAGGCCACAGAGAGTGCCCTGTTAGGTTTTCCTCTCGTGTCAAAGGGTCATTTGCCAACTCCAACATGACCTGAGGTTTGTTTGTTTGTTTGTTTGTTTTTCTATATTACACAGGCAATGCTGTGGATCATGGTCACCAACAGCTACAGTCTCAGAGGGACATGCTGAACACATTACCCGAGTTATCTCGAGCTGTGTCAATCTGTCCGGAGAGACAGAGCTTTTGCACCAAAATTAAACCAAGGGGCTTTATTGTTGCCTGGCAGTGAGGGCCATGAAGCCCAGAATTCAATGGGAGCCAACTTCTGGAGGCTCAGGGAAGCTGTATAGGGAACAGGGAATTGTATCTGTGCACAGCTCAGCGGAAGAGTCTAGCTAAGAGGCCACAAGGCTCCCCTGTGCAGAAGTCATGCAGTATATCCCGGGCTGGGAAAGACAAGCATTGAGCCCTGGCTTTCCAAGTAAGCCCCCTTCCCCCGCCCACCCTGTATCTCTAAGTGCTGGATTCTTAACACGTTCTTTATTTGTTTTAGTTGTTGTCGTTTTTCTTTTTTTTTGTTTGTTTGTTTTGAGAAATGCCAGGACTGGCTTGCTCCACAGCCAGTCAGAGAACTGCCCTGAGTGCACTGAGCTCGTCTTTGAGAAGACCCCACATCAGTGGCCATGGAAAGCTGGTTAGCCTTACCTTGCACTTTATGCTTCTATGTCAGTACTCATAAAGTCCTAAAGCAACAGTCTGGGTCGTGTTATCCTTGTTCCTCACAAGAGCCTTTTCAGGGCGTGGACGTGGTATGTTCTTTTCTTTTCTTTTCTTTTTTTTCTTTTTTTTTCTTTCTTTTTTTTTTTTTTTTTTTTTTTTCGAGACAGGGTTTCTTTGTGTAGCCTTGGCCATCCTGGACTCACTTTGTAGACCAGGCTGGCCTCGAACTCACAGCGATCCGCCTGCCTCTGCCTCCCGAGTGCTGGGATTAAAGGCGTGCGCCACCACGCCCGGCCCTGGGATGTTCATTTAAAAGAATGAACGCCTTTGCACATTTTGAAAAACTGTAATTGACAACACTGTCCACCATGTTCCCGAGAGGCCCCCCTTAAGAGGGAGCGGTAGCATTTATTTCTAGTACAAAGCTTGCTTATATAAAATTACTTCAAGGTTCCCTTTTGTTGAATAATTAGGAGGTTAATGGTTCAATGAAAATTCTCTTTTCTCCTTGGATTTCCAGAAAGTTCAGGGCTATGTTCAAAGCTTAATTATTCTAACTCAAATGGAATATATGTACTCTTTCTAAAGTGGTTCTAAAGTTTTAAAGTTTTCCATTAAATTGCCTCCCCAGGAGTGTATTCTAACGTCGTAGGGCTGGTAGAGTGCAGAGCAGAAGGCGAGCTTCACCTAAACTTGGTGTGGGTGTGACTTGAGTTGCAGACCCAGCCAGATAGCCTCTTGATCTCTAGCTTTCTTTTCCACCAGAAGAATCTTCAGTCTTTGACAAGTATGATGCTTTGGATAGAAATGGCCCCCATAGACTCCTGTGTTTGAATGCTTAGCCCACAGGGAGTGACATTATTAGGAGGCGTGACCTTGTTGGAGTGGGTGTGGCTTTGCTGGAGGAAGTGCGTCACTGTGGAGGCGGGCTTTGGTCTCTCATTTGCTTAAACCAGGCCCAATATGGTGGCTTTCCTGCTGCTTACGGGTCCAGATTCAGAACTCTGAGCTATTTCTCCAGCGTCATGTCTGCCTACATGTCATCATGCTCCCCAATTATGCATGATGATAATGGACTAAACCTCTGAACTGTAAGCCAGCCCCAGTGAAATGTTTTCCTTTAGAAGAATTGCAGTGGTCATGCAATGGAAACTAATTAAGACAGCAGGTTCCGGCCTTTGCCAGCTCCCTTTCTTCCACAGGCCCAGCGATATGGACATAGCATTGGCTTTGAGGCGGTGGATAATCTTCCTCCTGCCACTTATTTTCTGTCAGGCAAGCTGCCACCGTTACACAGGCTTCACACAGGGTCTCTTAGGATGGTGGTTCTTGCCTTTTCCCCTCTGGCTGCCTCTTGGTGCCTTTGTTAATTCAAACTCAGGAACGTGCTTCTAGGTTTGTGCAATGCCTTCCGCAGATCTTCTCCCTACTTCTCAGAGGTGGTTAAAACTAAACATAGCTAGAATTGAATACCATTCTGGCCCCTGAATTGAATACCATTCTGGCCCCTGAAAGGAATTCTAAAACTTTCTTTGAGATTCTTTCTCTCCACACCTTCTCCTCACATTCGCTGTGGAGCTAGAACATGGCAGCCCCTGCTTTCTGACTGACTCAGGAGTCTGCAGTCAGGTGTGGTGGCTGCACACCTTTAATTCCATCACTGCAGGAGGCATAGGCAGCTGTATCTCACAGGGGCTTCTGTGAGTTCCAGGCTAGCCTGATCTACAAAGGGAGTCCAGGGCAGCCAGGCTACTACACAGAGAAACCCTGTCTTGAAAAATCAAAAGCAAAAAAAAAAAATAAAAAAAAAAATAATAATAATAATAAAAATAAATTAAAAAAAAATTGTCTCGTTTAATCTCAGATCATCTTGGCCTAGAACATGTTAAGCTGCTGGAACTTAGACCTTTCTAAGTGATAGAGTGGTTATTGCTGAGGCCCCTCCATGGGTTCCTGAAGGAATGCTTTGAGGAGACTTCGGGATTACCTGCTGGTCACTGGCAAGAATTAACATGTGACCAGAGGGTTGACCTTTGATTCAGACCAATGTGGGGAATGGGGGGGGGGGGAATAACAGGGGTGGGGGCTGACTTACAGTCTGTGGCAGTGGCTTAACCACTTATGATATAGCACCAACATAAACTCTAGGGGACCCTCGAAGCTGGCTGGTGAACACACTGATGTGCCAGTCAGGCGATGCCTCCGGGAGGAGAGGGTGTGAGAGCTCTCTGTGGTCTGAACCCTTCCTGACCTTGACTCACATGGTTTTTTTGTTTTTGTTTTTGTTTTTGTTTGTTTGTTTGTTTGTTTTGCTGGACCCATCTGTACCTTTTACAATAAAACAGAATTAGAGCTATAGCCTCTCCCTGAGTTCTGTCAGTCAATTTACGAAGTTACTGAACCAAAGGAGGTCGTGAAAAGCCCTGGCAGGTGCAGTCTGTTGGTCAGATACGGGGGATATATGGGGACTCTGCTTGTGGCTGGAGCTGAAGTGGGAACAGTCTTGTAGGGGACGGAGTCAGTAACTTGTGGGAAGTGCAGTAGTCACTCTGGGCGGTCGGCACGAGAACCGAATCAGTCTACAAGTTCGGACTGATGCAGGTGACACTACAGACCCATCCTTGTGAGGCCAGAGTGCCTAGCTATTGCCCTACAACTGTCTCTCCTGTGCCTTCTCTGCGACAGTATACTCCAGGCTAGCAGTGCAGGATCTTGGAACCACCCAAGAATCTGTCTAGATGTGTTTGTGTGATGTTTAAGGAAGGGAGACGCCCTGACTGGTTTGTGGTCCCTCAAGGAAATGGACACGTGACAAGGCCATCCCTTGATTCTATTTGTTTTGTCTTTTCTTTCTTGGTGGCACTTAACTTCAGGCAGAGGCAAGTTTCCTCCTCCACTGGACAGAGACACAAACTGTTCTTCTAGCTCTTTACCCTTCAGAAAACAAGAGGCAGCTTTTCATAGTAGCTAAGTAATAGAAGCAAACTAGGCATCTGTACTGAACATAAAATGCCCTATAGACATTTAAAAATAGCTTAGTCAAGGTGCCCACTTCTCCCAAGGCTGCACCCAATAACCAGAACCCGGTGATATCACTCACTCAAGATAGCCAGACACAGTCCTAGAACCCCATGACATGCACGGCACAGTATGTAAGTAGAGAGCAAGAGCGATGCTGTGCTCTGCACATCTGGAGAGATACCACCATCATCTTTCCCTACGATTCACACTGTAGAATCAGAGACTGCTCTTCAGAGACTGGACCTGACCTTCAGCTAAGATAGGACTGTACGCAGTTAGGAGCTTCAGGTGTGAACCTTGTGTGACTACCCTCAGCATAATAAAACATACCTTTTGTCACACTAAATACACACACCTACCTTCTTGCTGGGACAGTGTCCACCACCAGAGGAGCAAGTAAGGAAAATGTGATAAATACATTAAAGAATAAAGTTCTGTCATTTACAAGGGACCCAACCCGAGACAGTCATAGGAAGTGAACTAAGTCAATCTCAGAAAGATAGGCATTGTGCTTTGGCTCATTTGTGGGGGTTAGATTTTGCACAGAAATAGAAAGAATACAGGCACAAAGAAAAAAAATGTTGCCTATACCAGAGCAAATCATATACATAGAGATGACGTGAAATTCAAACTGAAACTGTCCGTGGGAATAAATGGAACTGATGGAGAGGAGGAGGGGGAGGATGGAGGAGATGGGGGGGGTGTGGAGGGAGAAGGGCAGGACAGAGGAGGGGGAGATGGTGTGGAGGGGGAGGGTCAGGACAGAGGAGGGGGGAGATAGTGTGGAGGGGGAGGGGCAGGACAGAGGAGGGGGGAGATAGTGTGGAGGGGGAGGGGCAGGACAGAGGAGGGGGATGGTGTGGAGGGGAGGGGCAGGAGGAGGGGGGAGATAGTGTGGGGGGGGGGCAGGACAGAGGAGGGGGGAGATAGTGTGGAGGGGGAGGGGCAGGACAGAGGAGGGGAGATGGTGTGGAGGGGGAGGGGCAGGACAGAGGAGGGGAGATGGTGTGGAGGGGGAGGGGCAGGACAGAGGAGGGGAGATGGTGTGGAGGGGGAGGGGCAGGACAGAGGAGGGTGGGAGGGTGTGCTGGAAGTACACTCATATACATGCGTGAAAGTGAAATTATGTAACCCTGTATAATACAATAATCAGTTTTATAAGAAAGAAGGGTGCTTGGCACCAGTGTCTTCCTGTGGACTCTGGCATTGCTTTGCCGAGGAAGCCTGAAAGAGCGGGTGGCCCTCCACCTTAGGGTGCCTCAGGGGGGCCCATGTGTGTTCACCACGGAGAGCCCTTACTGCGGCTTTTTTAAGGGTGAGTCCACTGACCCTGTTTACTCTCCCCCCTCGGCCCCGTGCTCCCCCTTGGCTGTGGCTCCAGGCAGGGTGACACCAATACTCCATTCCTGTAGAAGAGGAGGCGGGCAACGAAGGACAGCTCCCTGATAAGTCACGTGCATCCCGTGTGTGTGCCGCTGTCAGCCTGAAAGGTCACATATTTCGTGAAGAATAAGAAGGAGAGCAGAAGCCACATGCATAAGCAAAGCTTCCTCGTGCGCGCAGAGGTAATTTAAATGGCTGGGAAGTTATCTCGGCGATAAGGGCTGCACCTTTTTATGTATGTTCAACCTAAGGGAAGTGCTTCAAATCCTCCCTGGCATTTGCCTTGCGGTGCTCTTGGGGGGTAATGGGCCGTGACGTGACGTGGTGCCTGGAGCGCCTTGGAGCCGAGCGTGATGCTAGTGTAAATGTATTATTATTATTGCCATTAGCAATGTGGTGGTGGGTGGGGGCTGGGATTAAACGCTAAAGATAAAAATGACTGAGATCTATAAGGAGAATGTAAACTCGGGCCCAGGAAGTTCCACACACTTCAATTAAGTTAAATGACCACATAATGCTACATTCTAATCCCGTGTGCATAAATTAACATAAAAAAAAAACAAAAAATGACACAAAACTGCTAGCATCAGCAGGAAATTGAGGGGCTATTAGTCATTACCCTTTGGAATCCCCTGGTGTAGTTATTCAGTGTCCAGGAACTTGACAACTGCGGGATGCTTAGCAGTCAATTGTGGGTAAGTGTGCTTCTCAAATGCTGGCTTTTAGGATCCTTCCATCTAGCCCTGAGCTGGGACACCGGTGCTGCCTCCTGGCTTCCCAGTGATTGGTCAACCTCAGGGTCCTGTTGGGAGACTGCACAGGAGTGGTTTCTGCCTGGCTTACAAACTTTTCTGAACCTCAGTGGTCTGACACTTCTGCAGGGTCCGGTGACTCGTGTGAATGGATGTGTTTGGGATTTGTGTATATAGCCTCCTGGAAAGGAACCTCAGGTTTCCTATTAGACACCTTATCCATATGGAGAGGACAAAAATGTGTCATGTCTAGGTTTGCCAGTATCTCAGAGGAAGGTAGCCCGCGGATCTCCAACCAACAGCTAAAGTATACCGCTGGAGTTTAGCTGTACCACTTTTGTGTTAAGGGAGCTAAGGCAACAGCACTGTGCCGCACCTGTTTACAGGAGTGGCTAGGCTGGGTCCTGGCGTCTCGTCCTGGGGAGGAGCAGGCAGGACACATGGGGCTTTGTCCAAAGAAGGCAGATGGTTTTGAATATGGCACGAAGTTGCCTGGGAATGAACATCCTGGAGCCTCATGCCAGTGTCCGTGACCTCACTTCCTGTGGAAGCTTGCATGACAATGGCCCACGTCAGCTCATATATCCAAATGCTTGGTTTCCCTGGCTGGGAAAATTGAGAAATGTTTGGGAAGGATTTGGGGGTGTGGCCTTGTTGAAGGAGGTGTGTCATGGGGGGGCGGGGGGCTGTGAGGTTTCCAGAGCCCTGCCATCCCTAATTAATCCTGTCTCTCTGCCATGCCGTTGTCTCAGCCTGTGAGCTCTCAACCACTGCTCCAGCGCCATGCCTGCCTGCCTGCCTGTTGCCATGCTCCCTGCCATGACGGCCACCGACATGGCTGCCCTCTGGAGCCTTGAGACCCAAATCAATGGCTTTCCTTCATTAATTGTCTCGGTTATGGTATTTGGTCACAGCAATAGAAAAGTAAGTAAGACAGTGCCCAAACTGTTTAGAGTCCCTCTATGTGATGCAGTGTCACACAGAAAGAGGCACTCCCGTGTCTCTTTGGCGCTAGTTGTTGCTGTGGACCCAGTTGGATGATGGTACGCAGGAGTCCGTTGGGCCTGTCTGTTTAGCTGTAATGGAATCCTGCAAACTCGCAGAGATGCTCACCGAAGCAAACGCTCAGAGATGAAGGATCTGTGGGCCAGTGTTTAGGAGCCAGGAACCAAGGCTAAGCTGCTTAGCATTCACAGGCGCGGTAGTGCTTGAGAAATCTGGAGTTCACAGATGTGTTATTTATAAGCTCAGTTTTACCTCTAGATCCTTCACTAAGTGGTCATGGGACATCTGCTGTGCCTGATAATCTGCCAGGCTCTAATGCTGTAGCTCTCCAAATCTACTGTCCCTAAAGGGATTACCAGTAAGTGACTCAGATGATGATGATGACTGAGGAGGAAGAGTGTGATGATATCTGTCATTAGTGGATATTGGTTCATGTGTATGGGCTGGGTTAGGCATCTAGAACATTCCATTACTAATCTATATAACAGTTTATAAGATAGTGCAGAATAAAGATGTAGCAGAGACAGAATTCAAATTTGGATTCTTATGACTATATTAGCCTGTTACATGGTAGGTTGTTTGGTAGAAATGGAAGAGTAATGAGAAAAAACCAATACGCATCTTGATTGAGAACTGAACCTTGTCTTTCAGGCGAGCACTTTGGGTCCATGATCATCCGGTAGACAGCATTAGAAGACTGGACAAACACAGCCTGGAGCAGCCCCTCGCTATTTCTTCCATTGAGAAGGATTCTGAACATTTCAAAACATTGAACTGCCCCGGCAGTTTGAGAGTGATGCTGATGTAATGTCTGTGACTTCATTTTCTTCTCTTGGGGTTCAGCAGTTGCCCATGACAACTCAGTCACAGCCAGCAAACATCCGTGTTGCATCTGATACATAGTCATTGCATTTTTTTTTCAGTAAAAGAGAAATATATACATTGCTTACAAAAAAGAAGCCATTTGTTGAGTGTAAGTTGCCTAAATAGTGAGATTTCCTGAGTATTTGTGTGTGTGTGTGTGTGTGTGTGTGTGTGTGTGTGTGTGTTTAGGATTACCAAGATTAATATGCAAGACACTTCAAAAGGAGTCAAGGACCAGAGGGAAACTGGAATATGAATTGTTAGACATTAAGGTTCAGTCTAGAGGAAAGACAGCATCTTTGACAAGATGACGTAAGCCAGTAGCAAGATGACTCCACTTTCACCCCACCGTTCAGGGAAGCATTTACTTTCTCACGTGAAACACACCTCTGCGAGGACTAGCACCCACTCTGCCCTGCCAGAGGAAAAACAAGCGTCCTACCGACAGAGGTTTTCTTTTACATTGTCTTCACCAACATAAAATAGTCTTGGTTGATAACCTGAAAGTAAGATGTATAGAGCAGTTACAATCTACAACGCAGAGAAAAGGTGACATAACCCTAAATGCCCTGCTCGGTGGCATCCCGTCCCACGGGTGACAAGATGTTTCCTGACACTTGTTTGTTGCTACAATGATACACTGGTTATGAGCCACGTCTCCCAAATTACTTGCTCTCTGAGAACCAATCATCTGTCCCTATAATGCTATCGGGAAAATACATGCAATTTCATGTCTTTTTGTCTAGGCAAATCGGCTGAAGTTTTTCGCCATCCTTTTTCCTAGGAGAGGCTGGTATCCTTAGTGTATATGACTTCATCTCTTTAACACATTTGTAGTTATCCCCCCCCCCCGCCCCGAAGCCTCCCCAGTGTCGGGATGGCTCAGACAGATTCCACAGGCACAGCATTCAAAGGAACAGTCTGGCACACTGCCCCCCCCCCCCCCGCCGCCACTCCTTTCCCCTCCCCCACACCAAGTCAAGCTTACCAGAGAAATTCAGGATTTTCCTGCCAAGAGCTTAGAGATAGCTGATTTAAGTGCCTAATTTTAGGATCCTGAGTGGAGTGGAGCACTTGGGTTGTGAAAGACAGCCACGTGCCTTTATCGCACCCCCCCATGCTATTAATTCATGCTTGATTATACACCAGGCTTACAATTCCATTTCTCAGCACAAATACAGACCTCAACAAAAGCTCAGCGAGGGTTCCGTTCCTTCCTCCCCAATACACATGCGTGGCTCCCATTAATTTTAATGTGGCTTACATGCCAGCAAAAATATCCATAAATTCAAAAGATAACTACCACCACTTCCCAGAGATTTCTCATTTCAAAACATTAATTTTATATAAAATATGATTGTCTGGGCACAAAGAGTCTTTCCATAATTTTCTCCCTAAACAGACAAGGGAGGATGTGTTTTATTATAATTCCAACCATTTCGAAGCCCTGCTTCTCCCATAGATAAATTTACTTTTCGTATCTTGATTTATAAAGCAACATAATCAACTTACTCTAATACCTCTTGTTTGAGCTACAGTATCAAAATATCAAACACCCGTGGCTTATCAGCTACAGAGCTTCAGTTCCCACAGTTTGGGGGCTGAAGTTTGAGATAGGGGCACAACGGAGTTGAGCCTTCTCCTGGCTTGTAGACTGTTCACCTCTTATCTATTCATGTGGTGGATGTGACAGGCACACTCCCTGCTTCCACCCACCCCACTCCACCCCATCTGCCACCCCACCCCCCACCTGCCACCCCACCCCCGGCCTGCCACCACCCCACCCCCATGCCCTTAGTTTGAATACACAGAGCTTGGCAACCCTGCAAGCCCTGGGGAGGGGCGATAGACAATGCTTGCATCTCCTTAAACTCATTTGTTGATTAGTGCAATGGCATTTGGAGGTTTGGGACTTAGGGGTTTATTGATCTAGGAGAGAAGTGCCCCTAGGTGGGTACAGGGGTGTTTCCCTAGCAGTTTAACTATGTCAGGGGCAAACGTGGGGAGCATGCCTTTCTCATCCACCACTAGCTGCTTAGTAGACCTGTGGCAAGCTTTGCACCTGTCTGCCCTCTGGTCTGCTCCTTGCTCTGCCATGGGATGTTTGTGGTGCATGCCTGTGTGGTATAAAGATGCTCAAGAGAACCAAAGGTCAGGTTTCCTCACCTTTCTATCTGCCTGGAGCTACACCCTCTATGGCAGCTGCTCCTCCTCCATGACTCCAGTCCAGACAGGCCCCACACTGGTGCCAGCCTCCCCAGGCTCCCCGCGGTTTGAGTCCAGGGAATACCATCTCCTCCTGCTGTCCAGAGGGTCTAGCACTACTATTGCCTTCCTTTGCTACTTTCTGCTTTTCTCTATCACCTCCACTTGGCTCTGCAGCCTTTGTCCAGTATAACCAATCCCCAGTAACTAAATCATTTCTGTTCTGTTTTCCTAGCTGTGTCTTGAAAAAATATGCATTGAATGACACACCTTTTAAGATTCATCGCTCCTGTACGTTGTTGTGGGTGGCCCTGTAGCTTTTAGGGTGCTGGCCTCCTGATGCTCACCCCCAGACTCAGAGTGAGGTTCTCATAGCAGCCATGTCACCAGCACTCAGGACTCTGCCAGGAACATCAGAGTGAAGAGCTGTTGTTCCTGGGTCACACCTGAATCGGAGAGTAATCAGAATGCCCTGGTCGCTGGTAGTTTTGGTGCAAGCTGACTTTCAGATCCACTGCTCTTCAGGACAGAGGACCCTCCCCAGTGGTGGAAATGCTGAGCCCCAGACATCTCCGTGCTTTTGTAGGAGGCCAAAGTGTTCCCTAATGAGACGATCCCAGCTTCTGAGCTACACCAATTAATGAGATAAGTAAAGCTCAGCATCGTATTGATGGATCTCATTAAGTCAGAATTCTTTACTAACTTCAATTAATTCTTCCCAATTATCAGCTGAACTTCAATGGAATAGCTTTTCAGTTTAACCCGAAATTACCCTTTACAGACAAGCTAATTTACTAAGGTTGACAATATTTGAAGTTTAAGAACCTTCACCTTGATTAATTATATTTCCACATCCTAAATCCATGATTAAAAGTGAAAAGGGCCAGGCATGGTGACACGTGGCACTCTCCTGGAGCCTGGAACTTAGGAGGCTGACACAGGAGGATCAGGACCTCGGATGTAGCATTCGCTGCACAGTAAGTTCTGTCCCAGTCTGGGTTGTATAGTTAGACCTGCCTTAAAGAGCAAAGTGGGAATGGGGTGGGTGCAGTCGAAGGTGGGTTCAAGGGTATCTGAAATAAATACAAAGAAGGATTATTATCGGTGGTGGCCTCAGTAGCAACCGTATGCTTTCTGTTTTAGCGGCTATACGTTTGTTCTCATACATGTTAGGCTATATGTTTCTCACAACAAGACTAGGATGTGGCCAGTTGTATCCTCTTTTTATAGATCAGGAAATGGACTCATAGAAGTTACAAAGTAACCCAGGGTCACACAGCTGGAAGCAGAACTTAACAGACAGCACAAAAATCCTTGGCCCCGTTCCACTCGAATGGATAATTGGTAGCATTGGTGGATACATTTCTTCCTGATTTTCTTTCCCTGTGATAAAAAACTGAACGACGAAGAGCTAAGTGCAGTTATCATGGGGGCCAGTGGCTGTCGAGAAACAAGTGTAGAGCTGGGAAGCAGCTAGCAGGCAGAGTAGCCTATCCTGGGAGGCAGATGGCGTAGGTCAGCCCTGTCACTCATTAACATATGCCCAAAAGACTCAATATCCTACTCTACAGATACTTGCTCAGTCCTGTTTATTGATGCTCTATTCAAAATAGTCAGGAAGTGGAAGGAACCTAACTGTCCTTCAACAAGTGAGTTGATAGTGGAAATGCACATACATATACATTGATGAAAAAAGATGAAGTCATGCACGTTGTAGGAAAATGGGCTGAAGTAGAAAATATCATGTGTTACTGTTTCCTTCCTTCGGTCCATGTCTTGTTCCATGATTGCATGCCTTCTCTCATCGGATGATAAAATTACACTGCTACATTCCCTATAGTCTATGAATTCTTCCATTTTTCTGATTTTGGTTTTTGTTAATTCTTGGTCTTTCCACGTAGGTGGATTTTCCCGCCAGTTTTCTCCTGCTATGTTGCACTTTAGAGCAAAGAGCTTACACTCACTGACACTTTGAGTTGTATGGAAGAAGCTTTCCATGACTGAACTGTTGTGTGAGCTGAGTCTTTGAGAGAATGAGTGTGTCACTAGAGTGTCACCACTACCAGCATCTGGGGACAAAATTCCCTGTACAGAAACACAACATCCTACCCAGGTAGAAGCTGTTATCTGGGAGCTGAGCGTGTGAAAGAGGGCAACTCTCTGAGTCGTCAATACGTAGACTCTGTGATAGCCCTCCAGCAATCCGAAAGGTGTCCCATATCCCTTCTCAACTGTGCACAGTGTCCCTAGGTCTCTGCCTCATTCCTTCCAGAGACTAAACACCTGAACTTTAATACTCATCATAGGAAAGGACAATTGCCCGGGTGTGCATCCCAGGCGTGGGTTCTGATTGGCTCTTTGTACGGTCATGCAACCAATTGGCTTCGGCTTTGCCACCTCAGCTCCCATACCTCTGTCCATTACCACAATCTGTTTCTTTGTTCTCTGATATTTCTGGGACATGGATCAAGTTGCAGTTGGCTTTGAGTGTCTGTGGGTTGTGAATCTATGGATTCATCCAACTGTAGACAGAAAATATCAGAAAAAATGTTAGGCTATATTTAAAAATGTGCGCTTTTCTTCTTGGTATTAGTCTCTACGATTCCAATTTATCAACTATTTATACCATATTCACACAGTCCTGTGTATTGTAACTAATCAAGAGGTAATTGAAACACATGAAAGGTTGTAAGTAGGATCTTGCAAATACTGTGCTATCTGTAATCAGTTATTACTGCATGCGTATATGTATTTGTACACACTCATACACATCCAATTGAGCCCTTATAATGTTCCTTGTATGTATGTCTTCAGTGCTGACCGTCTGGCACTAGACAACCAATCAGCATGCTCTTTCCTGGCAAAGACCACCTTCTTACTCCTGTCTCTCCTCAGTTGTCTGCAGTTCTTCATGTAATGTCACTGGTGCCATCCTTGTCTGCTCACATTTGGGTGGGCATGTTGGTGAGACCTGGCGGGTACACCTTCTGATGTCACTAGGAGACAAGATCTCAGAACAAAGTCCCTGGTCCTCCAGCTCTTAATGATCTTTCCGACCTGTCTTCCACAATGTTCCCTGGCTGTGCTACTTTGCATAAGGGATGTGAGGCTCTGCAGATTTTGTGTTCTTCGACTGTAGTCAAACCAACAGTCCCCTGTGGATATATTGCAACAGTTGTGCTTCTTGTTGAACACACTCTTTCATCGGGTACTCAGATCTGGTCACAGTGTTTGCTCAAAGAGAAACGGAATCTTTCAGAGAACAAGCAAGCTAGCTGCGATTCTGATGAAGAATGTTCTGAGTCACAACAGGGGAATGCAGAAGCCTGTACCAGCTGGATGAGAAGCATCACTTGACAGCTGCTTCTTATTCCATCGCTCAGTACAATACTCTCTTCGCTACGGATTTCATAGGGCTTTAGTCTCAACCCTACAGCAATCCGCTGTCCTTGCAGTGAAGGTCACCGTGATGTACTTCCTTCAGCTTAAACACTGCATCCCTGCCCTGAAGTTCTCTGATTTTAATACACCAAAGCTCTGTTATTAGGCAAACAAATAGCAGCTGCAGTAATCAGACCTAAATTAAAACAAAGTCACACAAAGTAAGCTAACTGCAATTGCCATCTAATTTTGGTTTTTTGAATAAAAAGGTTTTATCTTAAAAACATTTATTTCCTATAAGCATTTCCTGTTTCTGAGACGATGAAATAGACTTTGCAGTGATGGTGTCTCTCTAACACTGTCTATTAACATAGTTCGGTATTTCTAGAAACAAGCCTTCACCAAGTGGAAATATTTTACATATTTCCAGAAATGTCTTAAGGGGCTCCTTTGTATAGCATCCATTAGTGCCTTTGAGCTGTTCTATACAATCCTGGAAACAGAGCTGTGGATAAAATCACTACAATTGCTACAATTTTTGCCCCAGTGCTCAGCACTTCTTGTAAACAGAATGTGTTCCATTGTTCCAGTACCAAGGAAAAAAACGAAATCTAAGTGCTTCAAGATCCAATTTCAACAAATTCCAATTCTCACTCTCCAAAGTGAAAGAAAACATCTCTATTGATTTCTGACATAAACAACTGGATCAAAAGCACTTGCTGTGTTTGTTCAAAGTCCCCCCTCCCTCTTTTCTTATTTCTTTGCTTTACTTACCTTTGATTGGCTTGTTATGGAGTGAACTTATTCACCCACCCTCTGTTCTGAGTTAGGTTTTTTTTTTCCCCTGTAGAATTTTAGGGCCCTAAGGACAGGTAATCAGGTGATTTGTGAGTGTTATCTGAACTGGCTGCGGCCTCGTCCGGATGTGGTTGTAAGTTTTCAGCCTGAAAAGCTGACTTTGCGGCCAGGGTCCTGTTTTGGCTCATAGCTTTGAGTCTGATGGGCCGCCTGCTCCCAGCAGTGAGGCCGCGGCTGGCAGCCTCTTAAGGGAGTATGGCAGAAACTGTGGACATGAAATAGTCATATTCTGTCCTTTCACGTTAGATGCGAAAGTTGAGGGACTCGTATTTGTTATAACTTTACAAAGCTTTTGTTTTTTGTCATCTTCTGGAGTTTTATTATTTATTTGTTCATTAAAAAAAAAACAAAATAAAACCAAGATTCAATTCACAAACTAAAAAATTCACTATTTTGTAGTGTGCAATTGAGTGGGTGTTTTGTTTACCTACAAAGTTGTATACTGTTATTATTTCCTGGCTCCGGAATATTCTCACAATCCCAGTTAGAAACTCCTATCATCAGTAGTCATACTCTCTTCCTCCAACCCCAAATCCTGAGAACATTTATCTACTTTCTGCCTTTCTGGATTTGTGTGTTCTGGGCACTTGTTATACATGGAGCCACTGACTATGAAACCTCTTGCTTCTGGCTCTTTCTTTTCACCTGCCAGTGAGTGCTTTTAAGGGTCATCCTTTTTCTAGCACACACCCATCCTTCGGCTCATGTTTATGGCTGGCTGACATTTCATTGTATGGATATAAGACATTTTCATGACATTTTCTTCATTCATTCATCAACTTATGGACATTTTAGTTGTTTATACTTATTGTCGGTCATAAATAATGTTGCTATAAGTGCTCGTACACTCTTGTGAATACATCTGTGATAACTTTTTGAGGAACTTCCAGATTATTTCTAAAAACCACTGTACCATTGACTTTTGCATGAACGATAGCTCCTATTTTTCCACACCTGTGCCAACACCTGTAATTGTCTTTTGATTGTAGTCATCACAGGGATTATGAAGAGGTATTTCATTATGGTTTTTATTTACACTTTCCTAATGACAGTATTGATGAGAATTTTTCATATCCATTTTGGCTTTTTGTGTGTGTATGCATGCATGTGCGCGCGCGCGCATGTGTGTGTGTGTGTGTGTGTGTGTGTGTGTGTGTGTGTGTGTGCCTGCGCACATGCTTTGTCTATGTGTGTGTTGACTCTGTTTCTTAGCAATTAAACTTTATTATACAACCCAACTAGCTTATACAAGAAGGAAAAAGGTTAAAGGGACAAAAGAGTGAACCTTCCGGTAGCTGTTCCACGGGACGGGTCCTTAGGTGTCTCTCTGGCCCGCATGCTGGTCCAGCTGGTCCGCTCCTCTGCAAGCTCTCTCTGCAGCCGACTTTGTTATTCTCTCTTCCCCAACTGCCTGAGTCACGTGGGAAGGACTGTCTCCTTCTCCCGGTGAAGGTCCATTAGAAAGACAATAGTCCAGATGGGGTTCCCAGGTCTGCTTCCTGAATTCCAGACCCAGGATGGCTCCACTCAGTCTGTCACAAGGTATTCATGGGGTGCCCCAAGGGTAAAGCCCGCCAAGACTGCTCCCACCTGTGACAAGGCTTATTCTTTCCCACATGTGTGTGTTCGCATGTGCTCATGTATGTATGTGTCTGAAGAGGTATCAGTTCAGTTCTTTTCCCATTTAAAGATTCTTTTTTCGTTAAGCTGTATAAATTCTTCAGACATCTAAAGTCGATCAGATATGATTTGCAAAAATTTCTTATCCTGTGGTTTTTCTACCACTTTCCTGATTGTGTCTTTTGTAACACGAGTTTCAAATTTCAATGAAGTCAAATATATTTATTTTTCCTTTGCTGTTTGTGTTACACATTCTCCCACACGCCTATATCCTCTACAATGATACAAAGCTAAAAACTAGAAAAATAAGTTATGACCCTCTTTTTGCCTTCAAGTTAATCAAAATCTTGCATGAACAAAGCGTAAATATGAAGATGTCTTGGTTCCACTCAGACTCATCACCCCATCCTCAGCAGATATTTGCTCAAACGTCACCTCCTGGGGACACGCATGGACAACTGGTCTAAATGCAGCACTCCTGTAAGTGCTGCTTGGCACCCCTCTCTTTATGACTTGCTAGTTCTTAACTTTATTTCTGTTTCACCCAATCTGAGATCCAAAGAGACAGGCACATTGTGGTGAATACCAAGTATTGCAATACTCATAGAACACAGGGATACCAGTGGAGACTGACAGGAAGAGCAAGTGCGATATGACAGACAAAGGGAGGGACCAGCTCTCCAGAGGGAAGGATAGGGAAAGCCATCTAAGAACTGGGAAAGCTTCAGCAATGTTTAGAAAACCGAACTGATGATAGGGTATTCTAGTTTCGTTTCTGCTGCTGTGATTACATATCAGGATGAAAAGCAACACAAGGGGGAAAAATCTCCTTGTGGCCTACAAGTCTAGGGAAATCCATCTCTGAAGGGAGGCCAAGTAAGGAATCCATGCAGCTAGTCATGTGCAGTTCACAGTGACGGCTAGAGAGAAGTAACACACATACTGCCTGCTTGTCTTACACCGTTCAGGACCCAGGCCTGGGGAATGGAGCTGCCCACAATGGGCCAGCTCTTTCTGCATCAGTCAGTAATCAAGACAATACCCGCATAGACAGGTCCATAGGCCAACCTGATCTACAAAGTTCCTCGATTGGACTCTCTCAACATAATGATGCCCGGGCCAATCGACATGCATTTTACTAGGATAAAGGAGCTGGTTGAGGGGTGTTTTAGGGAAGTGGAGTAAAAGAGAAGAAATGGTAGTCATTAGGAATCCTTCAGTAAGGCCACTCTGGTGTCAGACCCAAGGTCCTGGAAATGCCAAGCCTTACTGTGGACTACAGAATGAGATGCCTCCTCTTTAAGACCTTCCCCCAAACCAAAAATCAAGAATTCTGCTTCAGCAAGGAGGGCTTGAGATATAACATTTTCCAGTATTTTCCTTGCTTGTAAGATGCCTTCCTTGGGTTTGGTTCCCACCTTCACAAAAAAGAAGACAAACTTACAGTATCTGTAAAGTAAAAATACCAGTTCCTTCTTTTTGATGTAAAATATAACATGCAGTCATGAACCCATCTTAAGTGAGTTCCTGATAAAATACACACACACACACACACACACACACACACACACACACACACACACACCATTCCAAGAGCCACCCAGATAAAAAGCATGGCCTGCCTTGTTTACTGTAGAAACCTTCCTTGTATACTTTTCCAATCAGTAATTCTGAGAGGCGAATCTAACTTCCATAGACTAGTTTTTGCACTTCATGCTATGAAGGCATGCAGTATTCACTGTGTCTAGTTTTTTTTTTTATTTTCTCAGTACAGTGTTTGTGAGCTTGCTGTTTATTGTTGCATATATGTGGTCTTTGTTGAGTGACAGGTTATATTCTATTACCAGACACAACACAGCTCACTTACCTAGTCTACAATTGAAGAGCATTGGGTGTTTAGAGCTATTAGTGGTTATGCGTGAAGCTCTAAGCACTATGTTTTTGTTTTGTACAAATAATCACATTTCCCCTTGGCAAATGACAGGGAGCAGAACTGCTGATTCCTAGGCCAGACTTCCCTTTCCACAGTAATAGTCAAAGGATTTGGCTGTCCCACAGCCTCTGCAGCAGTTACTATTATGCGAAGACAGAGCATATTTTTTGATGTGAAATTCTCTGATATAGATTATGTCAATATTTTCTTATGCTTGTTGTTTGGTTTGACATTCTTTTGTAAGGAAGTGACAAGAAATGCCTGTTCAAGACTTTCCCCAATTTATATCTGGTCCTTTAGCTTTTCTGTTTTGGGTATTTATGGTGTGTGTGTGTGTGTGTGTGTGTGTGTGTGTGTGTGAGAGAGAGAGAGAGAGAGAGAGAGAGAGAGAGAGAGAGAGAGAGAGAGAGAGAGAGAGAGAATGGAGATTGAATATGCTAAGCAAATGCCCTGCCAGAAGTACTATTTTGAAAGAGGTTTGTCCCCCCCCTAGGCTGGCCTGTATCTTGTGATCTTCCTGTCTCAACTTCTAAAGCAATGGCTTTATGTGTTGTGTATATGTATAGACTACATGTAAACTACATAAATTAGTACTGTAACTATTATTTGTACATTAACATTTTTACAAAAATCCAATTTATTCATTTTTTCTTAATGTTTTTTAATGCTGTTTTATAAGCATATTTTTCAAGACAGGGTCTACCTGTGCAGCCCTGGCTGTCCTGGAATTTGCTATATAACTGGGATGGCCTCAAACTCACAGAGATCCAGATGCCTCTGCCTTCTGTGTGCTAGGATTAAAAGCCTGAGATACCACACCCAGTCTCAAACATCTTTTTTTTTTTAATTTCAAGTTTATAAAAACATTCCTTCCTTCTTCTTCAGGAGGATGATCATTTTAATTTTTACATTTATAACTCCACCTCTTAAAAACCTATATTTTCAGGAACAGATGCAAAGAAATGGCCTTCATCGTGGTACCCTCAAACATGTGTAATTTTACTTTGCTCTTATGTGTTCCCTTACCCATAGCTTCCACCCAGACCCCCACCTTCTGCCTTTTCCCATGCAGTTAAGTGTCCCTTCTGCTCCTACTTTTATGTCATCTATCTACACATGATTTTATGAATCTATTTAAATTCTCAGAACCACAAATGGGAGAAAACATCTGATAGTTGTCTTTTTGAGACTGGTTTAATTCACTCAACACTTGTTACATCCATTTTCCTGCAAACAATACTTCATTTTCTTTATGGCTGAAAAAAATCCCACTGTCTTATGGCACATTTACTTTATGGGTTCCTCTGTCATTGGACACCTAGGTTGGGTCCATAACTGAGCTATTATGGGCATGGATGTGTAAGCATCTCTCTAATAGGTTAACTCGGAAACCTTTGAGTATAAGGGCTCTAATTTGCTCACATCCTCCGGCATTTGCGGTTGTTTTCTTAATGACTGCAATTCTGAGAGGGGTGACACTGTTTTGTCTTAACAAATGTTATTCTCAAAGCGCTGTTGCTAGTATCACCTCTCTAGGTACTTCCAGCACTCCTAGGATTTGAACAGAGCAAGTAAAATCTGGTCTGCAGGGGCTGAGCCCCAGGTCCATGCAAGCCTATCCAACTGATAACATCTAGACCCCAGAGCCAATTCTGAGGGTGGTACTTCTATCAAAGCCTCGAGCAACAGCGAATTTTGTTGTTGATCCTAAAATAGAGCAGAGAGTAGGATAATTGCCTCAGAACTATGCTTCATTTTTACACCCGTTGCCTAATTTGGGTACTGACTACAGAAGTGCAGAAAATGAGATCTTGAAAGGAAGATAGGTTGTTATGAGGAGTCGATTTCCTCCTATTGGTATAATTAATGAGATAAAACTACTTTTAAGACTTCTTTGAGATGCAATGAAAGTCGACTAACTTTGAAATTCCTTCTTATGCTTATTTGAAAGGGAAACAAGAATCCAGTGTTGGCAAGATCCTAGAGGAGTTGTTATGGTATGCCCGCTAAGTAGCTTCATCCTGCACATTCTACTAATATTGATTTTTAATAGTGAAAGCAGAAGCTTAGGTTGTGAATGTAGGTAAAATATTTGCCTAACATGCCTAACACATGCATGCACACATGTACACCACACCACACACACACACACACAAATATTATTATTAAAGTTGCCAGACATCAGTGATGAGTATTCAGATTCCAATTAATGCAGAGCTCCCAATGTCTTTCCTGCTCAACTAGCTAGTGGTTTTACTTGCTGTTCAGGCTCTGCACACAGGATGAGGCTTTGGGATGTAATAGAGGCATCTTGGTGTTCCTAGGAGTTCAGCTGTAACCATGCCTTCCCTCTATAGGTCAAAAATATTTAATTTACTGCTTCCTGTATTCTACTGCCCTTTTACTTAATTATGGGTAACCCCAAGGGTATTAACTAGACAACAGGAGGCTAGAACTGCAATCCCAAACTGTAAAGCAACAGCAAATGTCACCATCAGCGGTAGCTCCTGCACGGTGTGTATTGTTTGTTTGTTGATTTCCAGCCAGATGTCCAGCATCCCAGCCTGCAACAGGAAATGGAAAGCTTTGATGCTTTGGCAAGAGCCTGTTGAGAACTCCACTAACCAAACAGCCTATACAGCCATGAATTTTCAGCACCACAGGGTAGAAGGGAAAAGGAATTCTCTCGAGGTCATTTCTTATTACAGGCTTGGCTTGACTTGTAGAAATGTCTTACGGGGCAGGGAAGAAATGGCATTAAAGGTTAAGTTTAAAGAAATAATGTCTGATTCGGGTTACAGAGATGTTCTTACATGAAGCAGGGAATCTGTTGTCGGAGTCCCCTTCAGGCCCCGTGCCGAGTACGCATGTGTGCACTGAAACTTAACTTGCCCAGACATCTTAGAACTGGGCAAGCAAGTGCAAACAGCTTGAAAGGGGACCATTCAGGGCTTTCATAGCCTTTGCTGCTATGCATTTTTTATGATTCTTCAACAGGAACGCTAGGTTGCAACTCTTGCTCCCACTTTCTGCTTGCATGTGTCTGCTGCCTCTCTCTCTCTCTCTCTCTCTCTCTCTCTCTCTCTCTCTCTCTCTCTCTCTCTCTCTCTCTCTAGCTCACTCTTGGAATTGAGTCTTACTTGGAGGATTAAGAAAAGAAAAACACAACTTGGAGCTGAGCTCACTTTATCATATGTTACATTATACTGGGAGCCAGAAGGTTTTTCGCAAAGCCAGACCTGTGTTCTTTTGGGCTGCAGAATATGTCAGAAGGAGGCAGAGGTGAGTGGCCCAAACACCACAGATTTTTAAGCTTTAATCAATCATATTTTGCTCTCTAGAGTGGCCAGTTTATTAGATTCTATTTTAAGATGACTCTTGGGGGCCACAGTGGTTCTGAAGACATAAGAGAACCCCATTGTTTCTCAAGGGCTTAATAACCACACTGTGGCAACAGGCATCTCAAAGTATTATATGACTTTTCTTAAAGCATTCGCCTCCATTTCTGAGGTAATGAAAGTCATCCAAAAAGAATTTTTTTTTCTCCAGTAACAAGCCCAGAGAAATAGGTAGGTCTTTTCACTCTTTGTGTTTCATTCCTTTCTATAGGCATGAGATGTTCTTCATGTATCTGGGTACCACAATGTTTTTACTGTATGTTGTTTGTAGTGTCAGAGAAAGATGGCTTTAAGAAATTGTTCAGTATCAGCCAGGCCTTGAGCAGGAAGCACAGGGTAGAGAAATAATTCAGTACATTGGAACAAGCCTTATTTGCTATGGACTTACAAAGCAATCTAATTGCACTACTTGCTCAGGGAACCAAAAAAAAAAAAAATCTAGAAGCCTGAAGCCAGTGCCTTTCAGTCAAAATGTGCACTTGCATACTTTTTATGAGTCTTAGCATACTTTTTCATCACCGTGGCTTACATGGCCACAAAACTGAGCCCCTGATCAGACCGCGCACAGTGTGACGTGTCTCTCCTAAAATACTCTTAAATGAGAAAGGGAAGGCAGCTTGGCAGAGAGGTGCAGAAAATGTACTTGTAGTTCATGCAAAATAGATAACCCAACTTGGTAGTTACAGGAAATGATATTGATGTGGGATGGAGGGAGTTGTGGGTAGGCTTTTGGGAGTGGGTGAAAAATGAGCAAACAGGAGCAGCCCAGACACGGGGAACAATACCCCACGTCATGCACCATTTTGTTGGAGTGCTACTCTTCCGCCTGCAGTAGACATGGAGAGGAGAATGTGTAGTGTGTGCAAACACGTTTTTGTTTTGATCCCAAGTGTGGGATGCGAAACCGCCTCGAGTGAGGGTGTACGATGTTTGTCTACTGGAAACAGACTCATGAGAGGGCACTTGATGCTTGCTAGAAAGGGAACTGCCTCCTGTGGGGCCATGGTCTTTGCCAGTTGAAAAACATCCTGTACAGACTATGGGGGTGGGGAGTATAAGTGGCCCAGGAAGCAACAATCAAAGACTTTTGCGTAGCTCTGCATCACTTGGCTGCTCATTGCTCCTCTTCAAGATGTGCCTAGAGAGAAGTGCTACAGAGAGTGTTTGAGGTTCCTGCTGCTGTGGCTGCTGTTGCTTTTGCTGAATTGCTGGTTTGCTGTTTATGGAGCCTGCTGGGATCCTGCCGATGAAGAGTGGAATCACTCCCAAGGAACTGAGTCTAAAATGGTTTACCTCTCCTGTCCCTATTAACTGTCTTTCTTTTCTATCTAGGGTAGGTGGGTTGGAAGGGAGGTAGAGGCATTAAAGAACCCCAAATAAAATAGCTTTTAAAAGTCAAAGCCATTCAAATATGAGAATGAAGAGTGAGGGAACCTCCCCCCGCTCAGTGGGGGTCTCCATCAGGTGTTAGTGAACGACTCATGGTCACTATGAGATCTCTGTGGACAGTATGGCTTCTTCAGCTTTAAAGCCCACATGTCTGTGACTCTCAAGAGCTTCCAACCTGTTCTACTTACATTCTCTGAGGTACAGTGATACTGTGACAATAAATAAATATCAGTCCTTGTTCCCAGACGCTAGCACAGCATAGAGCTCCAAAAACCCTTACAATTTCCAGAGAAGTGGGAATGAAGGAGCATCTTCCGTTACTCATCAGCCCCTTTCAATCGCACCTGAGCATATAATGAGCTCACTCCTGGTGGGCTCTGGGTAAGTTTCAAGATGGCCCAACTGTGCAATTAGACAAAGAGCATTTTCCAGTCCCGGATGGAAGAGGTGCAAACGTCTGTGTTCAGACAGTGATGACTAATGAATAATCAACCATGCTGCATGGTGTGGGCCTCCCCTAAGAACCCTTAAAAGATAGGTTGTGGGGAACACAACCCAACTTGTTGAACACAATTTGCTCCTGGCAGAAGGGTGTTTCTGAGGACAAGTGAGTGTCATAGCCTGTCCTCATAGCATGCCTCAGGCCTCTTTTCCAGTTGACATTACTGAGCCATGGGCTTTATAAAAATCTAGTGATGCCACTAGAGTTCTAAAGCAAAAGATTCAACTCTGAGAGACAGACAATAAAGTAGTTTCTGTCATCTATTCCCATGTGTCAGCGAGTCAAACAGTGGTACAGGGCAGAGGAGGCTTTAATCCATGTCACCCCATAGGAAGGAACAGATAAAGATGCTCACTGACCTCTACCTCTGGCTTTGAGAGGGTGATAAGAATGTTGACACATTTAGAGCCATATATGTGTGTGTGTGTATGTGTGTGTGTGTGTGTGTGTGTGTGTGTGTGTGTGTGTGTGTGTGTGTATTTGAGGAGGGAGAAAGGGTTAGGATGAGGGTTTTTGTGGCTGACAGAACAGGTAATCTTGTCAGGCCATGTCCACTGGGCCATTTTCTCAGTTTTGATTTTCAGTGGGGTCTAAAGAAGTCACAGTTGTTATTCTCACTTGAGAGATGTGAGATAGTTCCTGAGATGACTGCCTTGATTAGGGGTATCCTAGCACCTCACTGTTGCTATGACAAAATACTCTAATCAAAAGCAACTAGGGGCAGAGAGCTTTATTTTGGCTTATGGTTCCAAATTGCACAGTTCATCACTGAGGACAGTCAGGGGAATAACTCAAGCAAGACTGTATAGCATTAAGGAACAAGCAAAGAGAGACAGTGGAAGCCATCACAGGATGCTGTCTGGTGTATGATGTATGGTGGTTTGTTTGCACAGAGCCTCGTGCCTCGCTAGCTACAACCTATGACTTCCTTCCTAGGGAATGGTGTCACCCACAGTGAGCTGGGCCCTGTCACATCAATTAACAATAAAGGACAATCCCTGTAGGCATCCCCACAGGCCAGTTACATCTAGGGGGTTCTTCAGTTGAGGTTCTCCACTCGGTTGGTTTCTGATGTGTTAAGTTGACAGTTTAAGGAGGGCAAACAGGGTGGCCTCTGGCTCTCTAATGGGATAGTACTCCCATTTAGGGAAGGGATCTCATCGCGAACTGATCTGTTTTGCAATGGTTACCATTGCTTGGGGGCAGTTTGGGCCTCTAATTTTATCGGTCCATTTGATTTGTTTTTTTAAGAAGTGGATGACTCAGGAGGAAGAGGGGTTGGGAGAGGGAAAAGTTAAAGAGGCAAAAAAAAAAAAAAAAAAAAAATCCAGAGATGGACAAAAATGAAGCTATTTAGCCTATCAACTGGCTCTTCTTCAATGACAGTAACTAACGTGTCTCCCTGAGCTCTGTCTGGCATTTCAGCCAATTACTGAACCCTAGAAGAGGTCATAGACATCCGATTTATAGCTAGTCAGTCAGAAAAGCAGAAACCTCAGGACTTCCAGTAAGTGTCTGAAGTTAGACCGTCTTGCAGGGTCAGGGTGTTAGAGTAGGCACTTAGAAGCTGTTTTCCCTAAAAAGGGTGGCTCCTCATCTGGGCCCACGAGGCAACTACAAGATGAAAGCCTGGCACCTTCAGCCTGTATCTGTTTCCTTTGCTTTTTTTTTTTTTTTTTTTTTTTTACAGACAGCTTCTTACATATCCCAGGCTGACCTTGAACTATGCAGCCAAGGATAGATTGGCCTTAAACTTCTGTCTCCCAAACTTCTTTCTCCCCTTTTCTCTCTCTCTCTTTCTTTCTTTCTTTCTTTCTTTCTTTCTTTCTTTCTTTCTTTCTTTCTTTCTTTCTTTCTTGTTTCTCAAGACAAGGTTTCTCTGTGTAGCCTTGGCTGTCCTGAACACACTCTGTAGACCAGGCTGGCCTAGAACTCAGAGATCCACCTGCATCTACCTCACAACTGCTAGGATTAAAGGCGTGCACCACCACAGCCCAGCCATACACTTCCAAGTTCACAAGCTTGTACCACCACACTGGTTTGTTTGGTACTGGGGATCTACTCCAGAGTGTGTGAATGCCAGGCAAGCTTTGCCTACTGAGCTACATGCCCTGCCCAGTTTTCTTTACTTTGTCACACTCCACTTTGAGTCTATGTTAGGTATGCTCATTACGCAAGGAAATGATGCTAACCCTCTTATATCTGAAGGGACAGCGATAAGTCATCGTCTTAAACCTGCTACCATCTTGCATTCCTGAAATAGAGAAATCTCGCAGGGCAGACCATACCCCAGATAGGGGCAATCGTTCCTAAGGGTAAAGCTGAAGTGTGACCCAGAGCACACTGATTCCCCTTAAGTATACTGGAATAGATGGCAGAACCTAGCCTGCTGGGGCCACTGGACCCTAAGCCTTTCCCCTAACACTTTAGTTATGCTCTTAGAGCATTAGTGCCAAAATGTAGCCCATTGTCAAGTGCTCATGGGCTGTGGGCGGGGAATGGCTGTTGCCATGGGAAAGGTCACAGGCTTGAAATCTGATGTGCTAATGCTTTGCCCTCTCAGCTTCCTGGTACTTGTGATCTCATCAAAATACTTCAGATGAGAAACACAGAAAGCAGTGTAGACAATAGGTGAAGTTTACTTCCTCCAGGAGGAAGAGTGGCCAGTAGGACCATGGTGGAGGAAAATACTCCCAAGGACCAAGAGTGGCCAGTGACCCATGGGACCATTGTGCCGACTTGAGTTTTAAGTAGACACCATATGATATCTTAAAGCTTCTGAAATAGACAGGTTCCTGATCTCTCTGTCTGGATGACTGACAGGCCCATTTGTATTAATTCAGGGGAGAAGACAAAGGTGTGTCTTCAGTCCTGTGCAGACGGCCTCCTGGTAGACAGTAATCTTGTAATCTTTCCAGGCAGTTCAAGAAGTCATGTCTTCATGCAAGGCCAGAGATAGAAGTCAGATCGCATTCTTTTGATCAACAATCACAAAATAGAGCAGATTAAAAAAGACCCAAAGCGAGCATAAAAGTGAATCTATGAAGACTGTAGACTTTACCAAGGAGGAAACAGCCTCCTTTTCTGGTGCTCAACAGAACACTCCCTCCTGTGCCTTCCTTTCAGAGGACATATTTTTAAAGAGTGTGTGTGTGTGTGTGTGTGTGTGTGTGTGTGTGTGTGTGTGTGTTTAGGCGCGTGTGCCCAAGTGTATATATACAAAACACCATTTGCTTGCACATGCACACAGGGGTCAAAAGAGGGCGTCAGGTCCTCTGGAACTGCAGTTACAGCCTCCAGTTGTGATCTATCTGAGCTGGGTTCTGGGAACCGAACCTGGATCTGCCTCATAAACAGCAAGTACTTGGAACTGCTGAGCCACAACTCACTCCAACTCCAACGTTTTAAATCTTAAGAAGGACAGTTGGGATAGTCCCACCCCCCTTTCTTGACCATCAGTGTTTCCCCTCGTAAAATGAGCATATTCACAGGGATAGAGGAAGTGAGGGAGCAGTACACCCCCAGTGACCTTCCAGACAGCTAATGTCTAACCAGCTGCCTAACAGCTTGGGCGAGACTGGTGATTTGTGGCTCCAATGGTGTCCATTTTGCAATGAGGAAACCTAGGCCAGCAAGAGTTGAGGGTCAGTCTTAACCTTGTAACTAGTTGCAGCTGAGTTAGGAATAGGACCAATTTTTCCCAATTCCTACCTGGATTTTTTTGGGTTTTTTTTTGTTTTGTTTTTTTGTTTTTTTCTGCTGAGCAATGTGTACAAGAAGCTCCCCTGTATCTTGTTGTGTTTATGAGGCAGCTGCTGATAATTAAGTTGTATGAACTAGAAAAGAAAATTCAGAGAGGGGAAAGAAATTACCCATGGTCCTTTGCAGTGGAAACTCTTGGCAGAGCTGCCTCCATTTCCTATAATAGGTGATTAGAAGATGCTGGTGACTCCGTGCCTGGGCCTTGGGAAACAGCTTTGAAGATGTCAGATTAGACAAAGGTTTTCTCTCCAATAGATAGAATATTCGCTTGAAATAAAAATGTTAGGGATGTTGCTATCATCGTCCAAATCAAAACAAAGTGATATAACAAAACATCAATCTGCCTGATAGTTTAGATGGATCATGTACGCTAAATGGAAACACGTCTTATGACTTAGAGAAGTTACTATTTTCACTTATGGTTTAGAACACTTAACTCCATCATGATGTTGACTTTGACTGTAACACAAGATTCTAAAGTAGATTTTACGCATTGAAATGACTGTGGGTATCTTTCATATTCCTATTTCTTTGTCCTTGGTGACAGCACAGGCTGGATTTAGATTTCAGAGAGGAAAGTAATGGGATTATTTCTGGAGTACTTTCTACGAATGCTTGTTGAATTCGCTATTCAAATGTGTGTGCAAATAGTTCCTTCCCTAAGAAAGGGATAGGTCCCAAAGGTATCATGTTCAGGGGTGCTGAATCCTGCTCCACAGCTTTGGGTGTAAGCTAGAGACAGACTGTGATCAACACATACCTGTTAAACAAAGGATGGTTTTGCAGTATAAGTGGTGCGTGTCTATCCGACAGTTACAATTAGCACATTGCGTTTTTCTAAAAAAAAAAAAGTCAAGCACAGTCAAAAAAAAAAATTAACATTAAAAACATTCCTAAGTGATGCAAGAATAGGGGAAACAAACCACAAATGTTGATGTCACAAGATCTGGATGGTGACAAGCGACTGAAGGAGGAAGAGAAACGAGTGCTCAGAACTGGTTTCCCAAACCGATAGACAACAGCAGAGGAATATTGATTGTCGCTTGTCTGTCTCTTCCCCTTTCTTAACCACATGCTTCAAAGGGGTCAGCTCTGAGCCATTTACTCTTTCACACCAAAAATTGGATCTTTGAAACACAGAGGAAACTCTGCCTTTCTCTCTTTCCTCTGAGATAGAACAATGAAGGGCTGAAACCTTTGTGAGCCACGGGGGTTCTTTGTTTCTTAGGTGCTCTGTGAAATGAAGAGAGCATCAAAGTTCACAGCACAGGGAGGAATGGGGGGAGGGCCACAGGCCTGGGGGACCACAGGTCACCGAGAAGCTTAGTTAGATTTAAAAAGAAGAAGAAGAGGAGGAAGAGGAGGAGGAGGAGGAGGAAGAAGAAGGGCTTGGAATTTGAGGATTTTTTTTTGCTATGTAGTACTTTACTATGCAATTAACACAAAAAATCCCTCAAAGATGGCTGGGCTGTCAGTCAGGCCATCAAATATACAGAGCCTCTCATGCTTAGATGTGGGATGTGGATCCCACACTCTGGTGATATATGAAGTGTGCAGGTGGGATTATTAAAGCTGAGGCAGAATCAGGGGCCACGTGCTCCCCCAAAGCTGTGTGACCCTGGGTGACACCCCCCCCCCCGGGTCTGTTTTCTAAGAATTATAAACAGGACTGGCTCTGTCCAGTTCTGCAGGCTGTTCGAAGCATGGCATGGGAGAGCTCAAACAGTGTGGCAGAGATGCGTTGCTGGTGCCATTTTGCCAGAGACCCAAGAGGAAAGAAAGCTGAGATAGAACCTGAGGCACCTCAGGCCGACCTGGGGACACAGGAGCACAGCAGAGGGGAGCCTTCGGTATGAGCAATGGGGTTGGGGGAAGGCTCTTCCTCTACCATTGATCTTGTCTCCCTGGAGACGCCCCAGTTAATGTTCCTAACCCAGGACTGGTGGAAGGAACAGTACATCCCAAGAAGGCCACCAATTTCTCAAACATTTGTTGGTCAGTAAGCTCGCCTTCAAGCCCTGAGAACCATCAAGCCTGATTTTTATGATGTGAGCACAGTTTGTCCTTCAGAAATCCACATGCTAGAGGTGTGTTTCCCCATGTGCCAGAGCTTAGGTGTCTCAACTTATAAGAAATGGAGCCCACTGGACGGTAATTGGGCTAGCGAAGGATATTAATCCTCAAGATGGATAAATGCTGTCTTACAGTCACAGGGTAGGTCTCGTGAGGGTGAATTAGGTCCTCAGATACACTGTCACAAAGTCGACTGAACCTTCCTTCTGCGTGTGCTCCCGTGTTGTCATTGCAGGAGCCCAGCAGATGGAGAGAGCACGCTCTTATAGTTCTAGAACCTTTTTCCTTATAAGACACCCTTGCCTTGGGTATTTTGTTAGAGCATCACAAAGCAAAGTACCAGCTACCAAACTAATCTCTTTTCTCCCTTTTTTCATTCACCCAGAAAATGTGGCCTATTTATATTCAGACCTGGAAGAACTCAAGTATCTTTTACTAATAAGATAGAGATATAAATTCTGGTACAGTAATACAGAACACAATAAGATAAATCAATTACAGATATGTGCAACAAATACAATTGCACATCAAAAAATATTGAGAGAATACAACACACACACACAGACAGAGACAGAGACACACACACACACACACACACACACAGAGAGAGAGAGAGAGAGAGAGAGAGAGAGAGAGAGAGAGAGAGAGAGAGAGAGATTGTTAAAACAGCAGTGAAAAGTAAATTCCCCCTTTGGAGATGCACAATGTGGGTGGTAAATATCCTGTTAAAATCAATTACCAAGAAGGTCAAGATTCCCTTATATCTGGGCAGGAGAGTCTGTGATCAGGAAAAGACATGCTGGGAGCCCTAGGGGTGTGGCAGCGTTCTTTTAGTTAGAGTGTTTCACAGGTAAGTTTCTCTAGAATTATTTTACTAAGCATACATGGTACCCATTTTCCCAAACAGTGCCATATTTCACAATAAGAATGAAAAAACAAAAGTAATTATTGTCAAATATAGCAAAGAGGCTGAGCAGAAAGTTTCAGTCTACCCACAACTCCCGAGCCCCCAGGCCTGGGTACACCTACTTTCCTGCCCTTGTCCTCCCATTGGGTGCAGATGCTGTCTGGTCCTCTTCCAGACCCTGTATTCCTGCCCTCTAAGCCCTTCCTGTACTGCCCAGAGCACTTACCGCTCGACACACGTTAGATCTTGATCCCACAGCTGCTCTCACTGGCGTCTCCACACCAAGCCGGGCACTGTCTGTGGGCCGTGACCAGTGTTTCATATGCTTCCCTCCGGCTCAGGGTGCAGGGCCGGGTCCATAGTGGTGATTGTAAAAGCTGTTGATTGTGCGCCGGCCACGGTGGCACACGCCTTTAACCCCACCACTCGGGAGGCGGAGGCCAGCCTGGTCTACAAAGTGAGTCTAAGGTAGCCAGGGCTGTTAAACAGAAGAGCTGTTGATTGTAACGATTTAAGCGATCCACAATGTATTCACGTGTCTAGATTATAAGGGTAGCTTGAGTCAGGTTTCAGTGCTATGTGAACACTGTTGAGCTGAAGATGCTAAACCTCGCTGGGGCCCCACGCGAGAGACTTCAGCTCTCTATTCAGTCGTATTGAAATTTGAACTAAGGTGACTTAAAAATGGTGTGACTTGTGTAGCTAGTAATCCAGGGAGGTTGTTATGTCACAATCCCACTGCTAGGTGGTTTAGAGATTGTCATCCTTCCCTTTCTCCTAAAAATCTCTTCCACTTCCTTATACGGGTTTCTATTGCCATGGAAGCATTGAATTGGGGCTGGCTTACAGTTCAGAGGTTTAGCCCCTTACCATCATGGTGAGAAGCAGGGCAGGCAGACACGGTGCTGGAGAGGTAGCTGAGAGTTCTACATGTGGATCCTTAGGCAGCAGGAAGAGAGAGTGACACTGGGGCTGGCTTGAGCTTCTGAAACCCCAAAGCCTACTCCAATGACACCCTTCCTCCAACATATTCTAATGTGTTCATTTTCATCTAAACTAGCACAGGGGGAAATATCTTACAAACAAACAAACAAACAAACAAACTTGTCATGTGCATACTAAGCAGCTCTCTGCCACTACATTACATCTTTGGCCCTTCATTCTGATTTTTGAAACAGAGGCTTGCCACGTACCGAGGTTGGCCTTGAACTCACAATCCTCTTGTCTCAACTCCCCAAGTGCTACAACTACAGGTATGTGCTATCATGCCTGTAGAAAATAGCCTTCGATCTGAAATACGGTAGTGTACGTGTGCCTCCTTGTTTAATAAGATATTAATAAGACTTTTACAAGCGTGGTGTGCTAAATAAGCTATATGTGGACAGAAGCCATATATTGTGGCTCTGAATCCCCAATGTGCATGGCTCCATTTCTGAACAGCTGGAGTCTTTTTTTTTTTCTGAGGGTCTGGGCTGAGAGCAGGGATCTAGGCTGTGAGAGGCTCTGTAAGTGGTTCCTGAACCATTGGGCCGTCAAAGATGCCCGTGCATCTCTGGAGTCCACTGCTTGCTTCCACGTGAAGTCCAGTGGCCCAGATGGGATCATCTCGAGCTCCCCTGCCTGTGATGCCCTACGAGCTGGGCATGCCTTTGTGAATTCCTTGTAAATGGCCTCCTCATTCACATGTGTGTGCCATCACAGTCATGATAACCCAGGAGGAGAAGTGCAGTCACTTCTGCTGAACACAGAAGTCGGGGATGTCTATCTTGTGTATGTGAGAATACTGTCTTTCTGATCCTGTCCATCCATGTCCATGCATGTCCATCCATGTCACACAATTAGGGAGAGCTCAGGCAGAAAGAAAAAAATAATTAGTTCCTAACTGACACACGCAGGCACTCCTGATTTTCCCCAATATGTTCCTTGAAGCTCTTATTGAGATTCATATTTGGTCCCAAAGATATATTGTCCAGCCATCTTAACCCCAGGGAAAGTGGCTGAACTAGACTTTTAGGGGGCAGCGTGCCTGGAAAATGCTAGGAGCTCTTTAGCTGCAGTAGATCACGAAGCCATGGGTGCATCTGTACTGTGTGATTGTCACGCTGTGGCTGTGGCTTCCTGCTGGCACTGTGACATTAGGTGGACGAGTCTACTAATTACTTCCATTGACCGTTCCCTACTTGACTTTTTGAGTTCCCTGATTTGGGGGGGTCTGAGTTGGAGTGTTTACTCTTCTGGGCTCTGCACTCCATCCCGCAGCAAATAGAGAAGGAAGCTACAACCCAGAAACAACCATAATGAGCTATTCTTTCTGCCCACAGGGTACCAAAAATTGATATGAATAATGGTTTAGAGAGACAAACACTATTACAATGCTTCATTCTTTAATTCAGTATACTTCTGTTCTTGGAGATGGTTAGTAAAAGCTACTTAAGTATAATGCCAACATATTAATAAGACTAGTGAGTAATACTAATGTAATTATTATATAGAACGATGAATAGATAACCCAATTACATTCAAGAATAAATTTAAAACAACTGCACCTCCTGTGTTACATCCTGTTAGTAGGTTTAGAGTTTATATTAAATCTGAATGACTGTTTTCCCATCTTCTTTGGATGCCTTTCCGTATGCTCATTACCACTGTGTGTAATGTGCATGGCAGCCCCATCAACATCCCAGCGGTTTGCTTCCCAGGAAAGTAAATGCAGAGTGTAGCAAGAAGGCCAGGACCTTTTTTTTTTTTTTTTTTTTTTTTTTTTTTTTTCATTTTAAGATGCCCTTTGGATAATTGTGGCCCCCTGAAAGCTTCCCCCTGCATCAGCCAGCTCCTCCACTGAAAGCCTTTCCCCTGCATCAGCCGGCTCCTCCACTGAAAGCCTTCCCCCTGCATCAGCCGGCTCCCCCACTCTCTGAGGTTGCCTTCCAGTGTGCATGCTCCTCTGTAAGCCAGTTGGAATTTTGCCTGGAAAAAGACATATGGGTCTGCATGAGGTTATAAAACCTGTCTTGGAAATCCACAGCTTCTTATAAAAACACTATTTTTTTTTATATATAAAGAATCATTTTAAAGATGGTGGTTACTAGGCAACCTGATTTAAATTATTATGAGAAATGGGAGGAATTCCTTCCATTAGGTCTGTTTTTACTTAGGTCAAAAGTTTTTTGCTTGTGTTGGTTTCCAGTCTATTTTTCCACCCTTCTTTTTTAACACATACATTCTATGTGCCAGTTAAACACGACACATTAGACTACTTGGGTTCTGCGGACACCCTACATACAATGGCTTCAAGAAACAAAGAGAAGAAAATAGGGGATCTTTGGACATAGTCACAGAAACCCATTCAAATTGCAGATTAAAAAATAAGGGGCTTTAAAATAGAGGGGGCAGAAGGGATATAAGAAAGAGGAAGAGGGTTGGTGAGGCTGGAGAGATGGCTTGGCACTGAAGAGTACTTCCTGCTCTTCTTGCAGAAGCATGAGTTTGATACCCAGCATCGATCTACATGACCACTCATGAGCCCCTGGACACCAGCTCCAGGGTCCTGTCCTGGACGCAGCAGGCACCTGAAGCCGCATGGGTACAAACCGCACACGCATACACATAATTCAAAACAAAAGAAATCTCTTTTCCAAAGAGGTAACCGATGGTCAGTGAAGTGCCAGGCATGGAAACCTGAGCTCAATCCCTGGGTCCCGCAGGGTGTTGTGAGGAAGCCCTGGGTCCGGCACGGTGCTGTGAGGAACCCCTGGGTCCCACACGGTGCTGTGAGGAAACTCTGGTTCCTGCACATTACCTTCTGACTCCACCACCTGGAAGTGCATGCCAGCTGGTGTGGTCAGCATGTGCACATGGTCGCCTACATGTACACATGCACATATATAATAAATTAAAATGCCATTTAAAATTAAAAGAGGCGATTGGATATGTGTGAAAATCGAACGCTGGGGTGCACACAAACCTTATGAGTAGAGTCCACTCTTAAGGGACAGGAGAAAAAAGGAAGGCTTTCTCTCAGTTCTCTTGAATACATGGCAAGGATCGAACTGCTGGGCCAAATGATGTTTCTATATATCACTTTCCAAAGAACAAATTGCTGTCCATAGCAACTCCATCACTTTACATTCCCACCTGCAGTATAGAGGATACTAATTTTTCCATGGGAAATATTTTTCCTTGGGAAATAACAGTATAGTTTTGATTAGGATCATCCTGTAGAATGGCACTGTTTGTACTTTTTTTTGCATGTTCCTGAGATTTGTTTTCTTGTTTTGTACATAGGGGTGTTTTGCCTACATGTGTGTGTACCATGTGCATGCAGTACCTTCAGAGGCCAGAAGGGGCATTAGACCCCTAGGACTGGAGTTACAGATGGTTGAGAGCCGCCATGCAGGCGCTCAAAACCAAACCTGGCTTCTCTGGAGGAGCAGCCAGTGCTCTTAACTAAAGAGCCACCACTCCAGCCCTATGCTGTGATTTTGATGTGTACTTTCCAAATGACTAACAACATAGAATATTTTTTCATATAAATGTGGGCTACTCATTTTCTTTATAGAAATACCAATTCAGATTCCTCCCTTTGATTGAGTTTCCTTTTATTTTTGATGCCTAAGAATGGTTTGTATATTGTTCATACATGGCCCTCCTTAAGACACACAGTTTGAAATACGATTCATTCAGCGTCCTGTCTTTTGACTTGAAGTACCAAATATTTTAATCTGAGAAGCAAAAGAGACTCATTTGCTTCTCTAGACCCCGGTTAGGATTTCTGGAATAGAAAACTGGCTTTGCTCACTTAAAAGAAAAATATCTGCCGATAGCCAAGAGTGAACACACAGCTGCGGGGCTCATTTAGCTGGTGGCAGAGCTTGTCCTCCATTGCACCAATCCCTGAATGAGGGAGTATGCAGCAAATGACCATGGCCCAGGCTTGCAGGGAGCAGTAAGTGGAGCAAGAAGAGGCACTCCAAGACCTTCCGAGAGGGCCTTCCAGTGTTCAAGAAAGTGTTTCTTAGAGCTGCTGTTGAACTGGCCTGCATAGACAGAAAATGTTTTGTCGACCCGGCATGAAAAAAAAAAAAAAAAAAAAAAAAAAGGTTGGGTTACGGCAGGAGGTGTGGTAGGATTCACAGTCCAGGCATTGAGTTGCTGATTTCCTGAAGACTGATTCGTGTGAGAGTGTATCTCCATTGTACAGTAACTGAGCCCATGAGAGTTAGTGATGTTATAAAGAGGAAACAGGAAGAAGAAGTGAGGCTAGGCAAGGCGAGTGCCCTTGAAGTGTGGAAAGATACAGGTGAGAATGAGATGAAACCACAGGGAACGCCGACAACGTATCGGATTCAGCTGTGGTTCAGGGGACATTATGCCCAGATCTCATGCTGTCTTTTCGTTTGGCACTCACGGGATTCCTTTCCTTAGGAGTCACCTGGTGCCTAGTCTTACTTTGCTAAGGCAAGCCTTGCCTCGCAGCATTGTTCCTTCCTCTGGATTGATTCTTACATCCTGTCTCCCAAGCAAGATATGGACTCTTAGAGGTCCAGGGACTTTGTGCTTCCCCCTGAAGAGTGCTGTTTGCAATGAAAGTGCTCAATATTTATAATATTTGATTTTTATGAATATGAGATTCTAATAAAAGTTGCACAATGTTATAAGCCACTCCCAGTCA
The DNA here is from genome assembly GCF_903995435.1 of Acomys russatus. Classification (NCBI taxonomy): domain Eukaryota; kingdom Metazoa; phylum Chordata; class Mammalia; order Rodentia; family Muridae; genus Acomys; species Acomys russatus. The sequence goes on along the minus strand of NC_067148.1, from coordinate 11,745,607 downwards.
CGATTCCTTAAGCTTTTCTGTTCTGTGTCATTAATTTTGTCTATTTATGTCTTGTATAAAACAATCCTTGTTTCAGTATTGATGAAGGTAAGTTATCTATGGCGTGATTTTTTTCAATAAGCCCATTCATTCATTATCATTAATGATTTTCTTTCTCAGATTATGAAGAAACTGGAGAGCTATGACAATGAGTGTCAATGATTTTTTTTTTTTAAAGAAAGCATCATTTTCAATCTACCAGGTCATTAGCAATACAGGGATAAAAGTCAAACTTGCAACTTGAAATAATGTATCATTATTGCTCTGAGAGGTCTAAAATAACAAATTGGAAAATTTGTCTAAAATAATTGCAGGAGAGAGATTGTTATTACCTGCTTTTGTAAGAGAAACAAAGGAAATTACTATTTTTCTTGAGGTAGATATAATTTGTGTGCATCTGGAAATTAAAAATGTTATAGGGTAGAGATGCAAACTGTCTTAATTTCATCACATAATTACCATTTTCCAGCAATATAGTCTATTAGCATGCTAAAAATGAATCTATGGCGTTCAAAACAGACAAAAGATTTATTAAGACTTTTTTTGCCCTATGAGAAAATGAACAATCAAATAGAGCGAAAGACAGGCAAGGCAAAAGCTCCTGTTACAAAGCAAAGGCTCGGGCAATAGGAATCCGTGATAAGACCCTCAGAACACTGCTTTGTTTCAGTGTTTACCTCTTCTAATCATTTCTCACTGTAGAAGGTCTCACTGTAGAACCCTGTCTGGTCTGAAGCCCACTGGATCAGGCTGGCCTTAGCCTCACAGAGAGCTGTCTCTCTCTGCTTCTCAGGTGCTGAGATTCAAGGCGCATGCCACCATACGCGATTCCTGTCTCTTTTCCTTCCTTCCTTTGCTTCTTTTTATTTTCTTTTAAATACAGGTCTTCCTATGTAGTACAGGTTGACCTCAAACTCATGATCCTCCTGTCTCAGCCTCCCACGCACTGGGCTTACAGATGAAGCCACCACACCTGGCCTATCATTTGCCACTTATTTGGCCATTTGGTCATCGGCACACACCATGGGTGTGTCGCAGTCAGGAAGTGGAGGGAAAATAAGGATTGTGCAGAAGAAGTTCCTATCTCACCGGCGGTTCTTTCTTTAAGTCCCACTCATGCATAAGAAGGCATTGTGTGCTCTGCTTTCTGCTCTGCTTTCTCCAGCCTAGGTAGATGCTATACAGCCTTCCTATGGCAGCGTCTGAATCGTGCAAACTGGAGACCTGCTTAGGTTTCCCAGAAGGCATTACTGAAAAACAGACACTTCAAGGGGCAGAGGTTTTAACTAGAAAGAGTAGTGGCTTATGAGTCAATAGACCCAAAATCTACATAGAGCGCTTTTACCAAATAACTGTACCGAGTGGAAAATTCAGCAAACTTCCCTGAGGCCGTTTCCTCTGGTGCTATGAGAAGGAAGAGCTGCAGGGATGTCATTGGCAACTCTGTCCCACCGCCAGTGCCAGCCATCTTGTTTGGAGTAGCTGTGTGAAGAAAGGTTCTGCAGCTGGTCATGTGCTCAGTGGGCATGCGCCTGGTTGGCAGCCATTGGCCATTGCGCCTAGGGCACAGGGAGTGGCTGCGTGCTTGGCTGTGTGCTTGGCTGCGTGCTGTGTGCGTGCGTGCCATATGCTTGCTGCTCTAAGAAACCCATGGCTTGAAGCTGTATCTGGAAAGGTCTACTTGTATGTGTGCAAAGGCTCATGATTGACTCTGTCTTATGACCTCCTCCACCCTTCTCATCATCTGTCTTTTTTTCAGAAGATGAGTCTGCAGGGTGGAGCTCTGGGGTTTGTTGGAAGCCTGCAGTGGCACTACCCCATGGGAACACGCTCCATGGTGTCTTTAATGTAATCCTCTGCCTGCCTGCCTTCAGTAACTTAATTCAACAACTTTTCATTGTGTGTGTATGTGGGGGGGGGGGCAGTCGGCTAAGAGTCTGTGACTGCCCTGCAGCTGTTTGCGGACCTATCCAAAAGAGCTGTGGCCTGTTTCTAACACTGTGAGGCCAGAGGGGCACAGGGTGGTTTATCACTAATCGCCCTAGCCAGGCTCTTTTGATAACAAGAAACAGAGATTCTCTCAAGGTCACTCTTAGAAGGGGCCTGGGAGCAAAAACCAGTAATAAGAGTTCTTGCAAAGTTGAAAGGAAAAATGGAAAGAGACCTGGGTGTTCACATCTAGAATTCAAAAGATGATGACGTTCTTGGGTCTTTCCTCATAGTGCCCTGGGCATGTCCAGCCTCAGGACCAGCATAGATGATACATGGAGGAAAAGAGTTATGCTGACTTCTGTCCTGAGAAAGGGATTGTTGGGGTGGGGCAGGGAGGAGAAGGGGCACGGGGCAGAGTGTCAGCACTGACAACAGACCCTCCTGTCACCCAGGATTGGTGCGGCACCATGCTGAGAATGGCCAGCAGCCTCAGGAAACTCCTCTCGCCCTTAGGCACTGCGAGGAAACCATCTCTGCCGCTGGCTGTGTGGGATTCGTGCCTTTGTCCCCTGATCTCTCCTTGTTGTTTGCTGATGTCGCCGAGACTGTCTGTGGTCCTACCTGGCTTCTAGCTGCCCCATCTGCTGTGCTTGAGTCATCCTCACTGGTCAACTGAAAAAAGAAGACAGATTTAGGGAGGGACCAACAGGTGGGGCCTTGCATGAAGAGGAGAAATGAAACTTGGAAGAAGAGGCAGTTTTGTAGTCATCTTAAAGAAATACTACTCACGTGTTCTACTGATTATGCTTGCAAAGAAAGTGACTATGTCTTGGTTATGAGGCAGGAGTAGCGATGATGACACTGTTGAGACTGAGAATAAATCTACATTTGGCCAAGACATAATTTGCTGGTAATTACGCCAAATCCACACACAGCTTATATATAGTAAGGCTATGCTTTCCGCAAGCTTTCATTTGTCCAGTTGTTATAACATCTATATGTATTCTCCCATTAAGGCTGGCCTGGGATGGAGCCCAGGGTTCCTCCAAGGTCCGTTTTGAATCAATGATAGGCAGGAGCTGAAAGATCACCCTCACGTCTCTCAATCTACGGTGGACAGTTCAGTGAGAGGCTCTGGAGTCAGATCACATCCACTAATGAGCTAGCCTTCTGTCTCATTTCATACCTCCAGGCCTTACCAGAGGTGAGATGAATAATACCAACCTTGCCGATTTGTCACGAGGATCAAATTAGGCCGTACTCTGTAGCTGGAAAAGCTGAGCTGTCTCTCGCTTCCATCACCCTATCACACTACACATGTCAAAGCAGAGAAAGCTGGGTCAGGTGTTCAGAAGTGGTTGGTCACTCTAGGGGCTGAGGAGCTCCCCGTCCTGCTGTCTCTGCAACTCCACAAAGCCCTTGGTTTGAGACTAAATCCATTGTGTGTCATCGGTTTTTATTTTCCTTATGGCACAGGGCTGACACAGGATAAGTTTCTTGTTCAACGGCAGGAGAATTATTTAGTTCAATTTGTTCTTTTTTGCATATTCTGAAACTAAGCCACAGAAAGTGGGGTGATCAGGCCAAACGCCCCACTAGTGTGGTAGAATGGGAACGGCAGCTCACTGTGAACCTAGAGTCAAGATTTCTCCCCACTAAGCCCACTTGTCTGTCACCAAATAGCTTAACTTGTCCATTGTCTGTGGCTGGGCCTCGCAGGAGAAACCCAGGCCCAGCCCACAGACAGACTTCTAGAGAAAGTAACTTAGAAAGAATGTGGGCCTGAGGCCATCAAGGGCAGGTGAAGACGTTAGCAACACTGGCTGACAGAGGACACTGGAGTAGGCGTCATTAGTGGAAGAGGCTGGGGAAGACATTCCTACAGAGAGTAACCAGTGACATGGTGGCAGGGCTCAGGAAGGGTTTGCCAGGGTTTGCTACGTCATTTCTGCCTACAAGGATCATTTTTACATTTAGGGAGCTACAACAGTTCACTGTGGAAAATGACGTCACATACGACTGACTTGATCTATTGTATTGGGGCATTCTGACATGGACTAGATGGCACATGCAATGAACGTTATGTGACATTTCGCTAAGTGTTGCGTACACTTGTTTATATTCTCCTCGAGAGCTGATTAGAAGGGATGGAGAGTGTCATTGGGTGACTGAGGGTGGATCCAAAGCCAAGGGAGCCAGGCCAAACAGCTGGGGCCCAGCACCTTTCCTTCCTCCATGCTGCCTCACAGATAGTTGCTGGCATAATGTTCTTGTCGACTGTGTACAGTTCACCCTTGGTGATTCAAATGCTGGTTTCTCCACCCCACTATCTGGTTTCAATCTGAACATTGCATTGTGATGTTTACTCTAACCATCTCCAGTCTGAAGTGTGTGTAAACATGTCACCGTTTGTTCTCTGTATTGCCAATAAAAGACAATCAGCCAATGCTGAGCAATATAGACAACAGGGTGAGGCATCCTGGTCCAGTGAGGGGAGGAGAAAGAGCAGGAAGGACAGGAGGGATGCACGTGGAGAGGACCAGGGAAACGCCAAGAGGAATGAGCCAGACCTAGGAGATAAGTAAAAAGCAAGTATAATGTGGGAAATCTGAGTGGGAGGAAGCTGTACTAGCGTGGACATTTAGGATGGAGTAATTGTTGCTCAGTGTTGTGCTTTAAGCTAATTAAATATATCTCAGACTCTCTGTATGGTTTTTTGGGTATATAGCTGGGTAAGGGGTAACTTCTGACTATACTAAAATGATAAATCAATATTAAATATGAATAATCCTTCAACAATAATCAAGAGCCAACTGGTTTGACCCTCATCCTCAAAACAGGAGATACACATGTTGAATTTTCTGCTTCCAAACCCTGAATTATACTTGCCTTCAATATATTCTATCATAGACTCACTAGTCTCACAGGCATAGGCATGGGTGAGAGCTAGGGTTTAACATAAACTTTTCAGCAACCTCCCTTGAACAATTTCCCTTTAGAGTTGTGAAAATAAGGGGGCAAAGGGACCAGGCATTTTTGCTTTTTCATTTTCCTCTCAGTTATCAGGAGACTTCACCAACGAGAACCGTCTACTCTGGCTCTTCATGCCCTGCCTCCCCATAAAGCGAGCATCTATATGTCCAGATTTGTGATGATGTTGAACGTTAAAAAAGGTCCCTAAGATGTGCCTTCCTCCAGAGCCATTATTTTATTTTTATGGCTTTTTAAAAAAAATCTAAAAATAGGCATGGCTATATGAACCCCAATTGCCACATAAATACTTAAAGGTTTAAGTGTAAAAGAACAAAAAACTAGAATAGCATTCAATAGATAGTTTTAGTAAGTGAAAATGATAGCTTATTCATGTGTGCCGGTATTAATTTATTAGACTTTAATGTCTAAGCAATTTTTAGTTTACAGAATAGCAGAAGACACAGAAGTTCCACATCTGTCCTAGTCCCAAGGCTACAACTTCCCTCAATATCAACACCCCACAAAGCAGTGGGCCCTTATTATGATGGGTGAAAAAAAATCATTGTTACCACAAGTCCATGGTTTCGTTTGGATTCACTCTTGGTATTGTATGTCCCACAAGTCTGGCAATATATAATCGCATGTACTGTAAAGCAATCCATATTTAAAATGTGAAAACTTTCTTTAAAACGTTAATATTTAAAAGCTGATAAAGAGGTGGGGTCTGAGCAAAGCACAATGACATACATGTGTAAGAATACTTAAAGGAACCTTTTATTTTGCATATCCATTAAACATTAATTAAAAAGAAATAAATAGAAGTCTCTCACAGAATTTTGAAAAACAAAATTGTTACTATTTATAGTTGGGTAACAGAATTGCTGAAGAATGTGTTCTGGAAACTTGGCTGCAAAAAAATTACAGTTTGTCCTCAACTTTTAAAAATTTGAATTCGGTGTAACTTACAGCTAGCCACATTATTTTTAATAGCTTTGCTTCCTTTCCCACCTGAGAGGCAATATTTGCATACAAGGTCACATGAGGGACCACCTCAGGAGGGCACTATCTGTGGTCTCATACTGACATTTTGACTACATTTCTCTTTTTATCTTCCTAGTGGTGGTTGTGCTATTGTGAAAATAGTATTTCACTTTTGCACTTAGTTTTTATTAAAGAAGGAATACAGGTATGTAAGTGCTGGCACTGCTAATGAGAGCACGCACCTACTCTATCTTGTGTAATTGAGATAAAGGTGAGTATTTTTAATCAAATATTTAACCTCATTTGGAAATTCACTGGGCAAATTATTTGACTCTGACTTCATAGGTAAATGAAAAGACTAAAATTAAGGAACAGGCACAAACAATATAATTAGACAAATAAAGCAATTAATAGCACAAAACTGGGGGGGCCTGGGTCAAACTGTCTTTGTTGACAATATGATTATCTCTCTGTAAAACACAGAAGAATCAAGAAAAAACTATTATAAACAATAAGATAATCTGATAAGGTTATAAGTTATAAAAACCAACATATAAATTCATAGCATAATAACAAAGAATAACCAATTTAAAGGTACAGTGTAGCCAAAGATGTAATTTTACAAGGGGAAAAAAAAAAGAAAAGAAAAGAAATAAAACAGCTATGAGCATTGATAAGAAGAAATATCTAAATTATATGGAAAATTGTAACATTCAGACAAAACTACAGATATATTCTTATCTCTCCTCCCTGCCCCACAGCCAGCTATAACTGCGTGTACAGTGCTGGAGCCATCATTGAGTTACGATTGCAAAGACCGAGAAGGCAGATATGACCTTATTAGGTTGCTGGGCAGCAGGTCTGATTTCAACCCCAGCAGCCTGGTTATTGAGGCCACCAGTGCCCCTTCATGAACCTCGACCACAAGGTCTATTAACTACAAGGCCTTCCATCCACATCAGGTTCCATAGCGCAGTCAAGGCTGAACATAGGAGCCTGGTCATCAATGACGGGGCCATCTCTATCTTCAAGGAAACAGATCCCATGTTGGTGCAGAGTATCCTGTGGAGTTCTGTAGGTGTATTTATAAAGTATATTTTTATTTTACTTTTTATATCTTTCTCCCTTCTCCGCCCCAATCTCTTCCAACACCAGGTAAGAGAGAAAGAAGGTGAGTGGGAAGAAGAAGGTGTAGTTCACTTCAGCTACTTCCTGCTGTTTAGGGCACTCGGGTTCTTTGGGGCAAGTCCAATCTCCATCGTCAGGATAGTCAGCCAGCAACAGGAAGCACAGCAGCAGCCTTCTCTTCCTCCTCTGACCATCTCATCCAAGCAGTCTTCTCGCAGCCCATGGTCCCATGGCCCTCTCTCTCTCTCTCTCTCTCTCTCTCTCTCTCTCTCTCTCTCTCTCTCTCTCTCTCTCTCTCTCTCTCTCTCTGGGCTCTCATATTTTTTTCAACTGGCCAAGACCACACCACACGAGGCAATTTCCTGCTGATGAAGATCACACACCCTCTCAGGAGGCTGTTGGCAGCTGTGAACACACTGGAGCCTTCCCATATGTCCCACATCTGGGATTAAAACAAAAACGTGTTTATATAGCATAAGTGAGTTTTTAAAGAAACAAAAACTTTCACGACAGAGTTCACTCACATCTTTACTATCATAGACAAAGGGAGGGCCCACTTGAAGGACAGAACCAAAAAGGATCAGGTCTGCCACTTTTTCTGATGTACTTCTGTTTGTGATGCACGTGGAAGGCAGATGCACAACTAGTTCAAGATCACTAGCAATGCCTCCTGTACCACCAACTGCTGGTTTCTAGCCAAGGGGTTCTATAGCAGTTTCAATTATATGGAAGGAATCATGACCACAGTTCATGTCATCTGTCCTGGTGGAGAGCCCCTCCTGGTGGTCATGGAGATGCACAGAGTGTGATCCCTGCAACCTCATGGCCCAGGGAAGGGCCATCCCAGAGCCAAACAGGAAGCCTGTACATGTTCAATCCCAATCTAGCCAATGCTTGGAGAAAGCTGTCAAATAGGATGACTTCAAAGTGGTCAAGCAGGAGTCAGTGATTCCTTATGGGGCAGTGGTTCTCACCCTTCCTAATGCTTCTTCAACCATAAAGTTATTTTTGTTGCTAATTCATAACTGTAAGTTTGCTACTGTTATGAATAATAATGTAAATTTATCTGCTATGCAGGATAGCTGATATGCGACCAGTGTGAAAGGGTCACACGATCCCCACAAGGGTCTCATCCCACAGGTTCAGAACCGCCGCTATAGGGGCTCCTGGCCTATGCTAGCCTCTTGACTTTAAAAGTGAGATCTCTTATTCTACCTTTGCTGCTGGATTTGGTGTTGCCCTCAAGGACCACTTTGCCAAGCTCTTTGTTCTCCTTGTGGAACTAACTGGCCAGTTTCCCCAGGCTTCAGCAGCTGTGACAGCCCTGCCGTGATGGATTGTAAGCCAGACTGTGAGCTAAACAAACGCTTCTTCCCTTCAGTTGCTTTTCCAGGATATTTTGTCACATTAGCCTGAGAAGAAAGGCTTCGATAAGGGCATCACCAGACATCACCAAAGAAAAGACAGGTGTCTAAATGAAAAATGTTGTAATAAAGTAGTAATGTTTAAAATAATAGGTATGTTTTTCAATAAATTGTGGATGGAAAAAAATTCTTCCTAAGTAGTATTTAAAAACCAAGCTGAGCCTGGCGTGGTGGTACATGCCTGTAATCCCAGCACGTGGGGAAGCAGAGGTAGGTGGATCTCTATGAGTTCAAGGCCAGCCTTGTCTACAAAGTGAATCCAGGATAGTCAAGGCTACACAGATAAACCCTGTCTTTAAAAACAAAACAAGAACCAAAAAGTTAAATAGATGGAAAAATAAAAATAAAAAAACCAAACTGAACAAAGTAAAAATATCTGAAAATCCTATTACAGAGGTATGCAAAGTAAAAATAGTTTTCAAGACAAAAACAATTGGAAAACACATAAAAACCTATGTCAAATCAAACTAAAAGAAATGATATGTTGGATAAAGGAGAAAGTATTAATATTTTATATCATAAAAGTGGTTTATATCTGCCAATAAAATCTGTATAAAATAAAAACAATATAAATTTGTATAATTTTAAATAGCTAGTTCACAGAAAAGAAATATGTGTCCCTTAAACATAGAAAAAAGTACTTAACTTCCCTCAAAATATATAAAATACAAATGAAAGGTACCTTGAAACACCATTTCTCACTTACCACATTAGCAAAAACCCACTAGTTTGATAAGATATGCAACGGAAGTTTTGAATTGTTTGTAAACTCAGTTACATTATGTAAACACGTTTTTGTTTTAATCCCAAGTGTGAGATTTTAGTTTGTCCACAGCTGATAATTGCCTCTCCCAGGGGTGTGGCCTTTGTCAGCAGGGGTGTGGCCTTTGCCAGCAGGGGTGTGGCCTTTGCCAGCTGGAGTTAGTTGAATTCTGAGGACTCTGAGGAGTATAAAAAGTGGAGATTGGGAAGAGACTGACTGAGGACTGCCTGCGGTGTTTGCTGTTGAGAACTGACATTGGTCTAATGACCCTGCCCAGCTGAAAGAAGTAAAGAGGTCTACGTTCCCTGCTTTCCTCTTTCTAGCCTTCTTTCCCTCCTGCCTAGGGTTGGGGGTTTGGAAGGGAGGTAGAGGCATTTAAGAACCCTAAATAAAGCAGGTTTGTGGAAAATCTAAGCCTACAAAGGTAGTTATTGGCATAAGTAAAACAAAGAACTAGTATACATGCGTCCATCCATCCCCACAGTCCCTCATAGGGAAAACAGCAGCACGCTGGAGCCATTAACCTCGAAGCGATGACAGTGATAATTTACAGGATGAGCAAGAAAAGATGGTTGGTGGGCAGAACTGGAAGCTGGAGTCTGTTGAGTCAACTTTGATGTTACAGTTTTGCTATTAGAACCATGCATGCACTTTGCTAAATTAAATAAAATATCACAGGGAATTATTAATCAAAAGACACCCAACTGTGTTTCTAGGTGGTGATATAATTAAATGGGATTATTAAAAAAAATATTTACGGGGAATTGTTTAGATGGGGTATGGACATATAACAAATGTAACAAGGTAATATTATTACATTTGAAATAGATAATTTAATAATATTGCTGTGGTTGTATTGAAGCAGGTATACAGTCTGAAAGTTTGGTCATATTTTAAATAAAAATTCTACCTTCAAAAATGCTCCAGACAATTTTATAGGCAGTTTTCATCAGTTACTTAATAAAAAGATGATTCTAATCACATGTAAAATCTCCCCAGAGAAGAAAATTAGAGACTGTGCTCTCTCCCCTTAGTGTGGCTTCTCGAGGAGGCCCGAGGCCTAAGGTCTGGAGGCTGTGAACATTTGCCTTGGAAAATGCTGCAGGAATCCTTTAGAAACCTAAGATAGCAGGTGGCTCCATAGACAGTAGGCCCTTGGTAGTGACATGTGGCCTCAAAAATGAAAAGGAAGCTAGGAGAGTGCTGTGCTTGTTGGCAAGAAGGGGATGCTGAGCAACGCACGAAGGCAACCTCTAAAGGACAAAACCGCCCAAACAAACACACGCCAAGGGATTTCCTCCTAGACTCCCTGTAGTTGAGTGTGGCCCTGGTGACATTTTAATCATAGCCTGTGAGGTTTACTTTGGACTTCCTGGACCCCCAGAACTTCTAGCTAATGAATTTGTGCCACCTTATGTCACTAAGCTTGTGGTAAGTTGCCACGCAGAAACAGAAGGCAACTCACTCTTGCATCTTTTAGGAGATGAACATACACAGGCTGGAGAGACTGCTCAGCAGTTAGAAGCACTTGCTGCTCTTGCAGAGGACCTGGGTTTGGTTCCCAGCACCCACACGGCGATGTTCAAGCATCTGCAACTCTGGTTCTAGGGACTGTGATGCCCTCTTCCGGCCTCCACTGGGCACTAAGCACACATGTGGTGCACATACATACACACAAGCAAAACACTCATACAGACAACACAAACACCTCTCCCCCCGAGGTCTAGGGATCTTTGTGGACTAGAAGGCAGACAGACTGTGAGAGCCAATGCTGGAGGTTAACCTCAAGGAAACACTGTTTTGCAGACACAGCAGGGTAGAAGTACAAATGAACACATAGCAGTTGTGACAGCACACACAATACCTGTGCAAGCTCCTGCCAGGCAAAGTCCCAGCACAGAAGGACACTCTCTCACCACCAGCTGAGGAACTATTGGAATTTGATACTTGTAAAAAGAGGGAGAATTGAGCGTTTATTTTTTTTTAATATAAAATAATGTGATCTCTTGTTGGCTGACCACATGCCAAGACAGGCTCTAATCCCAAGACTTAGCTAAACAACAAAAACTAGACTCAATTAGGAAAGAAGAAAACACAAAATTACACAAGATGTAGTCTTAAAGTTCTGTGGAAAAGATTGGAGGACTGGGAAGGTGGTAAGGGATGGAGTTGAAGGATTGAATGCATTCAAAATACATGGTATGAAATTCTCAGTGTTAATAAAAATACTTTTAGTCTTTAAAAGATTAACATAACTTTGAAAGCAAAATCAAAGCCAGAATTTTTTTTTTTCAGAAACAAGGCTTGTAGACTAAATTTTGGTGCAAGCCAGGCAACTGGGGCAGGCAAGCTGTACCTGTCAGCAGTGGCCAGGAGGAGGAGGGTGGAGAAGAGAAGGGAAAAAGCCATGTGACTTGACTTGAGCTAATGGCATGGAGGTCCACCACAGGGCAGCCACACGGTGGGGAGGGGAGCTGTAGAGAAAGAGTGAGGAAGGCAAGAACAAAAAGCATACCTGGGTTCTGGCAGCATCTGCAAGAAAGAGGAAGAAGGAGAAGGAGAAGGAGGAGAAGGAGAAGAAGAAGAAGAAGAAGAAGAAGAAGAAGAAGAAGAAGAAGAAGAAGAAGAAGAAGAAGAAGAAGAAGAAGAAGAAGAAAGGGGGAAAGCCAGACCTTCTTAACCCTGGCCTCAGGGCAGGAAGATGGAGACCAAACCTCCTGTGGCTGGGATCTGTTGGGGGTGGGAATGCTGGAGCAGGAAAGCACAGCGTCTTATTCCAGGAATAACCATCCTGCCTGTCTCTTTAGCATGACTAGAGCCACCTTCCTGGGGCAATCACTTGAGCAGGTGATGTGCCTGGCTCAGCTGGAATGCTAAAGACTCTTGACCAGAAGCTTTCATTTTCTCTGTCTTTTTTTTTAATGCTTTGAGAATTTTATACATGAATACTGTGCTTACATACTTTCTTCCTCCCTCTCCTCTCTCCAACTCTTCCTATTCCTTCCCCCTTACTCCTTCTCAAACTCATGACCTCTTATTTTTAAATTATTATTATGTAGATATAAATGTGTGTATTATTATTCATATATTTATAAATATTTATTATGTATGTAAATATATATATTTATAACAACTTTCTGATTTAATGCTGCTTGTGTGTATGATTGGATAGCCTATCAGGATGCTTCTTCTTGGAGAATAATTACCCCTGTCTTAGTAGCTATTAATTGCCTATAGCTTTTCATCTAGGAACAGAGTCTTGTGAGATTTCCTCCATCGACATTTGCATGTCGTATTTTTAGGTCTGGATTTAAAAAAAAAGTTCTGTGTATGGTTGTTTTGTCTGCATACATGTCCATGTGCCACATGTGCACAGCACACGTTGAGGCCAGAAGAGGGCATCTTACACCCTGGAACTGGAGGTACAAACAGCTGTGAGCTGCTAACAGGTGCCTAGAATCAAACCTGGCTCTTCCCGAAGAGCAGCCAGTGAGTGGTCTTAGTGACTGAGCCACTTCTCTAGCCTCCTTTCACATTTTCCTTAGGCAGCCGTATTGTTCAGATTTCGTGAGTGCAGCTATATTGAGAAGATACTATCTCAAGGCAGATATCCTGATCCTCTGGCATTTACAGCTTTCAGCCTCTTCTTCCACACTGTTGCCTGAGCCTTAGGTATAGGGGTTATGTTGTGGATATACCAATTGTCTTGGGTACTCTATAAGTGATAGGCTGTTATCTTCATTTTGACCAGTTGTATCATCTCTGCGATAGACTCCATGTAATTCAGAAATAAGGTTCTTTGATGAGGGATGAGAATTCACTCATGTGTGGGTATAATAAATATTTAGAATGTAGTTAGAAATTATACTGGGTTAGGGAAGTGGCAGTAGGAGGCTCTCTTCCAGGGGCTGTGGCCTTACTAGTAAGGACTAGTTTTACAGTGGGCTAGTTTTAGTGGCTAGTGGGCTAGGTTTATACTGTCAGGCATGAGTTTTTTCATATTTAGTGGCCTCAAGCCCAATGAGGTGGCTGTGGTCACCCCCAGGGTATAGGCGCCACTATCACGCCTTTGGGAATATCTTGCTGTGCTGGTCGTTGATGTGGTTTGTGGGCATTACTTGGGTAGGACTTCTGATTTTCTCTCTTGGCATCTTATGACACCTTTGGATACAATGAGTGCTAGTCTTTAAGGAGGAGACTTCCAGATCAGACCCATCTCAATTCTTCCAAGGCCACTGTCCAAAGTGTATGGTGTCTTCAGTAACAGAGATTTACTTTAAATTTCTAAGAGGCAAACAAGAGCAATGGCAGTAGCCTAACTTGGTTTAGGAGTCTCTTGGACTCCCCTGACCAATGACTTGAAAGAAGTTGACTCATGCATGGTGCTGTGGGATCTGTTAAATAGTCAATGACTTTGGTGGGGAGCATTGTTACCTCACGTGGTAGGACTTCATTTAAACTACATATGTATATGCACACAATTTTAAGTAAACAAAATATTATGAGTCCCGATAGCTTTCTTAAGCATCCCTAATGTCATTTATTCATCTTCCCTACCTCCATGTTGCCTTCCTCCCCTCTCCCTGGGTAGGGCCTCCTCCCATTTTTCCCATTTCCCCCTCCACAGCTTTGGTGTCTTAGCATTCCCTTCTCTAAAGCGTAATGGGAGTTTTCTCTTAATGGGCCTTTGTTGCTACTCTAACATTATTTTCATTCTTAGAGGGGATGTTAAGTTTGCAAAGGGCGATTCAGGGTATATTCAAGCCATCGTGGGTAGTGACATTGAAAAGTACACTGCCAAGGATGTACTGGTTCTTGGAGGTGGTGATGGGTGCCAATTATGTGAAATGGTCAAAGTGAAACCAAAGATGGTCACTATGGCAGAGATTAATCAGAAGGTGATTGATGGATGTGAGACATATTCGTATACGTGTGTGTGTGTGTGTGTGTGTGTGTGTGTGTGTGTGTGTGTGTAATGAGAGAGAGAGAGAGAGAGAGAGAGAGAGAGAGAGAGAGAGAGAGAGAGAGAGAGAGAAGGAGAGCACACATTGGTGCTTTTGGACAACTTGAAGGAGACCTCAATTATGTTGTCACAGAAGACTATTCCAGTGCTGAAGAGGTATGCCAGAGAAGACAGAGTTTGATCATGTGATTAACAATGAGACAGCTATCCCACTCTCTGCATCTCCAAAAGATTCCACATGGGAGTTTCTCAGGGTGATTCTTTTTAATGAAAGTACTGAAGGAGGATGGGAAATATTTCACACCAGGGAGCCGTGTCCATTTGAGACAAGCCCTGTTGCTCTAGGAAGAACAGCAGGAAGAACAGAACCTGTGTTGTCTATGGAACTCTCAAAGGAAATCATCTGTGTTCCTTCATAGATTGACTTGTGGGTATATCTTGATTTTTGGAAGAAAGCTAAGCCTTGAAGCTACCCCACATGAGGTAAGCTTAAGGTCACCTTCCCAGCTCCATGTGCCACACATGACATGCAAATGAAGCAGGTGACTGACTAAACTGCTTCAAGGACTTTCTTTTAATTCTTGGTCTTAACTTTTAAAAAGCCAAAGGGAAATGTATCTTTTTATTAGCTGAGGTGCTTATTTTGTGAGAGTCAGCCATAGAACAAGTTGACAGCGTCACACACCCTGGAAAGTGCACTCACCCTGAGAATGCCAACTTGTTTGTTTATTTTTTGAGGAGTGGTTTTCTTTTGGGTTTAGTAGGACCTTCAGCTTGGACATTTGGCAAAATGAACACCATTGCTCAGTTCTGGAGAGAAATTCTTGATGGTGTTTCTTGGCCCCCAAAATTGACTTAGATATTAAAATTTGGTGCTTATGAGAGAGTTCAATAAGTGAGTTAGCAGTACTTCAATTAAAAATACAAACGAAGCAGAACAAGAAACTCACCAAAACCTCATTATCAAGTTGGGTTTTCAAAGGCATATGAGGACATTTTATCATTAGAAAAGTTATTAAAGTAATTCACCACCATTACAAACTGAAGAAAAGCCACAAGATAATCTTAATAGGTTAAAAAAAAGTGTATTCAATAACATTTAAAATACATTTATGGTTAAAACAAAACAAAACAAAAACTCTTGGGCCATAATGAAGTAATTAGCTCTTTCATTACAAATAACTATAAAACTAGACAAAATACATTAATGACTATTCTCAAATGTTAGGCAAAAGTAAGACATGTACTGTTGTTACTGGAGGGGTCTTGGGGTGTCCCTGAGGGCGTGTCTAGGTGCTCTGCTTGGAGAATAATGAATTGAACAAGATATAGAGCAAAAATATAGATTTATTGGAAGTGAGAGCACAAGCAGAGTGTACCGTATTTTTCAGACCATAAGATGCACTTTTTGCCCCCGCAAAAGTGAGGGGAAATTATAGTGCACCTTATGGTCCGGTTGTTACTTTTATTATTTTTTCTTGTTTTACTGCTCTAAAAACCGGGTACATCTTATGGTCCGAAAATTACGGTGTACCCTAGAACAGCAGCAGCCTAGCAGTCATGAAATTCAACTGACCCAAGTTCTTCTGAAGGATGGGTTATGAGTTTAGGAGGTGGGAGGAGACAGAAGAAGGTGAATTTTCACTTTAACTGAACAGATGAGCTATTACGTAATCGGACGATCCAGACAGATCTGTGCATGTGCAGACTGTATATCTTATCATTGTGAGCTTATGTACACCCTGTCATGCGTACTCATGAAACAATACATAAGGTTTTTCTCCTCACTGCCCTTACTCACAGTAATGGCTTCAGCCTGTGGTGTTTCTCTCTTTCCATTAGAAAGTTCCTGTACCCAAAATTACCTACAGGAGGACAGGAGGGGAGACACTAAGCGCTGCCTTAATGGGAGGGGACAGACATGATTTTCCCCAGGGGAGTAGGTTCAGGGATCTGGGTTGTCTTTGCCTGACCTACCTCAGCATGACATCCTGAAAGAAGGCAAAGAAATAGAGCTGTACCACCATCTGCCTGCAGGCACTTTCTAGACAGCACGGCGAGGGGAGGACAGCAGGGCCAAGAGAGAGCATCACAGTGCTGTGGAACAAAGGAGACAGATGTAGTTATGACTCCTGGGGAGGACTTTTCAGAGCAGAATGGCAGGGTCAAAGCTACAGGACAGGGGACTCTGGATATTGACCTTGGGGGTCACTGATCCTTTGGCCAAATGCTAAGCTATGCATATGCATAGCTGGATTGCACAAGCCTGGACACAAATAAAGATCTGCCAGGGAAGACAGAACAGAGGCGCAGCTGGTTGAGCTGGAGAGCTAGGGGAGCTCAGGGGTGGCTAAGCAATCTGGTAAAGACCCCCGGAGATGGGCTCTCAGCTGAGTCTCGGTACATTAACAGAGCTTGCAGAAAATCCTTCAAAACAACAGGGAGATGCACATAGAAAACAAACAAAGCAACCAAAAAACAAACAAGCCAAACAAAACCCTCTGATACTCCACACTCAACGATGCAGTGTGCGAATGACCAGTATGAGACCTGTTTGGGTGAGGGTTAAGGATCGTTATGTATTATTAAGAATGTTAACAGAGGACTGGAGTGATAGCTCAGTGGTTAGGACCACTGGCTCCTCATCTAGAGGCTCAGTCCCAGCTTCCTTGTAGGGGCTCACAGCCTTCTGTCACTCCAGTTCCAGGAAAGCTGATGCCCTCTTCTGGCCTCTGTGGGCACTGGGCACACAAGTGATGCACAGACGTGCATTCAAGGCAAAGCACCATGTACGTAAAATAAAATAAAACAGCACGTCATTGCTATGACAGGTTTGTGTTGTAGTGATTTTAGCAAAGCCATCTGTTCATTTCTTTAAATGAGGTTAGTTACTTCCTTTCTTTAAATGAGGTAACCTCTTAGGGAGGAGCCACTTTGTAGTAGATTGACAGCTGTCAGATCCTTCTCTCGGTCCTGGCTGCCCTAGGCAGGTGCTATCAGTCCAGCGGTCCCTTCTGAGCACTGCGTTGCCACTTTAAAGGGATCCCACGCCAGCTGCAAGGACCACTGCAAACACAGCAGCTGCTTAAAACTGTGGAGGCGCACGCCTTTAATCCCAGCAGAAGCAGGTAGAGGTCTGTGAGTTTGAGGCCAACCTGGTCAACATAGTGAGTTCCAGGACACCCAGTGAGACATTATCTCAAAAAAAAAAAAAAAAAAAAAAAAAAAAAAAAAAAAAAGAAAAAGAAAAAGAAAAAGAAAAAAAAAGTCTCTTTCAGGAGGCCTTCCTTCAGTCACTACTATTTCACGGGCTTTGGAAGTGTCCTCTCTGGGCAGGACAAGCATGGTGAACTCTCTGACTCTGCTCACCCAGCTATTCTCCCTCAGGACAGAGTAAGAGGGAGTACTTCCTCCAGGACTCCGGGGAAAGCCTCGGATTGAGGTTCCCTTATACAAGGTCTGAGCTTGCTTTGCATGCAAGGTTTATGATTGGCTGAGCTAGAAGCTGTGCACATGCGTGGTGATTGGTGGACGCCAATCCGTGCGCTAGTGTGTCACGCCACTTTTTCTAGTTCTGTAAATAGGCTTCCTCTCAGTTTTCTTGGGTCAGCCCTCGAAATTTCTCTTCCGCGCACCATATTCCAGCATTAGAACATAGTAAAGGCTTCTTCTGAACTGTAGTGTGTGCTTTTTACCCGAAGTATTCCGGGCTGTCCCTGTTGCACAAAGAACAGGAGAGCAGCTTCTGGGGAGTTTGCCCTCCTCACCCCACAGTAAATAGGAGCAGAAGCGGTAGGAATCTGAGGGTATGGAAGACAGGGAGCTAATGAAGAGCTGCAAGAGCCAGTTACTGAAAGCTCAGAGGATTGGGAGACCTAAACAGACGGAGGTGTAACGCTGACTGGCTGAGGGTACTCAGAGCCCCAGAGCAGTAAGCCCTGCCCATCTAGAGCTATGTCAGTCACTGACTTTGAAAGTTTAGACCGATATATTGCACTTTTCAGAGCTGAGAGCCATAAGCTTTTGGCTTTTAAGGCTTAGAGCATGTAGATCTCAAGGCTTAAAAGTGAAGCCCACTGGGTTTACAAGTCCGATCTGATCAGTTTGTCTGCCAGGATGGAGGGTCCGTTCGCAGTTTCCACTCCGTAGAGCAAAAGGATCCTCAGCCAACCACATAAATGACATCCCTAGGAAAGTTATTCAAGTCGTGAGAAAGAAAGACATCAGGACACTTGACCAAGAAAAAAAAAAATCAGTCAAGTGCAGCAGACCCAGAAGGCACGGGCATGGCAGAAATAGTAGACAGGGCTTTGGAAATATGTTTAAAGACTTAAAGGAAAATAATATAAACAAATTCTAAAAGTTGATGAGTCACAGTAGAGAAGAGGAACCTGTAGAATCACAGTAGTAAGTTGACAAGATGGCTTGTGGGTAAAAGGACCTGTCACCAAGCCCTACAAGCTGAGTTCTATCCCAGGGACCTGGAAGGTATCCTCCATCCTTCACACACAGGCTACATGGCATGAATTCACAACACACACATACATACACACACGCACACACATGCACACGCACACACACGCATGCACACACACACACAAATGTCTGCATGAAGAAAATGTAATAAAAATAGAATAAAAACTAATTTCAGAATTGAATAGTACATTATCCCAAGCAAAATATCAGGTTAGATGTTTCGAAAGAATCAGGGCCCCAGGAGATAAGCAGGAGAATGTAAACCAAAACTCAGATATAAAAATTTAAAAAGGCTTTGGAAGTGAGCAAAAAGAAAAGAAGAAAAGAGATAAATAGGAGGTAAAAGATGTGGAGGAAAATTAGAAAGTTTTAACTGAATAACTGTAAAAACATAACGTGGACGTTTGCAGGCTGCATTTAGAGCATTGTTCAGAGGGAAGTATGTGATTTATACTGTGAAAAGATGTAAGAAGACATCTTTTTAAATGATTGTCTAAGTTGCCAATAAAAGGAGAAAGAACAGTGAATTGACCCCAAAATTATAACAACAAAACCAAATTTCTGAAGTTCACAGCACAAATGAAGTCAAAGTTTGACAACTAGAAGAGGAAACCTAAGAAGGAACTACTTAGTTCTTTGAAGGAATAATAAAATTGAAAAACTTCTAACTAATCTGATAAGACCCATATAAAATTACCATTATGGGAACTAAAAAAGGAAAGCCATTATAAGTCTTTTCTAAGGACAGTAAAATGGCAATAAGGAAAGGTTATGAACAAGTTTTTGACACTTGGTATAGAAATCTAAAACTTCCTAAAGACAAAAATGTATTGAAATATACAGAAAAAGAAATAGAAAATATGAGTGCCTTTTATCAGTTGAAAATAATTTTGAATTAAAACCTTAGTCATGAATTCAAATTAAATTAATAAATTAAAACTTAACCCAGAGAGCTGGCGAGATAGTTTGGTAGCTACAGAGTGAGTTCCAGGACAGCCAGGGTGATACAGAGAAACCATGTATTCAAAAGGGAGGGAGAGAGAGAGAGAGAGAGAGAGAGAGAGAGAGAGAGAGAGAGAGAGAGAGAGAGAGAGCGCACTGGCTGCTGTTTCAAGGGACCCAGATTTGGTTCCAAGCACTCACATCAGGTGGCCCATAATAGCCAGGTGATCTGACACCTTCTTCTGGCTTCCACAGGCATGCATGCATTTACATGCCTTCTCTCTCATTCTCTCTCTCTCTCTCTCTCTCTCTCTCTCTCTCTCTCTCTCTCTCACACACACACACACACACACACACACACACACACACACGGTGAGAGAGAGAAATAATAGAAAAGAATCTTTTTTTAAAAAAAATCCAAAGTAGGCCCAGATAATTTTCCTGTTTAATTTTATCAAATAACAATGAAATAATGATTTTCATATTTTATAATATGTAGTTTATTATTGCATATTTGATTTGTAATCTGTAAGTCATATAATCTTACACTGTAACTTACTTCATGAGGGCCGCATAACCCTCATAGCTAAACATGAAAAAAAAGAGAAGAAAACACAGTAATAAAATGTCCTTTATGAGCATTATGTAAATATCCCTATGCAAAATTGGAAATTTAATTCTTCAATATGAGAAAAGAATGATACTTCATGACCAAGAGTTCACGCCAGGAATTAATGGTTGGCTTAACATTTTACAGTCAATTATCATAGATTAAAATAATTTGAGTTTGTTTATAATGCAGAAAAGACATTTGAAAATTCTTCAACTTCCAGTCTGATTGGAAAAAAAAAGAAACTCCCTCAGAAAACCAAGATCAGAAAAGAATTGTATTACTCTGTAAGTTGTAAAAACATTATAAAGATTTTTTTTTACTCTTGTTCTAGCTCGCAAATAATGACACAGAGACCTATTACATTTATTAATAAGCTTTGAAGCACTTTGGCTGGGGAGATATTGATCTGTTTTAACCCGACTCTACTAGCCTGGCTACTTCCCAGTCACACATCCCATGTTACTTGCCATGTTAGTCTGGCCCTGGCCGCTCCTGCTCCATCTGTCTGTCATGGCGACCTCTTCGTGGTGGCCTCCTCATGGTTCCTCATGGTCCCCTTCTTCTCCACCTTCCTTTTCTCTCTTTCTCACCGGGGACCCCTCCCAGGGATCAGAAGTGTAGCCCTAACTCTCCTGCCCAGCTATTAGCTGTTCAGATCTTTATTAACCAATCAGAAATAATGGAGAACAATGTTTACACATCATTGAGACCGGAGACTCTTCACAGAAATGACAACACCTGCCTCCCGACTGCCACCAGATCTGGGACACAGAAATACACAGAGCACAAGATCATCCCCCAACTGTAAACAGGAAGCATCAGCAAAGAATTATGGCTGACTTTGTCCTTACTAATGAAAGACTGAATACATTTCTCTTGAGGAGAACAAACAAACAGAACACAGGAGAGTAAGCAGTGAAGCCTGGTTTTATTTGTGGAGAACATTAACTATGGCTACTATGTGTACAGAAAATTCTAGAGTCCAGAAAAGTTGCCATAGCCAATAAGTGAATTTAGAAAGGTGAGATTGTGTTTGTTAGTTATTCATGTATGCCTTTGGCTAAAATTTTAACAATGTAACATCACAAATAGTTGTTGTTAGTTCACAAGCAGATCTGCTAGCCTACCTCTGAGTTTCTTAGCCACCACTGACATCATCACCTGCTGCCTCCAAGGGCCCAGGATAAAAGACCGCCATCCCATGGCTCTCTTAGCAGCCCCCCTCTTTCTGTCTGTCTGGGTTTCCTACCCCTGCCCCATCTCTCTCTCTCTCTCTCTCTCTCTCTCTCTCTCTCTCTCTCTCTCTCTCTCTCTCTCTTGCTTTCTCTCACTCTGCCTGTCCCTCTGATTGTCTGTCCATCTTCCTCTTACACTGTCCATTTGTCTCTCTCATGGCTCACTCAGATTATATCTTCTCTCCCTCGCCCTTCTCACGATAATAAACATCCTCATACCACGGCCATTGCAATGCATGTAATTTATATATGATAATATTGTTCTCAAGAAAAAAATCTTAAAATTAGACTGTAAACTCTTATCTAAGGATTTATCCAATTTGCTGATCACATGGTTTACAAGCTAGTTCCTCGTTTTTTTTTTTTTTTTTTTTTAATTAAACAAAAAGGAAGGAATGTTATATCGTGTGCAGGCAATGCAACTGGCTTGCCCTCAGGGGCCTTTAGGGTCCTGACAATGTCTGTGTCACCATCTGTGTCATCACCCATATCTCTCTCTCTCTCTCTCTCTCTCTCTCTCTCTCTCTCTCTCTCTCTCTCTCTCTTTCCCTCCCTCCCTCCCTTCCTCCCTCCTTCTCCCTCTGTCTCCCTAAGGTGCTCCTTTCCCCTTTCCTTCTCTCCTCTCCTCCCTCCTACAATAAATCAAGACCAGAAAGGCTGAATCAGAAGGATTATGAATTTAAGGCAGTCTGCATGACACAGAGAGTCTATCTCAAATTGAGAGGTATCTAGGCATACAATACAGAGTTACTGATTACTTAGTGTGAGCAAGGCTCTACTTTTTATCCCTAATACCTCAGAGAGAAGGGGAAGTAGGGGAGAAAAAGAAAGAAGTAGGAAGAAGGAAGGGCATAAGGGAGAAAAGAAATGGAGGCAAGAAGAGGAGGAAAGAAAAGAAAGAAAAGAAAACTTCCAGGCACAGCTTAGTTGAGCGCTCTGACTCGGGCTGTCTGGGGGAAGTCATGACAAGTGTCTGCTGGGGTTGCCATGTCATCGGAAGACTTGGTCAAAGCATCCTCTTCCAGCATCTATTGCTGGCAGCATCACATTCCTCATGGGTCAATAGGATGAGGCTCTCAGTTCTTCCCTGGTTGTGTTTTAAGTCTACTGTTAGCCTTTCTTGCCGAATGGTCTTCTGCCTTCCTCATGGCAGGGCACTTCCATCACAGCAAGTAGGTGAGAAGCCAGCGTATGAACTCCAGCCCAGGAGTGACTCTCATCTCTTTGATTTTCTTAGTTCGAAGACCATTACCTAGTAGGGCTAGCTCAGACAGAAGAGGAAGGGATTACAGGAGAGTGTGAATATGAAAAGAAGAGATCGTGCGGTATATAAATGCTGTCACTACA
This sequence comes from Acomys russatus, assembly GCF_903995435.1. NCBI lineage: Eukaryota > Metazoa > Chordata > Mammalia > Rodentia > Muridae > Acomys > Acomys russatus. Next base: position 11,722,791 of record NC_067148.1, on the reverse strand, counting down.
TTTAAGATAATGTGATTGCTTCACAAAAAAAAGAACTGTAATTGAAAATGAAAAAATTTAAAATACTATTTATTTATAATATCATCAGAAATAGAAAATAGCTAAGGAACAGACTTTATGATATATGTATAGAACCTTTATAATGAAAACTAAAAATCAACACTGAGCTAAGTAGAATACACCTTGGGCATGCATTGAAAACTCAGTATCATTAGAGTATCTGGGGTTTTTTGTTGTTGTTTGCTTTTTTTTTTTTTTTTTTTTTTTTTTTTTAAGCAAATTGATCTGTAGGCTTAATCCATTTCTTCTAAGATGATCTGTAAAGTCAATATAATACCAGTTAGCACTCAGCAGGATTTTTGGGGATCGCAAACAAGCTCGTATGGAAATACAAAAGACTTAGAATAGTCAAAAACAGCCCTGGACAATAACAACAGTGGTGTAAAACTTAAACTATCATATTTTAAAGCTTAATGTAAGCCCTAGTAATTAATGCAATGTGTCATTCTTTGAAAGATGAAAAATAGAGTAATCGAACCAAATAGAGACCAGAGGCAAACCCACGCTTATGTGACTTGATTTTAATTAAGGCCCCTTAGTACCTGTGGGGAAAAGGTATTTTTGCAACGTGCATGAAAAAAATTTCCTCATTGGTACTTCACACCATATAAAAATTAATTTGAGTGGTCGGTGAGATGGATGTTTGCTCCACAAGCCTAGGAACCAAGTTGGGAAGAGAGGACTGACTTGACTAAGCTATTCTGTCATCAACATGATACCAGTAGCATCCACGTACCACCTACAACACACACACACACGCACACACACACACACACACACACACATACACACACACACATATGCACGCACACACATGCATGCACACACTCACACACACACGTGCATGTACACACACAGTAATAATAAATAAATAAATAAATAAAAGTTTAAAGAGTTCATCTGAGCTGGATCAAATACCCTAAACATAAAAGCTCAGCCCCCTAAAGAAAACACAGGCAATTGTAGCATACAAGTCTAAAATGGGCACAGGTTTCTTAGACAAAACTCTCAGGTTTTTCATAATTATAGCAAATAGGAAAATTCAGCAACAGAAATTCTACATCTCAAAAGTTAATATTCAAAAGGGGGAATGGGGCACTGCGTACAAGAGAATCAAATCTTTCTAATACACTTGTTTTACAGAGGCTTATGTGTCTAAATCACTAAAACTCAATAGAGGTTCAAAAACTGAGCACACCATCTCAACAGCTATTTTGCAGGGGAGAGAGTGACCAAGAAGCAGATGGGAAACCCCTCAATATTGTAAACCTATGGGGAAATTCAAATGACAACCCCTGAGGGTTACTACCAGCATGGGTAGCATTACAAAGCGTGACCACACAGGACACTGATGTGAATACAAGTAGAATTCTTGTACCTCTTGCTCTACACGCCGCGCTCCAGGCCAGCCAAGGCTACATATTGAAATCTTGTCTCGAACAAACCAAACACAACAAATGAACATGCCTGCAAATTAACAAGAAAAAAGAAAACCAGGAGGAAAGACATGGAAGTTGTCTGTGGTAATGCAGACCCCACAGCCCTAGCGGTGGAAACTGAGGCAGAAGATTGGTGGGGTTGAAGCCAGCATGGGGTACAGAGAAGAACCCCGTCTGATCATGAGAGGGTGGAGGTTGTAAAAACAATGGCCAGAAGTGCTTACTTGAAAGATTTTCCTGCCTAACTAGTAATCAAGAAGATAGAAGTTGCCGGGCGTGGTGGCGCACTCCTTTAATCCCAGCACTGGGGAGGCAGAGACAGGTGGATCGCTGTGAGTTCGAGGCCAGCCTGGTCTACAAAGCGACTCCAAGAGACAAGGCTAACACAGATAAACCCTGTCTCAAAAAATAAAGAAGAAGAGGAGGAGGAGAAAGAGGATAGAAGTTAAAGTGAGTCGGCAAGCATTTGTTAAAAGTCTAAGACTGCACAGGGTATTAGAGATCACCAGAACAGAACCAACGGCATGAATCCTGAAAGGACTTACTGGATGCTCTTAAGTAGTGTGGACAGGTAGTTCAACAGTGGCCACTCGTGTTGCAGGGATGAGAAGCAAACAGCTCAGTCTACACAGCTGGATTGCCTCAGCAATAGAAATATGGTGCTGAAGGCCTGGAAGGTTCCTAGAAACTTGGAAGTTCCCTAATCCACTTGGAAGGCCAAAAACACTGGGCTCCAGTGACAATGACAATAAGGACAAAATATGCTCACCTGCCCAGCGAGAAGTGAAGGCAGGCAAGCAAGCGGCACCCACTTTCCCTTTTCCACTTTGTATGTGGGCTGCTGTGGTGTAGGCTGCTCAGTATGGGGGGGGGGGCCTCCCACCTTTGTTAATTCTTCCCGAAGATGCCTTCATAAATCACCGAGAGGCAAAACTCTCAGTTGATAAAACAGATTAACCATCACACCTAGTTAGCAAAATAACACGGGAAAATGGAAACTCCTCTGCTAGAGAAGTGTAAATTAGCACTCCTTGGGAGAATAATGTGTTTTCCGCTTGAACATAAGAATACTATTTGATCCAGCAATTTTACACTTAGCCCATACCCCTGAGGGGGGAAAAGTGTACATGTGCACCAGAATTATGTCTGAGAATGTTCATTACAGCAATGCATGTAGTAGGACAATCTTCTGGAAGCCCATAATTGTTCCTTGGTGTTAAAATACATATAGTCCTGCATTCTCATGCCATGGTGTAACAGCCAGCGATGAAAATTAATGACCCCGAGCTAATTGTAGCAATGTGGATGAATCGCATAAAATAATACTGAAAGAAAAGCAAGTTGCGAAGGGACGCATACTGTGCGGTGATGACTTCGTCCTGGTGTCTGCTATAGCTTGTTTTGTTCCAGCATCGATAGAAAGATGACAGTTACCCAATGAGATGAGAACAAAAGACAACACAGCACTGTAGTCAGTGACATAAACCAGGGGTCCAGGCTCCTGGATGTTATTGAGTCCAGCTTTATTGTGATTTGGTAACTACTAGTTTAGGCAACTTACCTTTGATGCTCGTAGTCTTATCATTTGGGTTAATGGGGATAAATGTGGTATCTAACTCATTGTGTTCTTTAGGCATAATTAATCTTTGTCAAGTATTTGTAAAGTTTTTAGGATTATGTGTTAATTCCACAGATTCAAGGACAAAATCCGCCAACCCAAATTGGCATAACTAAAGTATTTAAAGCAAGCTTTTTAAAATTTGTTTACATGGGCTATCTACCCCTAAAGGTGGAATTCTGGACATGGGTGAGATAAGACGTCTAACGGTCAGGAGTCAGGGGTTTCCAAATGGGGAATTTGGCATGCAAATAGATGGAGTTACAGAAGCAGACCATAACCGCAACAAATTGGTCATAACAACCTCTTGGAAAAAAAAATCTTTACAAAGTAGTCATAACAAGGTAGCAACAACAAGGTGATCATAATAACCTTTTGAAACAAAGGTTTTGTTGCTGTTTCCTGGAACAAATAGTTCAGAACCATTTATAGTTAAGGTTGAGGGACACGTTTAATCATAAACAGGAAGAAACCTAGTTTGTCTTTACTATAAGATGGCTTTCAAGCCTAAGATGGAGACAGGCTGGGTCATCATATGGCCTACTGCGTGACTGAATCTACCTAAAGCACAAGGCCGAGGTGCCAGAGGATGGCCTCTGGTGTGGCAGAAGAGAGTTTACAGGATTAGGGATCACACGCTCAGAGACACAGTGACTGTCTCTCTCACGCGCAAGGTTTGTGGTGTGTACCAATTCCCAGTGCTCTAAATCAAACCAACTAAACACACAAAAAACATACCAGAAAAGAGGGGTATGTATAGGGCTCGTACTAAATTTCAAATATAAGCATTTTTTAAGCCAGATACTCAGCAATGCAGATATTTTTATGTTTGGAGGTTTGTTTTGAGTTTTTGAGACAGCTTCAACCCTGTAACTCAGCTGAACTGGAACTCATTAGACAGCCTAGGCTGGCCTTGGGGTCACAGAGACCCTCCTACCTCAGCTTGTAGTGTGCTGGGAATACAGGTGTGAGCCAGCCCACACAGCTTTTATGTTGTTATTACTGATGAGTTGCAAATACTTCACAGCTGTTTCTAATATATGGTCAAACTTGCAGTGTGTGTCTGGGGGGTTACAATCCGAGCTTTCTATTGTGATGTTTTTCAGGTCTCTGGGGAGAGAGCCTTCGTCAAGTCGGTACTTTCGGTTTTGGTAACATCTCCTCTGGGATGTGTTATGCATACATAGGAAACTGCTTACACCTGACCCCAAACTTGACAGCGCAGCAAAAAACAGGGGCCAGAGCACCGGAATTAAACCACCACCACCACCTTAATTCTGTTTTTTTTCTATTCTGCTGATTCATTTTGAATCTGTGGGCTAAAGCCACCAACACCTCCGGCTTCATTTTCTGTACCTTTAGAACAGATTTGTTGTTGTCTGCCTCGTTCAAATGGCAGGCGCGGAGCCATCTTTCCTTATCTTCAGTCCAGGAGGGGAAGTTTGAAATTCCTTCCCACCCTCCTCCACTGCCACCTTTCACTAACTAGAAAAGAGGTTTATTTTCCTTTAATGAAGCCTGTGAAGGATGATTCATGCTTGAAAGCAACCTTTTCCCTTTACTTGATGACAGCTTTACCCTCTGAAAGTAAGCTAAGAAGTCAAAAAATCCCACGTGGGCCTCAAAATGTACAGACAAGCATATGTGCTGTGCTTCCAGATTTTCTTTGTAAGGTGGGTCTATTGTATGCAGGAGCAGGCGCGGTCTAGGCCCTCGGAAGAGAGGAGGTGAACTGTAAGGAAAGTCACTGCTTTCCTAATTGTTTGCTTCCCAGTTGTTCACTTTAGGGAAAACAGTGATGGCTACTTTACAACAGGGCCAGCCAGTCACCTCAGCAGGTGCCTGTTGTAGTGGGAGGAAACCTCGCAGCAGCTCTCTCCCTGCTGCGCCTGATTTCAGACTCTGCAGCTACCATGTATTTAAAAATAAAACAACAACAACAACAAAATCCACTTATCCTTTTCCACACTGGTCGGAAGAATGTATTGGTAAGGAGAGTCTGGTCATTTTAGGGCCATTTGCTTGAGAGATAAAAATGGCTGTTTAGGGGTTGGATGTAGCTCGGTTGGAGGTTTTTCCTGCTGTGTGTAAGAGTTCCAACTCCCAAAATGGACTACACTGGGTATGGTGGTGCACTTCAGTAGCTCCAGCATTGCAGGATAGAGGGGTAACTCGAGTTCAAGGTCATCCTTGACTACATAGAGAATTTGATGTTAGCCTGGGCTACATGAGATTGTCTCAAAACAAAACAAAGCAAAACAACAACAAGAACAAGAACAACAAAGAATGAGTGTCTAGCCCAGATAGTGTGTTAATGACATTTACTCTGTTTTTTGTTTTGTTTTGGTTTTTTATTGTAAAGAAGAAAATATTTGTCTTGAAGGGCTTTCCTGATTCACCACTCTGCCCCCCTACCCCACCCCCAGCCCCTTCCATGGTCCCTTGAGGGCAGGAAGGTGGGCTCCAGATGCATCTTCGGTTGAGCGGGGTCCTGAGCACCCACAGAAACAGGCTCAGCACAGCTCAGAGCTTTTCTCCGACAAGCTTGGCTTCCCCCTCTTTTTAAACCCACATATGTTTGAAGGAGAATTTAATCCTCACATTTCTGATTTGTTTACATTAAAGAGTTGTGTTGTGAGAGCGCTTTGATGTCTGTGAGACTATTTGAACATGCTGGAGAAAGCATTTTCTCTCAAAACAGGGAACCAGATTTTTGCCATGTGTAAATAAACACAAAATATCAATGAGCTGAAAGCTCCCAACCTGGGGACTCCAAATGAAGTCCACACTGAAACCATCAATCTGTTTCCATCATAATTTGAGTATGACGCCCCCTCCCGAAAGACATGTCTCCTCCCTTTGCACATGATATCACAATTCTGTGGTGATACTGGGGCCACAGAGGTGCCCAGCCTCCAGGATTCACTCATACAGAGGGTCATTTTGTCATGTTACATTCTTAGTATTTTGACTATTTGTATTTGGCGGCCTTGAGGAAAACTTCTTTCCTATCTTGGTCCATCTAAAATTCTGAACGTAAATCAATATCTATCATATCTCATCATTATCAATTTAAGGCATCTATCTAGACGTAGAAACATCTTAACCCTTAAACAACTTAAAAGCTTTTATTGTAAAACTAAACTATCTGGTCTTCAACCCCATCAGAGACTTGAGAAGGAATAAAATCGATTACCTGAGTATGCCGGGAGTGCAGGTTAGTAGCTTCCCAAGTGAAAAGATGACAGAGTCAACCAAACTCTGCCAAGACAGGGTAAGCAAGTCCTCAGTAGTTCCTGCCTCACAAATATGTCTGTCAGATACATTGGGCCAGAAGGCTTAAGATGATGCTCCAATGTTACAGAGAGCTTTGGGTGACTGTTCAGGTAACAAACTGTCTCTGTCATCTTCTCATTTGGAAAGCAAGGAAAGTTTTACATTCAAGGAACTGTGGTCCAAGGTCTGGTTTAGAGAATAGAAACAAATATCCTGACTTGAGGTAGGAGGCGCAACAGTTATACTATTAAGGTCTTTTTGGAGCCCGGAAGCTAAACACTACAGCTAATTGACTAAAGTCAGGGGGACTTGATGTCGCTTGCCACTCTATGCAAGGCAAAGAGTGCTCTATAAGAAGAACCTGTTAAAGGAATGGGGCATAGCTCAGTGATACAAAGTTTACCCAGCATGCAAAAGGCTCTATGCACGCACGCACGCGCGCGCACACACACACACACATTATCCAATGTTTGTTTCCCTGTTACGGAAATCAAAAGGAAGGACAAAAACCAAGTAGGTCAATCTTACTAGGAAATAAAGCCCAGGGAAATAGGTCCTAAAAGGCAATGGTAGCGAGACCAGTTTGACAAACATGGAGTCTCATCAGACAGCGTAATGTTCACCTTTTAGATTGAGCTCACTGGTGGCTGAGTGGATGACTGACTGAGTGAGAGCCACAGAGCCCCCTGGAAACCGAGCTCTTTGTATTTGTGGGGCCACCCTAATCTCTGTTCTCATGGAAATGAATTGCTAGGTCCGGATAGCTATTCAAACGTCTCCCTCAAAATCCCCACTGGGCTCTACCTCAGCCTTCACCTGGGCACTTCTCCGATTCTAAAGCTGAGAAACGGGTGGTGAGGGGTGACAGAGGTGCCTTCCCGTATTTCCGTTCTACATAGCTGAGACAGGCAGTGAGTTTTCAAAGGCAGCTTCATATTGCAAAACACCACCTTGGAAAACTTAGAGAGAGAGGAAGAGAAGCAACACTGAAAAGACAGAAACCTACAAAGTGATTTGGCTTCTAGAAGACGGATATCCGTGTGCTATGAAAGCCAGCATCCTCATCAGACCTGTGAGCTGTGTCTATGTTCCCCTAGCAACCATTTCTCTTAAGCTCTTTGCTCTGGCATCTCTTTCTTGCCCCCTGGGGTCTCTAGCTCATGAATGTGGGACCCAGTGCTTCGCCAGTGCTACTGATGGGCCACTCTGAGCTCGGCAGCCCAGCTCTGGCTCTACTGGCTCAACATTAATATAAGAAGCAATTTTTTCCCTGGATACTCCTCTTTGTAGGGACTGTGACAACGTTGGATGATTTGTCCCATAGTGAAAATTCAGTGTTGCGTTTGTCCTGACTCACCTCCATCCTACTTAGACTCACCGCACACTCACCGCCTATGAAAACTAATGGACTAGATAGCCAGTCGTCACAGTGACGGGAATTGGCAGGTAGTGAGTAAATTCACCCCTTTGGCAAGAACAGGGAAAGCAGCGTATTGAATGCACTTCAAGAAGGTAGCATAGTGATCAATAGCTCTAATACCTCCTACAGGTAAGACAATGGCCTGGGGAGGCGGGGGGTGGGGTGCATTTAGGAGAAGTACTTGTACAGTAAGGTTGAAACGTCTTTGCGTGGAGCTTCCTGGCATGGAATTATGCCACGTGATGGAGGATAGTCCAGACTGGCAGCAGTACTGTTCTGGAAGGTTAGTGTGAGCTGTTGTGTGTCTAATGTTCCTATTGTGCAGTCTGCCCTGCTCTCTGGAAACCGGGGTCACGTCAATAAAGGCTGTCCCTGTCAAGGGGTCAGTCACAAGGCACGGAGCTCCGGCTCAGCAGCGCCAGCGCAGTCAGGTTGATGCAGCTTCCTGGTGAGAGCAGGCTGTGATTCCTGGCTTGTGCCTGTGAAGATCGCGGGTGGGGAAGTGGCTTTACTTTTCTAGTCTCTGATCTTTCTCCCACACGAACTACCACATTAGTCTGACCTACACGTGTGGCATTTTCTTTTGAAAGCTTGGCTCCAAGCTTTTCTCTACCGTCTACAGGAGAATTCGGACCTTTTAAACCTGGCACTTATTTCCAGCTCAAATGTCCACCCAAATCTCTCCTGTGCACAGCCTACATTTCAGCTGTATCACAGCGACAGAATGGCTCCTGGAGACAAGATCTTCTGTAGCCCAGGCTGACCTAGACCTCACTATGTCACCAAGGGTGACCTTAAATTCTGTTCCCCTCCTGCTTTGGTCTTCAGAGCACAGGGATTACAGCCACCCTCTACCACACCTGGCTTCTGTGGTGCAGAGAAGCAAACCTAAAGCTCTCTTCATTTGAGGCAAGCACTCCACCAACTGAGCTGCTACATCCTCAGCCCATCCAAGCTATCTTTTAAATTTTCATTCTCAAGCCTTTGAGTTGGTATAGTGACTTAAAACAAGAAACTTCCCCCATAGGCCCATGGGTTTGGACGCCGGTTCCCAGTTGGTGTTTCTGTTTTGGGAAACTTTAGGAGATACAGCCTTGCGGAGAAAGAGTATCACTGGGGCGGGCTTTGAGGGATGATAGCTTTGCCCTTCTTCCTGCTTGTTCTCTCTGCTTCCTGAGTGCAGTTGGGATGTGATCTCTCAGCTTCCTGCTACTGTCTCTGCTGCTGTGACTGCATCTAGCCTTCTGGAAAGAATCCAAAATTAATTCTTCCTTATGTTGTTTTGGTCATGGTAGTTTATCACAGCAATAAGAACAACAAATGCAAACTGGAACATCTGCTAAATTCGTCATCCATCTTTTGGTGCTTATTTTACTCTGACTGATATTGGAAAATAAAACAAACGGACAAACAGACCACTGAGGACAACAACAAAAACTGCAAATCTCTTTTCCTTTCTTTATTCTGTTCTTTCCCCCAGACAAAATTATAGCGTCATCAGAAGACTGAAGTGAAGGACTTCACAATGTGGAGATCACATGAGAGATGACGTAAGAGTCTGGCAAGATGATGAACACATGGCAGAGGTTCCATTCGTCCACTGGAGCCTCCATTTCCTTGGCTGTTAAAACAGTAACTGTCTGCTATTCCTCTGCCTTCACGGTGATGTTATGAGGATGAATAGGTACTAGATTAAGTTAGAACATTGGTCTAAGGACACTTCAGCCAATGCTTGGTATTTAGCCATCTCTCATTAACACACTATTATTGTTCAACCAAGAGTGTGTTGTGCATAAATTCCCAAAGGAGAGATTTGTGTGGAAGTTCATGGCCTTACTGTAGTATCCAGTCTTCTGAAAGACATGCTCTTTCTCTGGTGTGCGCCATGTGGTGGTGTCTCTCCCTCCCTCCCTCTCTCTCTCTCTCTCTCTCTCTCTCTCTCTCTCTCTCTCTCTCTCTCGTTTTTGAGACAGGGTTTCTCTCAGTAACCCTGGATGTCATGGACTTGATTTGTAGACCAGGCTGGCCTCGAACTCACAGTGATCCACCTGCCTCTACCTCCCATATGGTTTTGTAGGCAATTCTGACTTTCTATCAGATATGAATTCCACCATTCTGATGACGTCAGCCACCAGAACATACATACGTGTAAGTATTCTGCAGGCATGTGTGCCTGTGTCTGTTCTAAATGGCTAACAGCAAATAAAACCTTGAATCACCTTTCCCTAGTAAGGGAAAGAAAACAAGAAGTCTGATTCTCTTGTCTTCCCGAGAGTATCGGTGACAACAAGAGGACTCCAGCAAGCACACCGTCCACCTGCTTTGCGGGCTGGCTGCAGTTTCCCTCCCTGGGTCGGTGGATGCACATTGTCTGTGGCTATTAACCAGCCATCCAGTTGCAGTCCTGGGTTCCATCCCTGTTCGGTGCTGAGAGCACGCAGTGCATTGCAGGGAGCCAATCAATTATTTGCAAGAGGGATAAGAGATATCATCTCCGACACTCCAGCCACAGCTGAAATCCAATCCTGTCAGCTGCCTTGGACTTGGAGGGGAAGTGAAAGTCACATTTTGGAAAAGTGGGATTGATTTTGTATGTTACAATGGATGAAAAAAATAAAACGAAAAGGCAGCTATGGCCATACCTTACTGCAGTGTACCCCTAATTATCAGTCTCAAGGAATCGAAGTAAAGCTCATTGGTTGAATGCGTTGTTATTCTTTTTAAAAACTAAAATTAAAATTTGGCTATCACAGAACTTCAGCTTAGTTATGTACTTTTTAATGTTGTTTCAAATGTTTATCTTGCATAAGAAGCAGAGGCAAATTACCAAGAAGTCAATGAGGTCTTTATCTTCACGAGCCCCTCTCAGAACCTTCTACATGGCTTCTTTTTCTCTTTCTTTCTTTTTTTTTTTTTTCCTACATAACCTTTTAAGTATGTCTTTTAAAAAAGAGGAACCAAAGCCATCTAACTTTTGAATCCTATCTTCACCTGAATCAACTCCAAGGCAGATGACCAGGGCAGTCCATTAGAGAACCCACTGACAGGTCAGCACAGCAGGAAGCCTGGAGAGGTGGGAATGTCTTTAAAACCTATGACTGAATCACACATTCCTTAAATGTCAGAGTTTCTGGCTCTCAACAAGCAACCAACAGTTGAGCAGGATCTGAGCATAGGGCCCTCTAAAACTAGTGGTAGGTCCTGGGTTAAGCCCTTAGCATGCTTAGTCAGATCCTGTGATTATGGTAAACTGTTCCTAGAGGGATTTGCTTCTAATTGCAGACTTTTAGATTAGGGGTTGGGAGAGACCCTGGGGCATCTCTCACAGCCCATGCTGCCAGTAGCCTGGAGGGCCAGCTGCTTCCCTGGCCTTACAGAGCCTCTGATAGCTGGAGAGGACCAGGCTGGCTCACCATACGAGTGCTGTGCCCATCAACCCACAGCCTTTCACCAGCCGTTTCTTCAAGCCTACATGCTGGGTACCATTTTGAGTCTCTGCTTTCTCCCTTCTCTCCTGCTTCTTCCTCTCCCTCCCCCAGCCTTCTTATCTTCCTACATCTCTCCGTCTACTTTCCCTCTTCCATTTCATGAATCATGATACAAATTTCAATCCAAGATAAAAATGTACTTTATTTCACCCTTTTGGCTGTGATTAAGTTCTGTCCACAGCAAGGACATCGGTTTCCATGGCAACCGGCACACGCTAAAGCTGAGGAGGATGACAGTGGAGAAGAAAAGTACAAAAAAAAAAAAAAAAAAAGGCACAGAGGCTTGCTACAGTTGCTTTCTGCGCACTAACAGAGGAAACAGAATTATGGGATCCAGGGGCTGGAGTGGAATTTATGAGGCCACTAAATCATATGGCCACTTCCAGAAGAGCCATAATGAAATCAGTCTTGAGAGAAGTAAATGTCTTTTCTCTAAGGACAGCTATCCAGTGGTTGATCCAGGTGACTGTCGGAGTTCCTGAGAAAACTCCACTGGCCCAGCCAAAGCTGCTAACACGGACAGACTTTGTTGTTCATCCTTTCTCACCTCTTCCCAGGCTGAGAATAGTTAGCGCCCAAGATCCTCATCCTCCCCTGTCTTCGACCCTGCTTAGCACTCCACCCAAGTACCCAGAGCCCATGAAAGGAAAGCAAGAATAACCCTCCCCCCAACTTTAAAGGTGTCTTCTGAAGAAGAGGCGCTATCGCTCCAGGCTTCTGGTTATTTTTTTGTTGTTGTTGTTGGTTTTTTTTGTTGTTGTTGTTATTTACAGTATTTCTACCCGTTTTAAGTATATAAAAGTGTTGAAGGGTCTCAGACCATGTCGGTGTTAATGCTAGCTATGACTTTAGTAGACAGGAATAGAGAATAACTCTCTGGTAGCTGGCAGTGAACTCGAGAGACCTCAAGCTTTCATGCCTTTGGCACAACAGCACTTAGCACACAGGAGATGAGCAGGGGTCAGGATACCCTTGAAGCACTCAGCCACATGGCTCAGGCAAGGACTGTCATTTTGTCCTTAGACTAGGTAGGGAGTTTCCTATGCACAGCCATTGAGTTGCGAGTGCAGGAAGTGGAAGTAGTCTGGTGGGAAGGATTCTGGTATGGTTCCCTAACACTAAAGCTTTAACACAAGATGGGCTTTACAGCCTTGTTTCTTCTGCATCAAACTTGACCTAACAAAATCAAAGTGGGTGAGTATACAAGGTTTACCTGATTCAGCTCAGCTTCTGGCTTGTCACTTGCTACGTGGATTGGCTTTAGCAAGTGACACATCCCAGCCTCAAATTTCTTTTATTTAAAACAGAGTGATGCTACTTATCATCAGAGATCAGCCAATGAGGAGTGGGATCCATGTACTGTGTTCCTGGCACATGGCAAATGAAAACTAATTAATAACTACTGCCTATTATTCCTCGGTCACTTTGCCCTCTTAATGAATTTGACAGCCTCTTATGTAAAGCTTCTGATTCTTAAACTGAGGTTGAGGTCCACCCCACGCAGGTCCATATGTCTATCCTGCTGTTCTTGATCTTTCTGTTTCTAGGGGAAGGATGTCCAAACTAGACTTTTAGAGTCATCTTTACTATTGTGGGCAATTACCCAACAGTTGATTCAAGCAATGCCAAAGTACCTGAAAGACTCCACATGCCCAGGCAGAAGCAATAGAGCACCAACACAATCAAATAAGATTGCTTTGGGATTGAGTCCTCAGGACTGAGGTGTGTTCTGACCTTCTGGTGAGCTCTGGTGACAGGCACAGTGCTCTCTGCCCCCCTTGCTTTGGTTGGACAAGAGTAGAAGAGAGTTGGGGTGGAAAGAACGAGGAACAGAGGCATGGGCCCTACTTGTTCTTACTTACCCACTTCTTCTTGCCTTGAACGTTTACACCATGTCCAGAGGAGAGATGCCAGCCCTCACAGTGTACATCTCTCCACAGTCAGGACCAGCAAACTTCTATTTTAGGAGTGCTTTTAGGGGAGGAAACCCCCATTGTTTGCTGGATTTTCTTGCAGAAAGCAAACAAACAAGTAAGCAAACCCCAAAACAATCTCTAACACGTAAGCCATGCTAGCACCCACCATGGTCATGACAGGACTGGACTGTGTCCACGTGGCTTCTCAGCCACCTTTCTCTGGCCTTTCCCTCCCCTAGACTGCTCCCTTAGTCTCTGAGTCCCATGAACTTCAGGTCATGACATCCTTCTCACTTTCCCTCAGTCTCTCCCCATGTCATAATCACAACCATTTCCAGGCCTACATCTCTAAGAAAAACAGGATCACATGTCCTGTACCCCCAATATCACCAATGGCTTCCATTGTCGGTGGTCTGAAACCCAGATTCCTCACCATACTCTGCAGTATCACTCTGTCCCGCCTTTAGCATCATCCTGTTTTGAGCTCCTTACATCCATATGCTCTGTGTCCCTTCCACCTCCTCTCCCATGACTCAATGGCATGACTGCCCCTCCCCTTTGTCCCATATCATGGTGAGCTCTCCTCATCCCTCAGATCATTTTAAATGCATTTGCTTAACTACTAGGACTACGCGGACTACGCGGTGTACAAATCACCAATGTCCTCTCTGCGCTCAGCCCATGCTCTGCACAAGTCTAATTTTTTTTTTTTCAGAGCTGAGGACCGAACCCGGGTCCTCGGGCTTGCTAGGCAAGCGCTCTACCACTGAGCTAAATCCCCAACTCTGCACATGTCTATTGATGGCTCCTACTTTCTACTGCACCTATCCACTTGTTGATCTGCCTTCCCGCTAAACTGCTCCTGACGAAGCGGAACACATCTTATTTATATCTTTCTGAGCTTTGTGCCAATCACATTTCCCAGCACACAGCAAGAACAGAGTAAATATTTTTGTTATATGGATTATCAAGGAACTTTTAGATTTCCAAAGCCCAAGTCAAGCGTATATAATGAGCCAAAAGCATCAAACTAAGATAGACAGCAGCAGGAGCAAGTCCAGGTCTGAAGACGGAAAAAAAAAAAAAAAAGGTGAACGGAAAACCTGCCACGCTAGAAGATTTTTCAGCAACTCTGGGCAGAGTTGAAATAATCACTATAGTAAGCAAATTTGGGAGGAGTTAAAATTATATATATATATAAAATATATGTATACACACACACACACACACGCACACACACACACACGTGTGTGTGTGTATCAGCATCATGAGCAGATGCAGGGGTAATTCAGGTCTATGCAGGATCCAAGTAAATATTTCTTGTAGAATCCCTGTCTATACATTTTGATTCTAAAAATGTACCCAAAAACCGCTGGGCTCATGTGCAGCGCCTCATTGACAAGGGTTTTGAATACTGTGTAGATAAGGCACTTAGGTTATCTCCCTGCGGTCCCATCCTGCACATGAGGCTCTTTGCAGTGTCTACCCTGAGTTTTCATGACCAAGTACAGGAGCCTCCTCATTCTGTTCCTCAAGGTCAGATGTGCAGGTCAATGCTAATTTTTAAAATCTATATCTACAAATAAAAGGTAGAGATCCTGTCATTGCCCACAGTGCCATGGCTTCTAACAACCTTTTATATTAAAACAATATATATCTTTTGGCCTCTGCAGCTCCTGATTATCAATAACAGTGCCAGTGACAGCAATGCTCATGATACAGCCTGTGTCCTGTAATTGCCACAGTGGCTCTGTTAAATGTCACCATGTTTAATCTAAAATGACCAAAACCCAAAAGTCCTTCAGTGATGTTTAAAAAATGCAAAAAAAAAAAAAAATGATGTTTTGGTCATACAGTGTTTTCCTTTTGTAGCCTTGTTGCATTGATGTAACACACAGTTTCTCTTCACATTGCCATAAGTGTGTTTCTAGGGTAGGGTAGGGTGTGCATCCCTACATACCATCACCAGAAGGGAGTACAAAGGAGCCATGGCCTCAAGGAGAAAAGCAGTCCTGTGCCTTTGGGTAGATCTTTCACCAAGACGGGCCCTGAAGAGCAAGATGCCATTGTGCTGAGTGGACACAAGAGAATATATTTGTAGAAGAACCTATTGGGCCTGTGGAGCACTAGAGCTACAGAAGCAGCTACTTGCTGAAATCTTACCTAATGGATGCAGAGGCGGCTGGGTAAATGTTTTTTTTTTAATGTCTGCCCACATTGAAAGGGCTGTACATGGTAAAATGGGATGCAGATCACCTTCTTTTGCTTTCAGTAGCCTAAGCCAGGATGGTACCATAGTCAGAACACAGATGGGTGGATGTCAACAGATATCTACAAATGCAATTGAAGTTCAAGAACAGGAAGTGGACTATCTAGAAGTGAGACACTAAGCCTCCCATGTCCAACAGATGGAAGAGGGCCCTCCAGGTCGGTATGTCAGCTCGATTCTGTTGCCCCACTCTTCCTAACAATTTTAACAAAGTATCTTTATAGTGCAGTGGTGGCTACTTGCTCACTAAATGGCTGTCCTAGAACCAGGATTCCACTGGCCATGGTCTTAGGCAACTTCAAAGATAAGAGTTTAGAAGTTCTGGGAGCATGTAGTTTAGCTCCCCCGCACTTCCGGGGCTGAAGGGAGAGAACTGGAGAGTGACCTGATGGGGACAATGAATGGCCTGGAGCTCTCAAGATTCCATCTGCCATTGTAGCTCCTCACTGTCCACCTAGCCAGCCCCGTGTTTCAGGGGGGACAGCTTTCCCAAAGCATGACCCTTTGAAGACTGGGGCTACTTTTCTGGGTCAAAGAATAATCCTGGCCTGTGGTCGCCCGACAGTTATAAGGGAGATGTTGAACCTCACACAGTGAGGTAATGCGGTGCAGAGGAGAACAAGGCACACCATTCTATACGCTCTACAGCTTCCACGTAGGGGAATAATGAACTTCAAAGAAACTGGCTCCGCATTCGTGGGCAACGGCATTAAAACATAGTAATTTGGATGAAAAGTCACAAAGAATTTTCAGAAAATGTCATCAAAAATACCTGTAGTTAAAAAACAGCATGACTTCCTTCAAAGACTTTAGAATTTTGGTTTTACTATTAAGTAACACTGGAAATCAGTAAACAATGAATTAAGCATTCAAGGATGCTGAGGGAGATACAAGCATCATAAAAACAAACAAACAACTTGACAACAGCACAGGAAATAAGGACCCAGGTCTGGCATAAGAGAGCCATTGTCTCATGGTGTGCCCTGGGCTGGCCAAGAGGATGAATCAGAAAGTCGGCTGACCTGTGCAAATCTGCCTTGCCCCGTCTTCAAGGGACTTCAGCCTGGACTACTTCATTATGGAAGTCTTAGGTGCTCTAAACCCAATCCCACCTGTGTCAGCAGGGTAGGTTGGAAATATGCTTTGCATATCATGCACAGATGCAGGACTTGCCTCCAGATAACAATCTAAATAGCCATTGATACCATTTACAGTGATAATTGACAGTCAGAATCATGTATGCCCCCCATACCCCCCTCCGCATTTGCCCTTTTGAAATATGGCTAAAAAAAATGCCAGAATTTGGAACATCCTCAGAAATAGAGGAATTCATGGAAAAAAGAAAGTTTTGTGCCTAGATATTTTAAAACACAAGTAAAAAGCAAACAAACCTGTGATTTGTTGATGCTTAAAACTTTCTCCAGGAATAAACCCTAATCTTGATTCTTATTGTCCAGGAAATACTGATATAAAATGTTATCTGAGAGATACTTTGAGTTGATTTTCTTCTTTGTAATATATTTTATCCAAATTATTATCTTTTATTTAAGTTTTTCATACAATATATTTTGACCATAATACCAGTCTTCTACCAGATCATCCCCATTTCAAGAACCACCTAACTTTATGTTGTCTCTCTCAAACAAAGCAAAACAAAACAAAATGCCCTGAAATATGAAAATCAAAACAAATAAACTAAACAATACTCTGAACTATAGTTGACATATCCAGCAATACTCTTGTAGAAAACAGATTTTCCCTTTACCAATAGGTGTCAATTAAAAATAGCTTCCTGGTTAGGGATGGGAGCTCATGTCTACTTCCCCCCTCAGAGTTGAGACTCTGTCTGACTTGACCCTGTGCAGGCCCTGTGTGTGCTGCCTCAGTCTCTGTGAATTCCTATGGGCATCAGGTCCTGTTGTATCTGGAAGACCTTGTTTCCTTGGAGTCATCCATCCCCTGTGGTTCTTACAGTCTTTTCACCTCCTCTTCTGTGGAGATGCCTGACCTCCAAGGGGCGGGACTTGATGAAGATGTTCTTTCAGGACTGAGTGCTCCAGGGCCTCTCACTCCTTGCACACTGCCTTGTTGTAAATCTCTGTGTCAGTTGTCTCTTTCAGAAAGAAGCTTCTCTGATGAGTGTTGAGTAATGTTCCAGTTCATGGGCATGACCACACATTGCTAGGAATTATTTTGTTACTAAAGTCTTTTATCAAAATAGTAGTAGTAGACTTTGCCCTAGGCCCATGACTTAGCGTCAGGATCTTGCCAACCTTAGCAGTGGCAGGTATGGGTTCCATCTTTTAAAAGACTATGAACCATTCTGGTATGGGTTCCATCTTTCAAAAGACTGTAAACCATTCTGTTCAAGGCATTCATTTTGTTTTATTTTTACTAACCTGACTCTGATGACTTAAGATGTAATGTATTTGAGGCTGCTTTGTCTCTGTTTGAATGTTGCAGCAGATGGCTCAGGAGCCTTTCTAGCTCCATTTTCTTCTGGGCTTGTTGAAAGCAGCGGATTAGGTGTTGACCTACCACCACGTACAGTGTAGAGAAAAAAAGTAACAAACACTGCCTGAACCATTGTAGAGACCTGCCCATGAATCCTGTGAGGGTTGTTTACTGTTCTTCCCATGATATTGAACTCAGGGAACAAAAGAGAAAAATTCAAAGATGAAAAAAAAAAAAGTTAGTACGGAACTACAACAGTAATTTTCTACAATGTGTGGCTCATAATGGGTGCATGTGCCCTCGCTGGCTCACTGCTAGCATAAAAATTATCCTTAGGAGATCTGGGAGAAAGAAGCCCTCCAGTTAGAGATGTTTTTAAAGCTGGTCAAAATTCACTGACCTTCTTCCCTGGATAGTCTACGAGTGTACAACCAGCATGATTGCACACAGAGACCCTGTCGCTAAGACTGAGCGTGATGTCCCCTGAGGAGGTAGCTCGTTAGCTGTTTTAGCTCTCTCTAAGTGCTCTGCTTGCCAACTTAGCAGTGAATGCAAAGACTGTGACTTACAGAGTAAGTATTTAACAGGGAGCTGGTGGTTGAAGGAAAAGGGTGGATTAAAAAATATTCAGTGCGTGGGGGAGAGCTGAAAGGGCTATATAGAAACCACATCAGCCTGAAATAGTGGTTTTCAACCTTCCTAACACTGTGACCATTTAATACAGTTCCTCAGGTTGTGGTGACCCTCAACCATAATACTACTTTCATTGCTGCTTCATAACTGTGATTTTGCTGCTGTTAAAAGGTGTAATGTAAATGTTGTTTTTACTGATAATTGTCTGCTGAAGGAGTCACGACCCACAGGTTGAGAACTGCTGGTCTAAAATGTTTCGTGCTATATTCAAAGGTTAAAAAACATCTTCATTCTCAGAACCAATTACACTGTATAACAACTCACTGTTATATATCAAGATGCTTAAATTTATTAAAAAGCACAAAATGGCCCCGAGAAAAGCCGGATGGTAAGGAGTTTAGAATAGAGAGGTCCAGGAATCAAGGAGCTGGAGGGAGGAAGGCTGCTTGGTTGATTTCCGGATTCATCCCAAGAGTGGTTAGCATCAGCCGGCCACAACGCTCACACTTCCACAGAGAGAAAGAAAAAGAGTTCTAGGAACAGCCGACGTTCATGGTGGATGCCTGTGAATCCCAGCACTCAGGAGGCAGAGGCTGGTGGATCTCTGTGAGTTCCAGGCCAGCCTGGTCTATGAAGCAAGTCCAGGACAGCCAAGGCTACATAGAGAAACCTTGTCTCAAAACCGGGGGAAAAAGAGTTCTAGGAACTTGCTCTTTGGAGTAAGCAAGTTGGAGGTTGCATGTGGAATCTCAACAAGGCTCTTTCTCCTTCCTTTTAAAATTCTATCTCCCAAATTGAGTAATCTGGGATGTTAACATTAGAATGATCTGGGAATTGGCACTAACACACAGGCTGTACACAGGAGCAGGTAAAAAGATAAATCTGATGGACAGAGACTCTTGGCTTCTATTTCTGTGACAACTTTTAATGTGTGTGTGTTGTTGTTGTTGTTTGTTGTTTGTAAATCCGCCATCTTAGAATGGATGAAGGAGCAGCAAACACCATCTGTCCACCTCAGCTGGTTGCTTGTCTAGCAACAGGCCCCCAGCAGCAAAGCTTCTGAGAGCAGCAGGGGCCCTCATTGCCAACCCAGGGCAGGAACTTGCTCAGATCACTGGCCACTTAGGCTAACGTTCTCACAGAATATTCTCCAAGCACAAAATCATGCTCTGAGTAAGTAGGGGGCAAACACCTGTACAACCATTAAAACCCAAACACTCGGTTTCCTTCACACGCTGACCACAGTCTAACTTCCTGAACTGAAGAGTCACATCTTTCAAGTCGTGCATCACCAGACCCTTGCGTCAAAATAATGATTTTAATAAGGCGACGTTGAAATCATCAGATTTAAAAAAAAAAAAAAATCAGCCTGTTTCTCCTCGTGAGGCAGAAAACTCATTTCTCCGTGCATTAAACTGGATGCATGATAGTAAACCAAGATCCTGAAAGAATCAAAGAGCATTAGCGAGATTTACCTAAGAGCTACCCAGATAGAAAAAGATGTGTGCACCGAGCTGCTTCGCGGGAACGAGGCTGAACCAAACATCTGTTCGGCTTTCTTCCCCTCCCTCTCCCCTCCCCAGTGGTTAATGATATCTGAAGCGCTTAAGCTTTGCACATTCCTTCACTAATTAAATTCCTGCAAAGCTGTCTCATGAATCAGGTGCTTTGTGGAGCAAGAATACAGACCCTGCTTTTGTGCAGCCTTGGCTGCCTAGGTGCAGGTAGGAGTGCAGTGCACACTGGGCTTGCTTGGGAGGCTCTGCAAAGAGCAGTCACCAGTCCTCTTTCTTCAACAGTCTTCCTTTGCTTTTTACTGCCTGTCCTGTTGAGACTAAACTGGGGAGGTGGGAGTTACGTAGGGTGAGATTTAAGAATAGTAAAAAATAGTAAAAATAGTAAAAAAGAAAGAAAAAAAAGAAAAAGAAAAAGATTTGAGAATATGTGAATATGCAAATGCTTTTCTTGATTGGCCAGGGATTGTTTAGTCACTCAACAGGAACTTAAGGAAGGGGCTGCTTTTTTCCAAAGAAAAGAAATCTTGTCTTATTCATGCTGTTATAAGTTCATTTCCTTCTTTCCTTCAGCGGAGAAGGCCTACATGAATGTCCTGCGTGCTCCTCCCTGCTGTGAACCCTCATCTGAACGTGATGAGGAGCCATCACAAATTCTGGACCTGATAAAATGAGCAAGAAGAAGACAAGAAACTAGCCAGGCGTGGTGGCGCACACCTTTAATGCCAGCACTCGGGAGGCAGAGGCAAGCGATCGATGTGAGTTTGAGGCCAGCCTGGTCTACAAAGCAAGCCCAGATAGCCAAGGCTACACAGAGAGAGAGACCCTGTCTTGAAAACACACAGACACACACACACATACACACACACACACACATACACAAACACACATACACACACACAGACACACACATACACACACATACACACACATACACACACACAGACACATACACAGACACACACACACATACACACACACATGCATACACACACACACATACACACACACATACACACACACACACACACACAAAACCCTAACACAAAGAGACACAAAGGCATAAATAAGTGGCAACCATGGCCTAAAAACCCAACTCTTCCAGGCTCCTTTTCTTCCTTCCCAGGGAAACCAGACACTATCGACTGACCCAGAACAGACACCCCTGAACACACGTGTAACTTGGCATCTGCCCCGTCTCCACCTTCCTCCCTCCTGCCACTGTGCATTATGGGGGCCTAAGCTCTCGCTTGTGTCTTAGAGCCGCTGAGGAAGGAGTACTGCCTGTGGCCACACATTCATGACAGCTGCTCTGAAAGAGCTGCCGTCCAGCCCATACCTGCCCAGCAGAGCTGTCTGCAAGTTCCCAGCATCCTTTGTGCCTTCAAGTGCGCACCTTCCCCCTTTGGACTCTTGTCTACACCGACAGTGTAAACGGAACCTTTGGAACTTAGTTCAATGGGTACAAATAGGTTAGGATTCAGGAAGAGCAGAACAAAAACTCATGTATATGGACTCATATTTTTCCCATAAGCGGAATCCTAAAGCTGACTGTTTAGAGTTGTCTGACGAGAACCAGGCTCATTCATCGTTTATGTCCGTCATGTGTTCCTGCTCTGTCATCCTTAGTCCCCACATCCTAGGATCATCTAATAATCCAAAATGGCTACTAAGAAACAAAAAGGAGAGAAAGGAAAGGAGGCCTTGAATCTCTACTTGTCCTGTTTTTCATTTCAAGGAGGAAGAATCCTGGGGAAGTCACCACAAGGTCCCAATACCTCAATAGCGAGAACATAGTCACATAAGGCAACTGAAAGACCTAATTTATCAGTGGAGTTTATTACACACTGTTTTAGCTTCACTTGTTACTGTGATAAAATACTCCAACAAAAGCAACTTCAGAGAGAAGGGGTTTATGTAGCCCACAACTCAAGATTGTTGCCCATTTGGGGACAGCAAGGTGGCTGGAACTGGAAGCAGTTAGTGACATTCCATCCACAGTTAAGAGCAAAGAACAGTGGGTTATGCTTGTGTACTTGCTAGAGCTTGGCTCCCGTCCTCTCGCCTTGGACAGTCTGGGATAATGGTCCCGCCACAGTTACCATGGCCTTTCCCACATCAGTAATGTAACCAAGACAATTCTCCACAGGCCAGCCTAATCTGGACACTGAGACTCCCTTCCAGGAGATTTTACAATGTGTCAAGATGACAATTAAAATGAACCGTCCACACAGGGACTGCAAATAGGGATTATGCTAATAAGGATGAAAGTAGATATCGCATAGATCACTGGTAGTCCAAGGAACGCTTACTCTCTCTCATAAACCACCGGCAGCCTCTCGCCTCTTGTCCTCCTTACCAGACCCTCTCATAGCTATGTCTGTATTTCTGTTGTGTCCCAGGCACATCTGAGCAGTAATGCGTACGTACTACAGCAAGGTTCAGTCTTTCTGGTTTCCTACAGACTCTGTTAGGTGTCGCCAGGCCCTCATCCTCATCCTATTTGAATCCCTGGCACAGGGTCTGGGGAGTTAGTCCTAAGTAACTGTCACATTACTACACGTCTACGAACGTCTCCAGGGTCTGCGTTTTCCACTCTTGCCTCTCTTCTTTGGAACATTGGTATTTTCACAGAGGAAACACTAAAAATATCTGGGAGGTTATTTCAAAAGTACTACACGCCACCACTGTGATTGGTGCCAGTTTTAGGAGGAGCACGTGACTTCAACACGAAACCAAAAATAAGTTTAAAGTGCTGATCTCAGTTCCCACCAAATGGGTCACCTCTCCTGTGGTATGTGTCCCTAGGGAGCTAACTGTCCCAGGTGGGGGGGTGGCAAGGATATTTAGACCAAGCGGTAACAATTTGAAAGGCCAGAACTTGAATGTCAGCCAACCTCCTTTTAAATCAGACTTCCACTTTTTACGAATGCAAAGTGTTGAGGGGGAGGGGGGGGCAGTGGTAAGATGGCAGTTAAAAGCAAAGAGCAAGATGGAGACACGATCACAGCACCACTAAAGTTGCATTTTAATTATACTTATGAGTCTGTCTCTTACTGCTTTTTTGTAGGAGTAAGAAATAAAGAGAGAACATTTTAAATGAAATATTAAAGGCCAGCCCATGAAGAAATTGTACTAATGGGGCATAAAACCTTTTAAGAATTATAAGATTCGTGATACTTCACAACATCGGTGACTTCATTCTTGCTCTTTGTGTCTTTTGTGAACTCTTTCTTTCTTGCCCATGTTTCCTGTCATTGTAATTCAGGACCTTGGGCTGAACCTTGACGCAGCAGCCCTCATAACCTTTACCCTGTCTGTCCCACCTTTCACTGGCTTATACTGAGCCTTAGCTTCTTAGATATCTGTGAGTTAGTGTCCTCATCATAACTTTTCAGGTTCCATCCACCATTTCTTCCTGTCCCCAAGGGCCTCCTCCCCATCTCTGATCACCGTATGACTGAGCATTTTCTGGCTAACTGATTTGGGACCTATACACCCATTAGATGTTGGAGACATAGATTTATGATCCACAAAAATTCTAGGGTCTTTTGAAGTCAGAAGAAATTACTGCATTTAATAATAATGAATGTGAAACATATTCAGCCTAGATTAGATTGAGTGTTGTAGCAAGTCATAAACTATCATTTTTATTATTTTTCAATAAAGGAATAGGTCCATGAAGATAAAATTCCCTGAGTCCCCAAAAGTCATGCTGATATTCCATATTAACTTTTCAAAATATAAGTAAATAAAAGTAAAAATGTGTACAAAAATTAACTTGGAGTGCTTACATTAAATGTGTATTTTTCTTGAAAATTCTCCATTTTTTAGCTTATTCTCTTGGTCCAGGGTTGACCAGTAGTCCATGAAGTGTGAAGGCTTCTTTCTGGGTTTGATAAATCAATGGGTATGGAATGTGACATGTTACTGTGTCATTTCGTTCACACAATCACCTCTTTGATGACTCGGTAAAAGGTAGAAGAGAGAAACTCATGGTTTCTATAAAATACACACCACACTCACTCTGCTATGCTTAAAGACACAACATTCCTTTTCCAGTGCCTAAAACTCAGATTTCTGTGTATCAGGGCCAAATGGAATGTGTTTTAGCCAGCTCCTGGGTAAACATAGAAATGTAATCTTTCTTAAGAGCAGTCTGATTCACACACTAGTCTTTGTGTGTAGTGTCTGGTTGAACATCTATCCATTAGGATAGGACCTGGGCTGGAACCACGGGTACTTTTCTTGGTATTTTAAGTCTAATATTTGAGCATTTACAACACGCAGAACTTCTCTAGATAGTTTTTCCTTCTGGGTGATTTATGCTAATTTGAGTTCGACATTAAAATAATTATAACTATAGTTTTTTCTATTGTAGGGAAAAGGGAGGGGGCACAAAATATTCTCTAAAGAGCTGGCATTATCTTGCAGTTATGAGTCTCATTTTTTTGAAACATAAACATAATTACTGCTTACCAAAATAAAGTTGAGAAGATGAATCAAGTTTTTTCTTTGTACTACAAATTACAGTCAATGCCATGAACTGCTGGTTCGTGCTAACTATTTTTCTATCACAAATATCACCTGTCCCCTCTCTAACATGGTAACCAACTGGCATAGGTTTAAGCTATTTAATGAAGTTTCGTACCTGGTCAGTTCTGTGTCTTCATAAATGTTCCATGACTGTTTTTCTGTCATGGAGTTTAAGGGGGTTGGAGTTGCTGCCTAGCTTTTGGGTGGTGAAGGTCTACCATCCCCCTCTAGAGTGAAGCGTGCCTTTCTCTTTTTGAAGGGCAGGTGGCAGAGTTCCTCTCTCTCTCTCTCTCTCTCTCTCTCTCTCTCTCTCTCTCTCTCTCTCTCTCTCTCTCTCTGTCTCTCTCTCTCTCTCTCTGGATCCTCAAGGAGGGTTCCCTGAGCTTAACCAAGAGTCTCTCTCTGCCCTCTCCATTGGCCTCATCACATCCCTACAGTTGGAGAGATCAATTCTTCAATGTCCTTCCCCAACACACTATTCAGTACAGAGATCCAAGGCGGCTCAGGCTTTAGGCTCTTTTACACAAAGCCAACTTCAATTTGTTACAGGGTCTACCCATGCAGTGGAATTGAAGCTGAAGTGCTGCATGTCACACCATGGACAAGTCTCAGAAGCATCCTACTATGTGAAAGAAGCCATGTATTTCACAAGTGTACTTAGGTAAATGACCCAGAAGAGACAAAGCCATAGACACAGCAAGGAGACTAGATGCACCAGGCTGATGGATTTCCTTTGTAGGATGGTGACATATAGTGGAATTAGATAGGGGTGTGGGTTGCATAACACGGTGACTATACTAAACGTTACTGAATCATATTGTTAATACGGTGAGCTGTGCATCTTAACACATGTATGCATATGTTAAAATGGTTCCCTGAAGGGTCTCCATTTTTGCATGCCACCTCTTGAAGCATGGTAACTAAGAAGATGTACTTCCAAAGGCCTGACTGGGTACTACAGTATGAAGCTATCTCGGGGGGTATGGACAGAGCTCTAAAGTAGAGTATATGAGAAAGAACAAGATGCTGGTGTCTTTATTCATTCATTTGGCTTTTCCTCAGCACCTACTGTGCAATGAGGTCTGTGGTAGGGGCTGGAATAGAGCTCTGCCAACATTTCAGGTGTGCCTCCAGTCCCCCAAAAACATGAAGACTAGTTAGTCTTTTTCATGACTTATTTGATTCTTATTTGTCAAATAAAAGATGAGTGATAACAATACTTTCATCATAGTCACTCTTTCTAGCATAAAGAGTTACTGTGAGGATTACAGAAGACCATGCAGCCATGATTTATATTTCATAAAGTATCATAGAAACTATTAGGGAATGGTACTATATTATTCTAGTTTAATGCTGATTTTTAAAATAACAACATTACATTTTTAGCTGGTTATGAGAATGGCTTGATTGTCTCTTTATAATATGTATTTATGGGAGTGAGGGATGGGCTCCCTACCATAAATGTTCAGTATGACTATTGTGAAAAAGTTAACACACACAAAAGTGTGTTTGAACCAATGTATTGTCCTTCAGATAATGTCACTATTACCGTTGTAGCATATGCTCTTAGGTGGCAGCAATTAAGTGCAAGAATATTGCTTGGGACAAGCTTTATTGTCTATTAGCCACTTAGCCTTGGGGCTGGACTTTGACATCTATGTCTGAATTCCTTGCAACAACAACTACTTTATAATTCTCAGGATTACATGAGGTATTTAATGTATAGCATTTGACAAAATACTAATAGATATTATGAATGATAAACATGATAACTATATACTATACATAATTGTATGCATGTATAATAGCATCCTAACAGGCATTATATGTATGGTATGTACATACATACTAATTAAATGTGTATATATACATATAGTCATGCATATATGCCATAAATATGTCATAATCACACAGAGACATAAATACAACATTTTTGCTTGTTTTCTACTAATGAGGCAGCAATAGACACATCTGTCTTAATCAGTGCCTTAGCTCACTAAGTAACAACTCAAATGAGACCCCCAAGTGTATTATAGTGAAACTTATTTGAAATAAAAACATTCTTTCAGTCACTTCAGAGAGTAAAAGACTTTACACTCTCCATATAAAAGTCTCCAGATGTGTGGGTTTTGTCCTTCTTTGCCTTACAGGAGTGTGAAACGGTTCATATTTTGAGAGATGCTCTCATTCCCTTTTCTAATAAACCGCTTTTGGTCATGAACTCTTCACCATGAATGTAAGATGACCTGTTAAGGGAAGGCTTTGAAAGAACAGATAGAACCATTTGAGCATATTTCACAGGGAATCAGTCACAAGGGGAGAGAGGCAGAATGGGAGAGTCCAGGATCAATGGCAGAGAGGAGCACAGCGAGGCTCCAGGGTCTGACGAAAGCTGGTATGAGAGAACTTTTCAGGGGCCGCGGGACCATGTGCACCTCAGGACTCCAGCTGCTGGCATGGTAAGGTTAGGTGTCTGCTACTGAAAAGCGTGTCACATCTTCTGCTCCAAAATGTCAGCGAAGTCATTTGTTCTCACCATTTACCCTGCTGGGTGATTTGAGGCCACATCAAGGCAAAGGACTGTGTTTTGCATTTAGGCTGGTGTGTAGTAAAAGGAATTGTATGTCCACGGAAAATGAGGTAGGAGATCAGAATATGCAGATTAGTCCAGGCTCAACCAACACTGGCCATGCCTCTATGAGCTCCTAGAGTGGGTTAACTAGTGTTCTCCAAAATTCGTTTAACCTAGAACTGCCAAACCTGGTCTTCTTTAGAATAAGATCCTTGTAAATGTAATTAAGGTTTCAGGTGAAATCCTCCTGGGTTTAGGGTTTCTTAAATGCAGTGACTGGTGTCCTCATGAGAAAGGAAGACAGGGGAAAGAGGCCACAAGGAGAGGAAGACTGAAAGACCATTTGCTGAGGGATGACGGCCTGGGCCTCCAAAAGCTGAGGATGCAAGGATGGATTCTTGCAGAGAGTCTGACCTGTTCATTTGGATTTCAGATTTCTAGACTCTGAAGCTATGAGGCCACAGTGCATTTCTGTTATTTTAAGGTGCCTGGCTTTTTACATCTTTGTTCCTGCAACTCCTGGCAATTAATGCAGTTCCCAGTTCCCAGAAACAGCAAAATCTTAGGGTGGCGTCACTGTTCCCCCTGAACATAGATGATTTAAAGGTGACTCTGAATTAATCTCATTTTGAAAGGATGTGATGACCTTAGCTTTCCAAAAAGGTTACTTCATGCAAATACAGGAGGAGAAATGCCTTTTAATTGTAAACCTTACCATGATCTGTCTAATCATCTTCCACAAATTGGGTATGTGTGTCAACATGTGTTATGTGCACATCAGTGCAGATATTCAAGAAGGTCAAAAGTGCCAGGCTGTGGTGGTGCCTTTAATCCCAGCATTTGGGCGGCAGAGGCAGACAGGTCTCTGTGAGTTTGAGGTCAGACTGGTCTACAGAGCAAGTTCCAGGACAGCCAAGGTTACACCAAGAAACTCTGTCTCCAAAAAGCACACACACACACACACACACACAGAGAGAGAGAGAGAGAGAGAGAGAGAGAGAGAGAGAGAGGAGAGAGAGAGAGAGAGAGAGAGAGAGAGAGGAGAGAGAGAGGAGAGAGAGTGAGAGAGAGAGAGAGAGAGAGAGAGAGAGAGAGAGAGAGAGAGAGAGAGAGAGAGAGAGAGAGAACCAAAGATGTCAGATGCCATGGAACTGGAGTTAAAGATGGCTGTCGGACATCAATGCTGGACCAAATCCTGGTCCTCTGAAATATTAGCAAACTCTCTTAAACACTGAACCATCTCTCCAGCACCTCCTTTAAAATGTATGTATGTATTTAATGTGCATGAGCAGTTTGACTACTTGTGTGTCTGTGCATCACTTGTGTGGTTGTTGCCTGTGCAGTCCAGAAGAGGTTGTCAGATCCTCAGAAGCTGGAATTACTGAAGGTTGTGAGCTGCCCTGTAGGTGTTGGGAATCAAGCCTGGGTCCTCTGGAAGAGCAACCAGTGCTCCGAACTGCTGAGCCATCACTCCAGCTCCACTTCCTGCATTTTAAACTTCAAATATACAATGTCTCATTGAGCTCTGAAAAATGCCATCTTTACTTGATTCTTATGCCTTTAAAAATTCCTGTCTCTCTGTACTCCCTTGCCTGCTGTTGGTGCAGCCTACCTGATAAACACCTATTCTGCCTTCCACTTCTTCCTCAACTCCTCCAGCTAGACTTCTCCCAGACAACCAATGGTGTGTGTGTGTGTGCACGTGTGTGCACGTGTGCATACAATATATTTAATAGTTTCTATGTGTGGTGTGGTACATTTCAAATATGCTTGTATGTAGCTGCACAGGAACTAGAATTGAAGTCATAAACGCAGTTCAAGTCTCGATGTCACCACTCCTGTCTGTGTGGCTGTGGCAGACGTCAGTTGTCAATCCTGCCCTCAGTTGTCCCTGCTAAAACAAATCAGTTTCATTCAAGCATGTGTCACAGATTCTGCCAACCAAGGAAACACAGAGCCAGGTGGTAATCCCTGGATGGGCATCCCAAGCTCATGTTGGACGCTAAGATGTATGAGGAAGTCAGTAAGTGTTCTAGAAGAGATGGATTCTTCCTGGCCAGAGCAAGGAAACACTTCCACGCTGCAGCCTTTGCCTACCCCAAGAGAGGCTTCGTGTGATCACGTGCTGGGTACTTGAGTGTGGCCTTGGAGCTTCATGGATTACAGGACTGTTAGCCAATACCAGCCAATGCACTCACTCACCTAGACTGTTGTTACTTGAGGAAAATAAGCCCTGTTGACACTTCTGTAAATGGAGTGTGCTAGATCTCAAAGCTAAGTTCACTCTGCACTTGTATAGTGACACAATGGAAGTCACTGAACTTCTTCAAACCTCACTTACTGGACATATAAGAATGTAGCTAAGAATCTTGTTTATGGCCACTATTTGGTTGAATCTTAAAAGTGTACACATAAACCTTAAGCACTGTATATGTTTAACATCAAGAGATTACATTTACTAAGTATGCCACATATATTGGCTAAAAGCTTTTCTTGTATTATTTAACACTCACAATAGCCATATAATGTTATATAGAATTTTTTTTACCTAAACCAAACACAATAAAGTTTCTATCTAAAAAATTTTTAACCTGTTACATTTATATTGGTGATGCATTTCCACATATATTTTACATATGGTGCTGGTAATGTTTCAAAATTCACTTTTTTGCATAAGGACATCAAATCGTTCCTATAGCTTGTGAGTCTCTAGGACGTCTAGTCTTCTCTACAAATCATTGTCTGTCCTTACTACAAGTCTTGCTTACTCAAACTTTTTAGTAAGCTATGAAGCCAGAGGTGTAAGACTTTTATCCTTATCCTTTTCCAAACTTTTTTCAAAAAATAGGGTATTATCACTTCTTTTTTTTAATTTTTAAGATTTTATTTATTTATTTTATATATATAGTGCATGCATGTCTGCAGGCTAGAAGAGGGCACCAGATCTCATTATAGATGGTTGTGAGCCAGCATGTGGCTGCTGGGAATTGAACTCAAGACCTTTGAAAGAGCAGCTGGTGCTCTTAACCACTGAGCCATCTCTCTAACTTGTTCTTGCTAGTCCAGTTCTTTTACATTTGTGCACAAGACTTGAAATAGTGTGTCAACAAATACATAAAGGCCAGCTGAGATTTTCATTAGTTTTGGTAAGTCTTTAGATAAGCTTGCAAGAGTTATGATATTAACAATGCTGGCTCGCCTAATCCATGAAACATGGTATGCAGCTCTATTTACTTAGATCCTCTTAGATTTTTTTCCTCAGAAATGTTTTTTTTTTTCAATTTATAGATGCTGTTTGCTTTCCGTGGGACTCATCTGTAAGGCACATATTGCTGCTAATGAAACTGATGTTAAAATCTCAAATTTCCATCACGCAATTCTAGTAAATAAAGATGTAAGTGATGTCGACACATTGATCTATATTTTGGAACCCAGTTCAGTTACCTCTTCTTTAAATATCCTCTGAATTTCTCCAGTGATGATCGCAACTGTCTGTGAACTAACCTGGAGTACATATGGAAGCCAGAAGCCTAGAGGAAAGCCTTCGGGGAGGGGGTGTGTTGGGAGAGGGCTGATCTTAGAATATACGCCAAATGAAAGTAGAGAGGGAAATTCTGGGGCCATAAAGGGTCAAGCAGGTAGTGGAGTGATAAATGAGAAAGAGTTAACCAAAATGAAGCTCTAGCTTCTTACATAGCTTCCATATATGGAAACCTACGACCTTCGACTCAAGTCAAAAACACAGCAAGAGGAGATAATAGAACGTCTGTGATACGAAAGGATGGGGGCTCGGGTTAGGGGGAGAGGGGAAACGGAGGCATGCGAGTTA
Organism: Acomys russatus; assembly: GCF_903995435.1. Taxonomy (NCBI): domain Eukaryota; kingdom Metazoa; phylum Chordata; class Mammalia; order Rodentia; family Muridae; genus Acomys; species Acomys russatus. Next base: position 11,691,767 of record NC_067148.1, on the reverse strand, counting down.
AATAAAACTAAAGATATATTGAGAAGCCTTATGAAAACCCACCAGTTTGTAATTTAAAACTATATTTTTAAGAAAAGGATTTTGAACAGAGATAACTTGGAGGGGCAAACAATGCTGCTCCCAGAAGACACTGGTTAGCACTACCAATCTCAGTGACAGCTAGAGAGGTTACCTCTACGTAAGCTATCGTTCAGAAAGGCCCCAGATACACTCAAACAAGTCAGCCTATCATCATGGCAAGGTCCTATTACTGGATATACTATCTGATTTTGTTGCACTCTGTCTTGAACTGACTAGGGAACTCCCAATGGGGTGGCTAGCTTTTGTTGTGCTAGAAGGCAGTTGTGGGAGAAAAACAGTATCCAACACTGGACCCCGCATGTTACAATTCCAACCTTTGGGGCGAGTTGGGTCCGCTAGTACAGTAATGGCAAGATGATCATGGGGTAACCAACCATTTTCTAATGGCTTTGATTGCTTGTTCCATGCAGGTTTTTCATCCCTGGCTTGTTTAAGCCTGGTCAAAAGTCCATCATGGAGATATCATAGGCCCCAGTGGGGAACCCACTGGTTGTAATTCTCTAAATGGTCACATTGTCAAACTGTCTTCTAAATATTTGTGTTTATAGCTGTGCTGCACTTGACTTTGATCAAAGCAACTTCTTTTTGAAGTGGGTAATGGCTAATGCAAAGGTTCATAACTGGTCAAGGTGCTGAGAATAAATGATTGTGAGGGTTCAGCTATAGATTGGACATTTATATCAACTTTTCCCCCATGAAAAGTTCAGGGAACATTATGGAAGGTAAAGTAGAAAGAATGATGGGAAGAAAGCTGTGATGAAGTGCTGTTTTCTGGACATGCATGGATAATGCTCATATCAACTAACAACACTGCAAGAAAGACCTGAACACTATCAAGCTAGCCAAAAGCCCAGCACATATGGGGATGGGATCCATGGGCCCTTTGCCCAGCTGAAGAACTATTGGTGTTTGATCATTGTTGGGGGTGGAGGGGAGACACTCTTCTTGAGGGACATGGCCACTGGTAGGTTGACCATGCCACAGTGGTTATAGTCAGCACTAACTAGCCTCAGAGAGTTAGTAAGGATAATAATGATTATAATAATAAAGAGAGGACATAAGGTCAGAAGGGGGATGGGGTGAGGTTGAACGGAGGTGGTGATTGGTGGACATGGTCAAAATACATTGTTTACAGGGATGAAATTTTCAAAGGATGAATAAAAAAATTACTTAAAGAAAAAAGAAAAATAAGTCAATTAACAAATAAGAAGAAGCAAAGGATGATGAGGTTCCAGGGAAGAAACAGAAATGGATCTCCATCTAATTTCTGGGGAAAAGTGGATCCATGATTTTGTCAAAGGGCTTTTGTGAAGCTACTAAAATGACTGTGCTTTTGCCTCCTTTGAGTGTTAATATGGTGAAAGTGTTGGGTAGCGATCAAATGTTAAACCAACCACACTTAGTACTTTTCCCATTGCTGTGACAAAACGCCCTGGTGGAAACAGTGGAGAGGAGGAGGGTTGCCTAGAGCTTCCTGCCTGCTGCTTCGGCTGCGTCTTTGCTTCTGCTGAAACTGGTTTTCATCTGTTGTTGGTCTTCCAGTTGACTGGTGTGGCGGTTGAAGTCTTCGATTTGAACCTTGCTTTGTTTTCCTTAATATTCATCATTTAGCACTGTATGTGTTTCCTTCTGAGAACTCCTCTAATTCCTCCTCACAAATTTTAATGTGTTGTGTTTCCACTTCTGGTCCATTCCAAATACTCTCCAAGTTCCCCTTTGATTGCTTCCTGGTCCCATGAGTTCTTTAGAAGGATGATGCTTAGTGTCTCAGTATAAGGGGACTTTCCAGAGTGAGTCCTTTTTTTATCTCAGCTATAATTCTGGTATAATCTGAGAATGTGTTTTGTATGATTCAGATCTTTTAAGATCTATTTAGCCTCTTTTTTATAGCTCCGAATTCCTATGTAACTAACTGTTCTGCATGCATTTTAATGCTGATGGTGTAGAGCTCTGAAAATGTCAATTAAGTTGCAGGACTTTTTCAAACTTTTAAATCCTTCCCGAAATTTCCCTTATTAATTGATACAAAAGTATCGATTGATATGTTTGGAAGCTTTGTGATCATGCACATAAACAGCATTGTTGTGGCCTCTTGAATTGATTCCTTCTGCATTATGAAATAACCTTTACTTTCCACAGCGAGAGCGTGGCTCTGAAATTGACTCAGTTTTGCTGTTAGCTCCATCGCTCTAGCTATCTTTGGGTCTCTGTGAAGGCAGGATGTCTTCCACACTTACACTTTGACTTACTTATATCCTTATAAAGTATATTTCTCACAGGCAGCAGATTGTTGAATCTTGCTTTGTAGTCCAATGGGCTCACCTCTGCCTTTTTATTGGAGTGTTTAATAGTTGTCAATGGCTACATAATGAATTACTCTAACTGTGGCGTGCTTGCAGGAACTGCTTATCATCTCACAGCTCCTGTGGGTCAGGAAAGCAAATACTGCTCCAGCAGTGCCTCTGGCTCAAGGCTTCTAATGCAAAGAGAAATTAATAGTTCATCTTTTAAAAAAGAAGAACAGCAATCCATCATATTGCTTTATATTCTATTCAGGTTTATTTGTTAAGTTGGGATTTTTATCATCTATTATAAGCAATCTTTTTTCATAATCCTCACTTCTGACTCATTTCTAACCCCATCCGATAATTTCTGCTTTTGAAAATTATAGGCCTCATCGGTCAGAGAGCAGACTGTCTCTTAAACATGCAGAAATCTGCCCTGGAGAACTCAGCCTTGCACTGTGGCAGCTGAAATGGCAGCTCTTTCTCAGACACCCCCAAAGACCTGGTGCAAACATGAGACTTTGACTTATGCATGTGCCGAATATTTGAATTGTGTGGGACATTCTACTTTGATGGCAGGGATAAAAATCATGTTCATCACTCAAAGATACCAGTAGTGTCCGTCACACCCAGAGTTTCGAGCCCAGTGTGGCACCCAGTGAAGGCTGATGGCAGCACTGTGGTCCTTGTCCTGGACCTATCTTCACCACGGTTTGTGCTTGCTATATTCCTATTGGGCCACACCAATACGTAGTCACTGTGTTCTCTCATAAGCATCCTTTTCCTGAAATACCACATCTTGGTACCAATTCTTTTAAAGGATGGATCCCTTGGCTTTAGGCCCCCAACACCTGCTCCTGTTTACCAAGCAGGACAGTGTATTGAGAAAGTGGTAGAAGCTCGTAAACTGAAGGATAGCTGAAGAACAGGCTGAAAAGAAGACAGCGGTCAAGGTTTGTGAGAGAATAAGAATGGATGTCTATCCCTTCATCAGACTCCCAGGCTTGGATGGGTCAGTGCCAACCATCTTCAATATTGGTCTAGCCAACTCATGGGCATTCTAGAGAAGAGCAGCATGCCTATGGGTGGTGCCACAAAAGTAAGAGAAGTGATTAATTAAAAGGACACTAGGTGCCATTGTTGAAAAAGAAAATTGTAGAGCAGGGAATAGAACCTAGGCAGGAAGGTAAAATAAACAAAATTCTAACCAAATGTTTGCATGTATAAACACAGCAGCACTTAAAAAGCATTATGTGTGATCCGTAGTAGCTGTTCTTGTGTTTCCAGTGATGAAACTCCTGGAAACAGGTCCATTTTCATCCTGTTTCAGAGACAAAGCTGTCGAGCGAAGTTTTAAAGAACAAATCACCTGCGGCTTAGGAATGACAAAAGTCCGTGTCGCAGACATCTGGGTCAGTGCTGATCTTGCCTGTCATGCCTACGTTGCCAGAGTGTGGCATGCTCTGACTCAAGATGGAAACCCAAATTGGAGCCCGTAGGAAAGCGTTTCTTCTGCTGTTTGCAGTTGCAGGTAGGTTAGTGGAAATTAAATTTTTGCAGTAGCTTACCTGAGGCTATAAAGGGATCATTAGGTTTTCAAGGATTCCATAAATTTTCTGAAAGCACTTTGGTTCCATTTGGAAGGAAAAAAAAAAAAAAACCCCAGCGTGGGAATATTTTGATCACAGCTGCAGAGCGTGAAACCTTATTTAATACCCAAAGGTCACTGCGCTGGCTTATTGGGAGAACATGTCGCTTTATGTTGAGGGGTAACAGGCGACAGTGAACCGCCTGCTGCTATTCAGGCTGTCTACCCTCCATCATATTGTTTCTTCTGTGCTAAGGAGTTCTGGAATGAAACCACATGACAGCTGTGTCCATCCTCCTCCCCCCACCCCCGCCCCGAATCTTCTCTGGAAATAAGATATACGTCTCATGTGGCTTTCCCAGCAAAAAGCGTTTGAAATAAATAACTGCCCCATCTGTTGCCATCCATCAGCAGTCTCTAATCTCTGCTGATTTCTCTGTGCTGGTCCCACTCGGTGGCAGGCGGCTGAGGTGTGTTGGAGCACCCTGGCAGCTCTTCTCAGATACCGCATACTCTCCCAGTGTTGTTAGTTGAATGTTATGGTAACACATCTCTTCTGTCTACTGCTTTGAGCAAAGCTAGGAAAGCTGCTGTTTAAGGGATGGATGTTCGCAGTCCCTATCCTGTATGAACGCTTTCAGGAAGATGTCAAACTTGACTTGCAGGGACAAGTAGGGCTTATTGTGGAGGGAGGGGACAGCAAAGCTGTAAAGAGCAGAACTCTGTAATGAAGATCCAGCTTACACTGGGGGCGGCAGTGAGTGACCTCTTCTTTAGTCCTGTGATGTACATTTGTGGGGATGGGAGTATGAACGTGTGTGCATGTACATGTAGGTATTTGAGTACATATCCAAAGGTGTGAGAGAGAGAGAGAGAGAGAGAGAGAGAGAGAGAGAGAGAGAGAGAGACAGACAGACAGACAGACAGACAGACAGACAAAGACACAGAGAGACAGACAGACAGACAGATAGACAGAAAGAGAGACAGAGAGAGAGGCAGAGAGGGTCAGAGAGAGAGAGAGAGAGAGAGAGAGAGAGAGAGAGAGAGAGAGAGAGAGCATGTATTCATGTATTTTGGGGGATCTGTCATGGATCAGGAAGCCTAGCTAACAATGATAAGGACATTCTTGTCTGGATCCTGGAGTGATATGTGTGGGCTCAGTTCTTTGCAAACAGAACACTTTTCATTCACAACTTCCCTTCCCCACTGGACAATGAGGTCTGCAACTAGCTTCAAATATAGGTTTGTTTGAACATCAGTCTTTAATAGAATGGCCTTGTTCGGGTAGGAGAGGGAGCACAGAGAGAAATAAGGGTAGAGATCAGACCTGGGGAGATCGAGGGTGAAAGGACAGAAGGCCTGCAGAGAAAAGAGAAACTGTGGGTGGGGGCATCTCTGTGACAAGCTGGAGACATAGGACAGGGTTGGCTTCTGGGAAGATATGAGGGGGACTATAACTGACATTCTAGTAGTGGGGGTCATGGAGACTGAAAAGGACACCCTCTAATTAGACAAGACTCCTAGTAGAGCAGGGAGAACACCAATCCACCTACAAAAACTTTGATGCAAAACTTACCCTGCCAAAGACATGCAGGGATAAAGATAGAGCAGATAGAGCAGAGATTGAGGGAATGTCCAACCAATGACTGGCCCAACCCAAGCCCCACCCCATGGGAGAAATGCAACCCCTGACACTATTAATGGGATTCTGCTATGCTTGCAGACAGGAGCCTAGCAGAGTTGTCCTTGGAGAGGCTCCATGCAGCAGCAGTTCAAAACAGATACCAAGACTCACAGTCAAACATTGGGCGAAACATAAGGAGTCTAGTGGGAAAGTGGGGGAGAAAATAAAAGAACCCAGAGGGGACAAGAGCTCCATGAGAAGACCAGTAGAGCCAATTGACCAGAGCCCAGAGGGGCCTGTGGAGTCTGAAGCACCAACCAAGGACCGTGCACGGTCTGGACCTATGTCCTCTACATAGATGTAGTTGATGGGCAGCTCAGGCTTCATGTGGGTCCGCTAGTAAGGAGAGTTGGGGGCTGTCTCTGACATGGACACTGTCGCCTGTTTTTTGATCACCTCCCCTTGACAGAACTGCCTTGAAGAACTCATAAATTGAGATAAGTGGGGAGGGGGCATCTCTCCCTTTCTGAGGGGATGGGAATGGAGGGTGGGGCTTGAAGAAGAGGAGGGAAGGGCTACGGCTGGGATGTAAAATGAATAAACAAAACAAAACAAGAATATTCTCGCTCTAGACCAGGCCAGATCCTCAGGTTGGACCCAGAAGCTTGAGTCTGCACTCCTCAGTGTCCCAGCTGAGTGATACTTTCTGTACTGGCTGAGGTTGCAGAACCCTGTCTCACCCATGAACTCTTCCCTTGCTTAACTGACTGCATTATGGAACTGGAATGGATTGATTCATACTTGTTTTGATTTATTGAATTTTTAAAATATTTTACATGTAGTGTGCTTGCTCTTAATTTACAAAGAATATGTATGGGATGATTAAATCTGCCCATCTTTAAATAATGAAGCACACAGTAAATTAAGTCGTCCTTGGCTTATACAACATCCCTGATTAAATTTTGGGCAAGCTGACTTGTCCTCAGGAACATGGAGATACTTCCACGCTTGCAATTAGCATGGCTAGTTGTGTCTCTCTCCTTCTTGGGCTTATATGGATGCAAAACAATCTGTAACATTTTTCTGAGCCAAGAGGACAAGGCTCAGAGACACCCTGGCTCCATGGATGCCCCTTTCTTTGTTTTCCTCTTTGGCTTTTCTCGTAGCTCTAATTTATATTATGTTGCTATTTTTTTCCATGTGTCCCTGTAAAGCCTCTTAAACCCTTTATGGGACAAGGTATATGTTATAAATTTTCAAAAGTACATAGTATGAAAAAAAACAAAATGAACTATACACTCTATATTTAAGAACAACTGACTTTTTTCCAGCATCGTGGGAGATTTTAGCTTATTTTAAAGTTGAAGGGACTTGAGGCTGAAAATGGAGGCACGCAGCCAGGTCTCCAGGATACCAGTCCTCTGTTGTCACCACCCTCTACTGTGTGGATGATTTGCTTTGAGGATGTGGGGGAATGTGTTCAACGATCCCAAAGGAGATAGCATGAAAAGAAGGACCTAGCACTGCCTCATTTAACTCCAAGTCCAGATAGAAAAGGAGTCAACGCAACACCGTGATCTCCAAGGAGAGTGAGTCCGTAATTCACCACAGCAGTGAGGAGACCCCTAGGCAGCTGACCAGCCCATGCACACTGAGCTATGTCTCTATGTCATGCATCAGAAAGAAAACAGCTCTGCTTTGCCAGGGTCAGAGAGAGGAGTCTGGGAGATTAAAGCAACCTCTTACAGAGCTGCAGAGCAGCCCGGAAGAAGCCATAGGGGCATGGATGCTCATCTGGATTGTGGGGTACAGTAGTGCTGAGGGCGATGGGGCTGTGGTGCAATCACGTGAAGTAATGCCACTGCGAGACTGGCAGACAAATGGAATTAGGCAGGGAGTTCTTCTTCCTGTGGATTTAAACCAGGGATTCTAAATTTAAACTCTCTTTTTTTTTTCCCCCCAAGGGAAAAATGTTCTCTATGAAGGAAAATGCCCGTATGTTTATAGATCTTGGTTTGAAGAACACCAATGTATGTTATACTTTACCCGAGAATCAGTGCTGTTTGTAGGGGGACGTCATGTGCAGCTGTGTATACAGAAAAGTGTGTATGGTCTGTGTGTATGTTCTGTCGTGTGATGAATGTATGTGCGCAACATGTGTGTAAGTTGAGCACGCCTTTAATCACAGCACAGCACAGGAGACAGGGGCAGAAGGAGAATCTCTGTGAGTTCGAGGCCAGCCTGGTCTACAAAGTGAGCCTAGGACAGCCAAGGCTACACAGAGAAACCCTGTCTCGAAAAACCAAACCAAACAAACAAAAAAAAGTTTACGTAATCGCATACCTGTTGTGATGGTATCTGTATTGAGTGTGGTATGTATGCTAGACACGTGCATATGGCATGAAATGGTATGTTGTTTGTGTCTTTGTGTCTAATATCTGTGTGGTGTGTGCAATGTATCACCACACCTGAGTATGTTAAACCCAGTAATTTTCTCAGACCAGGAGCTAGCATGTCTGTAACGTCTTTCGTTCACACCCTCCATTGAGGCTGTGGTAGAGGACGTCTGGGAATGATCTGGTAACTGTTGTGTGTTCTGTTTCAATCTGGTGTGCAACGAGACTGGTGTGGGATGACTAGCCTTTAGGTGGAGTGACTCAAGGCAGATAGGGAACAGGCTCGCGTCTTTCCCAGGCACCTTAAAAAGAGCAGGCCCGACAGGAGAGAAGAAAACTAACCTTTGAGCTACAGAAATGCATCTCTCCTTTTGTGAGACAAAGATGTGAGGCAAAGGAAAGTGGTATGAAGTGGGAGGGGTGGGGGACAGATCCTCGGCATGGTCAATGGAGGGCAATGCTGTGGCCCTTCGCTCTGGTGACAGTGTTTGTATTTCTGTTTCTATGTTGCCTTTCCCACAAAATGTCAAGAGGACAGGCAAGAGTCACGCATGTCTACAAAGTTAAATTTTATAAGAGATATAAAATAAAAACAAAACGCTGTAATCCTGCAGCCTGGAGGCAAAGCCCTCTTGTAACCAAATGAGACTTAGACAAGTGCATTGTGTCCAAAGCATGACCTGGGGCATCTTGGTAAAGTGCGTGTCCTTACTGGGCACATTTGGGTTCAAACGTGATCATTTGCATTTCTTATGAGTTCTCAGGGCATGAAGAGGCTGCTGGGCCATGGTCTACACATTTTTGGGGGTAGAAAAAAATTTACTATTAAAAAAAACTTGTGTTTTTTTCATAGATTATCTAGCAGATTCATAATGCATGCTTTGTCTCATAGTCCGTGTCTTTATCTCTTACTGTACAGCACTGTTTATTTGTTTGCAACTATGAAAGATACCATAATATCCAACTTATATGGCGTAGTTATCACCTGCCAGGAACTGTTCTCCATCCCTTATTTGTACTAAATCATGTAATTCTCACAGCTTTCCTCTAGGGCAGCTCTTATTCTTATCATCCCCATTTTACAGAAAAGAATATTAAAGGGAAATGAGGAAAATATATTTCTATTGATTCTGTTGTCTTTACTATGATTCAAATCTAATATATAAATATATTAATAATAATTTTGAAATAAAATCTAAAGCTTTTGTTCTTTGGGAAAAGTCTGTTAGGCTATAATTGCCTTTATTTTTAAAGGTTAAGTACCAACAGCTTTGTCTGATGCAGCCAGAAAACTTAGGAAAATTGCCCAGCCTCACTTCAGCCCACAAGCATGTCACACAGGCTGTGAAGATGGTCCAAAAATTTTTTTAGATATGTTTATTGTGTGGGGTGGGGTAAGCATGCTATGGCGTGAGGGTGGCAGTCAGAAGATGGCTGTCAGGAGTTGGTGTTCTCCTTCCACCATGCGGGGGCTGAGGATAGAACTCAAGTCATCAGGCTTGGTGACTAGTGCCTCCTCCTGCTGAGCCAGCTCGCTGGTCCTGGGCAGTCAAGTGTCTAGGTGACCATTGGACATTATGCTTTCCTGCTCAGACAGGAAGCAACAGAGAACCAACAAACAGAGAATCAAGAGTTACTTTTCCTACCTTCATAAAATTCGCCTTGCACACGGAATAAACAGCTCTGCATTCTAACTGCAATAACACAAGCGAGTACTGAACTGTGGGCCCAAACCATGTACTTATGGGCTTCACTGAAGCAGGAGAAGAGCCCTGAAGCAGCTGAACTCAAAATTTTCTTTCTTTTATTTTTCTCTGTTTTTTTCCTTTTTACTAATTCATTCATATTACATCTTGATAGTTACCCCATCTGTTGTATCCTCCCATTCCTCCCTCCCTCCCGCTTTCCCCCTACTCTCCTCCCCTATGACTGTGACTGAGGGGGACCTCCTCCCCCTGTATATGCTCATAGGGTATCAAGTCTCTTATTGGTAGCCTGCTGTCCTTTCTCTGAGTGCCACCAGGCCTCCCCATCCAGGGGACATGGTCAAATATGGGGCACCAGAGTTCATGTGAAAGTCCTTAACTCAAACTTTCATCCAAAGTCAATTTGCTGTGACAGAGGTAATCCCCATCATATCTTTTTTGGGAGGGATCCTAATTATGCAAGTGAAGTAGGACACATGGCAGACCATATTCTGAAACAAGTGATGATCGACCTTTTATTTGGTGTCTTTGTCCATTGAGAGATTTGGAGCAAATATTATTGGCTTGGTGAAATCAATCCTATTGGTGTGTGTGTGTGTGTGTGTTTGGTTCTCTCTCTGTCTCTGTCTCTCTCTGTCTTTTTGTCTCTCTGTGTCTGTCTGTCTGTCTGTCTGTCTGTCTGTCTCTCTCTCTCTCTCTCTCTCTCTCCCTCCCTCTCTGTAGTAACTGGATTCAGTCTCAGTCTCATGTACCGCAGGTTGTCCTGGAACTCCAAAGTTGAACAAGGCCATCCAGCCTCAGGCTTCCTAGACTGCCTACGGCATCAGAGTCAGTACCTTTGCTTGGGTAAAAATTCACCGTTGACATCATGTATGCCATGCCAGTCAGAAACTCTGATAGACAGTTACATACTTTCGATGATCTTTAATGGGACAGAAGACTATTACTTGAGTGAAAGTATAGGTAAGAGACTCTTTAAACATGGGGTTTCAAAATGGAAGCGGTGTTTTTAAGGTCTTTGCAGGTAGGGAAAAAATATACCTCTGAAGAACTAGTCAAATAGGGTTAATACAAATTACTTTTAAAAGTAGATATAGTTTTAAAATAGAGAAACTGAGAAGAAAGAAGAGATGAAGAAACCCCGAGGAGATTAAAAACAAAAACAAAAAACAAAACAAAACAAACAAACAAAAAAAAAAACAGAGACAATTAAAAAGGATGGCAAGGTAAATTAAAGATTTATTTATTATGTATACAGCATTCTGCCTGCAGGCCAGAAGAGATGGTTGTGAGCCACCATGTGGTTGCTGGGACTTGAACTCATGACCTTTGGAAGAGCAGTCAGTGCTCTTAACCTCTGAGCCATCTCTCCAGCCCCGGCAAGGTAAATTAAAACGAAGGGAAGGACTTCAGATGGCAGCCATGCTCCCACACTGCTTGGCTGGCATGGCATCTTAGCTGACCCTGTCTATAGTGTGCTTGCCTGGCGTTGGGAAGACCTGTGCAGCCAGTGCACATTCAAAGCCTGATTAATCCCTGCCATTTGCCTTGGGAAAAGTGCTCTAGGAACACGAGCAAACCAGCCGGGAAGCAGAGAGCATGATGCTGGCCCTTCACTGCCCGAGACTCCTCAAGCCTCCCGCTTTGAATCAACAGAACAGCAGAGAAGCATCGCGGTCCTACAACCCTGTGGTAGTGGTGGAAGGACAGTGAGGCGATTCCATATGTGGGTGATCAGTCTTTATCGTGTGGTTCGGCTTTGCCAAGTGTGAGCAAGGCATTTCCTCTGCAACAAGCCTACGCGCTTAGACAGTGAGTGTCCTTTTAACACTCTTAGAAGGATTTTTGCTACTCTGTCCTGCGCACATGTGATCATAATGAGGAAAACGAGCCACCATCTTCAGTGTATTATAGTCAACGTCTCAACTGTAGCCAAATAGCTGTCATTCATCTGTCCATTCATTCAGCAAATACGTTCTAAACGCCTGCAATGTGCCAGCTGCTGTTCGAGGAAGTCGAGACTCAATCATCAACAAGGACGACAAAGTCCCTGATTATGAAGCATTTACTATGCAGAAATCCAATGGGAAAGCTGCCTTTTTAGCCTGGGACAATCTAATGGATTTACTCTCCGAGTCACTCACAAAGCCTTTTCACTTTTCAGAGGATTTCAAAAACTCTTAACGAGGAAACACTAGTAGGGGAAAAGAAAAGATCTTGGAACAGGGCTCAAAGAAACAACGAAAACAAAAGGCATGATCCCAGGGCCAACTGTAGCTAGGAGCATAACTCCCTCCATGCAAGAGTGCATGGCTTGCAGCCGGGGACAGTTTCCCAGCTAATGGACATTTCAAAGGCTACAGAAGACCTTTTTAATAGGATTATACTTAAACCTGTTTTAGATTAAATTCTCTGCCAGTTTGACATCCTAGTAACCTAGCTAGATTTGTATTTCTGAGTGGGAGAGACAGAGACAGAGACACAGAGAGAGACAGAGAGGGAGGAGGGAAAGAGATAGAAAGCGAGAGAGAGCGCACGCGCGAGAGAGAGACAGAGACAGAGACAGAGAGACAGAGAGAGAGAGTGCTTCCTGAAAGAGCAAGGAGACAGACAGAAGACCCTTCCTCTCCCACTGAGATGGGGAATGAATCCTGAGAAACAGGAAACCTGCCCCTGACGTGCTGTCTACATAGTTGGAATGCATACGGAACATGCACAGAGCTACAAGCTTCCAGAGCCCTGCAACGCAAAACCCCACTGGCCAGTTTTTCCTAAGACCCAGGGTCAAATCTAATATTTCTGCATGAACATCAGCAGCAAGAAATATTCACCTCTAGGTGACACAATGGTCAAGCCTTGGACAGAATTGAACGCAGAATTACTAAGAACGTTGCCTTTAGCTTTCGATGGCTAATCTAATGTTCCTTCAGAGTCTGAGGACAGCTGCTGAAAGGAGAAATAAAAAAATGCAAATTTGTGTTCCCACCTGGACATGGGAGGCATTAGGAACAAATGCAGAACTCGTCAAATGAGAACACATAAACGGTGTTCTTTTAAATTTTGGTGGATAATTCTCTGAGCCCAGAGCCTGTCCCCAAGCTCGTTAGCATTCAGATAAAGCTGTCATTCTCCCCCTAGACTCTCACGGACATACAAAACTCGATGAGTCAGGGTCCAGGCCTTAAACCCATTTCCGTATTGCCGCTTACCATCTGAGAGACTAACCTGGAGAGGACAACGCAATTTTGAAATTGGTTTTCTAATGAGCTCAAGTTCATGTGCTTAAAACAAACTGTCTGCAAGCTGGCTGGAGAGCCAAAGAGACCTAAGTGTGACTCTGTGGCTGCCTGAGATTGCTGATTCATTCCAGACGGCTTCCATTTGCAGCCTCAGGAGCAGGTCATCGTCACTTGCGGTGCTTCATGAATTTGGCTTTGTTTTCACTATTGGGGGGCCTCATCTACACTGATTTATTTACTGCTGAACTGATTCTGTGCGCTGGAGTTGCTCAAGTACAGACTTGAAAACACAGCTGAGTTAGCCCTGGAATGAAAGATGGCACCTAACATTTAGCGCTCTCTACTAGAGAGAGACATGAACTGCGGTCACCACTCTCCCAGACATGACGTGACAGAATCTGCTGCACCAATGTGACACATTTCTCTGGCTGATGGTATACATAGGTCAACAAACACATCTCATGGCTGCCTCCTTTATACATTGGGTAATGAATGGCATGGGCTCAAAAATTCTAGTTCTGTCAGTAGTTAACTTCCCTGCCTTAGATCGCTTATCTGCAAAATGAGGCAAATCCTATTCTGCTTAGGGAGCCTCCATAGACGCAGCGTGAGATAGGCTAGAGGTGTGTGCAGCTGTGCATGCAAAGTTCCTTGTGTGGTGCCTATGAGAAGTAAGGGTTCCATAAACGATAGGTGTGGTTATCACACCCGTTTCTTCAATTCCTGTATCCCAGGGATTACGAGATGCACCGTGATTGATCGCACCGCCACGAAAGAAGAAAGAATTCCCCGAGTGCCACCTGTGCAACTGTGAGGTCTTTCTTTCGCTACCACAACCTTAAACTTTTAATTTTACGTTTATCAAAAAAGGCTTAGGCTGAACTAGATTCTTAGAGAGAAAGCATCTGGGCATGTGAAGGAGGAGAAGAACAAGTGAAAGAATTTGGCGAGTAAATCGCTAAACTTGCATTCATTGTCTTGACAACAGTGTGTGCAAGCGTGTGTGTGTGTGTGTGTGTGTGTGTGTGTGTGTACATGTGCACAGGTGCAGGTTCATGTGTGCATGTATGCATGTAGAGGTTTGAGGTTGCCACTGGGTGTCTTTCTCAGTCAATCTCTGTCCTATGTTTTGAATGCTTATCGCTGTGTAGGAACCGGGCCCGACTGGGCTGCCTGCCTGTCTTGCTGTTTCATGTCCTGTTTCTAGCAGCTTCCGTGTTTGTGTTTATGTTGGTTAGCTAGTCATGTTTACTGCTCTGAGAACGCACCCCTCCCCTCCTCGAGACTTTTCCTCCTGTGCTCAATCACCTCTTGAGGGATTTCACCTCCTGTTTTGCTGCCTATAAGAAGGCTCTTTGAACGCTGAATAAAAGCTGCTGCTCTCTTAGCATGAAGGACCCGCTGTGTTATTGTGTGTGAGTTAAATCTGCAGTCCCTTGTCCTTGACTCGGTACCGTGGTGGCACGGGCGCTACATCACTGGACGCAAGGCTCACTGACTCAGCTTGGCTGGCTAGCCAGCAGGCTCCTGGGGTCTTCACGCCTCTGTCTTGCCGTTACTAGGGTTATAGCGCCTGCTGCTGCTCTCAGCTTCTTCCTGTGGGTGCTAAGGACCTGGATTTAACATTTGTGTGGCAGGCCCTTTGATGATGGAATCAAATCCCTGACCCCATAGATGGCTTTTAACACATCATTGCTGGTGGGATTTTTTTGTAGAGCTTCTCTGGGCATCATCTGCCTGGTGGTCTTTGAAATCACCAACACCGTTTGTGTACATTTGCTCATCCTGCCCAGAGATTATGAAATGATGCCAAAGTGAGGTTTTCCTCTGACAGCCAGAGACGAACATTCTCTCTCCCAGGTGGATTAAAGGTGTGTGCTACCATGCCTGGCTTTTTGGGTGTTATGTCTAAGTGCATGCTGTTGTGACAATGTGATAAAACAAAGGTCAATAAACAATCCACCTGGCAGAAGCAGGTGGATCGCTATGAGTTCAAGGCCAGCCTGGTCTACAAATCGAGTCCAGAAAAGAGAAACCCTGTATTGGGGAAAACAAAACAAAACAAAACAAACAAACAAACAAAAACGTAACACCCAAAGTTGGTGGGTCACAACTGAGAGTATAGAATTTTTCTCTGTCAGCTTTTCTACTTTTTCATATGAATAAAACGATATGTATCAATCAATATCTCTAGTCAAAATGAGATAGAGAGTTAGACACTTTCCTACAGACTCTAAGTATTGATTTTAATGGTTCCCATGACAATCAGACACATACTTATTATATCCATTTACCAAGCGTCTGTTGAAAGTCTGCTATGCGGGTGCATTATGGGTAAGATTTGGAGTATAGAGGAGTAAGTCTCAGACACAAAGCAAAGTAATAGGGCCAGCCCTGGGTGAGCCCGGGAAAACAAATCCTGAGGGCAGTTGAAGAGCCTTAGCTCATGTGACTCCATTTTGTCAGCAGGCACCATTTGGAGCCTGTCTTGCTGGAAAACCACAAACTGTTCCAGGAAGGAACCACCCTAGGCTAGAACCAATCAAGTACCTAACATCCCCAGATGTCATTGATAGGTTGCTTAAACATTTCGCAGTCAGGCTGGACCAATCACCCAGCACTGACCCAACCTTGCTAAATGTCAACCAATCTTGTAACTGCCGACCTGGAAATTCCTGTTCCTTGCTGTAACTACAATAAAAACCCTGCCTAAGGATGATTTGGGGCTCTTGCTCAGGATCCACTATCTCGGTGAGGTTCAAGGGTCCAAGCTTGAGCGAGAATAAAGGCTCCATGGCTTTTCCATATGGCTTCAGACTCCTGGTGGTCTTTGGGGATCTAGTGATCTGGGCATAACAGCAGTAACTGTGTGGTGTGGTATCCCGTAGCATGAAGGGCATTTTCATGGTTTCTGCTTGAGTGTGGGGCAGAAATACTATATATTAGTGCTTCAGGCCTGCATTGCCAACAAAAGAACATTTCTCACACAGAAGAGGCTATGTTTTCCAATATTTTTTCCAATTTTACTTTATACCTCCAGCTTTGTCCCTTACACTGAGAGATTAAAATCAGTCCACCCCCACTCCCCACCACACCCTAGACTTTCTTATTTATAACTTCTGTTTTCTCCTGGCAATTTTTTGCTTACACTTAAAGAAAATTTTTATATACTATAGATAACAATCTATAATAATTAAAATCTTTTTCAAACAGATTCTCTTATCACTGAAATTCAATTTTTTTTTTTTTTTTTTTTTTTTTTTTGGCAGGCTTTCTCTGTGTAGCCTTGGCTGCCCTGGACTCACTTTGTAGACAAGGCTGGCCTCAAACTCATAGTGATCAGCCTGCTCTGCCTCCCTGAGTGCTAGAATCACAAGTGTGTGCCACCACGCCCAGCTTTTATTTGAAATTTGTTAGTAGCAACTTGTATATTTGAACACTTTTAAGTATTTCCCTAGCCAAAATGTAATGCTGACTTTTTTCTTTGTTTTCTGGGTAGATGTGTTTTGAAAGGTTTCTCCACCTAAGGTTATAGGCTGAAACCCTCTGAGGGATTTTCTTCTAAAGTTTTCTATTTTTACATTTAAATTTGGAGTCCAGATTTGGTTTTGAATACAGCATGATGTTAGCACAGAGTTTTCTGCCCCCTCCCACCATGTACAAATTTGAATTTGAATGCTTCCTCAGAGTTTCTTTTGATGCCTACAAATGGGTATTAACTCAGATGACTGCAAGCAGGCAACTCCCAAGGATCCCAGCTGATGAAGAAAGGTAAGGCCACCAACACAACCGAACTTCCCTTTTAGTCTTAAGTGCTAGATACTTGCTTCCAAATATCTTTAGTAAGTTGCAACACTTTTTGGCTCTCATTAAAGAAACATGGGACATGGATCTCTGCTTAGAAATATGAAAAGTAATAACTACCAAGTCTGATATCTCTTCCTTCTGTTTTTTTTTCCTCTCTCTCTCTCACCCACTCCTTCTCATTCTCTCTTTTTCATTTTATTAGTGTGTGTGTTTCCCCAACTGAAAAGAAAATACATTCTGTATAAATTACACACACACAGACACACACACACACACACACACACACACACACACACACTGGCGCGCGCACACACACACACCATCTGACCCATGCTTCAGAAAGTGACAGCAGTGGCATTTGTGCTGGCTAGTTTTCAGTCAACTTGACACAAGCCAGAGTTATCCCAAAGAAAGGAACCTCCATAAGATCTTGCTGTAAGCATTTTCTTAATTAATGATTCATGGGGAGGACCCAGTGTGTTGCGGATGGAGCCAGCCCTGGGCTGCTGGTCCTGGGTTCTACTATAACATAGGTTGAACAAGCCATGAAGAACAAGCCAGATAGCAGCACCCATCCCTGGCCTGTGCATCAGCTCCCGCTTCCAGGTTCCTGCCCTGCTTGAGTTCCTGTCCTGGCCTCCTTCAGTGATAGACTAACATGGAAGTGTAAGCCAAATAAATCCTTTACTCTCCGGCTTGCTTTTGGTTGTTTTGGTCATGGCGCTTCATTGCGGCACCCAATACCCTAACTAAGAGCGTTGCAGACACACATCCTCTCAGCTCAAAAATGAGGGAGGCCAACATGCTCTGACAACAACATCTGATAACAGCAAATCTCAGCAAAGGGCCTGGGTTACTGCCTGGTAGTCCCTGGCTAGTCCTTTACCAGACAGTGAGCCACTCACTCCTGGACCCATCGCCGTGACCAGGGAGGCAAAGTCTTGACTGAGAAGGTTGAGTCCTATCCTCAGCCCAGTGACCCAAGCTTCAGAAAGTGACAGCAGAAGAAAGATGGCTAGGGTTGCGACTGCCAAGACAGTCACTGAGACAGTCTTTTCCACTTTGTGATTTGCTGCAATCAATAATGATAAAAGCAACACAAGCATTTACATTTCCCTATTGACTAGATTAGATTTTTAGACATAAAATGTTGTCTTTCTCATTTTTTTTATTATCTGGTACTTGCATTAAATTAATTTCCCTAACCTCAGTACATAATCATTGATTGAAAGCCTGGGTTTATGCCATATGATTTAAAACAGGCTGTTTAACTCCTTCTTGCTGACAATTTTTCATCTATAAAATGAGGCCTTTGACTTTATGGTCTTGAAAAGTACAGAGAAGACAATCCAAGACCAGAGAGACAGGAGGCAAGGCTCTAGTTTGCCAACACACTACCTTAGTGGGCAAATAGGTAAGCTAGGGTCATAGCCTCTGCCCTGAACGCCCTCTGTGTGTGACAAGTAACAGTAACCCAGCTCAGCTTAGCTTAATGGACTAAAAAGGAAGATGGTGCCAGTCCCAGTATCTGTGGGGTCGATATACCACACTACACAAAGACAGATGGAACCAGGCTCTCAGAAACTCTGACTGGGCACCTGAAGCTACTGTGGTCTGTGTCCCTTTTGTTCATTGTGATTTCTTCTTCTCTTTGCCCCTGGGGCCTCATTATCTTGTGGTAAGGAATGGGCTTTCCAGAAAGCCTCAGTTAGCAATCCTAACCCAAAGGTCATAATACTTTTATCTGGATACCCTGGAAGATATATATATACACACACACACATATTTACATATGTGTGTGTGTGTAGTGTGTGTGTGTGTGTGTGTGTTAGAATGGTTATTGTGTGCATGTTTACTCTTGTGGCCAAAGAGATAGCATCTTTTAAGAAAAAGAAAGTGGGGTAGATGGAGAGGAAGGTTTCCAAACACAGCAAACTAAAATCCATCCTGTACTTAACCTGACAACCCTATGTAACAGAGTTTTCTATGGGGCAAAATTAATAGGCGCTGTGGTTCACTCCCTTCTTGTGTTCGTTGCCTGGTTGATCACTGCCGTGGGTGTGAGCAGAGAGACAATGGGCATCACTGCCGAAATTTGCCTCAGCTTAGAAGATGGGGCAATCTATTGTATTTTTTATATTCTGCTTGAGAATTTCCTTCTTAATTTTCCTCCTAGTTACTACACCTATTCCATAAGCTCAGGAAACTCTAGAGTTTGTGTCTCTCATGGATGTGAGCTGTGGGTTTCAGGGATATCACAGAATCTTGGAACTCTAGTGAAGTGTGGAAGTCTTGTCTAATCTTCTCATATAACTTATAACTTTAGACAGACTGCAAGAATTCCATGTGTGGCCCTGTCTATGTGATGAGTCCATATGGACTCAGGATTTAGGGAAGTAAAGGAGAAATACAGGAGAGGAAGGAGATGAGGAGGGAGGACTGGAGGGATCAGAGCAAAGAAGCGTTACTCTCTGGGGAGCCAGCAAAGATCTTCAGTGGAAGTGTGAGCGGGTTGGGCAAAGCTTTGTAGAGATGTAGAGGCATCACTGCAAGGTACAGGACCAGATGGAAGTAGCTCAGTGGCAAAGCCGTGGCATTAATGCCACAAAACGATACTGAGGGCTTCCTGAGTGGTAGTGGAGGGAGGAGGGTAGGAAGGATGGGAAGCAAGTCAGTAGGCATTGGGGATTGATAGCTCATGCTCAGCATCACTCATGAGTCTGGGAGATAGCTTAGAGGTTAAGAGCACTGTCTGCTCTTCCAGAGGTCCTGAGTTCAATTCCCAGCAACCACATGGTGGCTCACAACCATCTGTAATGTGATCTGATACCCTCTTCTGGCCTGCAGGTGTACATGGAGGCAGAGCACTGTCTGTATAATAATAAATAAATAAATCTTTTTAAAAAAATGAGTCCGGATTCAAACTTTAACCAGTACATATCATCAGTTCCTCTGCTGTCAGGAACCTGCCGGCAGCACATGTATCGGTGTTTTTAACGCTATGTTCAAATATTCTGGAGACGCCACACAATTAGTAAGTGCATCATGATCTCGCCATTCTAATGATATTTTTGAGTGAAAGTGCTTCTCACACATCTGTCCTCTTATTGCCTATTTTTACTGTGGGAATTAGAGACACAAGGATAATTCCTCCATGGTGCCAGTTTAAGTGATTTTTTAGAAACTCTACCACGATCCAAATTCATTATTTCAGCTCATTTGATTCCCGTTTTGATTACATCTCTGGGATAATGTCAGTAAAGCTCTGGGTGAGGGTTAGCTGGCATGCCCTGGCTCACTTGCAGCTTGAATCTCCTTTTCACCTGCCACAGAAGCTAGTGTGGCTGAGGGGGCGGGACCCGACTTCCAACCTACCTAATGAGTGCTAGTTTAAGGTCCTTCAAAATGGAGTCTCAGCAGATTCTGTGGTCAAAGAAATTACAATTAGGACCAGAAAAGAACTTTGCACTGAAGTTGACCATTGCTGAGCAACTTCCCGCAGTGGGTATGAGCTAAGGACAGAAGATTTAGACTGGATTCCTGGTTCACCCACTGCTTTGTAGGTTCCTTCCTGAGCCTTGGTATTTATATGTTGGAGGCAGAAAACAACCAGCTATTTCACAGTGTTGACCTACAGAATGCATAAGAATGAAGGAGGGCACTTAACCCAGGGCTGGGCACCTAATCAGGACCCCATGCCTTTGGAGCCAGGATTGTTAGCCACTGCAGCTTGCACCCCACACTTAGTCGACATAGACTTTTCAAAGTTCCAATCTTTCATTCACTCCTATAGGCACCTATAGGCACTCAGTTCTTCATTCAGCACATTTGACTTCTGACCAGCAAATAGTTGCCCGAGCATGCGCTACAAAATAGGCAGCACTCTAGCCAAGGATGTGCACAGGGCTCTCACTCCCTGACTGCCCCCAATAGGCTGCATCTGCTAGATGCGGGGAGGGGGCGATGACATGACACGCTTTGGAACAGTTTACATTATATTATCTTTCAGAGTAAGCAGCCCCTGGCTTTAATTCATCTCAGCCCCTGACTTGTGCGTGGGAGGGAGAGCCAGGCAGCTCGTTTCCAGAGCTGATGTGTTCAGTTGCTGTGTGTGGAACTGCCGAAGGCAGGCAGGCTGGGTTACTGTCCTGGGGAACATCTGCACCAGGTTTATCATCTTGGCGCCTGAGAACTATGTAAATACGTGCAGACCCGTGACAACCTCGGGATTTTTCTTTCCAAATGTGCCATCAATGAATAACAGCACGAATGAACAAAATCAACCAGACAACAATTTAGGTGGAAAGTAAGAGTGGGAATTACTGTCTGTTTCTGGGGGGCTCTGGGGTAGAAATTCGTTCCTGTCACTGTAAGACGACAAAGCTTCTGGAAACACAATGATGTGTAAGATAGCTTTAGCTTTAGGACCAGACAAAACGTGTTTTGTTTTTGTAATGCACAGATTCAAGTCTTGCCTGGGAAAATTACTGGCAAAAGCAGCTTCTGTGAAAAGACACGTGCGCACACCAGCAGCAGAGGCGAAGCGCAGCCCTCGGCTGGCTGAGCTCACAGCTCTCTCAGGCCAGGAATCAGTCCCTCCATTTCAACCACTGGTTACTTGGGATGAATTCAACTCGTGTTGTCTCTGCGAACGCTCCAGTGGCGCTGTCTCCTTGCAAACAATTCAATCTTTTGTCTTCAGTTGCTATCTTAGAGATGTGCACGGGCACTTATTTTGGACTGTCTCCCAGAACTCAGAAACTCTGTCTTCGAAGGTTGAAAACATGCCTGGTCATTTAGTCTGACTAGACTTTAAAAGGCATCAAATACAAATAGATTCTGGGAAATAAATCAACTTCAAGCTTTTTTTTTTTAACTGCTGAAGGCTTAAAATAATTCCCAAAAAGGCTAATTATGTCTTTCTTTGCTCAGTAGTTGGCTTAATAATAAGCACCAAACATATGGCAAAGCTTGGGCTGCGCAATCCATCATGGCCTTCTGCTGAGCAGCAGGGGCATCGGGCTTAAAGGAAATGATATGCAGAAAGCTCACATATATTAATAGCTATAGAACCTATCATGGCCAGGAGTGATAACTGCTAATTTGGCTTCTGGATTCTGAAAAATTCTTCAATTTGCTAGCAATCAAAGGGACATGATGAAAAATAATGGTGGCAATTTATTTTTCATTTATAAGATTAAGGGAATAAAATTTTAACTGCATATACTTATTAGAGGGGATGGGGGCTGTGTGACACTGTGTACTGGTGGGGGTCAGAGGACAATTAGTGGGAGTTGCTTTTCTCTTTTCGCCATGCAGATCTTAGGCATCTATGTCAGGCCGTGAGGTCTGGAAGTGAATGCTTTTACCTGCTGGGCTTCTTGCTGGCCCCAAGATGAGAGATATTCTTTAATGTTGAGGAAGACTTGATGAAGCAAGCACATTCCTGCCTTATGTTGAGGAAACAGATCCTCACAATCTTTCAGGATGGCAATTTGGCCAGAGGCTCAAGAGGCACAGAAATAGTCACATATTCTGAGCCAGACATCTTGTAGCTCAGTGAGCCTTGAGACAATAGCCATTTACTATGAACACTCAAATCAACACTGTTTGTAAGAGCAGGCTACGCAGCGATAGAATGACTAAGTGAATCGTATACACCCACCACAACATTCTACGGTACATTATATAGTCATTAAAACTCTTGGTGACAAATATTTTCAAAGGCAGGGCGACACGAGAACAGGACACAGGTCAGTGGTTACACCTTATCTTGACCGTGCAAAATGAATGACATGGTCAAAGCCTAGCGGAGCTTTAAAGGTGTTATTTTTAAGATTGTACCAGTTCTGAGTCCAGGACAAAAGTGGAAAATTGTGTGTGGGTGTTACACACTGAGCAGAGGGATGCTCACCCTGAGGTGTATAATAAGCATCATGTGGAACTCTTCTCTATCACCATGGCTACCTGTGCACGCTCTGCTTCCCACCATCAAGACAATGTGCCTTTCAACTGTAAGCCAGACCCAATTAAACAATTTCCATTATAAGAGTTACCTGGGTCAGGGGCTGGAGAGATGGCTCAGTGGTTAAGAGCACTGCCTGCTCTTCAAAAGGACCTGGGTTCAATTCCCAGCACCCACATGGCAGCTCACAACTGTCTCTAACTCCAAGATCTGACACCCTCACACCAATGCACATAAATTAAAATTAAATAAAATATTTAAAAAAAAAGAGTTACCTGGGTCATAGCATCTCTTCACAGCAATATAACCCTAAGACACATACGCCAGCAGAACAGCCCACAGGTAGACACAAACAGTGTTCTGTTTAATGTCAGTAAGGCAACACTGACCTCTACAAAGCTCCTCAGCTAATCTGAGTGAGAAGCATTTACAGAGCCCCACTGCGAGCTCAAGCAACCGTGACAGGTGCAAAAGGGACAGATAAAGCCCCACTATGTGCTGAAGCACTGTGACAAGGGAAGTGAGAACAGTAGCAAGCAACACAGATGCAATTCTACCCTCGTCATCACCGTGCTGACTAGGGCCTCGTTTGCCTTCATTACAGCAGCCTGTTATGGTTTCAGAACAGAGACACTGAATGGGATATACATGGCGAATGAATGGACACTGCAATGTCAGACATCTTTTACACTGAATTTTTCTTATATGACCCTAAGCATATATGGTGTATTAGACACAGCTGCCTTGTGCTGTATGGAATGACAGGAGTGCCTAGCTGGTCCTCACACCCCACAGCTGAGTCTTGTAGGTAAGCCACAGAAGCCTAAAGGAACACCTATAGGTGGCTTAAAGAAGGAAGTCTGAGGATTCCAGATCTAGAGAGGAAGAGGGTAGCTGGGAAGAGCTGGAGGGGCCAGTGAGCTTTCTCACATGGCACCTGGACATCGTAAGGCAGAACTAGCCTCACTTCACTGACCCTGGGTTCAGTTCAAATGATTAGTAGTTCAATAATAAAGAGAAAGCTGGAAGCCACACATCATGTCTCCAAAACACACAGAAGAAAAAGGAAGATATGTTATCATTGCTTGCATAGTCCACTAAAAGCCCTGCTCTGAGGCTGGGGAGATAGCCCAGGTGGTAATCTGCTTGCTATACAAGCATGAGGACCCAAGTTCGATCCCTTAGCATGGATGTAAAAAGCTAGAAAGAGCGACACCCACTTGTAATCCCAGAAGTGGGACCCAGAGACAGGAGAATCCCTGGGACAGAGCAGTGAGACCCTGTCTCAAAACCAATGTGGATGGATCCCAATGAACAACAGAACACTGACCTCTGGCCTCTATATGTACATATACATCTGTGCGCATGCACCTTCACACATGGGTACCTGAACATACATGAACACATACAACCATGCACACAAAATTCTGCCTTTACCCCACACTCATGTTATTCATTTATATTTTTCTACACATTATCGCCCTTGGTTGTCTTTCCCGTTGGTATTCCTGTTTCCTTCCCTTTCCTTCTCCTTCCTTGTCCTCTCTGAGTACAGGTCTTGTCAGCCAGTTTAAGTCAAGACTTGTCTTTTGGTTTGGAGTAAGAACACGCATCATATACTGGTCCAGCATGTCACACAATCTGCACGACAACTTTACCATGTGTAAAAGCATCATCCTTATTAGGCAGATGTATTGTGCTGTCAAGACCTGTCTAGACACGGCAGCAAATAGCAGTCTGAGTTCTGAATGCAGGCTCCTGCGGAGGACATAAAGGATGTCAGGACTCCTGCCCACTTGGTTACCTAAGTGACGCTCCACAAGCATCCCTTGGCCCAGTGGTTCTCAACCTTCCTGATGCTGTGACCCTTTAATGCAGTTCCTCATGTTGTGGGGACCACCAGGGATAAAATTATTTTCATTGTTACCTCATAACTGCAATTGTGCTACTGTTATGAATCATAGTGTAAATATCTGTGTTTTCTGATGGCCTTGGGTGACCCCTAGGAAAGGCTCATTTGACCCCAAGGAGGTCATGATCCACATGTTGAGGGCCACTGACTTAGAGTGTGGGGCCTTGTATTAACCCATATGGCACACTACAACTATCAGGAAACAGTCTACAGGACTGTATTACTTAAAATTACTTAAGTTTGCTGAGTCTAGCTACTCAAGCCACAAAATGGGGATGTAATTAGACATTAGACAATGCTTGTTAGCTTTAGCACAATGCCTAACACATATTATGTTCTGTATTTTTCCCTATCACAAGCAAATATTTTGTGTTCATGAATTTATTTGTCCATTCATAGATTAGACTGTAAATGCTTTATACCAAGGGAAAACAAATTATAGTCCATAGATTGAATCTGGTGCTCTGTTTGTTCTTGTAAATAAAGTTTTATTAGAACACCACCATGCTCATTAATTTACATAATCCCGTGTTTTCATGTTATAATAGAAGAGTTGACTAATTGCAACAAAAAACATGGCCTAAAAAGCCTAAATTGTCTACTCTTTGACTTTTTTTTTTTTAACCAAACAGTTAATTCCTGAGAGAGACACACTAGATGAAGCAGCAAAACACAATTCAGTTTTGTTTGCTTTTGTTTTGTCTTTGGTAAGGTTTTTGTTGTTGTTTTCTTTGGCTAGATTTTAGAAAAACACCTGTTTTGTTTATCAGGACTTAATGGCCGTTCTGTTTTCCCAGTATATGTATAACACAGGGCTAAAGCTTGGTGTAATCATTTAAATATCCACAGATACACAAAAGCCTAAAAGACGTGAAGTCTTTTGCAGTTTTGTCCATGCTTTGTTCTTCACTCTGTTATCCCAGCTTTGCTCTCAAAGGCTTCTTTCCTAGATACCGACACCATTTATTGTGGAAGCAACAATACTTCTGCCTTGTCCTGAGATGAATCAAAATGAGACGTTATAGGGGATTAGATGGTGGAAGTTGTAGCTTTTGCAACGAAGCCATAACCCGGCGGTCTGGAGAAATCTCCAAAGGATACTAAATTAATCAACCAAAGCTTATTGCATGCTTTCCTGACCACCTGCGGCTCTTTCTTTAGCGTGCTTTGGATGGAGTTTCTCTTCTGGGATTGTAGCTTCCAGAACAGTGTTACTGTCATGCAGATGGCACGTGGACAGTGACTGGCTGGGCAAAGGGTCTCGGCATTCAGAGGTCTAGTGGATTGTCCAGATACTGGCTGGTCCAGAGTAGAGAACCCATGCCTTGAGTAATGACGGCCTAAGACGACAGGAACAGAAAACTGGTTCACCATCTTGTATTGTGTCAGAATCAAAAAAGCCAGCCCGGATCCCAGAAAGAGAGAGAAAATTAGATCTCGCTTTAGAAAGATAGCTGAGGATGAGAAAGAGCGGACCAAAACACTGATGGCTATTCTGCATAATTTCCCACCAAGGGATTTCTCCCAACTAAGGTTTATATTGGGCAAAAGGATCACAGATTCTAACCAAACAGGGACTCCCAGAGTGCAGCCAGGAAGCAAAGAGACTGCTGCAGAGAAGTAGAAACAATTTAGTTTAATGTAAAAAGCTGTCTTGTCTCCAGCATCCATCACATTAATTGTGACAACAATTACTTTTCAAGGAGAGCACTTAACTAGAAAGGCATAATATCAGAGTCTCATTAGACAACATGGCGGGAGGGAGAAGGGAAGAATGCTGAATCCAGAGCCACTGGAGGAGCCCAGACTTGGGGGAGGTGCTTTCGGATGATGGAGAAAAAGAAGGAAAAAACAGCCCTCTTTAGATATTACCTCTGTCATACTGGGAGCTTTATTCATCATTACAGATTGGAAAGCCATCTTACAAATATGTTCACATTTTTCTTATGATTCAACTAATTGAAGGGTTAAACAAAACAAAACAAAACAAAAAATACAAACGATGAACCTTTGACTCTAAGAAAATTGGTTACTCTATAAATACTTGGGTCATTTATAATTATGTTTTATCATTTTATTTTCATCATTAAATTTACTGACTAAATTAAAAAAAAAAAAAAAAGAGCCCAGACTTGGTCCTAAGGCAATCTTGGTGTGCTGCTCAGACTGGCAACTCACTTTTGTAGATGCCCGAGGACTCGCTCCCTCTCACAGGACCTCCCCTCTCACTCTTCAAATCATCTGGGCCTTACGGTTGACTTTGTTGAGGAAAGGGTGACCCTCAGCTGGCGGGCTAAGGCTGTCTGTGTCTTTGCTAATGATAGATTTGACTAATTCACATTTATGTTGCTTGCTTCTAAAGGATAAAGGGCCTTTGCTTGTTTGGTTGGTTGGTTGGTTTGATTTGTTTTCTTGTTGTTTTGTTTTGTCTTTGTTCTCTTCAAAGCTCCAGGTTCTTTCCCATGTACCACCAACACAAACAAATA
This sequence comes from Acomys russatus, assembly GCF_903995435.1. NCBI lineage: Eukaryota > Metazoa > Chordata > Mammalia > Rodentia > Muridae > Acomys > Acomys russatus. The sequence goes on along the minus strand of NC_067148.1, from coordinate 11,664,678 downwards.
TTTTATTTCTCCTTTACAATGTCTTCACCCTCCACAACTGGGAAATTGTGGAGATGCCTCTGTGGATAACATCTGGATATTGTTTTAAATACAATAATTTTTTTTCATGTTTTCCCAGGACTGCCCATTATAGTTTTATATTTTTACAAGCAGAAAAGCAGGCAGATCCATGTTTATGCCTAATTCTACCACTTGAAGGAGGCATGAGCATTGTCACTTCCTATCTCTCCATGTCACTTAGTCTCTTTGTTTGTAGGTCTGATATAACACTACAAGAAATCATAGAAAAACAGATCAATTTAACCAAGTTATTTATCCAAAGAAAAAAGGGGAAAAAACAAAGATATTTCTGGCACACACATTTGTAAGAAAGCCTTTGGAGGTTGTTTATAATACACGCATGTAAACTTTCTCCTTTTGGTGACATAATTTGACTTTTTCCTTCTCTCCCTCCCCTATTCTTGTAACCCTTTCTCCTTGGATAGCAGTGCCTTATAGATAAAGCTTTACTTAGTTCTCTGCTGAGGTACGGGAGAGGACATGGTGGGCATATTAGAACTGTCTGGGGTCCCACACACATTCTCAATCCCATTACCGAAGGGTTCTGATTCAGTAAGTCTAGAGTGGGCCCTGAGGACACTGTGCTGTGGAAATAGTCTCCAGGTGGCTCCAATGTCCACACTTTTCACTCCATCTCGCCTCCCACATGAGAGCACTACTTCGAACTTACGTGGACTCCTCAGACGATCTTCGAAGCCATTCTCAAGAAACCTGAGATTACAGCCACAGCCTTTATCCTATGGCAGCCTGTGTCTACTGGGTGCCTTTTAATACTTCTGTGGATCCAGGATGACTGTCATGAGTAAAGGATATGATTGGTACCACCCTTTGGAAGATCCTCTACATTTTCTATGCTAATCAAGCATTTTAATATCCAACTTCCAACTCTATTTGCAGGCTTGACCCTCATAGTTGAACAAAATCTGTCCCAAGTATTCCAAGTATTTTTGAGAATTCTGGTAGTTTACTTTTCTTGTGCTATCTTTCCTCCCTGGGTAATGCTACTTTCATTAAACTCTACTGAACCTGTTGACCCTCACCAGGGTTTCCGCAGGGATCTGTTGCTGTGTCGGGCACCTGCCTCAGATGCTGTGCCACCTTCCCAATCTAGCAAAGCCCAGGGCTCCTATGTTTGCTCAGAGTGTTCTCTTTCCCACACTGCTCTTGGAGGGTGAGAAGGAATGCCTTTTTCCTTTTAGTGTAAGGCTCACTCAGAGGGACACCGCTAAAGCAACGCTGGCCTTGCTAATTAGCAGACAAAACACTGGGCGTAATTTTTCGGCCGTGAAATTAGTAGTTTTTCTATATATGTACTTGGCTAGATTCTAACCAGGGTGTCTGAGATTCTTTCTTGTCATTTCCTGATTGTGGATTGAACCCTGTGGGGTTTCGAGTGATGAGCAGGTAATACACTAAGCTTTAGGTGTGGGCTAGCACGCAGCTCTGTACACACACACCAAATGATTTCAAAATGAAATACCACAGTGATGTAGGAAACTCTGGTGTACATCCAAGGGACAAGCCTGAGTGGTCAAGTGTTCTGCTGTGTACTTAGGATTGCCCGCCCCTTCCACGTGTAAGAACGCGTACACTGATTGAAAGTATAGGACTCAGTTCCCCCTTCTAGTGTGAATTCTGTCTCGTAGAGCTCCTCAGGGTCATTTAAATAGTCATAAGGAGACAGTAGCCCATCCACTCTGTTCCCCAATATGCCTAACTGTGGTGTTCCGTACACATATAGCTCTTGAAATTTAGCTACCAGACTAGTATCTGTCTATGTGTGCACACGCGCGTGTGCCTGCTCGCAACTCTCCTGTTTTACATTTCAGCCAGATTAATTTCTTCCCACAGACCAGGCTGGTCAATCTTCTTCTAAAAGTTAATTATTAAATTTGAGGCTCAATGGCATTATCACATAAAGCTGAGCTGGACGAATCACTCACTATTTATCTGTTCAAATCAGTTGACAAATAGATTCGGAGCGTCAAAAGAGAAGCCAAGTTACTGGCAAAGTTGGTGTGGGAGGTGACAGGGTTACTGTCTCTCCTCCTCCTGCAACTTTATCTTTCCCACCAGTGACATTAGCCAGCTGGACAATGAAGACTCCTCCTGAGGCTGAAACCCAAGGCAGCTAGCAGGGCTCCACATGAAGCTCGGCAAGTTCCAAAGGAGACCTAGTGAGCCACAGCAGAAGTCATTTGCATATCCCCTCCCACAATTCTAGAGGCCTTGGTCTTTCTGGCTGCGGTCTTGCTTCTGAGGGTTGAGATGTAGCCAGGGTACCATCCATCGGGGAGACTTTCCTCCACCAAACGCTCTCCATCAAATACGACATCCTAGGAAGTTCTGACTTCCCTGCACTCACGCTTTCTGTCCTTGGATAAATACGAAAGAGAAGGAAAAAGAGCTCATCTGTTCTAAGACTACAAGCAAAGTCCAAAGGAGAGCACAGTCCAGTTCAACCTTCTCTTTGGGGTCTCTCCAGCGGTCTCCCCGCGGCCCCAGGCAACTTAAAGCTACTGTAGGCTTAGCTGAGGAAATTCTTCCTCCCGTCTCTAAGGCCTGGTAAACAGGATGCTGGGGCCTGGGGACCTAGAGCTAGCTGTCAGGCCTGTCCTTCTAGACCAGTGGCTCCCAGCCTTCCTAATGCTGCCACCCTTTAAGACAGTTCCTCATGTTGTGGTGACCTCGCCACTTTATACCTGTCACTTTGCTCCCGTTGTGAGTCGTGAGATAAATATCTGATATGCAGGATATCTGATATGCGACCCCTGTGAAAGGGTCATTCAACCCCCTAAAGGAGTTTCGGTGACCCACAGGTTGAGAACTGCTGATCTAGACGTCAAGTTAGTCAGGACAACAGGAGGTAACTTTCCCCGTGTCGGGCCCGCTCCGCCACTGTGAGAGTTTAGAGAATCTTGGCCCTAAACACTAGGTGACTATTAGAATTGCCATTTGCCAGAGCCAGCTCTTGGAAACAGGTGCCTAAAGAGCCAGTTGCTGCATACCAGCAGCCATTCAGAGAACAGGCCTAATTGTCTTTTTGCTTCCCTTGGGGACCAGTATTTTATCATAGGCCAGCCTTGTCTCAAACGCCTGTTTACCTTTCCAAATACACCCGCGTTAATCAGCATTAGCATCCACCTCATTATTAGAGGATGACGAAACTGAGTGTGCCATTTTAGTCTCCCGCATGATGGGGTTTGGACACAAGCTTGGCTGCTTCTAATATAAATACTAGTGACTGTTTTGGAAACCTGACATTTGCTTGTCAGACTCTTTTCTTAGTGGCTGATTGTTACAGTCGCAGAAGAGCTTATTAAGGAATGATTATCTCATCTGAATCTTTAATAGTCTTTGGCCTCTCAGAACTAACACCACAGGATCACATCCTGTAAGCCCAACAGCTCTTCTTTATTGTGCGGGGGAAACAGAGGCTCAGAGAACTGGAGGAGACGCAGCAGAAATGTCTCATTCCCTGTGCACTTCTCCGACTGCAAATTTTAATCCCGCAGCCGTCTTCCCATTGCTCACATGGTTGTGCACTTTTTCATAAGAATGTGCACTGATTTCCATTAGATGCGTGAAAGTCTGCTTCTTGTCACTTCTCTGTGGAGTCTGGGAGTCAAAAATAAAGATGGAAAAGCAAATCATTGCAGATTAAAAGCTGAGTCCTGAGTCTGGGGAGTTGGCTCAGTGGGAGGGCTAGCTTCAGAAGTTACAGAAACAGAGGGCACAGCCCTGTGCATGTGTGTAATCCCAATGTTTTCAGGGGCAGAGACAGGAGAGCATGGGAGTCACCAGGACTTGCTGGCCACCAGCCTAGTTCCAGGCTCTGTAAAACACACACACACACACACACACACACACACACACACTCACATTTAGATATATCATAATTCCCTTGTGGGCCATGCCAAGTGCGTGTACCAAACCTCTGATGCACTTACCACCCTATTCATCCACGACACATTGACGGGGAGCTGGGTTCTTCCTAGGATTGAAATATTGATGGTAAAATCCACTACTAGCATTTAGGTAGATATCATTGTTTGAATGTAAAGTTTTGTTTCTCTGGAATAAATGCCCAGATTTTTTTTTTTAATCTCTAAAATGTATCTGACCTGGTTCTCACAGCTAGCCTGGGCTTCTGAGCTTAGCTGACCTGGTTCTCACAGCTAGCCTGAGCTTCTGAGCTTATCCTCACATTATCACTAGTGACTAGTTATTCCAACGTGAGCTCGGAAGCTGGAATTCTCCAGTGGCAAAGGCCCCTGCTTGTTCTTGAAGGTGACCCCATTAGAAGCGGCTTCTCTCCATACCCGGAAACCATATTGCCTGCCCTGAGGTCTACCCGATATTTGACAACAAGGATTTTTTTTTCTTTTAGCTTGGGTGTTTTTTATCTAAAATAGCTGAATTCTGAACACACTGACTTTGGAAATGGATTCAGATGTCTGTTCTCCTACTGAAGAGGGCCATGCAGTGACCAAAGACAATCAGGAATGCACTAGCGCCAACTGGGGCTGAGCAGGAAGTCTACAAAGCCCCGAGGCTCGCACTGACTAGTTGCCAGGAATCCTTCCTCCCCATAAGCTGCAAAACAGCTGCTGCCCCACAAGACTGTCTCTTCCCTCCCTTCCTTACCAGTCACGATTGATTCACGCCTGGCCGAGTGCAAGGCCACACCACGTGCCTATTCATTTGCAAAGGGCAAAGTCCAACTTTGGCATCCCCAATATCCAGCTGGTTACAACCTAGAAAAGCAAAACAAGAACAACTGACTCCCTTTTCTGACCGGTTCATTTTTAGTTCAGATGAAACACATGCAGCTTTTATTTTGCCAATGTTTACCCATAGAAGAGGAGATGAAAAGACTTAGCAACTTAAACTTAGGGTGGAAAAAAAAAACTTGAAAAAAAAAATCTAAATCCATCAATCCCCAAATGTGCATTTCAGAAGATAGGGAGCCAGGCCAATTTAACAATATGCTAAATAGGTTAAACATTTCATCTTTGAATTAAATTCCTCAAGAGTGAAGCTTGAAGATTTTCTACTCCAGAGAAGACAGGAAGTGCTCTGGGTCCACTGTGAGAGCTGTGAGTTGGGCCAGGGCAGGCAAGATCCACATGACCCAGATCTGCCACTTCGTCCAACTAACTGCAAAGAAATGGAGCCTCCACATTTCCCAGATGCTGAGATGCTTCTCCATAGTGCTCTGGTACCAAATAAGTAATACAAAAATTATGACAACAACAACTGGCATTTACTAGGTGCTGGCACAGAGCAAAGCACTCCACGGGGGTATATCATTGGCTCTGCACGGTAGTCCTATAAGGTAGGTGTTACTCCCTGATAGATAAGACACTGAGGCTGAGACAGGGGGGAAATAACTTGATTAAGATTCACAGCTTTTAAGTGATGGATCCAGGATATAAGCCAGAATGCATAATTATAGATTCCAAGTTCTAAACCATATGTTCAGCCCCTTCGCTCTACTTTACCACCAGAGTCATCTTTCTGAATAAAGTACTGTCTCTTGCTAAATATAGTTCTCCTTTGGCAAGTATTGTATGATATGACCAGACACCAATTCCGGTGTCACTAAGTTTTTTTAGACCCTTGACCCATTCTAGAGAACTGATAGAAAGAAGTGTCCATGGAAACAGGGGAGGAAAGATAGGGGGGCAGAAGGAAGACAGTAAGGTTGAGGAGGTGCTTTAAGACCCTACAAAGAGGCTGCAACCAAGATCCCCACATCTGCTCCTAAGCCTGTCTGAGGAGATCCAGAGAAAGCCCATGTTTCCCTTCCCTCTGTCAGGCATCTACCCCTCGCAGGACGTGCTGTTCACCGTGTAATTCTTTTAGAGCATAACTACCTTCGCTGGGACTTCCAGAAGGTGCTTGTGCACCCATCCACATATGTCTTTGGGTTTAAAATGCCATAAAAACCCAGCCATTTTACTCCATCTTCTTCAACAATCCTGGGTGAGCAAGCAGGCCACTTACAAAGGAAAGGGATGCATGGGTTGCAGGGTAGCACTGGGGGGCTGCTATGAGCCAGACACTGGCCAAGCTTGATATACAGGATCTCACTAAATCTTTCCATGGATTTTCTTAGGGATGTAGATAGAAGGGAAAACCAGTATCCTGAGCCTCCATCCCCACTGTGGCCTTAAAGCCAGGACTCAAACACATCTCCACATCCCAAGGTGCATTTCTTTACCAGTACAAGTGCCTTGGGAGACACACCGTGTTGAAATTAAGACAGTACTGGAAGGGGAACAGGGAGGAAGTTGATGCCTCTTGCACGTCTTAGTACCGCATAGGAAGGAAGTGGGGATATCGGTAAAAGTGTTAGCAGAAGGAAGTTAGTCTCTCTGTCCAAGCGATTTTAAATGTCACACACCTGCCAGTGATCAACAGAAAAAATGACTTGGGTGTCACTTGAGAAGTGAGCACACATGCTCAGGTCTCCTTCAAGGTAAAGGCATGTTTATTTCTACAAAATTTGGTTGGCCCCTGCAGTAGTCAAACTTATCATCACTAAGGCAAAATGCATGACAAGAGCAGCCTATTGGCAGGAAAGACATATTTCAGCTCAGGATTTCAGACCCTTCCGGTCATGGTCATGTTGCTTGGCCCTATGTTTGGAATAGGTAAGGGGAGCCAGTGAGAGACTCAATAGCCTCTTGCAGGGGACAGGATACAGAGAGATGAGGAGAAAGGCTAGTTTAAGATGGGGCCTGTTGAGACTGATGCTCTAAGGATGAGGCAAGGACAAGACCCAGGTCCCCTGCCCAGATGCAGCCCATAGCTCAGCCTCCACATAGGTCGTCTAGTAAGGGGACCAGGCACTGTCTCCAACGTGAACTCTGTTGCCTGCTCTTTGATCACTTCCACCCTGCTCGCTCCCGCTCTCGGGCTAGGCCACAGAGGAAGGGGATGTAGGCAGTCTTGATAGGCTGCAGTCAGTGGGGGAGGAGCCACCCCTCCGCCCACTATCCCTGTCAGAGAACTAGGGAGGAAGGATGGGCACTGTACAGGAGGATATGCAAGGGGGTAACAATTGGGATGTAATAGGAATAAATTATTTTTAAAGGAGTATACAAGGATGATGGTGCACAGGCTGTAGTGTCTGACACTTAAGTGCAAGCTGGGAGCTCCTCATGCGGCCAATGACTCAGTCACCTCCTAGTCATCGTTTGGTGAAAGCCGTGTTCCCTCCTTAGAGTTATGGGAATGACCTAGGGCCCCTTTACAAGGCACAGGTAGAAATGGCAACAGCTTTTCCATCACATATGGAGTTTGGCCCAACAAAGGAAAATGCTGCATAGCACGCACGTGCGGCCACATGGACGCTGCACTGGGAGCAGGAGGACACCAGGACTTGTGGGAGGCAGCGTCAAGAGAAGGCATTCCCTTCTGTCTGAGGAAGGAGAAGACTGTTCCTTGGGAGTGAGCAAGAGCCTGGTGCCCTAAACAAGGGCGACTTGGCTAGGGCACCTCACCCATAGTGGCAAGTGCTTTCCTTCGATGGTTTAGTGATTCCTGACTTTCTTTAGATGTCAAGCCAAGCTTTGTTTCTCTGTACATTACATCACAGTAGCACCTTCACATCCAGAACAAACAAAAGTGGGGGAGGGGCCCTTACTAGTTGTGACTTGTCTACATGCCAATCATATTTTCATCTACTTGCTCCTCCCCTGATGCTGCCGGAAACACTTTCCATTTCGAGGAGGTCCACAGCCACCCGGGGCTTGCTAGCTGGGAGGAGCCACTTTTTCTCTGAGTGGATGTTGCATCCAACATCCTTATTAATTTATCAGATATTTTAGAAAGTCTAACTATGGAGCATTTGCACAGAAGCTGAATTTGCCAGAGTCCTTGGGTGGCAAGCAACAGAATCTGGGTCTGGTTCACTTTAGCAGAACAGGAAATTATTGGACCAGATTCGAGAGACCTTGAAAATCAAAGGGGGGGGGGGCTTAAGGAATGAAAACTCATTAGTGATGGTAGTCAGGAGCACATGTGGATTATAGTTATGACATCTCATGCTGACATACTCAACCGAGGACAGAGCTGAAGTTAACCCTAAGCACTACATTTTTGGGGTGAGACTCAAATTTCACAAAGTGTCTGAATTACAGCTTTAGAATTGGCCAAAGATGGTGCTCCTGATCGAAAATCCCACTAATCCTGCAGCTGATAGATGGATTCTTGGAAGAGATTCAAGTGGCTATTTATCCAAAGAAAAGAAGGGATTTGGTGGTGGTGACAGTGGCAGTGGCGGTGGTGTATATGGAGATAGAGCTTTCATTGACTTACAGTAGTTAGAAACAATGATTATTAAGCACAAATATGTCTTTTTTTTTTTTTAACCTCACTTGCTGTGTTTTCTGTTTGTACTTGTTATGTGTGTCTGTGTTTTCCAGTGTCACTAACTGAAGTTCTCCCAATGCCCTAACACCTGGTTGTTGGGTGTCTTTGCTCTGGATGTAACAGTTAAACGTCTGAGGTGCTGAAAAGCTTTAGATTTCATCCCAACTACACTTCTTGAGCAGGTGGGTCTTTTCATAAAGCGGTGGAGTCATAAAGAGATCCATGACAACTGAATGTGCTAAGTGATTTAAAGCCCATTTGTTCAAAGTATGTGATCCAGACACAGCTGTGCTAGATTTACAGACAGTAAGAAGACACAGACACACAGAAACTAGTACGTCTCACACCTGAGAAGTCCGTAATGAGAGCACACACATAGAAGGCAGGCAGTTCAAAGAACAAATACGCAACCCAGATGGTACAGGAAACCTCACATTCCTCTACCTCCTAGTTTCCTGAAGAATTCCAGAGGTTTCGATCCTCAATGTCACTTTCGAACCATAGATTCTGCTACCCCTGGAGTTTTGTGTTCACTTTTTTTTTTCCTTCTTCCTCACAATCGCTGCCTTTGCTCCTTCTCAAACTAGCAACCCCCTTGCTAACAAGACGAACACAGCAACGCTCACGCAGACCTCGCGGAGAAGTTTCACCACAAAGAAAAGATAAGTTAAACAAAAATATGTCTGTGTTTTTTTTTTGTTGTTGTTGTTGTTTTTAAATTCTTACAGCAATTCTGGCCTGTTCGGGCCCTAGCGTACTACCATCTATTGGAATTTTCTGCTCTCATTCCTAACTAGTAATTCACGCCATGTGATCATGAAGAGCAAGTCAGTTCTCATGGTATGGCCCCTGGACACGTGCAAACGCTCCGGCTGTTGGACACTGGGTCACCCACTCCCATTGCTCTGTAGCGCTGAACCAACGTAAATTTTTTTTTTCAGAAATATCCATCTTACCACTTATCACTGGGGCTTACAAAGGGGAGAGCTTGCTATGACTAGCTTGAATTGCGTAACATTCTTCCTTAGGTTACAACTGCTCCGGAAGAGCTCACCAAGGAGCAGAGGCGACGGGCTCAAGTGCTAACAAAGACTCACAAGGAAGGACCAAGATTTGAACCATGGAGATGCCTTTAATGTGAGTGAGGAACGTAAACCAAAACCGTCCAATCAGGCATCTTTAACCAAATAAAAATGTTTCTATTCCACCAGTCTCCCATACATAATTTCTAAATAAGAAAAAAAAAAGTCCGTTGAAGTACCAAAAAACAAATGAGTGCAGTCCCTCCAAGTAAAGAATTATTGAGAGATACAAGCAGGCAGCCACCCCACACCAAATTGTCTAGCCACGTAATTTTACACAGCTGAAACAGAGCAAGCGAGGACTGTGCGAGCTCACCCTCCAGCTCTATCGCACCCTTGATGTGTCTTTAAAAACAAAAGAGGGGGCTGGCGAGATGGGTTGGAGCCTCCTTCCCTTGCAGAAACTCAAATTAAGTTCCTAGAACCCATGTTTGGTGTCACATTGGTCTATAGCTTTATCCCTGGGCACACACAGGCATGAACACAGACAACACACACACACACACACACACACACACACACACGAGAGAGAGAGAGAGAGAGAGAGAGAGAGAGAGAGAGAGAGACAGAGACAGAGACAGAGACAGAGACAGAGACAGAGACAGAGACAGAGAGGGATGGGGGAATGAAAACAGTTTTTAAATAAAAAATTAAGAGAGAGGAAAGAAGAAATAACAGGCTAGAAACAAGGAAGAGAAGGGAAGGGAAGAAAGAAAGGAAGCACATTTCTGAGCACCAGACTCAGGGACAGCAGCCATGGACAGAACTGGCTGGATGGGATGGGCTCTGGGTAAGGGTGGCTGCTCCAGCCTTGTCCTCAGAATTGCTAGCTGACTGAAATATCAGTCTACCATTTTCCAAATAAATGGAAACTTGAATATGTAGTATCTTCAGGATGGGAGTTGGCATCAGAAAGCCAGGGAAGCCCTGACAATATGTCATCGCTTTTCCATCCCAATGGAAAAAGAAGCAACTTGAGCAGCTACTGTGACACATCTCTCTGCCTTCATCAATTGGCCACAAAAGGTCCAAAGCCTGTGGTTGCTAGGAAAGCCGGGGATTCTCAGCTGGCCTAGGGAAATGAACCTAGCAAACAGTCCAGTTCGATATAGACCTTTAAAGAGGACAACTAGCAACTGTCAATCATTTTAAGGAAACAAACTCAGAGCTGAAGAACTAATTCTTTAAGAAATGGCATTAATAGCCAAGAGTCAGGAACTTTACATCACAAAAAGAACAGATGGCTGTGGGGGACCGTCTACTAGAACTTTTGCAAATTGAAAAAAAAATCACTAAAATTAAATAACAGATGGCCTAAAGAACAAAATTTACATAACATAAGATTGAAGTAGTAAATTAAAATGTGTGGCCAAAGAATTCTCTTAGGGTATAGTAAAAAATAATGAGCTGAAAATAAGTACAAAATCAAGATAGGAAAGACAGATGCAAGAGACCCAACATTCAACTAGTTGGAGTTCTAGAAGAGGAGAAAACCACTGCGCTTCTCTAATTATCAGAGAACCCCAAATCAAAATCCCAGAGACACCATTCCATACAATGTTGGGATAACTGGCTATGATTTATAAAAACAAAATCAAAAATAGAAAATGGCATATGTCTATTCTGACAGTAATACATACAATCTTGATAATTTTGGCTTTATAAACAACTTTACAATCAGATAGCATAAATTTCCCAGATTAGTGTCTTTTAAATGTTTTTAGCCTATTATTCTAAAATTTTAGTATTCTATACACATTTGAGTATGAACTTGACAAGCTCTACACAAAGCATGTTGGTATCTTATTGAAATCACATTGAATTTTTATACCATTTAAGGAAAGTGGCACGAAGTTTCCTCCTTCCTCCTGCCAAAGCTGCCCATACCCTAATTCTTGGAACTTGCAAATATGGCAGGGTATATGGCAAAGAGCAACTTCAGCTTGGTACTCAGCTGTCATGGAGGGTGACCTGGCTCATTCGGTGGGCTCAGAGTTGAGATTTACATCCATTAAATGTAGAAGAAGGAGAGAAAAGAGGAATCTAGAAGGATGCAATACAAAAAGAACTTGTCATGATGTCACTGGCTTGGAAGATGGAGAAGTACGTGAGGAAAAGAATGAGTGCTCTGTGGGAACTAGGAATGGTAAGGAAATTGCTTCATCCCCAGACACCACAGAAGGAATGCGCTCTTGATTTTATGAGGCCCGGATCAGAATTCAACCTACAGAGCTGTAAGATAATAAATGCGTGTTCTTTAAAACCTCTATGTTTATGGTGATTTGTCATGGCAGTCATGAAAGCAGACATAATTGATATCTTTGTGATATTAAAATTTCCAATCTACGACCATGGTGTGGCTCTTCCTTTATCTAGGTGTTCCCCAATTTCCTCTCTGTGGTGTTTTATAGCTGTCAGGCTGGCAGACTTGCGCATCTTTATGAACGTCATTTCTGGGTGCTTCAGATTTCTTGACGCATAGCATAGGTCTGCGTGTTTGAAGCAGAAGTCACTCAAGCTATGAGCTAGAAGAAACCACTTAAATAGCGCTTTGATAAATTGCTAGAGGCCGACTGTGGGCTAGCATGAGCAATTCCTCGGAACCATAGCATGGGAGGGCCCCTCCACCTTCGTAGTTGCTGTCTCCTGGAGTTCTAACAGGACAAAGTCAAGAAAAATCTCCTGGTGGCTGTCAAGGGAGGAGGGGAAGAAGAATAGCTGAAAAACTTGTGCAGAGGTTTCCCTGCAATGATGGCCCACGTGGCAAGGGAAGAGACTTTTTCAGAAACTTATCCCCATTTTAGAAAGGGCATCCATCCTTTCCACCGGAGCACTTGCTAATGTCTTGTATTGCGTACAGGAAGAAAACAGTCACTTGAGATCAAGGTGTCACAGAAATGGATGGGAAATGTTGCAATTGGGAGAAAGAATTGGGGAAAAGAATGAGAGAAAAGTTGTGCCACTGCAAAAACAAACAAACAAAACAAAACAAGACTTGCAAAATTATAGGTTCAAAAAGCCAGTGATTTAATCAGAACAGTGTAGATGACTCCCCACTTGCCACAGTTGACCACACTTTCAGGGTTCTAGTGTAACAATGGTGGACCACAGCTGAAAGAGTGTAAGGCAGTGCCCATTAAGAGAAAATATTTATGGTTACCTGAAGTCAAGACAAGAAAGAAAAACAAAAATACCGGAAGGGTTTGAAACCTCTATCAGCTTTACCTCTAGCAGATGGAATTGTTCAAATCGTGGGGTATCATAGATTCTCAAGTTAATACCCTATTTACCCACCTCCATACCTTAGAGGGCATGTCCAATTTCTCTCAGACCAGTTGTGGGAGGTCAGAGAAAAGAAGGTTGTTGCTTCCCACCCACAGGTCATGTTGTCTTCAAGAATCTCTCAGACTACTGACTATGCTGCCCACCTTCTACCATTGTCACTAGCCCGCCTGGCCCTTCCTCTATGAGGTTTTTCACAGGCCCTTCCCATCAGCCTGCCAATGTCCAGATTGAAGACGTACTCCAGAAGCTTCTGGAACCACTGTTTAGATGCGCATTCTATGTGTAAGGCACTCTTTCATCAGGGTCTCCTTGTGCCTGCCACTCTTCTACCCTCCCCTCTCTGTAACTTTCACATGATTTGAGCTTTTCTGGTATTGCATTAAAAGTGATGCATCTAAGTCCTTTATATCTTAGCTCTCTCCATTGTATTATTCTCTTCTTTTCTATTTCCCCTCATGTTCAGTGTGTTCTAGTTTGCTGTCTGTTGCTGTGATAAACAGCATGACCAAAGGCTACTAGAGTGCAAAGGATTTATTTATTTGTTTCTTTCCAGAGAATCTTTCATCACTGAGGGAATTCAGGGCAAGGACTATGGACAAGCATCTCTTTGTTTCTCTGTCTCTGTCTCTCTGTCTCTCTCTCTGTCTCTCTCTGACTGTCTCTCTTATGCCAACCAGGCCCACTTACCTAGGCATTGTGCTGCCCACAGAAGGCTGGGTCAGCCACATCAATCATCTGTCAGACATTTTTTTTTTGTCTTTCGAGACACTGTTTCTTTGTGTAGCCTTGGCTGTCCTGGACTCTCTTTATAGACCAGGCTGTCCTCGAACTCACCAAGATCTGCCTGCCTGTCTCTTTGAGTGCTGGAATTACAGGTGTGCACCAATTCTTTAGCTGGGGTTTTCTCTTCTGAAGGGACTCTGGGTTGTGTCAGGTGGGCAATATAATTAACCAGCAAGCAATGTTTATACCTTAGCTTGCTAATTGGACACACAATAATTGTTTTCATCATTCAGTGGTTCATGTAAGGGCTCTTGCCTTGGACCATTCACTATTTTCTCTAAGACTTCCTCTTAACAAGCCAAATGGAAGATTTATGCCTCTTACTGCGACATAAACACAGGAATAGACCATCTTTTGGATTCAAGAAGCCTTAAGGTCTAAATGAGAGACGCATGGGAGAACAGCAAAATAAAAGGATCCAGAGGGTCCTAGAAATCTACAAGTAGAACAATATGATAGGCAGATTTGGGCCCAGGGGTCCCGCTCAAACTAAGGCACCAGCCAAGGACAATACAGGAGGTAAACTTTAAACCCCTTCCCAGATCTAGCCAATGGTCAGAATATTCTCCACAGTTGAGTGGAGAGTGGGATATGACTTTCTCACATACTCTGGTGCCTCACATTTGACCATGTCCCCTGGAGGGGGAGACCTGGTGGCACTCAGAGGAAGGACAGCAAGTAGCCAAGAAGAGACTTGATACCCTATGAGAATATATAGGGGGACGTAATCCCCCTCAGGAACAGTCATAGGGGAGGGGAATAATGGGAAAATGGGGGGGGGGGGAGGAATGGGAGGATACAAGGGATGGGATAAACATTGAGATGTAACAAGAATAAATTAATAAAAAAAAAAAAAAAAAAAAAAAAAAAAAAAAAAAGAAGCCTTAAGGCACTGGGCAGTGGTGGTGCATGCTTTTAATTACAGCACTTGGGAGGCAGAGACAGGCGGATCTCCATGAGTTCAAGGCCAACCTCGACTACAAAGCAAGTTCCAGGACAGCCAGCGCTGTTACACAGAGAAACCTTGTCTCGAAAACCAAAACCAAACAAGCAAACAAAAAAGAAGCCTTATGGCTTTCTTTAAGGCTATGGACCATGTGTTTACTCCCTTATTCTACTGTTTTCCTCATTCTTCACCTGCCAATCAAAATCACAATAGATGGAAGGACTTTTCATTTACTAATGATTTTATGTCAAATCAACAACTTTAAAAAGAGACTAATTTAAGATTTCTTGGCCGCTCCTATGGTTTCACTTTTGAGCTGGATCAGCATGGGCCACGTACTAATAGAGCTTCTAAGCCATTTGTCTAAAATGACTTGGGACTTAAGCCAAAGGTATGGGATGGCATTTCTGGTGTCAGGTTTGAAACTCCGGCAAGAAAGTGTAAGTTGTTGCTGTCTTCAGAATTCTTGAAAATTACCATAGTGAACAGTTTAGTCATGCATGGCTACAAGAAAGAAAAAACTCACATACGCTAGATTAATTAAAGAGAGGCTTATTGCAAGGACATCAGAGCAGCTCGAGGAGTCCAGTTTTAGCAAGGACAGCAGAATTGTCCTTATCTGTATTACCAGTAGGCCCAGCTATCAATCAATCAAGACACAGACACTTGTTGTATTTTAAAATAGCCTTAGTTAACCTGGGACAGGACAGATATCAATCCTCTAAACTACCTCCCATAGTGGGACAGGCATGGGATCCCTGCCTCAATCTCATGCCATCTGTTTCTAATAACTTCTATCAAGCTATCTCCCATCCATAATCCCAAATATTTGCTAATGTTCTTCATCTGGGCTGTATTCTCCATCCACTCCGGCCATGTGCTTCTCCTCCATCTAACCCATGGCGGCCTTCCTCTCTTCACTTCAGGCCTCTCTCCTTTCTCCTCGTGATGGTCTCTCTTCTTTCCAGAATCCCTCTCTCCTAGCCCCACCTATCTCCACTGCCCTGCCAAGGTGGGATGGCTTTTTATTAAACAAAAGGTGGGTCACACAGACAGCAAGCAGTAATTAGCATCAAAATACATCAGACCATCCCCCAACACCAGACCATCACCAACATCCCTGTATGTCTGGTCCTGCTTCTCCCTTGTCCTCGCTCCTGGCCCCTGGCCTCTGCTTGTCTGCCCCACTGTGTTGTCACTGGGAACACACACCTTAGTCCTGCTACTTCTGACTACAGGTGCTTTTTTCCAGTCTGCACACCTGAAACCAGGAAAGACAATGTGAGATTGGCTGAGAGTCCAGCTTGGCTCTAATCAGCTCCTGCTGTCAAGCAGGCAAGGACAAATCATCCCAGTTGCCTGTTAGTGCCAAGGATGCCCTTGAATTAGGGGGTGTGGGTCTCAAATGGCAGCTGGACAGACTGTCTCGCCTCTCCAAATCAAGGTTGTGGTAAGCTGATTCATCTACTGATTGCTAATACCAAATTATATCAATAGAGATATAATCTTTGGTTTTGAAAAGTGGGACCAAATTACCTATGGATAGATGACTCATCTCTCCCCCAACTATTAAGAAAAAGTTAGTGTGCGTACATTTTGATTATACTTTCCTCTAAATTTACTTATTTGATGGATATTTTAGAACATAAGTAGATTCCATCCTCTATAAAAACTATCTCCCCGTTTTGGGGTTTTTTTTCCCCCTCTTCTCTTTTTTAAAGATGTATTTCTTTTATTTTCTGTGTATGGCTCCCTTGCCTGCATGCATGTATGTGCACTGTGTGTATTCCTGATGTCTACAGAGGTCAGAGAAGGCATCAGGTCCCCAGGAACTAGAGTTAGAGACAGCTGTGAACCATCACGTGAGAGATGGGAACCAAACTCAGGCCCTCTGCAAGAGCAGTAGAACTCTTTAGCTGTCTCACCAGCCCCATTTCCATTTTTAAGAGAAGGAGGAGCCTGAATAAATGCAGCCCTCAGTGCAGGAATTATGCAGTGAAGTTTCCCACATTTGCGAACTGCCTGGGTCAGAACAAGCCGAGTGCCCTGAGTGAGCCTCACCTTGGGAAAGCTACCTCTGTGGTTCTGTTGTCTCCCTTGCTTAGGTGTCCGTGCCTCAGGAAGATGCTTATTAAAGTCAAAAGATAACTGCTTTCATCTGAATGTATTCTTAGGTTTTGGTAAATCGAAACTAAGGCAGCTTTAGTTTAATAATTCATTGTGTGTCTTTCCCGAGACCTTATCAGTTAAATATGACAATTCTTTATGGATCTCTGAGGAATGATACGTCTTACCTTGATATGTTCTCTTGCCATGCAACATTCCAGTCACTTACTGGTCCTAGTTTTTTCCTTTAGAAGTAAAGGTCCTTACATATTAAAACCTAGAAAGGAGCTAAAGAGACTCTAGTTCCTATGTTCCTTTGTAATTCCCTTCCAGTGTTAACAAATTACCATAAAATTACCATAGAATTCCTCACTCCCTTCCATTTAATCATAAAAATCACAGGCACTGTACAGTTAGTTGGCCCCTAACACAAAGTATATGCTTAAACATAAAAAGCCTCAAGGGTCTGTCTGGAAAGTGCCACTGGTAATTTCCTGTGGCCCCTGGTTAAGCCCAGGCTGGTAAACCACTGCTCACCAACCCACCTGGGCCATCTCTCCCATTGCAGATTAGTGTGTGGCCAAGGGTAGCAAGCCTCTCTGAACAGGAACCCAGGCAGCCCACAATTAGGACAGGGCCACAGGGGAAGGAACTGACTGACTGCAGTCCCAAACCAAAGAGCAATGTGTTTTTCTCTGACCCGTCTGTGGGATTACCTCCACCCTTGCTCCCTTCTACTGGTGCAGGTGACTGGAGGAGTGGGGGGGTGGGGGTGGGAGGTGGGGAGGGGTGGCAGGTTGCAAACTAACTGCAGTTCCTAAAACCAGGAAAATCCATTCTCCTCAGTTTACTCCTTTGCGTATTCTGACCACTACAGAGCGAAGACTCACATTTTCAAAATAAATAAATAAATAAATAAATAAATAAATAAATAATTGTAGGTTATCAAACATGTCTTAAAATTATAAAACTAATTTAATATCATAGATATCATAGAAAAGACAGATTCTCCCATAAGAGACAATATCATCCTGACGTTCTGTGGTTCCCAGCTCTGACCCTGCATGGAAAGTGGGACACAGTTCAAAGCAAAGAAGAGAAAGTAAATACGCTTGGAGAGGCTCCATAATTGCTCATGCCCTGGCTCTTCTCAGCTCCTTGGTAAAAGTATTCACTTTGATCAACTTCAAAGCTTCCAATTACCCTGGGCTAAGACTTACAGACATCAATTTATGATTGTAATTTGGAAACTCCGAGCATTTAAACATAATGCTATACAATGAATGAGAATAATTAATATTGGCACTGCATGTTTATGGTGCTTCCATTTTCATCACTGAGTTCAACTCCCAAGCCCTCCTTTGTCAGGGTCTAGTCTTTTGTCATAAGGATCATATAATGTGCAGTGACTCAGGACATGAGGACTCATTGGCCAGTGCGGGGTGCTGAGCTCCCCAGAGAGCACCACTGACCACACGTCTCTCGTTCCTCATCACCTTTCTTGGAGGTTATAACCTTATTTTCTCAACTTCCTTCCACACACTCTCAGTTCTAGTCAAAATGGTCTTGCTATGGCTTAGCTGTGACCACTGATGTCTTTTTTTTTTTTTTTTTTTTTTTTTTTTTTTTTTGCCAAAAGTCCCTCCTCCTCTCTCAGTCTCTTGAATCTATTGAAATCTGCATTGTTTTAGATCAACATGACTTGAGAGGATTCTAAAGGGTTATAGATCAATGTGCTTAAAGCTTTTTGTGGTTTTCTGCTTTTGTCATTTTCTTCAATTTAATCATTTCCAAGTTGAATTCTACCTTTGCTGAGTGATTCAATTACCATTCCTACTTTTGGCACTTTGTTTGTTTGTTTGTTTGTTGTTTTGTTTCTTTTGTTGTGGAATAGTGTTTCTAGCTCATTAGCAGTTTTGTTTTGTTTTGGTTTTTTTTTTTTTTTTTTTTTTGGTTTTGGAGGGGTGTTTTGTTTGTTTGTTTAGTTTGGTTTGTCGAGACAGGGTTTCTCTGTCTATCCTTGGCTGTCCTGGACTAGCTTTGTAGACCAGGCTGGCCTCCAACTCACAGAGATCCACCTGCCTCTGCCTCCCTGAGTGCTGCGGTCACAGGCATGCACCACCACCGCCCAGCTCTTTAGCACATTTAGCCATTCTCTTTTTCCTCAATGAGTTGACGGTTTTCTAGTGGTTTTCATTATCCGAGAATGAGTAACTATTCTATCTTCTGTCCCTATGAATTTGACTACACTAAGTGCCCCTAACTGGCACCCCATGCCATTTATTGTGTTGCACATGGCTTGTCTCACTGACGCATGTTTTAGAGTTCCCAGTAGCTTCTCAGTGAGTTATTTGGTCTCTCTATAGCTCCACCACTGTTTGCGAGACCCTAGGCAAGTCGGGTTTCCTCTTAGGTGTAGAGAGAGAGAGAGAGAGAGAGAGAGAGAGAGAGAGAGAGAGAGAGAGAGAGAGAGAGTGTGTGTGTGTGTGTGTGTGTGTGTGTGGCGAGGGGTGCTAATAATAACTTCTCCTTAACAGAGCCACCTCGAGGACTGAAAAGTTAACATGTAAAGCTCTTTAATGTGTTTGGTGTGCATGTAACTATTAATATCTTAGAGCTCTCTTGCAGGAAAGAGGGTGAGAGTTCCAAGGTGCAGACATTCGCTATTGTGCAGGTGCTAAGATATTCAAGAAGAGAAAGCTACGCAGACCTTTGAAAACTTTAATCTGCCCATACATTTCTCTGAAAAATGTCATTGTCACTTTTGTGAGGATCCAGCAGAGATGATTTCTATTCAAGGAAGAGGCAGCAGCTCTGAACTCACTGAGGCTGTTTTCAGGAAAATCAAGAGGCTGTGCGTTGTAGAAAGGGTTTCCTTGTCATGCCTACCAAAGTCAATGGCAAAGGATGTCTTGTAGCATCCTTCTCAGACTGAGCCTGCAAAATGAACATTCCGTTGACCAGTTTCCATTGCTGCTGTATCTGCTGGTTTTTTTTTTTTTCCTCAGTTACATAAAGACCAAGTCGACAGGCTATTAGGGCAATGCTGAGCAGTCCATCTGCACTCGCTGGTTCACGCGTCACTTGATCAAAGGGTATGAACACCTTCACCCCACTTTAGACTTGACCAAACACATCCATGAATTGGGCCTCAAAATGACTGCATCACTGCAAGCTACATTAACCTAGGCAGCTTATGTTCGGGGCAGTAGTTTGTCTTTATTCTGAAATTAAACACATTGTCCTAAAAACTTGATATAGATCTCCTTTTTAAAAATGTGATGAGTTCCCTCATCGGATACGGCAGCCCAGAGACATTACTTACTGAAATGGATGCCTCTGTATAATGCACCTTATTGAATCGCAAGTATTTCCCAGTTGATTATTGGATGCATAAATCCAATCAAAATCATCACTGATTGAATTGGAAACAGTAAACTTACAAACCCAAATGGATCACCTAGCAAATCATAAATTCTGCCACAACGTTTACGTATTGGCACCCTGAGTTATTGGGAGAAACGTTAACTCTTTTAGGTGTCCTGGAAAATAGGCGGCAGTGTTCGCTAACATATGGCTCCATACCGCGGGGAACCACCCTGCCTTTACTTTGCAAAGGCACATTTTAAGTCATGGAGGATGGGGAGTCGCCTTCATCCTCCTTGCCCCATCCCTTCTCTGATGGAGCCTGTGACCTCCAGAACTGTCCACAATGCAGCTTTTCTGCTGCGTTTTCAACAAGTAGCATTGGAAGGTAAGCAGACATGCTTGGGTGGACATGAGGACGCTGGTGACGTTCATAGGAATGTAAAGTTGAACCGTCACTAATATGCTGTTGTTGCTTTGCTTTGGGGAGAGAGTTGAGTTTGGGGTTACCAGGAAAATGCAGCACCATCTCCGGAGAGAGGCAACGTGGCTTTTGTGGTATCATTTTACCTTTCAAGTGGCTGGTTGAGGCCTGCGTTACTCTTCTGCTCTGTGTGCCCTATCATGTTTTCTTCTGTGCTTTGTGTACGCTTCCATATGATGTGACCGAGCATCATACCTATACGTAGACACTTTGCTTTCAAACAAGCCATGCCATTTCCCCCATTCTCACATTCATACCAGGCCTCTGTCTTCATTCCCTTGTCATTAAGTGTGGCAGATATCTCACCCCATGGCTATTCTTTGCTATGGTTCCTATGGTAGTTAGCATTCTTCTGGTTGCAAGCGATATAAAGGCTCACTTGCTCAATTAAGTTTTTTTTTTTTTTAAAAAAATGTAATTTATTGAAGGGCTACAGAGGCAGCCTGCAGAAACAAAGAGGAGGCAGCAGCCAGCAAAGCCTCATCTGCAGCATGCCCTCCTCTCCTGGGCGGCATCGTGACGCAGTCAACTCCAAGGGATGCTGTTTTTGCATGCTCAAGTCACAGCTGCGCATTGGAGACTGCTGAGGGAATCTGACTGCTTTCTCCAGTCAGGTGTCCACAGATACAGGCTGAGATGTGGCCACAGAAGATCTCTCCTTTGTTTCATGGGGCAGTTTGCTCCCACAAAAGGTGACAAGAGGCCTCTAAAGCCAAGACCTCTCTCTGTCTACTGCTTTGCACAGAGCCATGCATATAAAGCATTTCCTTTACATTTTGCCATGATACATCCAACAATGACTATGGTTGGCATCTCTTCATTATACTTGTTCTTAAGTCCAAGTATTTCTGTGGCTTCAAAAGCATCATAAAGCTTTTGTCTTGAACAGGAGGGAGAATGCAAAGCAAAGGGTTGTGTTCTGGGTATGGGATGCCCCTGAAGGCTTGTGTGGTGAGTGTGCTGTCCTCAGTGCAATCGATGAGACTTTTGATGATGAGGACTGTGACCTCAGCAAGGCACTAATCTGTGAACAGACCCTTCAGTTGAGACATTATTGGGAGCTGGTGGAAACTGGGATGTATGGCTTCACTGGAGGAGAGAGATCACCTGAGATGAGATTTTAAAGGGTATATCTTGTCCTGGCCACTTCTCTCAGCTCTCTCTTCCCCCTGGGGTAAGGAGCTTGCCTTGGAAAATGTCTTTGCACAGGGATGTCCCCACCTCTCTATAGCCTTAAGACAATGGAGCAAACCAAACTCTGAAACCTTCAGAACTGTTAGCCAAAGTGACTCTTCCTCTCCTAAGGTGTTTTTCTAAGGCGCCCGGTGACAGTGATGAAAAGGTACTGACTGCACCACAGTCTCTCAGTGGGCTAAAATATACCTATGCTGTAACAGCGAATATTTGAAAAGGAAAGCCTCTGTAGCCAAGTAAGATAGATCCATTTCCCAAAAGATATGATTTAGGATGGAAGGAAGAAGGGCGCTTTTAAAATGCCAACTGGTTAGTTTACAGCCTCTATCAGCACCGTGGAGATGGAGAAGGGAGGTGTCAAAAAAGTCAAATAGTAGATTTACTATCTGTGAAAGATTAACAGCTCTGCCGAGCCTAGGCGAGAACAGAGGGAGAACCAAGCAAAATGCTCCCCTTGGACCCACACTGACAAAAAAGGGCTGGTTGAGCAGATTGACCCAACTTCTCTCCACTGTGGAAAAAACCTGTGGTCCATCATGACTGAGTCTCCTCAGGTGAAGGAGGCTTTTGAGGACCCAGATTGCCTGAGGTTCATTCTCTACATATTGAGGGAAACAAATTATTCTTGTTCTAAATAACAACCAAATTCTTTCCTCCTGTCAGCACTAGAGTCAGTCTCATGAAGAATTTATCAAAGTCTCCCTTTACGGCAAAATATTCAGAGGCTGAATTTTGGTGAAGGCAACCACCAGGAGAGGTGATAAAAAACCAAAGCAGTGTGGTGGTTTGAATAAGAACGTCCCCCATAGGCCCGTATATTTGAATGCTTAGTCATCAGAGAGTGGACTTGTTGAAGAAGGATCAGAAAAATTAGAAGGTGTTAGCCGGGCAGTGGTGGCGCACACCTTTAATCCCAGCACTTGCGAGGCAGAGGCAGGTGGATCACTGTGAGTTCGAGGCCAGCCTGGTCTACAAAGCTAGTCCAGGATAGTCAAGGCTACACAGAGAAACCTTGTCTCAAAAAAACCAAAAAAAAAAAAAAAAAGAAAAGAAAGAAAGAAAAGAAAAAATGAAAAATTAGGAGGTGTGGCCTTGTTGTAGGAAGCATGTCACTGGGGGTGGGGCTTTGATACTTCAAAAACCCACACCAGACCCAATCTTACTCTCTCGGCCTGCAGATCAAGATGTAGTTCCCAGCTACTGCTCCAGTGCCATGCATGCCAATATGCTTCCTGCCATGGTGATAACGGACTAAACCTCTGACATTATAAGCAAGGTCCCAATTAAATGCTTTCTTGAAAAAGAGTTACTTTGGTCATTGTGTCTCTTCACAGCAATTGAACAGTGACTAAGACACCCAGGAAAGAATAATTTGGCCAAGATGGGAGGCAAGCCAGAGACTGAGAACTGAGCATAACATAGCTGCCTCACACATGCCGAATCAAGGCCACTGACTGAAATACTCTGAAGTGGCCATACATACATGACTAAACTCTAGAGCAGATTAGAGCAAAAATGAACAAGCAAAGGTCATTCTAAAGCCGTCAAACCTGAGAACACCTTCTTTATTAGTGCCCTGTGAAAAATCTCAGTCTCATGGTTTCTAGAAAACCAGGTATCTGTCCTCCAATGAGAACTCATGTTTCTTTCTGCCAATGACCTTGGCTGCACATCCGCTGGATGAATACTCTTTCTCCTGCTCCATCTGCTCAGCTTCTGCCCTTGAGAGCTGTCTATCCTGTCTCCATCAGTTGTTTACCAAATGCTATCAGACACGTTACCTTTCAGAGCAAGGGTCTGACAGTGCCTCCCTTACTATATTCAGATTAAAGTCGCACAAAGATGGTAGCCCTTACCTTCGCATGTAATGGGCTTTTAAGCAATATGATGCCATAACTTTTGGTTAAAGAAGAAGCAAAAGAAAGGAAATGTCTGACAAAATAATAACACACTCTAATATTCAAACACAATGGCATTTGAAGCCAGAATGAAGTCAGAAGTCCGAATCGCTAAATAGAACTGTTACGATTTCTTCACCGGAATATGTCAACAGATAGGACGTTAGTGCTGGCAAGTCCAGGGCCCCACAAGAGAGCAGAAGGTCTGGGCTTGTGGGAGGAAGTGTATCACTGGAGGTGTGGGCTTTGAGGTTTCAAAGTACACTCCAGGTCCAGTATTGCTCTCTTGGCCTGTGCCTCAGGTTCTCAGCTACTTTTCTAGCACCACGAGGTTCACCATGCTCCTGGCCATACTGCTAATGGATGGAACTTCTGGAACTGTGAGTAAGGCCCCAGTTAAATGCTTTCTCTTATAAGAGTTGCTGTGGTCGTGGTGTCTCTTCACAGCAATAGAACAGTGACTAAGATACATGGATAACTAATTTTGGTTAACTCCCAGGAAAGTAAAAACAATCTCCTTTCTATTTATATTACACTCGTGGAAAGCTCTGCATATATTTAAACTATACTTAGCATTGTTTGTGTTTACAGAGACATGGAGTTGGGCTTTAAGCCCAGAACATGACAAACAGTCTTTCACTGATGTAGATGCCTTTAGGTTGGGGGAAACCCACACGATCATCTCAGTAGATACGGGAAAAGCATTTAACAAAACCCAGCATGCTTCCAATGGTAAAAGTCACAGAAATGTTTGACTAAAGGGAACCTACCTCAGATAACAAAAGACGACATGTGAGAAATGGACCGCCAACACCATCCTAAATGGGGAAAATCCTGAAACAATCTTGCTGATGTTAGGAAGGAAACAGCTGCCCACTATCCCCACTTCTTCTCAATATTGTGCTTAGAGCACAAACTGGGGTGAGAAGTCAAGAGAAGGAAACCAAAGTGGTACAAAGAGGAGAAAAACTCACGCCATGCCTGCTTGCAGGAGACGGGATGCTTCACGTTAGAGATCCTAAGCAGCCTTCCAGAAAGCATCTAGAAATGATAAATTCACCGCAGTGTCAAGATACAGATTCAATTTGCACAAATCAATAGGTTTCAGACACACAGAGGAGACCACGTACATACTCCCATTCATGATAGCATCAGAAGACAAAAATAAAACAACTAGTAATAAACCTAACCAAGGAAGTAATAGAAACACCAACCCTCTGACGAAAGAGAGAGAAAGGTACTTTTTAAAAAAATGGAAAGATACCTCATGCTTATGGACCAGCAGAATTAATATTGTGAAAATGATTGTTTTACCGAAAGCTATTTACAGATTCAGCGCAATCCCACTCAGTATCCCTTACTTATTCTTCACAGAAGTAGTATTTTTTTTTTTTAAATCCTGAAATTCATATGGAACCGAAAAGACCCTGGATAGTCAAAACAATCCTAAGCCAAAAGAATAGTGCCGGAGGCATTACCATTCCAGATCTGAAGATATTTACAAGGCCATGGTAATAAAAACAATATAGTGTTGGCACCGAAACAGATGTGTAGATCAATGGAATGTACTTGAAGACCCAGACATGAGTATATGTAACGTAAGCCATTTAATATCTGACAGAAATGCTGAAACCATATGCTGGGGAGATGAAAGCATCTTCAGCAAGCGGTGCTGGGGAAGCTGGGTGTCCACATGCAGAAGAATGCAGTTAGACCCGCACCCACTGCCCTCCACAGAACCAGCTCGAAACGCACCAGAGACCTGAATATGAAACCTGAAGCTTCTAGGAGAAAATAGGGGCAGTGTCCTATAGAATGCAGGTTTAGGAAAGGATTTTCCAAGTAGGTCTCTGCTTACCCAAGAATTAAAATGTACAACTGGCAAGCAAGACTTCATAAAACCCAAAAGCTTCTTTCAGCCAAAGAAATAATAGGTCGGGTGAGGAGGAAGCCCACAGAATAGAGAAGGATCTTGTTAGCTGTGCATTTGACAGAAGAGTAATATCTGGAATATATAAAGAATTGAAAAAAAAAAGAGTAAAAAATTCAAATGATTCATTTGGGAAAAAAAAAAATAAATGGGCGTGGGACTTGAAAAGAGAGTTCTCAAAAGAAGAAAAACATAGCTTTAAAGATGCTCTTTTTTTCCCTATCAGTTAAGGAAATGCAAATCGACCACCTGAGATTTTATCTTTCCCCAGTCCAAATGATAAAGATCAAACAAAACAGCCTACAAGGAATGCAGGGATGGGTGTGGGGGAAAAGGGAATCCTCATTTGCTCATGGTGGGATTGCAAGCTTGTCTAGCTACTCTGGAAATCAGCGTTGAGAGTTCTGTAGTACATGCAACTCTATATATGAATGTCCATGTAGCTTAAGTAAACATTTCCCATATGGATTGACAATATCCCCTCTAAGAGTCAAAGACCGTGCAACAAAAACTCCGCCATCAAGCGTGAGAAGCCCTCTGTTGAGCTGTTTGTCAAGGCTGCCCAAGAGATTCCCAAAACATTACAAGCTATTAATTGTGTCCTTGGCTGCCCCGCAGGGTAGAGGTAAGTCCCTATTGGTGAAGACAGTATGCCTTTCAGACACAAGGTGCAGAGGGCTTTGAACTGGAATTGACCTGAATGCCTCTTGCCTGCTTTCGTGGTATCAGAAGGTACCATATAAGCTTCCAAAGGTGGAAAGGTGAGGGGGCGGGGGAAGCAACCAACAGCCCTCTCCAGCTATGATGCCTATGGACCACTACAGCAACCAGCATGGCACAATGACCCTAAACATACAGCAGTGGTGCTCATACGTTACTAGTAACCAAGAGTTAAGACTTTCTCAACAAAAGGGAAATCATGTGTGATACTGAAAATCTAGCTCACCACCCAGAGCTAGTGAATTCACTGATCTTGAAGGAGAGCCTCCAACCACCACAATACTAAACCAGCATAGTCCTTAACTGCACTCTAAACATATGTTCTCTGTTGTTGTTGTTGTTGTTGTTGTTGTTGTTGCTGTTTTGTTTTGTTTTTGAGACAGGGTTTCTCTGTCCTGGAACTCACTCCGAAGACCAGGCTGGCCTTGAATTCACAGAGTTCCGCCTGCCTCTGCCTCTGTCCTTATACTCAAAGATAAGTGCAGTCCTCACCGCTCATCAGGGAAACTTCTCTTTGCCACAGACAGAGACCATTGCTGAAAATCACAACCAATCAAAGCATAGTTGTAGATCCCAGTCCCAATGGGTACATCTACAACACAACCCTTGTACCTAAGCTCAGCGATCATTGAGGAAGAGGGGGCGGAAAGACTGTAAGAGCCAGAATATCAGAGAGTTTGTTGTGAGATTGTGTCTTCTAGAGATATCAGAAGCTATGCCCATAGAGTGTCACCAAAGTGGCTGCCAAAATATAAGCATCAGTAGATATGCCAATGAGGATGGAGGCCTCAACCCCATACAAAGAACTATCAGCAACTAAGAGGTATTGAGAGTAGAAGCCAAAATCTTCCTCAGGGAAGAGCACACCACCTGGTTATCAGTACCAAAGGTCAACCCTGGGAACTTACCAACCACCAGCTTTTAACAAAATCTAAGGATGAAAAATGCTCCCTCATTTGGAGTTGCCTCATCTTTCTAATTGGCCACTAACATCATCATGTTAAACACACCATGCCTGTCCTTTCAAAAAAAAATGCTGTTTCTGCAAAACATTTCCACTATTTCTGACATAACTGAGCAGTAAACCCTTATCTGATGTGTTTCCTTACAGTAGCCGGTGAAAGGCCAC
Organism: Acomys russatus; assembly: GCF_903995435.1. Classification (NCBI taxonomy): domain Eukaryota; kingdom Metazoa; phylum Chordata; class Mammalia; order Rodentia; family Muridae; genus Acomys; species Acomys russatus. The sequence goes on along the minus strand of NC_067148.1, from coordinate 11,637,313 downwards.
AGACCGTTGACTACTCCCAGGAAGCAAGGGTCTGATGGTTAGTCTACTTGTAAGTTTTATGAGGTTTGAAGTCACCATGGAAATGGACTTCTGGACACGTCTGTAAGAGAGGTTCTAGACTGGGCTAATTAAGACTTACCCTAACTGTGGGTGTCATCATCCTATGGGCTGGGGTGTTGGACTGAAGAAAGAGGAGAAAGTTGCTTGAGTGCTGACTTCGTCACGCTCTGCTTCCTGGCTGTGGACCTCTGTGACCCCTGCTTCACAGCAGTCTTCTCCACCAGGACGGACTGCATCCTTTCAGGCTGTAAGCTGAAGCAAACTCTTCCTTTTTGAAGATGCTTTTTGCAAGGCGCTTTGTCATGGCAGTGAGACAAGGAAGTGATTAATACAAATGAAGAGCAGTGTGGTTGGAAAAATCAGGGAACAAAACCAAGGCCTTCTCAGGAACGTTTGCTATCTCTACAATGAAAAGCTGGGTGTGGTGGTGCACGCCTTTAATCCCAGCACTCCAGAAGGAGAGGCAGGTGGATCTTTGTGAGTTCGAGGCCAGCCTGGTCTACAAAGCGAGTCCAGAACAGCCAGGGCTCTGTTACACAGAGAAACCTTTTCTCAAACAAACAAACAAACAAACAAACAAACAAAAACACCCTTGCCAAAAAATAAGAAAAGTCTAGCAGCATGTGCCTAGCTGTGTTGAAAAACTGCTGTGAATCATTGACTACTATGTGTTTCCCATTCTCCTTCCTGACACAGGAGAGTGCTGGCTTGCTCTCCCTTTCCCCACATGATGCTGATGTATAGGACATGGAGAGCATTTATCCTTCTTGTCCCCAGACACTCGGCGCATGGGGCGGGGGCTGCTCTGTGAAGAGCGCTAACTGAGGAACCTCACTTAAGCTGGTCCTCAGTTAGACAGAAAACTCCCGCACAACCGAGTCTGGCCTCACAGTAGCATGAAGCTTTTGAGGGGGAGAGGTGGGCTCAACTAGGGCTTCTCAATAATGAAGCTGTTTGGGGGCCACCCACACTCTCGTAGACAACTCCTCATCCGTGCTCCCCCATAGGTAAGCTCCACTGGCTGATCAAGACAGACTTGGATAGAATCACACCCCTGGTCTGTCCGTGGTTCTCCATCTGGGATGAATACATGTTTGTTTGTTTGTTTGTTTTATCTCCCCCCAGCCAATAGGATTCATCACAGATTATTGCTGTGTATTTTTTCTAATGTTCATAGGTGTTTGTTCCTCTGTCGTCTGTACATGAGATGCATGGAGGGCTCTTGGAAGCCAGAAGAAGATGTCTGATCACCTGGAACGGGAGTTACAGAAGGTTGGGAGCCATGTGTGTGCTGGGAATCCAACCCAGACCCCTGGAAGAGCTGCAGGGGCCATTAACCATTTAAGCTCCAGCCTCCAGATTGTTAGTGTTTTAGCTGATAAAGAGAGAGAGAGCAGGTTGTTACACAGGACAGATACGCTGCCACAGTAACGGGACAGCCCAGTCAGACAGCTTCCTCTTCTCAGTCTCACCAAAGGTGCCAGCTTATCTGAAGAAACACAGCCCCTCTGCCTAGTGATGCATTTTACACATCTTTCATTACAATGAGTCTCCAATTTTGCTTATCAGATTCTGAGATAAAAATAAATAAATAAATAAATAAGTAAATAAATAAATAAATAAATAAATATAAATAAAGATAAATAAAAGGCTATCTGTGGCCCAGTACACCTACCTGACAGTTGAAGGCAGTTTCTCTAACTTTAATTTTTACTTTTGGCTTCTGAAATCTTTGGTAATGGATCATTTTGCGCACTGTAAAAGCTTTGGGATGTTAGCAAATTACATGTTTTTAGTTGACCCCTCTGCATTTCTCCCCATTATCCCGGCCAACGGCGAGGTACATGTGATTAAATACCATTAGCCAGCCAGCGCTAAATAAGCCACATGAACAGCCATGACAACCTTTGACCAGGTACAGATCTCAGACCCTTTCAGAAAAGGAAGGCTGGGGCACTCTGTCCACCATTCCGTTCTTGAACTAGATTGGGGTGATGTGGAGTGACGGGGGCACTGGAAGGGAATTAGATGGCTGGGGTTCCCACCCAGACTCTTCTTTCTGTCTGCTGGGGGATCTTGCAGTTAATTTTGTCTCACTAAGCCTAGCTTTTCCTGCCTGCTGATGGAAAGATGAAACCTATCCTGCCTCTCCCCAAAGGGTGAATGTGAGGAAGACCAAGGTAATGCTCTCAAGGGCTCATGGGATTGCAGGCTGGTGTGCACAGGTCAGCAATAGCAGGTGTTGCCTGCCCCCGAGGCTGTCCTTTTGCATGCATGGTCACAATCTGCTGCATCACTGTAGTGACAGGGTTTGTGCTGTGGCAAGAGAGGCAAAAGGCTCTTGCACAAAGCCCCCAAGTTCTGGTGCTCTGGCTGCTGAAGCACTTCTCTCCCACCCAGGCTCTGAGCGGGCTGTGCAGGGCCTCTTCTGTGTGTGTGTATTGTGTGTCCTCGTCCCATCAGGGCTGAAAACAGCATCTCTACACCTGCAGGGTGCACCTGAATAGAAAGGCCTGCTGTGCTCCTTTTATACCGGTAATAAGCGATTGTATAGGCCAGGGCAAGAAGACAAATGAAAACCCACATCCTCTTTACTTCCCAGTAGCGGAAAATATTAAGGATGATGACATATCATAGTCTTGTATCCTGAGCTATATATGGTTCGATGCCTCTTGTACTCCTTGTCTGTGCTCTGTCTACCCTTACGCCCCACAAACGCCCACCCTTTGTCACTGATTAGGCTGGAGAGTACAGAGGAGTGAGGCACATTCCAAACACTCCAGGTCCTGTACACTGGAGTGTGGTCCCAAAAGAAAAGCAGGGGCACAGTTGACTTTGTGCCCTCTGTGTGTTGCCAGTTTGTTGACCCTGACAGGATTCTGAAGACTATAGCTGTCCGATTGTCACCCTCAATCCAGCTTCAAAGTAAGGCATGGTCACAAAAAAGAATAATTTGGCAACTAGAGGTGACATGAAAGGATATTTTTAAATGAGCATGGTGTGTGCTCCATCCAATCACTCAGCCATTCTACAAGTAAAATCTATAAGCCACCTAGAACTGACATTGCCTTGAATCTGGCATTTATCTTCCGCAACTCGCTTCTCTTGCTATACCAGAAAGCTCAGGTATCTCTGCCTGCCTCAGTTAACTGGCTGGGGCTGACACCCTTCTCTGGCCCCAGTGTCTTTGACTGAGGAAGCCCCACAGGACGTCCTTTCCTGGGAGCTGTCCATTCATAGACACGTTCTATATTCTATGGCGGTGTCACTTATCCTATGGCTGCCCCCGCCCTCTGTGTGTTCCCTGGCAGGGTCAGAGTGTACTCTGGAGTTCTTCCACTACTTCCAGCCCTTGTCACTGGGCAGCAATTGGGTCTGCTGGATGGAGATAGATAAGGCTGAAGAAAACAATGAGAAGGGGGGAAGGGAGGCCCTGGTGCGAGCAGGCCCTACACCTGGGCCTCTGCCCTATCTGTTTCCTAGCAGATGCTCACCGTGGTCAGCTTTTGTGGCCAAGCAGAAGTCATGCCCTGACTTTATTTGGTCTGCACTCTAGAACACGTACTTGGAGCATCTGGCTAATCACATTCCTCCAGCCCTAGCTTGGTTTGTCTTTTACACACATACACACACACAAACAGAGAGAGAGAGAGAGAGACAGACAGACAGACAGACAGACAGACAGAGACAGAGAGACAAAAACAGAGACAAAGAGAGACAGAGAGACAGAGGCAGAGGGACAAAAACAGAGACAAAGAGAGACAGAGAGACAGAGGCAGAGGGACAAAAACGGAGACAGAGAGACAGAGGGCGCAAACAAGCAAGCGCCTACACCCCAGACACATATGGAGCATTCTGAGGGGAAGCCCAAACAGAAGCTCACATACCACAAGTCTAAATATTTGAAAGCTATACATTCAGCCAAGATAACGTTAAATAAAACATGTCTTAGTCTTTCTTTGACAAATACACCTTCACAGTGTCCTTGTAGAAATTGTAATCTATTGGATTCTTCCTGGTCTTACGTCAGATTGTGCAGACAGCAGAACTAGCCCCAGCATCCTCACCAAATCGTCCTTGTAAGGAGAGGCAAGAGCAGGCCTAGACAGCTCGCTCCCCACACCCAGATTCTATCCGTGCTCACTAGAAATAGTGGCCCTTGACTAGCCTGTCCTCAGATTGACCAGTCTCGGAAGCAATCTGGGGACCATCTGAACAGCTACCTCCGAGGGTGCTAGGTGCCTAGGTTGTTCTCCTCAAATGCAGAAGGTGGAGCCTTCTGGACAGGGACATTTCCGGCCTCTGGACTTCTTACCTAGGAGATGCCAAAATTCAGTGTGAGTGAAGGTCTCTCTCTAATACTTAACTCCAGATACAGGCTCCAGAGGGAGAGGGAAAGTGACTTTCAGACACACAGAGGACAAGACGCTGGAGAAACCCATGAGGGGTGAGCTGCAGGCCCTTGAGAATAGGAACGGAGTTTGATCAAAGAGCTGCACACAGTAGGAATCTGAGCATTGCAGAGCAAAGGGCAATGGATTAAATGAGGTTTCCTATACCAGCCGGAAGCTAGTAAAGGCAGCAGGGCCTCACAGTGTCCCGAAATCACTGTCTCTCACAGTGCAAATGTTGTTGCTGCTTTGTAATCAGCTGGCTTGTCAGGGGCACACTAGGGACATTTGAAGACACCTAGACAAACATATATATACATATTAGTGATATTTGTGAGTACCAAAAAATATTGGATCACCTGTTTATGTGATAGCAGTTTTAACTACAATCTGATGCCACAAACTTGACTGGCCCAGTCTCCTCCTGTCTGAATGCTATCTTTTATATTGTTTGAATAAAATTTTCTTACCTCATGGCTCAGTGCAGTTGACCAAGTTCCAGCCACCACTTCCATGTTCCAGGCAGCAGGAAAAATTAAGAGTATGTTTTCTCAGAAGTTTCTCTTGGCGGTTCTACGTCCATTTCACGGCCCTGAACTTAGACACATAACAATATCCAAATAGAAGAAGTCTGAAAGATAGAAGTATTATGGTTAGCCAGTATTTCCCTTGAGGATGAAAGATGTTTTCTATTAATATTAAAGAAATAGTGGGAGTTTGAGAGATTGTTCTTTGCCTCCGCCGTAGGTTGGAAGAAGAGTGTAAGAGTTGCCTCTGCTGGATGGTCTCTTGACTCGCCCTGGCCTTTCCCCCCTGTGTAGGAGGGTGTGGCTGAAGCCTTCCTTGCATCTATCTGCCTTTCTTCTCAGGTAAAGCCTGCAGCAGCAGGCCACTCTAGATACTGGGCGAGAGAGTCGCATCTTAATTTGTCCTTGCACAGCTCATCAAAGGCTATTTCTCTCTTTGAATAAGCTGGAGCCATTATGATGCCCGGGAAAGGCTGTGTGAAGTTTCCACGGATCAGCAGTTTCAGTGGTTGACTCTGCCTGATCAGATGTAGAGCAAATCATAAACTATTCACCACCTAAACACTGGAAGATGTGCTTTGCATGGCTAAGTCCTGGGAAGTGTGGGGAGCCCTGAAAGGCTTTAACCCCGCCCAGGAAGTGTGGGGAGCCCTGAGAAGCTTTAACCCCCGCCCAGGAAGTGTGGGGAGCCCTGAGAGGCTTTAACCCCGCCCAGGAAGTGTGGGGAGCCCTGAGAGGCTTTAACCCCTCCCAGACGGCAGTACATCCTGTCAACACAATGGAACAAAACTAGGAAAGAAGGCCCTAAAATAGGAGGAGCAGAGATAATGAGCAAGCTGCCTGCTGCCCATAAGTGAGCTGTGGAGAGAGGATTTCAGGTCTCCTGTCACCCCAAACTTCCTCATTTGGCTAAGTGCCATCTTAGCCCAGATGGCCTGGGTCTGGCCAGTCCAGAGTTGTCAGTTGACAGGCAGTGTAGAAACACCTCAGGGCCCTGACAAGCTCTCTGAGACTATCCACTGAAATCTAATGGCTGAACATAAAAGATTAATCTGTTCTTGAGTCAGAGAAGGATAGAGCTAACCGGAGAGACCCAACTTCTTTTTCTTCAGTGCCCCCCCCCTTTTTTTTCAGCTCAAAGCTCTCCTTGCCTTCTCGTTGGCCTCTTAGTTGGTAATGTCAACACGGACCAGAGCAACCTGCTTGCGCTGACTTCAGTCAACCAGGAGCCTTGACGCATCAGAAATAAAGGAATTTGGTCCTCAGCCTGCCTTGCTGCCTCTGTCTGGCTCAGGCCTCTGCCTAGCTTCCTCCTACTCCGTACAGTGGAGGATGTTTCCTGCAGTCTCCGCTCTGCCAAGCTGCAGCCCCACGCTTTCTGCTTCCCAGGAGACGGACATACTTTACCATATCATCTTGCGTTTAGTAAACGGATGGAAAGCCCAAGCTTTCTCCTGAGCAGACAGTGGGCAGCATCCCCTCAACTCCTACCACATTTCGCAAAACACCTCTGAAAGTGTGTTTTTCTCCTGTCTCTACTTCCTTCTTCCTGTTCAGCCATTACACTGCCCACCTTGCCCAGGTTCCATCCTTTTTTCTCTATTTCAACTGGTTTTTTTTGTTGTGGTGGTTTTTTGTTTGTTTGTTTGTTTGTTTTTAGTTTCTGTAGTTTCTCTTTTTAAAAATTTTTTATTAATTTATTCTTGTTTCATCTCAATGGTTATCCCATCCCTTGTATCCTCCCATTCTTCCCTCCCTCCCATTTTCCCCTTACTCCCCTCCCCTATGACTGTGACTGAGGGGGATTTCCTCCCCCTGTATATGCTCATAGGGTATCAAGTCTCTTCTTGGTAACCTGCTATCCTTCCTCTGTTTTTGTCATAACCCCAACTGTCCCCACACTGACAAGCCAGAGAATGTTTTCTATTTTCACGTTGCCTTTCAGTGTGCTGGTCATCTGTCGTCATTCCTCCAACCTTTTCCTCTCAGCCTGCTGTCTCCGGTCTTCTTCGCTCACCAGCCACCGTCTCTCTCAGTCTCATCTGATAGCATAGCTTCTTCCAAGCAGGCACTAATATTAAAGTCACTCATTGCTCAGCCCACAGGCTTGATGTCCTTCTCCATGCCTTATGAATTATTTACCTTTTCTGATACTGTGAGAAACCCTAAACAAGGAAGTAAAGATTTATTGAACTCAGGGTTCAGCTTATGGTCATCTTGCTCCTTCTTGAGAAGGCAAAACATCATGGCACCAGGAACTCAAGGGGGGAAGAAATCTGCTTAACCACAGTGGCCAGCACGCAGAAAAAGAAAAGGAACGAATACGCTCCAAAGTGGTGTCTCGGTGACCCACTCCTCCAGTTCAGGCTCATCTTCTAATATTCTATTTAGCTATGAACCTATCAATAGATCAGTCAATTGGTGAAACCTTTAAGGCCCAATAGCCCCACCAGCTTTGGGCTATGACTTCAACAAAGGATCCTTTTTGGGGGACATTTTATATCTAAACCATAAGATACTATAAGGGTCCAGATATGATAGATCCATTCTCATGAGTGTAAATATCATTAAATGTCATTTTCTATCTTGTTATTCCTTAATTCTTAAACCTTCTTCTGAGACCCATACTCAACTAATAAAGCTCACCATTGGATGGTTCATGGGTATTTTGAAGTGTTCAAAAATTGATCCTCTTATTCCATTCAAACCATAGTTTTCTTCACTCTTCCTCAGCCTAGCTCACAAAACTGTCGAGCTAGTTGCTCAGTCCAATAGTCATTGATAAATGTAAGCACCACACAACGAGAGTGACGCTGTCTCTGTTTACAATGGTATGTCCCAAACAACTAGAGCAGGGACTCACACATAGTAGACACTCAACACTTAGTTGCTGAATGAATAAGGCTTTTAATTTGTCTCATGCCCCATCCAATTTACCACAAACTCTAATACACTAATATACAACAACTGTTCCCTGCAGTGCCCATCACTCTTTACGTCTATGGCTGTTTTCTGGTCACTTGGCACTTGGATGTGGAGATGGCCTTTCTTACCAACTTGCTGCTTCCACTTCTGCTCCTTGTCGCTCTATTCTTTATAGCACAAAAACGATGTCATTGTAATTTTTAAAGTCCTTCCATCTTCTCTTTGGTCTTAAAAAAAAAAAAACATCCGGGGCATGGTGGGATGAAAACAATTAAATGCTTCTACCCAGCTGCCATGCCTGTGAAGTACAATTACCAGCATGGAAGATACGCCCAGTGGTGAAATAATGGCATCCAAATGCTGATGTTAACCAACAGCTGTGTAATTGAACTTCAGGTCCTGGCAACACCTAGACAGCTTCCTAGGGCTAGTGAGGGCATGACCGTTAGAAAAGAGTCTACCACCACAATTTTGTCAGACAAGCATAACTCCTTACGACATCCTAAATCTTATCTTTAACCCCTCAGATAAATGGAGCTACCACCCCTCATCAAAGAAGCTTTTATTTATAGCAAACAGAGACCGTCCTCCCAGAACTATAGCTGGATACAATAGAGAGATCAACAGACTGCGGGGAGCCCAGCTCTAAGGGACACGTCTATATGACAACTCTGCTGTCTATGGCTCAGGGACCATCTCAGAAGAGTGGGTGGAAAGACTGTAAGAACCAGTATACTAGGAAGTCTGCTCTAAGACAGTCTCCCCCAGAAAGGTCTGCATTAAAAAAAACTGCAGCAATGGCAATAGACATGTTAACCTGGAAAGGGAAAGCATCACAGGGTCTCGCTTCTGGACACGGAACTGCAGACAACCAATGTCTGTTGGGAGAAGAATATGAGTCCCCTTGTTGGTGGTCCAATCCCGAATGGCCAGTCTTGAAATCATATGTGTGTGTGTGTGTGTGTGTGTGTGTGTGTGTGTGTGTGTGTGTACTCACGTATATAAGTAGATGTATGTATGTAACAGAAATAATCAAAGAAAAAGGCTACCAATTTGAGGGTGAAGAGAAGATGGGAGGGGTTCAAGGGTAAGTAGGTGGGAGGGGCTGGATGGAGGAAAGGAATGTAATTCTATTTCTATTAAAAACATCATATAAAAAAATCTAAACTCCAATCCTGACCCAAAAAACCTTGAATACCGTTATCCAACTCAAAATCCTCACTCATGGCCGTTTCTAACTGTTCGATTAAATTTTAGTGATCGGAATCCCATGGACCTCTTTCTCTCTCAGAGCTTTTCCATGTGCCGCTTCCTCCTGGAATGTTCTTTTCTATGCTCACTGAGTGGAGGGTTCTTTCTGAGCCACTAGAGGTCAATAAAATCTTGTGACTTCACTCCCTACCCAAAACATCCCACTGTGGTATTTTCTTTTCTTTTTTTTTTTTTTTTTTTTTTTTTTTTTTTTTTTTTGTTTTGTTTTGTTTTGTTTTGTTTTTTTATTTTTTATTTTTTTATTTTTTTTATTTTTTTTTTATTAATTTATTGTTACATCTCAATGTTTATCCCATCCCTTGTATCCTCCCATTCCTCCCTGCCCCCCATTTTCCCATTATTCCCCTCCCCTATGACTGTTCCTGAGGGGGATTACGTCCCCCTATATATTCTCATAGGGTATCAAGTCTCTTCTTGGCTACTTGCTGTCCTTCCTCTGAGTGCCACCAGGTCTCCCCCTCCAGGGGACTTGGTCAAATGTGAGGCACAGAACTCCATTATCAACATCAAGTAGAAACTATCGTTACTTTCCATTTATGTGATTAAATGTTTATCATCTCTTACCCCTTTTCCTCCTGCCTCCTCCCCGACACTGCCAACTCTATACAGCTAGGGTCCTTTGTCTGTCTTATTTGCTGTCACACCTTACTCCTGGGACATAGCACTTGCTCTTCCTTCATCCAACGAATGATTAAAATAAGCGTCATCCGGACAGTGACATGCGGGTTCCTGGGATTGTCTCGTTCTATCTTACAGGCACGTGAATGCAGACAACCCAGATGTTACAGTTGCCTATTCTTTGAGATTTTCACATAGTGAAACAAAATATCCGATGACCTCCTTGGGATGTGTGTGAATTCTTGGCATCGTAATTTCTCAGAAGTGCTCTGGTTTTGATTTGCTTGCCCTGCAAATTCTTGGTCCTCGTTCACATCTTGACTCATGCAGCTGTTCTCAGCTTCCTGCTCCAACATATGGAGGCCACCCTTTCCCGCCTGTGTTGGCACCAGATGCAGTTGACCAGGCACTTGAGGATAAAACAGCATTCCCTTAAACTGTTGGCACGCTGACAGGGATGGAGAGAAGGCAGCAAGCCAACAGGATGTTCACACCACAACACTAGGAAATCAACAAGTTTTCTCAATATTAAGCATTTCGGCCCTTTAAAAGTCCTTCAGTCCTCACTAGCATTCTGCCACTAGTAACATGGGCTCTTTCCTTCTTCCTGTCCACAAAGCAGTTCCCTGTTCTCTCATACCAGAGATGTGTGCTCAAAAAGAAAGAAAAGAAACATTTACCTTTTAAATAAACATAAAGAAATCTGTTCCTAAGTATCTCAGAGCCTCAGCAGCAGAGGGGAGTTGAGCTGATGTGGCTTTGCTTGTGTTTTTTGTTTGTTGGCTGCTTTTGTTTTTGTTGTTCTGTTTTTTGAGGCAGGGTTTCTCTGTGTAGCCCTGGCTATCCTGGCACTTACTCTATAGACCAGGCTGACCTCCAACCCACAGAGGTTCTCCTGTGTCTGCCTCTGCCTCTTGAGTGAGGGGAATAAAGGTGTGTGCCACCACCACCCTGCTGATGTGGTGTAAATATGGTCTAGCTCTACCTGTGAACCGGTCAACGGAAATATTTTACTGCCCTTACACCAGTGAATTTGGTAGTTTTCCAAAGAATTCTATGGGTAGGCCAGATTCTGGTGGACCCCACTGTTAGTCTAAACAAAAATTCTTCTTGATTGGGTTTCCCACATTCCTTAGCCACATTCCTTAATCCTACATACAGCTTGACTCAGATTGGCCAAGTAGGAATCCTGGTAGAGGCAACGAGAAAAAAGGTTTAAAGTCAGTTATATATGTTCCAAGTATGATCAGAGCCAAAGAAGAAGAATGTTTTCACTTGGATGTAAAGTGTGTAACACCAAGGAGGATGGCCTGACTTGATTGACAAGGATGAGTTTGAGCACATAGAATACTTCCCACATCACAGACACTATAAAAAAGATAATAAAAGAACTGTATTTCTCTGGTGAGAGATGGAGCAATGTGGAAATGTCATGCTTGGGTTACCCAGGGAACATGGCAGATGACTCTCCCGAGCTTAGAGAAAAGTGTGTTCCCAGGCTTCAAGATGACTTTACTCTAAGCTGATCTAAACCATTCAGGCTAGACAAAACAAAACAAGACCATTTGTTTCTAAATACAGAATTGATGCCTTTGGTCTGGTCCATTGCCAGCCTGCTCCAAGTTCAGAGGATGGAATGGGGCTGGAAGGGTCTTTGTCATGTCCCTATAGGTTACTAAGTGAGCTACGAGCCAAGTAGTGCAGAGGGACTGGATCTGGAACTTACTCACTGTCTGTGGCAGGATGGACCCTAAGAGACTACAGTGGTCCTATGGCCTTCCTTCTCTGCATAGCAGAGCTGGCAAGTGAAGCCCCATTCAACCTGTCATGCTCCTTCCGGACAAGTCTCCTTTAGAGGGTCTGTGTGCAATATGCAGGAAGCAAATGGATTCCTTGTTGGAAGGAGGGTGTGCCTACTGGGCCTGGACCCACCCCTCTGCTACAAGCTGTACACTAGCTCTCTGAGTGGCTTTAATTCCAGCTCCCTGGTCTATTCTCCTTTCTATCTTGATTTAAAATTACCTCCCTGGCTGAGGCCTCACTTGGTCAGAGTCCATGACCAGGTGGGTTATTCCGGTTCCTTCTCTTCTCTGCCTTCACTTGACACTTGCTGCAGAGACCCCGAGGTGAGGCTGCAGGACTTCTGCACTACTGACCTTTGTGCTCAATGCATGACCCAAAAAACCCTTCAGCCCAGGGAGTTCGTTTGATTCCTATTTTTTCTTATCCCCCCCCCAAATTCAATACACAGACAAGGAATAGTTAGGTTTCTCTAAGTCTGTCCAGCTCCTCCCTCTACCAACTGTCACAAGCTTGGCCAGTTGCTGCAAGGCCCAATCGACTTTAATGCTACTCTTAAGCTTGTTTTCCACACTAGCCAGAATTATCTTCAAGTGCTCAGAAATTACTTCCATTGTCTGCTTAAGCTGCTCAGACATTGGTAGCTCCAGAGCTCTATGGGGGTTGGAGGTGGGGGCTGTTTGTGATGGACTCCTAAGATAGAAGAAACAGTGAGTAAAGCAAGAGGGCAGAGGAACTGATGGGGATCAGAGAGGTGATGGAGTCTCCAACTCATTTTGAATAAGATACGTTTTCACGGCTTTAAAAGTCAGCATCAGGCTGGAGAGATGGCTCAGAGGTTAAGAGCACCGTCTGATCTTCCAGAGGTCCTGAGTTCAATTCCCAGCAACCATATGACTCACAACCATCTATAGTGTAATCTGATGCCCTCTCCTGGAGTGCAGGTTTACATGCAGGCAGAACACTATATGCATAATAATAAATAAATAAATATTTTTTTAAAAAGTCAGCATCGATCTTTTCTTTTTCTCTGCTTTTGGATAGCCACACTTTCCCTTCACTAGCTGGGGAGTGGCTACAGCAGACCCGTCTAGAAATGGAGCTCAAGGCCTAGGGTTCTGCACACACTCGAACACTGTCAGACTTTGAAGATCTATAACTTTTTGTGGAGGGATCTGTCGTGCACAGGGTGGAAGAAAATTTAGTTGCAACTCTGCCTTCTACCCACTAGATGCCAGGAACACCCAACCTCCACTTGTAAACAGGTAAGTGTCAGCATTGGAAGATGGCTCAGTGGTTAGGAGTATTTGCTGCTCTTTCAGAGGACCTGAGGTTGTGTCTCAGCATCCACACTGGGGCTTACAAACACTGGTAGCTCCAGTTCTAGGGGATCTGACCCTCAGTTCTGATATCTGTGGACTCCTCTGTATATGGGGTGCACACAAATGCACTCAGACACAAACACACAAAAATAAACAAACATTTAAAAAGAAACACCATCAAAAGTGTCTCCATAAACTGCCCAAGATGCCCTGGAGGACAAAGGAATTTTGCCTAAGAGCCATTTGTCTAAAAGAACACTTAGCATCTTTCTGTGGCTTTCATGGTTTGACGGCTCTTAAGAATCAGACAAAAGCCAGGCGCGGTGGCTCACGCCTGTAATGCCAGCACTTGGAGAGGCAAAGACAGGTGGATCTCTGTGAGTTCAAGGCCAGCCTGGTCTACAAAGCAAGTCGAGGACAGCCAAACCCTGTCTCAAAACAAATAAACAACAACAACAACAACAAAAAAACCAAAAGAAAAAGAAAGAAAAGAAAAAAACATCAGATAAAAAGAAGCTAGCTTGGTAACAGGGTATGTTTATTTCCCATTAGGAGCAGCACAAAGTACCTAAGGTCCAATGTGTAATCAATGTACCATATTTTTTGGACTATAAGATGCACCTGATCATAAGACACACCCAGTCTTTAGAGCCGTAAAACAAGAAAAACAGTAAAAACAGCTGTTAGACCATAAAGTGCACCCTCTTCCCCCACACACACTTTTGGGGGGAAGAGTGTGTCTCATGGTCTGAAAAATACACAGCTTTGATGTCAGAAATAGACAAAAGATCTACAGGATGAAGCCTAACGCTCACAGGAGAACGCCAAAGGAAAAAAGGAGGTAAATGAAATATGACTAGATAAAATAATTCATGCAACACTGACAGAATTTAATTACAGGCGACTAGGGTCTACAAATGTAAATCAAAAAAAAGTGCCAAAAGCCAGCCGTGCAATAGCGGCTGAAATGATGCTCACCATGAGTGACTGACTTGTAAACCAGACTTGCTGGGCTAAGGCAGGAGGAGCCGCATCATGCACTGGTCCTAGTCAATAAGCAAGGCTGGGTAAGCAGTTGAGGAGCTGCTCAACTGATGCTATCACTGGCCCATGGCACTGGGCACGAGCGCTTTATAAATCATCTTGACATCCATCCAAGCCCTGGGAAACCCAGCCTGAGGCTTCTGGTCTAGGGTTTGGAAGGCTGTGACAGTGCTCAGATAAATGGAGTAGGGAAAAACGGTAGGGATGAGACAGGAGGAAGATGTTCCCTTGTCATACAAAGCAGATGACGACACTGTATTGCAGGGGTGCAAGGTTAGCCACAGGGAAGGAGCCGGAACGGTTAAGCGACTCAGCCCAGGAGAACTTGGAATGGAAAAATGATTACAGTACAGAGTTTTCCCAAGGAAAACAGGAAGCCTGCTGGAAGGCACAAAGCCTTTCTCAAGCAGACAATCCCATATGGACGTGGAGACTTGAAAGGAGATACAGTGCGACAAACACTCCATAACCACAGAACAGCTGCCTGGTGCAGAGCAGACTCTGTGAATATGTCTTTGAAATTATCAGCAGCAACAGCTGAATAGAGCAGGCGCTGGGAGGGCTCCTGCTCTGTAAAGAGGGAGGTTTTTACGAGAGAGCTGGGGGACTGCGGACTTCATGATTTCAGCAGCGGGGTGAACAGCGCATTGAAGCTCTAAGCCACAGCTTGAACGTAAGATTCTCTAACGAAGTTATGTTTAATTACAAAGAAATCAGTAAAAAAAAAAAAAAAAAAAAAAAAAAATTTCCCCGGTTCGGAAAACCGTCCCTCAAAACCTGTGAAGTTAAACTGCAAATGGATGGAACACCTTTCTGGAAAGTGTTTGACACCATTCTTCATAAAACCCCTAATCGGCAAAAATAGATTCTGGCATTTACAAGGCAAACTATTTTAACTACGACAAGAAAAAAAATCCCACGAATGAGTTTTGATCTAGATCCCACGAATCAGCTTTGAGCTAGGCGACCATGTTACTGACGATATTAGGGCAGGACATGAAGAACACTGAGGCTCATTTCAAACCCTGTGCCCAGCTCCGATAAAAGACATAAATATGGAGAGAGTGGAACAGGAAGTAGCCAAGTGATAAAGAGATCCGTGAAGACCTTCTTTACTTCAGCACGTGTCTAGCAAAATCAGCAACTGTGCTTCACTCGGTCAGCAAAGAAGGGAGTTTATGAGAGAATTTCATTGAGACGTGAAGAAAAAAAAAACACTAAGGGGAATCACAGATCAGAATGCAACAGGGCAGCTTGGCTCTTTGAATGTGAGATCTAGGCCCCCGAAATTCTGTGAACAGCGACAGCAGAACAGTAAGAAGGCTTTCTGTTTGCTGAGGGAGGGTTTGGAGCGTCTGATGTGGGAAAGGGGGCTTGAAGTATTGCTGTGTGGGAAAGAAAGACAGTGAGTAACGCCAGCTCTGTGCAAAGGATAAATAGATCTTCCACCTTGGACATGCATACAAGAACTGTCACTCCCCAGACTGGAGAAAGACGCTATTTACAAATAGGTAGCTGCTTTCTTGGTCCCCCTGGGAGGGGCATTTGTGTAACCACGCTCTAGGACACAGGAATTAGCTTCTTTCACTGATGGAGCATCTACACCACACAAAGTAGGCATCTTCACACTCCCTTTGTCTTCCAGTTCACGTCCAAGCCACCTTCCAAGGTTCAGTCCAAATTCCATCCACTTCCTAGGCCAAGTCTTTGTTGGTTCCCCCAAGTCGTGTGAACTCTTCCAGAACACACTGCCTCTCCTGTTCATTTGGAGCTGTTCAACTGTCAGGAAAAGTCCCCAACTAGATCGTAAGCAGTTTGGGGGCAAGAAAGATATTTTTCATGTTTTCCTTTGATTCCCCTCACTGCACACAAGAATGAGCTGGGTTAAGTTAGTAAAGTGCATGCGAGCATCCTCTAATGACCTCACTATGCTTTCTTTTTTTTTTCTTTTTTTTTTAATTTTTATTTTTTATTAATTTATTCTTGTTACATCTCAATGTTTATCCCATCCCTTGTATCCTCCCATTCCTCCCCAACCCCCCCCCATTTTCTCATTATTCCCCTCCCCTATGACTATTCCTGAGGGGGATTACCTCCCCCTTGGCTTTCACAGTAAGTCAGGCAATGGGCTATGTTGTAATGATGTTAGTTATCTTTTCTTTCTTTCTTTCTTTTTATCTTTTCTTTAAGTAATTTATTCAGATTACATCTAATTTGTTATGCCCTCACCTGTATCTTACCATTTGCCCTTCCTCCCTCTTTCATCCTATTCCCCTCCCCTAGGTCTGTAACAGAAGGAGACCTTGTCCCCTCTATAAGATCACAGCCAATCAGGAATCTTCCTGGTAGCCTGCTTACTTTTCCCCTGAGTGTCACCAGGTCTCCTCACCAAGAGGAAGTGGTCAAAAAGGGGGCACCAGAGTTCATGTCCAAGTCAGTCCCTGCTCTCCACACAATTGTGGAGAATGTGCTGTCCATTGGCTAGATCTGGACAGCACATTGTCCTTGGTTGGTACAGTAGTTTGAGCTGACACACCTGGGTCCAGATCTGCCAGCCTTAATGGTGATCTTGTAGGTTTCTAGGACCCTGTGGATCCTTCTGTTTCCCCATTCTCCCTTACCTCTCTCACCTAGAGTCCCAGTAGGAAGTCCCAGGATCTATCCCAATCTCCGGCTAAGTGAAGACTTTCAGGGGACATCTCTGTTGGGCTAATGTCCAATTATAAGTGAGTATATGCCATGTGTATCTTTCTGGGTCTGGGTTAGCTCACTTATGTATCTACTTTTAATATAGCATGAGTCATACTAAAAGCCAAGAAAATTAGAGAAAGAGGGGGTGGGGCATCTTGAGGGGTGGAACAGGAATGGATTAAATCTGAAAACCTAGGGCCTATTCTAATTAAGACTTGGAAGTACTGGGTTTCCTAAAAAAAAAAAAAAAAGAGTGGTAAAGGGCTGATACATGGCAACATACAGCACACACACACACATAGAGACACACACACTCACACACACACAGCACACACACACTCACACATACACACACACACAACACACACACATGTTTCTGTTTATTTTCTGAGCATAAATGTTTTGCTTGTATGTCACCCCCCCAAAGGTGACAAATAGCTGTGTTACTTTCTCAGCCCAGGGACATTGATACGGTGTGTTGGTGAGCCATGCTGTTAAGCTGTGGTGTGAACTCCACTGATGTTGCAGATGACAGCGATGATTCAAGCCAGTTCCAGCAGCTCAAGCCAGTACTCCCAAGCCACCAGGTAAACCGAGGCAGGGAAGTCACAAATATAAGGTCTGCCTGGACTGCATAGTGAGCTTGAAGCTAGCTTGGGTAACTTAGACTGTAACTCAAAATAAAAACCTAGGGGCTGGGAAGACAGCTCAGTACAAAGGCCCTGTTATCATCAAGGCCTGAGTTCAATCCCCAGGATCTGCTTTTTCAAAAGCTGGGTGTGGTGACAGACTTACATCCCAGCACTGGGGCGGGGGCCGGGGCCTGGTCCCTGGGGCTTGCTGGCCAGCCAGTCTAGTCTCCTTCAAGAATTCCAGGCTAGCGAGAGCCTTTGTCTCAAAAAAGTAGAAGGATGGATGGTACCTGAGGAAAGACAGTTAAGGTTGCTTCACACTTGCACGTGCGTGTGTACCCCTCCCCCACACATAGCAAATTCACATTTTAAAGATGGGCTACAGATATATCTTCTTAATGGTAAAGTACTTGTGTAGCACATCTGAGGCCTTGGATTCACTCCCCACCCCCACATAAATAAATAAATAAGTTATTTAAAAAATAGAAGAGGAGGAGAAAGAATAGGAGAAACAAATTATTGAGAACACGGTCACAACAGTCAGAAAGAGTATCAAAGAAGCTCGACCTAAACCCATTGCTTCTGTGTGTCCAGGTGCGTGGTTTGGTAGAATCTGTTCATGGTGAAGAGCAAAATGTTAATTTCCTACTCTTTCACTAACTTGTCAGTCACATAAAAACCACACAATCACTTATAAATACCCATAAACAAGCACAAACACACACTTAGCATGTGCCAGGGATCAAAGGCTCTGTGTGTATATTAAGTGATTTAACCCTTTCAGAAACCTGTGAGGAACAAAACCATTAAGAAATTCATCACCATCACAAAACAGGCCAGGACTGAGGCCCGCAATCTCATGTTCACCTCATTACCGAGCCTTGCGGCCCACACACTAATGCAGGGCCCCAAAGCCAGGCACCATTCTACATTCATAAAATACAGAAGGAAATAAGGTGGAGGCTCCCTGTCACCTGTGTCCACAGGTGGGCACCCCATGTTATCTCTGTCCACAGCTGGGTACCCCCTGATACCTCTGTCCACAGGTGGGCACCCCATGTCACCTCTGTCCACAGGTGGGCACCCCCTGACACCTCTGTCCACATGTGGGCACCCCCTGACACCTCTGTCCACAGGTGGGCACCCCATGTCACCTCTGTCCACAGGTGGGCACCCCATGTCACCTCTGTCCACAGGTGGGCACCCCATGTCACCTCTGTCCACAGGTGGGCACCCCATGTCACCTCTGTCCACAGGTGGGCACCCCATGTCATCTCTGTCCACAGGTGGGTACCCCCTGATACCTCTGTCCACAGGTGGGCACCCCCTGACACCTCTGTCCACAGGTGGGCACCCCCTGACACCTCTGTCCACAGGTGGGCACCCCCTGTCACCTCTGTCCACAGGTGGGCACCCCATGTTATCTCTGTCCACAGGTGGGCACCCCCTGTCACCTCTGTCCACAGGTGGGCACCCCATGTCACCTCCATCCACAGGTGGGCACCCCATGTCACCTCCGTCCATAGGTGGGCACCCCCTGACACCTCTGTGCACAGGTGGGGACCCAGAGACCAGCAACACTAGACATTCTCAGCCCACTGCTTCCTCCCTGCCAAGAAGTGAAGCGAGGCGACTAGTGTTGCTTGGTGGCCTCTCCTGCAAGGTGCTGGGACTCTGTGAGAGAGCACACATGTTCTGCTCACCCTCTAGAAAGAAAGACTCTCCTACATGGTTGTATGCCCTGGCTGCACAAAGTTAATATAAAACAATATTATATGAAATACTATACAATGCCAGCTCAGCATAGGCTTTTAGTCTCATCACTTATTTTCCAGTTAAGCATTAGGTAGGAATTGGAAAGAAAGGAACCAATAGGTTCTTTGTTTCATTTTTTTCTCCCTCATTTAGGAAAATCTGCTGCTTCTTGTTTGTGCCAGGTAGCTCTCTGGCCATATCCACATTGAATTATAGCCCTGTGTATTAAATTTGGAAGAAGATAACACTTCTTTTTATTGCTCTGCTTTCTCTCGTTTTTATTATATTTCCTGTTCAACTGAAATGTTCGGTCTAGAAGAAGCCTTTGAGATGAGCTAATATTGTCACAGCGGAATGTCAAAAACTTGCCTGAGGACACCCAGCTGGTGAGACCCTGAGCAGCCATCTGAACTATTTGAGCTTCACCTAAAGTGACAAGATTGGGACTGCTATAGCAAACCGTGATCTTGGTGTGGAGCCTCCCCGCCAGGCTCCCCTCCCCCCATATTTTTCCGCAAATGAAAAGCCTACTGTCCGTTTCAACAAGGTAACTTTTGGCAAGCTGGGGATAGGTACACTGCTGTGTGACATGACGTCATCAAGTCTCTGACACTGTTACCACAGTGAGTGAAGTTCACCGTGGTGGGGCATCTCTGAAACCCAGACACCCGAGGGCGGGGCATGTGGTATGGATGAGTAGGGCTGACCTGAGCCAGAAGGACTGGAATGACGTCATATAAGGAGTGTTTCCTTTTATTAGAAATGGCTCAATGGGGCTGGAGAGATGGCTCCATGGTTAAGAGCACTGCTTGCTCTTTCCAGAGATCCTGAGTTCAATTCCCAGCAACCACATGGTGGCTCACAACCATCTCTACTGGGATCTGATGCCCTCTTCTGTAGATAAAGCACTCATACGCAATAAATAAAATAAACAAATCTTTAAAAAAAAAAAAAAGAAAGAAAGAAAGAAAGAAAGAAATGGCCCAGTGAATAGAAAGAATTGTGATCCTGAGCAAAGCGGCAGGCCTGCTCATCCCGAGCACGCGGCTATGTGAGCGCTTTGCGCAGTCACTCTGGCTGATACAACTGCCCCTGATACGATCGCCTGGGAAATAGAACGCTTGCTCTGAAGACGAAATGTTTGCCTGAGAGCAGGCTCTCCGCAGCTCATCTGAACAGCTGTGGATCCTTGCAACTGCCTGACCAGGAGTGAAAGTGAAGAGAGCAAGGCCAGGCACCCCTGAGGCTACAGGAGTTTAGGAGGCTCCTTTCTCCCTTCCCTCCTGCCGGTAAGCAGTAGGTTCTGTGGAAATCCCTTATTCCCTTTGACAACACAGCTACCTCAGGTGACTCCGGGTCTCCTCAGCCCACGACAGCATCACTCCAGCGTCTGCCCTATATTCCTTCTATGTGTCTTCTGCTCTTCTCAAAAGGGCACCAGCCATTGGACTCAGGACTCACCCTATTTTAGAATGCTCTTCTTTCTACGTGATACGTACGCAAAGACCCGAAAGAGATCAGGTTCTCAGTGTCCAGGTGGGTACCAGATTTGGCTGGCATTGCCAATACTCAGTGGTTAAACGATCTCATGCAGGACTTGCTCCCCACCGGTCTTTAGTAAATATGAGGGTATCCTGTGGGTTTTTTGTTACTCTGCCACTCCAGACTCTGTTGATGTCTTTTTAGGGAATTGGAGGCGCAGCAGTTAGAATGAGAATGCATCCCACCCCATCCCAGGTATTTGAATACACAGCCCCCAGCTGGTGGCACTGTGTGGGGAGGCTTAGGAGGTGTGGTCTTGCTCCAGGAAGTATGCCGCTGAGCCTCAGGCAGTTTCCGGTTTCCCTATCTTGATGCTTAAGGTTGCAGTTCCGTGTGTGAGTTTTCAGCTTCCTGTCCCTCCTCCAGCCATGCCTACTGCTTATTGGGTGCCATGGCTCCACTTTGCCTCAGGGACTTTTACCCCTCTGGACTTGCGAACCAAAACAAACTCTTTCCCTTAAGTTACGTTGTTGTTGTTTTGTTTTGTTTTTTGAGACAGGGTTTCTCTGTGTGTAGCCTTGGCTGTCCTGGACTCACTTTGTCAACCAGGCTGGCCTCGAACTCACAGCGATCCACCTGCCTCTGCCTCCGAAGTGCTGGGATTAAAGGCATGCGCCACCACCGTCCTGCTCTCCCTTAAGTTACTTTGGTCACCGTAGTTTATGCAAAAGAAAAAGAAAACAGGTTGGCTTATAGCTGGAATCAGAGAGGCTGGAGAGCAACGGGGGATGGAGACAGTGGAAGACCCAGCTGGGAAAACAGTTCAAAAAGTGTTAGGTAACATTCCTCCAGTGGACTTGTTTGGTTCCTGTGGTCTCCATGACAACCCTCAGGAAAATGGACACTGCCCCTGGCCCCAGGCTGGCTCTGTCCAATTAGAGTGACGTCTCCTACTTGGGAGAAAGGAAACATGACGACAGGAAAGAAACTGTGTGTAAGAACGTGTCTTCCTCTTCGACTGAATGTATTTCAGAATATTTAAGGGGGGGAGGAAGAGAAGATTCCAGAGGCAACACCGCCAGGGTGCTCAGGGCTTCTCGCTGAAAAGGAAGTCATGCTCAGTGATTTTTGGAGATTCCTGGGTCCTGGCAATAAATCAAGCAGAACAGCTGAAAGAGCCGAACCTCTTCCTTCCCAGGGCCAGGATGGCAGGCGTCCTAGACACAAAGAAAGCTTTAGTTAGTAATATGATCTGAATATACCAGACTCTCACCCTGAGGTTAAACTGTATTATGCCAGGCGACATAGCAAACAGTTTGCTGTGGTAAAGATAGAAGGAGAAGAGTTGAGTCAAAATTACTGAGCACACACACACACACAAAATCTTTCACGGTCTCCAGAGACTGTTCTGTTGCCTTGTAGCTGGATGCGCTTGGTCCTGTTTTAAAATTATGGACCTGCTGCCAGACAGAGTGGTGAGGTCTGTGGGCTGCTTTTCATGAAGAATGCTTTAAAGTAAATACACTTAAGAACTAAAACAGTCCGTAACGATTCAAAGCCAGCCAGTGGTATCAAAAGGTAGTTATTAAAATGTCAAAACAAAACCCACAGAATTGTGATATGGTTCTCTGTGTACTTCTTTATTAATGGGCTGAATAACAAGAGGCGGCAGCAGGTTCTACAGCTACTGAAATTTTAAAGCAATGAGGCGCATAAGCAGTATTTCTAGCTATCCGGGGTGGGATCTGCAAATGTCTGTGACTGCTGCCTTCACAATCGAATCAAAATTCTAAATTGCAGCTGGAGGTGTATGCAGACCACCATGATGGTTTCCCCGACTCGAGTTCTCGGAATTCTATCCGCGGAGATTTGTGTCCTGCCCCAGTTTCAAAGCTGCACCATATTAACTTCACGGGCACCCAATTTTTGGTGGGCTTCCGCCAGGTAGAAGAGCGGCAACCATTATCTTAGCAAAGGCTGCCCCCTGCTGGCCAAAAGATTCAGGCTGTTCACTTAATTGGTTGTGTTCGAAAACAATGGGTCAGGCTATTAATTCACTGATTCGCATCAAGAAATGGACCAGGAGGCTACTTGTCAACCCGCCCCATAGCATCCAATCAGTACAGATTTAAAAGCCCCCTTTGGCTTAGCAGGCAAACGCTGATGGCTGGTACTGCCGGCCATTAGCAAAAGGGACAAGATGCCAGCGTGGCAGGCTGTTCCCTGAGGAGCCCGCTTTCCTCAATTCTGATCAGTAACAGTGAAAATACAGATTGCTTAAAGGTTAGATTTCCCAGTGGGCTTGTCCGACCAAGGTCTTTTGGGTCTGCCTGCTTTCAGCGCTTGACGCTTGGAGCCATATGGAGAGGAAGAAAAAGGAATTTAGAACTAGCCGTGTGCCAGACACCACCAGCTAAGTATTTTCACATGTGCTGTTGGTGTTTAATTCCTAACACAGCCCTGGGTGTTACTGTTATGATGAGGACTGAGAGGGATAACCAAGGCTTAGGAAGGCAAGTCCACACCATCATGTGGAATACATGCCTGCATTGGGGAACCTGCTTGCTTCCCAGTTTCTGCGCTAATGGGTAGGTAGGCAAAGATTCACACAGCAGTGCCCACTCCTTAATAGGAATGTTCTGCCTGCAGCCTGTAGCCTGATTCAAATCCCAAACTTTACCAGTGGCCTAAACCTACATAAGTTTGTAAATCGTTCCATGCCCCCCCCCCCTTTCCCATCCCCAAAGCGAAGAGGACAATGACTCCTCTGGAAGGGTGCTTGACGGTAGGCGCTCGGTAAACGGCTACTATTTATTGTAAGACAATTTTGCTTCTAGTGTTGAAAAAAGAGTAATCTCTATGCCACTCAAAGGGACACATGGATAAAGCAGAGTCATTCAGCAAAGTAATTTTATTTATTTATTTATTTTTATTTATTTATTTATTTATTTTGGTTTTTCGAGACAAGGTCTCTCTGTGTTAGCCTTGGCTGTCCTGGAGTCACTTTGTAGACCAGGATGGTCTCGAACTCACAGCAATCCGCCTGCCTCTGCCTCCCGAGTGCTGGGCTTACAGGCATGCGCCACCACGCCCGGCTTTTGTCTTTATCCCCGGAGTAGGTGGTGACTGTCTCAGCACATTGGTAAGGGCTGGGCTTCACTGAAGCTTCTGGCCACCTTGAGAGTGGCCGGCATGGCTCTGGCAGGCCGTGCCCCTCTCCTCTACCCTCTCTGCCTTGCTAGAGCCATTAGATTACATTCCTAAAGCTAGCCACCAAGGTCTGTTAGGCCACATCCCGAGGCTGACCACCAAGGTGCAGCTATCAAAGTATTGATGTCCAGTAATCAAAAGCCCCCTTTGGCTTGCCTAATTAACACGCCCAATTAAAATTAAACACCTCATCCTAACATGGGGTTTCCCATTTTACCTTTATAAGCTTCCATTTGCCTCTCTATCCAGAGTCAGTCCTCTGTGATCCCACACAGATGCTCCTTAACCCTCTCCTTTGTTTCTGTCCCTTCTCCTTTGTCCCTTATCTCCTGTCTTTGTCACTTATCCCTGCCCTCTGTCCTCCAGGAGAAATCAACTTCCTTTGGGTTGAGAACTTGGTCTTGGGGTGTCCTGAGCCAATACTTTTCTCTCTCTTCTTCCCAGCCAGGCATAGTGCTGCAAAGAGGAAGGGGGGAGGGGTGTTGAGGAAACATGGGGCCTTGTTGGGGCTGACCAACTCTGATAGAAAACAAAGTCTTTCTCACACTAGCAGCCACCATAGCAGCTAACTGTTCAGATGAGGGCTTCTTCATGTTTAGCACTGTCTGGACGTTTTGGTTGTCACTAGAAAGGTGTCTAAGGGTCAAAGGCTAGGACAGTGTTAAATATTATACAGAGCTCAGGACAGGACTCCCCACAGCTCCCAGGAAAGAATTACGTATTCTCAAATGTCAGTAACCCTGTCCTGCATGGAACACAGTTAGGTAGAACACGTACAATGAGGTGCTGAAGGGAAACTCTAAGGGGTGCGCAGCAGACAGGGACAGGTGGATAATAATGACCAATAGATGGAAAGTTCCCGAACATGCTAGGGTGCAATGACTGGCGGAGATTGCTTTGTCTTTGGTGGCCAGGAAAGTCTTCTCAGAGGAGGTGGAATGACAGGATGTGACCAGCCCTGGATGACCTGGACAAAGGGCACAGCAAGGAGAACACAGTTCCAGCCAAGGAGCTCGGTAGGGATCCAACTAGGATTGAGGCCCAGGAAGAGGGAGAGGAAAAGTCCAAGATAGATCCAACATGGCCTCATGTGCTGGCTTCCATTGGACAGTGCTTCTGCTTGACAGGGCTGCAAAGGCAAAGCCTACCTCAAAGTACCCCATGCTAAATAAAATATGTGGACTTGGTATCATTTTAAACTGTTTTAAGAGATTTTTTTTTCATTGCTTTCCTTTCGGTTGTTTGTTGTTTTTCTTTAAAAGGCAGTGATCGGAAATGTCTTTCTTAGCTGTGAATTGATTGACAAGGTCAGTTTTTGGACTTGGTTGCTTCTGGCTTGAGGTGAAATCACATCGACACTGTGGTCTAAAAGGGGCTATTCAGACGTTGTGGGATAAGAACATTAAAAAGAGGGGAAAAGAACACAGTCCCGCGTGGACAGCTGGCACATAGGCCCTTTAGCCTTTCTTTCCTTGCCTTGGTTCAACTTCCTGGACTATGAAGCTCTGTCTGCCACTGTGTGCTATGAGGACAGGGTCCTTCCCTAAGAAAGACAGAAAGACGGCGGTGACTTTGTGGATTTGGTACACCAGCCCAATGCATCTCTGCTTGGGACTTGCTCTTGTATCAGAGAATGACGTCTATCTTACTTAAGTCACCATTTTGTGTGTGTCTGTGCACGTGTGTGCACGTGTGTGTGCGTGTGTGTGTGTGGTGTGTGGTGTGGTGCGGTGTGTGTGTGTGGTGTGGTGTGCGGTGTGTGGTGTGGTGTAGTGTGTGTGTGTGTATGTGTGTGTGTGTGTGGAGTGTGTGTATGTGTGTGTGGTGTGGTGTAGTGTGTGTGTGTGTGGTGTGTGTGTGTAGTGTGTGTATGTGTGGTGTGGTGTAGTGTGTGTGTGTGGTGTGTGTGGTGTGTGTGTATAGTGGGTGTGTATGTGTGGTGTGGTGTAGTATCTGTGTGTGGGGGTGTGTGTGGTGTAGTGTAGTGTGCGTGTGTGTGGTGTGGTGTGCGGTGTGTGGTGTGGTGTAGTGTGTGTGCATGTGTGTGTGGTGTGTGTGTATGTGTGTGTGTAGTGTGTGTGTGTGTGTGTGGTGTGTGTGGTGTAGTGTGTGTGTGATGTGTGTGTGTATGTGTGGTGTGTGTGTGGTGTAGTGTGTGTGTGTGTGGTGTGTGTGTGTATGTGTGTGTGTGTGTGGTGTGTGTGTGTATGTGTGTGTGTGTGTGGTGTGTGTGTGTGTGTGTGTGTGTGTATGTGTGTGTGTGGTGTGTGTGGTGTGTGTGTGTGTGTGGTGTATGTGGTATATGGTGTAGTGTATGTGTGTGTGTGTGTGGTGTAATATATGTGTGTGGTGTGTGTGTGTGTGTGTGTGTGTGTGGTGTGTGTGTGTGGTGTGTGTGTGTGTGTGTGGTGTGGTGTAATATATGTGTGTGGTGTGTGTGTGTGTGTGTGGTGTGGTGTAATATATGTGTGTGGTGTGTGTGTGTGTATGTGTGTGTGTGGTAGTGTTTTGAGATCAGGTTTTGCTGTATAACCCTGACTGGCCTCAAATTCATAATGTAGTCCAGGCTGCCCTTGAAGAAGTCATAGCAATGCTGCGCCTCAGCCTCCCACGTTCCAGGAGTGAGGCCCCGGTCTCAGTTTCAGTTGACAGTTTTAAAAGCTTCAGTTTCACAGTCACAATTAACACCAGCCATTTTCACAATCTGTCTATATTATGGGATTAAGTGACCAAGACTAAACATTCATATCAGGTTCTTAAAAATCATTATTTTTAAAACAGTGAACAATTTATAGTCAGACTGACATTGTGTGGTGTGTTATAGGAACAGTTTTGGCATCACACTGTGCTCCCTAATCTAAGGGTGTTTTATTGACCTGGGCATATCTCACTAAACAGGCCTGGGATTCAAGTTGTCTTTGGCCTTTTTCTTCACAGCTTTCGAGTCCTGGCATTACCTACCAGATGAGAAAGTTCCTTTTGTTCCTGAGCCTCCTGCCACCCTGGTGCAGTGGTGGCTTCCCAGGCACGTGATAAACTGTTCTTACTGCATGGCTGACAGGCTGTCCTTTAGTCAGAGTAACTGCTCACGTGAGACCTGTCAGAGTTGTATGTTGTATGTTTCGTGTACTGCAGTGCCGTGCAGTGACTGTCCATTAGCCTGTGATCACAGTGGCAGATAACCACCACTGCACACAGGCCAGAGGTGGCTTCCCAGACAGACAGTATGGGCCCCAAATAAAGATTTACTTTTGCTTTGATCTGTTGCTTTAGGGTTGTTATCATTGTCTGTGTACTGTCCTGATGTACTTTAGAATCCGAAAACAGCCTTCTGAGATGATGGGCAGTGAGAGAGACAGAACGTTGTAGGCTTTATTTCCAGCCAAGGCCACAGAAATGTGAAAAAGCCTCCTCGACTTTGCCTCATGTCAATCTTTTAACGTGACTTTAACTTTCATTTTAATGGAACAATTTGTTACATCTTTGCTACAAAAGTATGGCAATAAGCAAAGCAAGGCTCCCCGCCTTCAGTGACTCCAGAGCCTACCAAGCTTAGTGCCCACACTGAGGACGTTTGGATTCTATGCACAGTTAGCTCCACCATGTGGTTATTTGGAATAAATGACATTTATTACCAATCATAAAAGCAAGGTCACATATCCAACACCATATACTTCCTGAGAAAGGGATTGTACTTAGTTTAAAAAATATTTCATCCAGCTTGCTAGGACATCAAAGGAAGAGTAAGAGGAATGTCTCCTGAATTAGAAAGTTCTGGAGAAGAAAGAGCTACAATGTGCCCTCAGCTTCCGTCTCCTTTGTTCTACCTGCAGGGCCTGGGAAGACATCGGGTGGCATTGTTATAGACCGTGGGATGATAAAGTCAGAGTTAGCGTTCAGGGAGCCATGTGGGAGGGATTGTTCTAAATATAGTTAACAGAAGTAACGTCAGGCTGTCCACCTTGTCCTCTCCAGGGGAGCAATCTCTTACACATTTAAATGATTGAAAATTTTATCCCATTGAAAAGAAGCCAGGGCGCATTAGGGAAATCACCTATTCCAGGTCCGTGACCAAAAAAAAAAACTAGGATGTGGGTTTTTTTTTGTTTTGTTTTGTTTGTTTGTTGGTTTGTTTTAATGCCAGAAAACACAGTACTACTCAAAAGCAAGCAAACACAATGCCAGGTCACATCAACCTTTTAATTTGTGTACAGATAGGTCCCAGCTCCCACTGGAGAGCTAGGAAATACATAAGCATCCACATGAATGACTATAATTAATACTACATTTACTTAAAACCTTCAAAAGTTTTAGCAATAGTGAAAAAAATCAAAATAGGGCCATTTAAAAAGAAGACTGTAGAAAAGAGTGTAGAATTAATGAATCATTATTTTGCGAACAGTAACTGCACACTGATCTTGTATATTGATTTCTCGCTACTGAGGTAACAGACTCTCCCAGTGTGGTCATTTATCAGGACATAAACCTCTCTTTTTGCAGCTCTGGAGGCCACAAGTTCAAACCCGCTTAGCACGCTGCTTCCTTCATGAGGCTCCGGGGACCTTGTTCTTCCTTTCCCTCGACTCTCAACGTCTCACGCCTTTCTAGCCTGTGCCTGGGTCATCGCACGGTCTTCCACCCTGACCCTTTTCCCTCCTCCTTATAAAAACACCACTGCGCACACTGAGGCCACAGACGGGAACCAGGTAACGCGAGAGCGATCATGGGAACACACCTGTAAAGCCTCATTGTTTTCAATGAGAGGAGGAGCCACAGGCCTGAGGAGCAGGCATTGGATGCGGCTGTGTCGTGATAGCATGTGGATGTTAATTTCCCACCACAGCTTTATGGTCCGTCGCTTGTGAGTGGAGTACCTAAAAATATATCGAACTGCTATTTATACGCCTATTGTCAACTGCAAACGAGAAAACTGGCTTTCCCAATTAAGGATTCTCATTGTTAGCACCTCAGAGATGGGATAATGAATTCCATAGCTTAACTTAACTTAATCTAGCGTAAGGTGCACACGTTACATATATTCTTGCCAATTTTTAAAATGTAGCACCTAATCGAGTTAGCTTTAGTTCCAACTTCCAAGTAACAGAAATGGTTTCATAATAAAATGATCATGTGCAGTCATTCGGGAAGTGGAGAAATCTGTAGGCCTACAACCCCAGATTCCTCCTAATTACAAAGAAAAAAAAAGAATAATCTAAATTTGTTAAAAGATCTAAAAGGACATTGTAAGTCATTTTAAAGATAGTATAATTTTAAGTGGCTTAAGTATTACATAATATGGAATTATTACTTTTCTTATGCTATACAGGATATCATCCTTTCTTGGAAAATACAGGTCTAAGTATTCAGAATTAAGGTATTTAACAAGATTCTCTTGAAGTCAGGCAGTAACCAACTGTGAGAAATCCTATTGTCCTGGGAATTTGATCACAGTCTCCTCTAGTTAGCATAGTCTGTTGTAGAAGGAATATCTTGTGTATTGTATGGGTATAGCACCTGTGGATAATAAATGTGGTGGCCTATAGCATAGTCAGGAAAGAGGAGGTGGAACATCCGGCAGGCAGAGGGATTCTGGGATAGAGACAAGTGCAAGAGATTCAGCCAGCAAGATGGGAAGAGGATGGGGACAGGGTACCTGAGCCCAGGTAACCAGCCACATGGCAGAACATAAGTAAGTATAAATGGATTAGTTTAAGTAATGAACTAGTCAGAGAAGAGCCTAGCTATATGGCCTACATATTTGTAAATAATATTTCGAGTCTCATGAGTTATTATTCCGGGAGCTTAAGGTCTAGGGAGGAAAAACCTCCTACTGCAGCCTGCCTTATTTGATCAGCTGGGGATTATAATAGAGACCCCATATGCTATTTTAAAAATATGAGACCATCTTAGTTACTGTTGTATTTATGTGATAAAACATGATGACCAAGGCAACTTACAGAAGAAAGTTAATTCGGGGGCCATGGTTCCAGAGGATTAGAGTCCATGACCGCCATGTCGGGAGCATGGCAGCAGCCATGGAGCTGGAGCAGTAGATGAATGCTTTCGTCCGGTCCAGAAGCAGGAGGCAGAGAGCAAATTGGGAATGATATGAACTTTTGAGATCTTGTAGCCTACCCCAAGGCCACATCTAACTCCTCCCAAACAATTCTACCAGCTGGGACGAAGCGTTCAAACGCATGGACCTATGGGAGCCATTCTTACCCAAGCTAGTAAAGAGACCAAATTCCACAGGGCCAAAGCTACTCTAGATAGTGCCTGACAACGCTTAATGACAACAACACAACAACAGCAACAACAACAACAACAACCACCCATAAAAGGATAAAGCAGAACCACAAGTGACCCTGGCTGATGCAAAATGAATCAAAAATGAAGAAAATGAAAACCGTTGCCAAGTCAAATTAGTCCAGGCTCCTAACAGATGGGTAGAGTCAATATACTGTCTTAGGCTTCTATGCCATGGGTTTGTTATGTGTGGTGGTTATCAGTTTGAGAGGACGTGGAATCTCCTTGGAGACAAGCCTCTGGGGGATCAATGTTGGTAAGTCATTAAGGTGGAAATTCCCACGCTAAAAGTGGGCAGGTCTACTCCCTGGGCTTAGGTCCTGGGCTGAATGAGAAGGAAGTGAGCTGAACACAGGTATCCGTTGCTTGTGGCCTCTTTACTGTGTTTGTAACATGACCAGCTGCTTCAAGCTCTCACGCTAATACCGGTGGCTGTGACAAGGTATCCTGACAAAAGCAACTGAAGGGAGAAAGGGTTTTTTTTTTTTTTTTTTTTTGGGCTCACAGTTCAAGGACATTATCATGGCGGGGCAGCTCCTGGTTACGTTGTATCTGCAGTACGGAAGCGGAGTGCCCATCTCCTTTCCGTGGTACTCAATCTAGGACCCCAGCCCAGGGAACAATGTCTTCTCACCTTCAGTATCCAATCTAGAAACTTCCTGTGCTCCACCATCCTGTCAAGTTCACAATATCACCACCACAAGGGCTTCTTAACCCTGACCAATCTTTATAATGAAATTAGTTGAGTGACTAAAGACTCCCCCAGTTATAAAATGCATGTTCTTGTACGCGGAAGAAACTAGCGGCTTTCAGAAACTGTTGCATCGCTATCTAAGAGGCCCTGGTCTCCCTGCTGCCCACGTTACCTAGCAGCGGCGGTCTCAAGTTGGCTTCTTTGTCTTTTGAATGTTATTCTAGGTACCTTTTATGGTGTTTTTCTCACACAAGACCATTTCCCAGGCTAACCTGATTTTCTACACCCCAAGAGTTTTTTTGGTCCTAAAGGAGATTTAATTTCCTTGAAATCGCAAGACCATGCATGATCTGGCCCGTAGCACTCCCCCAGCCCTGCCTCCAGCTTTACTGAAGTGTATAACTGACAAACAGAAATCCCTGACTGCAACTCACTTTCCTCATCCATTGGAAAACCTCTAGGGATGATGCATCCTGAAACTTGATAGCAAGTGATAATTGGCTGCAATTTTTAGTCCTATCCACCTTAGCTATTATCTTTTCCATTTCATCTGGGTGTACCCCGTCTATGATGTATTAAAGGAAATTACATGAACATTAAATCTAAATATAGAGGGAATATAGATTAGGTTTTTGATACTTTACAAAAATAGAATCACTTTATCTTATTTTTCTAAAAAATATTTTCTTACCATGAACTTTATTTAGTTATAATGAACACAAAATAATATAGCACAATCCTCCCATTTCAAGCTGACTTGAATCATAATTGTATAAAGATATGTTGTAACTACCACTAGCTGAGATACACCATTCTTATTACATCCCCAAACCTCCTTTGGAGACCCCAGCAATCAAAACTCCCCACTTACATCCCCGTGCTCTGATTTGATAATCTAGGGGCACCCACTGAGTTGTCATTTAGAGGCTATCGCTGCTAAAGCTCCTCAGAAACACACAGTGCAGCTGAGCACGCAGTCCTTTGGCTTGGCTCCCCATTTGTTGTACACTTCAGGCCTTTCCCGCCTGAAGGCGCTAAGGTGGGCGGCAACCAAAACTCTGCTGTATCCATGTACAGATCATTACACAGAGGAGAATTTTCTTTCACTCTTCTTGGGTAAATGTCTGAAGATAGAATTGAGTGACCCTGCGTTACTTTTTGTTGTTGTAATTAAACACCATGCCCCACAGAGACTCATGAGAGTTTATTTTGGTTTACAATTTCAGAGGGAGAGTCCGGGAAGCTGCCAAACATTCTTTCAAAGTGCCTGCACTGTTTTTGCCTTCTTATCGGCAATGTACAAGAACTCCGGGCACTCCGTGTCTTCAACAGTTCGTATCAGCAGTTTTGCTGGTTGGCACATAGTTTGAATGCTCCTGTGGGTTGTATGCATGGCAACCTGATCCCTACTGTAACTTACAAAGAGTGGAATTTAACCCTTAGCATTTGGAGGTAGGGTCTTGAATGAGGTCATTGGGGTGGAATCCCAACTGCATGGTGGCTTGTAGAGGATCAGACCAGCACCTGGTGCTCCTGGGTCTGACAGTAGTCCTTTAAGAAGGCATCACTGGAGGCAGCCACTTGTACCTGCAGAAATGACCCAAAAATAAAGCCAGAGGACTTAGCCAGTGTGGCGACTGCAATCAAGAGAAGGACTGAAGTGCAGTGGTCACATGCTAACCTGGTGAGTCTGTAGTGGGCTGTGCCTAACAGGACCAAAGTGCAGTGGCCACACACTAACCTGGTGAGTCTGTAGTGGGCTGTGCCTTATTTCTCTTCCCAACGACTCTGTGCCGCCCCAACTGCTGTAAAGTAATTTACTTCCAATCTTCTGTTCCGTGTCTGTCACACTGTTTAGCATTTCATTACTGAACTGTAAGGGTTCTTTATGCATCCTGGTTAAGGCTTTGTGAGACAGATGTATCTTGTAAGCATTTCCTCACATCCTGTGAACTGCGTTTCAGTTCTTATTGCTGTCTTTCAGAGAGCAATCTCAACTTTATTAAATCTCAGGTTAAGAATTTCTTTTCTGGTTATGTTTACCGCCACAAAATATCTGAATATCCCAAGACAACAAAATTTTGTTTCTTCCTAGAATGTCTACTTTTGGCTTTTTAAATCTATCATCCAATATTTCAATCTGAACTTTACACCAAGATTGTGTGAGAAAAGAGCTTAAGCCCTTTCCTGTATGAACATCAACTGTTCCATTTGCTGGAGTCTTTTCCTTGTTAAATTACTTTGCTGTTTTTGTAAAAATCAGTTGTCCTGGTACGTGTGGTTCAGTTTCTGAACTGTATTTTGTGCAATGGTCCTTAGCAAGTCTGACACGTATCAGTAACACTTGTCTATAGCTTCCCTCGGAGAGCCTTCTGTCCCCGCTTGGTACTCTGTGTCAGTGTTCAAAGATGTTAGCCACTGTTTCCCACTTATTTGAGCAAAGCATCATGTAGGTGCCTCTACCTTGGTTTCTATGTGTGGATACCCACTCCCCAGCCCCCAGCTCTTGCATTCCAGATGTTACTGCAATACTGCCTGGCTTCCGGCTAATCTCATTATCCTATCCATATGAGATTTTTTACACTATCCCCTACATGATGTATACAGGCAACTAAAAAACGCTGAGTGGGAGAAAAGAATCTCCCAGGGAACAGCATACCAACCGATTGTCTAATAGCAAATGGCCAGTCCTGAAAACAAGTAACATTCTACAGACTGCATTTAACAGCAATCAATGAAAAAAAAAAAAAAAAAAGGCCATGGATTTGAAAGAGAGCAAGGAGTTGTATATTGGAGAGTTGAAAGGGGGAAAGGAAAGGGAGAAATGACCTAGGGGAGGGGAATAGGATGAAAGCAGGAGGGAGGGAGGAACGGAAGGCTACAAGGGATGGGATAACAATTGAGATGTAACCTGAATAAATTTAAAAAACAAAAAAAGGTAAAAGTTTTTCTAATTGGTGAAAACTTTATACCAACAGAACCACGAAATTCAACAAGTGAGACAACATGTTTTTAAAATTACTTTTTTCTTTTACTTTTGAGATTATAATGTCTGTGACCTAGGGGGACCTCCTCCCCCACTATATGGCCACAGGTATCAAGTCTCATCCTGCTATCCTTCCTCTGAGTGCCACCAGGCCTCCCCCTAAGGGGAAGTGGTCAAATACAGGGCACCAGAGTTCGTGTCAGAGTCAGTCTCCGCTCTCTACTCAACTGTGGAGAATGACCTGTCCATTGGGTAGATTTGAGTAGGGGTTCGATGTTTACTGCATGTATTGTCCTTGGTGCAGTAGTTTGAGCAGAACCCCTGGGTCCATCATGATGTTCTTCTACCATTTTTTTTTTTCTCTTAACATTCTGTTTTTGTCTCCCTGACCAACATTTAGGAAGATGACCATCTTCACACAGTTGACTGAACCACTGTCCCATTCCTGATTCATTGTGTTTTCCTATGGTCAAGTTGGCTTTTTAAAATTAATTTGAGACATCAAGTGCTTAGTTCCATTAGGCGTTCTCACACATACACATCACGGCACTTTATTCATACTCATGTCCCCCCCCCCCCCCGCGTCTCCCTACCCTAGGCCCTCCCCAGCCCTTCTCCCCAACTTAAACTTCCCTTTCAGTTTCACATCACACGGGGTCTGTTATCCTCTTCCCCTTTCAGTACCCTTTCTATTTTCATGGCCTAGCCCAACACACACACATTTAAATCTAGACTCTGCAATATAAAACACTGCGAGTCTGACTTATTTCACTCAACACCATGATCTGCAATTCCATTCCTTTTCTTCAAATGTCATTTCTTTACAGCCAAAGAAAATCTCACTGTACGTATGTGCCACATTTTCTGCATGTATTCAACTGTCGATGGACATCCAGGCTGGCTCCATTTCTTTGCTGTTGTGGACAGTGAATAAACATGGATGGCCTACAAAGATCAAGCGGCTGTAGATCTACCCAGTCCTTCCTATCTGGACAGTGATTAAAATGCTCTAGGCTCAGTGGCTTGTAAAAGAAATCTTACAGAAACCTGGATCATTAGTTCAGAGATATATAGTAGTTTCAATAATTCACATCTATAAAACGAGTCTGTGACATATATACATATGTAACATTAGAATGACACTATGCAGGACACCAATGTGGTGCTGTGTTCTGTGCTTTACATATATACATATGTAGCGCTAGAGTGACATTAAACATTGGCACTATTGTGGTGTTGTATTTCGTATTTTACTTTGACCTCCTTTAAAGAACACTAGCAATCTGTGGAAAATGCTTTATTGTACCACGTCAATATACTGCAAGGAATATTTCCAAATAATACAAAAGTAATCCACAGACTTAATTGAATGAAAATCAAATCATCCAGAAACTTTTCTTCCTTAGTTTTTCACAGCAATTATTAACAGTTCACACCTGATTCCTTTCCAAGAAAGATTATTCTAGTAACTTTGAGTGTTCAATCCGTGCAATAGTCCAGTCAGGTTTTACTCCTTGAGTAAATTCCCTCTGAAATCTAGGAAAAACATTATAAGTATTTGATTTTCCATCATACAAATATACTCAGATAACTAGAAGTGACAAGCATAAATTAGAAAGAGTCTTAACAAGAATTATTCAATGGTTATGGTAGTCAAAATGTTTGCTCTTCAATCAGAACAATACCGTAAATACTACAGTACGCTCTTACCTATGGCACTTTCAATGCTTTGACCTACACTCAACAGCACTAGCCCTCAAGAGAAATTTGATCTTGTTATTAAATACTCACTAAAGCACATGCTTAATATGAGCAAAAGTGAGCTGGACTCTGTAACACGATCAGCACTTTAGATGCATGCAGCAAAGTCTGCTTAACAAATCAGTTACTGCTGTAGTGAAAACAGCGGGACTTGGTTCAGTCCATATATTAAATTAATCTTTAAAGCATAAGGCTCTAAAAAGGATGT
This sequence comes from Acomys russatus, assembly GCF_903995435.1. Classification (NCBI taxonomy): domain Eukaryota; kingdom Metazoa; phylum Chordata; class Mammalia; order Rodentia; family Muridae; genus Acomys; species Acomys russatus. The sequence continues at coordinate 11,601,629 of NC_067148.1, read as the reverse complement.
GTCTGTGTGTGTGCATGTGCATGTGCGTGTGTGTGTGTAAGTGTGCATGTGAACGTGGGTGCTCACAGAGGTCAGAGACATTAGCCCTCCCCACAGCTGGGTCACAGGTGGCTCTGGGATCTTCTGTGAGAGCAGTATGTCCCCTTAACCACTGACCCATCTCCCCAGCAGCAAGGCCTGGTATTTTTGAATAAGCTTGGTCTTATCAAGAATATTAAGAGACAAAATTTAGTACTGATGATATAGATTTTTAAAAGAAGCAATTAATAGGTTTAAATTAAACAAGTATTTAATATCTAGAGGAAAATTTGGATAATTATAACCAAAGCATAAAAACAAAACAACAAAACATTTCTCAGGCCAGGCATGGTGGCATACTACTTTAATCAGAGACAGAGGCAGGTAGATCACTGGGAGTGCAGATCAGTCTGGTCTACACAGTGAGTTCTGGACAGTCATAGTGAGAATACATAGTGATTCCCTGTCTCCCAATAAACTAACAAACAAAAAACTTTTAGACAAATGAAAAGAAAATGCGTTCTTATATAACTAAGTGAAACAATATATTTTTCTCCTCAGGACTTTTTGGCATTTGTTTTGTTAATTTAAAATAAATTTATATATTACTAACAAAATAACAGTAGCATTCTCTTAAAGAGTGTATCTCCACTGACTTGTTTTAGCTGCTCACCTTTCCAAAAATTACAAAACAATAAAATAATAATAAAAATGTTTCTTGTAAATTTCTTTAAGGGCAGGCAGTGTCCCTTCCCTTGCATCTGACCTGGAATGATTAGCACATGAAAGATTAGAAACTGGTCTTCAAAATGGGGACTTAGGGTGTCTCTAGACACGCACTAACCCCTACAAATCCTATGACTGTTTTGTCAGCAAACTATAGCATAATAACGTTGCTTAGTTCTCTTTATGGGCTCATCAGTTTCCAAGTTCTTGGCATCCAGTCACCAGGCAAATGGTGTCACAAGTTAAACTAAGGCTGCAAGCCAAGCCTCAAAGTCCTAGAGAAAGAGATGCCAGGGAGGGCCAAGATGCCACACATGACAGCTGGTGCCACTGTGGGAACGATTCCTCTTGTCCCTGAGACCCTTGCTGATGGCAAGTGAGGCAGAGGAAGGCCTGGTTGAGCTTCCATAACTCAAGGTAGGGAACCACGGAAAAGCAATGACTGTTCAAAGCCGCTGATGTGGGGTTTCTGTTTTTTTCCCTTTCTGAAACAGGGTCTCTGTAGCTCGGGAACTCACTGTGTAGGCACGTTGGCTTTAGAATCACAGATCAGCCTGCCTCTCCCTCCTGAGGGTAGGATGAAAAGTCTGAGTTACCACGCCCAGCAGACGTACTACCACTTTGAAATTTTAACTCTCCTATCTCATATTCCATGTATCTTTATGACTTTTTTCTTCATAAATAGCTTAACAAATTTCAATTCTTTTGTTCCTAAAGCTCTCTGTAGTTTTCATACGTTGAGTCCACCTTCCTTCCATGTGCTGGACAAAGGAAACTAAATGCAGGGTCATACTTACTCATAACTTGCGCTAAGCAGTTGCTTAGTTTGTACATTCTGATCTCCCAGCTTCACCTGGAACACGCTGGCTCCACTTAAAGATTCACTGGGGATGTTGGCACTAGTCAGATACCAAAAGCACATCAGGATGTTAACGAACTTCCTTCCTTAGAAAGAAAACACACACATAAGCCAATCAGAATCACCTGTCAGCACGGGGACAAAATACAAGCAGAAACTTGTTGCAGATCAGACTTTGTGCGCACTCCAGTGTAGCTTAAAATACATGAATTAATATGCCTGTTTTCATTCCTGATAATTCTCCTAGGGCTTCTGCCCTCTTTGCAACCCAGTAACCAATGTACTGTGTGTTGAACATACACTTTACAGAGTGAGCCACATGGTGATTCTCAACTTACACCATTTCCTAAAATTAAAACAATCTTAAGCAAATCCTGTTGGGGGGAAAAGAGCCACATCTACAATTTTGCCCCCACTTCAACTGTTCTGAAGAAAAGCCTTTGTTCTTCTACCCGATTCTACTCTGTTGCCTCAAGTCTCCTAAAGCACATGTAGCTCAGCTGACAGCCGTGGAGCGAGGATGGAATGTGAAATGTTAGGGAAGAAGAAGTGATCACCACGGCACCTTCCAAGTAGTTCAGATGAACTTGCGTGTGAAATAGCTAGTGGAAGTCCTCCGCTGCCGCTGCCTTAAGGGATATAAGCAGAGGCTGCCTTTCCTGTGTGCCCGCCTTGTCATTCGTGCATACAAAAATCTGTAGATGGATTGATTCATCAGTGGACTTTCAGGTGTGCTGTTGGAAAATTCAGGCACTAGAAAAGAACCAGACAACCCCCAGCTCCTGCCAGCTTTACCACTGCTGCCTGACTCCGCCGAGGCAGTGTGTAATCGTTTTCCTTATCTGTCTTTATCGGATCCTCTCTGCTTTGGTTTTCTTTTATATTTTATTCCCTCCGTGTAACACACAGCTAGAAATATAACATGTCCAAGTGTTTCTTACACTTTAGGAAATCTGAAACATAAATATTTTTATGTAAGACATGGGAGCAGCCTGTCCTCAACAACTCATTTTCATCAAAACATGTGAGGAATTTCTTTCCTCTTGCTTTCTTTTCTTCTTTCTTTCTTTTCTTCTTCTTTTTTTTCTTTTTTTTGTGATAGGGTTTCTTTATGTAATACTGGCTGGCCTTGAACTCAGACATCCTCTTGCCTCTGCTGCAATTAAAGGCCTGAACCACTGTCCCTGAGCTTGGATTTTCCTGCTGTACAAACAGTAACCAGGCAAAGATCTACTACCAGGCACCAACTACATCAGGGTTAGATCTTTAAAACAGCAAATACAACACAGTATTTTTTTCTTTCTTTTCAAGTGCACATTTTTTATTACGTATACTGGGTTGATTTTGCAAACTAGCAAAGTGATACAGGCTGTGGAGGGCTACAAACATTGCTCACAGACATAATAAGTGCTCTGTCCTATGGTACTCACTGCTTTGGTTCACTTGAACAATTACTGGTTATGTAAGTTGCCTTGGCCAGAGTTACCTTTCTCATCATAGTAAATTGAGATGTCGCCTGTTGACGTGTAGACAATTTCATCTATGTCCGCAGCAAGTGCATTTTTATGGTTATCAGACAGTGAAGTGACCTTTTCTTTTAATACCTGAAGCACCTGAGTTGGGAAAAGAAACGCAGCAGTTTACTACTCACTCAGGTTTTAAAAAGCATTTTAAAAAGTGGTGTTTATCATGGAATTTTTTAAGACCTATTTTAAAAATACTTTACTTACCTAATAATCCTCAAAAATAAAACTGAAAGGCATCTAGTTATTCAGCGAGGTAACTCCTAGTAGAACATTATACGTAAAAACAACTGGAATGCATAACATTTACTTATCTATGCCGTTAAACGGCAGGAACCATGCCAACTTTTATGACTCAAAGTACCGTAAGGACAGACACTCTCTGCTGGCACACAGACTGTTTGAAAGCGTAAGGAAACTCTGCATATATCATTCTGCTGCAAGACCCACACACTTTTTAAGTTAAAGGAACACTTTACCTCTTTGGCTACAAGTTCTTCCAATAGATCGAATTTACACTGTGACAGCAACTTGGATACATGAGCAAAAGCCTTTGAAAAAAATACGAGGGTAAAGATGAAAGTTATCTCAAAAGACCATATAAAATACCATACAACATTCAGACTTCAATGGTTAGTGTAGCAAAGGTCTACTTTATTGTAGACATGATATCAAAAACTATTACAATAATGTTGGGCATGACTGCTTTTAAGTTGATTGACCTTTCTCAGCTGGGTTGGCCACAGATATAGTTGCAAACGAGCCAACTACTAATTATGAATCCGTTTTTAGGTCCTGGAACCTGACAGTATGTGGCATCTGGCCTGGATGCCTCACTTGTGTTTTAAAATGATGATGTGAACGACTGTAATGTGCCTCTTTATCCCTGACAGACAGCAGGCAGAGAGTAAGGCACCCTGGAGTCCAGACTGCACTGGAAGCCTGGAGACCTGGGGCATAGACGGAAGCTCTCTCGGATATGTAAGCTAGGGTTAGGAAAGTGGGCGAAAAAAGAGAGTTTTTAATCTGCAATGGCGAATCTCAGCCTGGAGTATGAGGCCTTATTTTAAGGAGAGGAAGAGAAACCACAAGTCTCCACAGCCAGCAATGACAAAAAGGCTGGTATACTCAGATCCCGCTTGCATTTTAGGAGCTTTCAGTCGGCTGAGGAACAGGTTCAAGACTTATTAGAGGATAAGAGCAGAAGGATATAAGAATCACACAGACCAGCTGTATACTCTTATCATGGAGGACCACAGAGGGCTCCCTAAAGTAGCTGAAACTTGAAAAACTGGCAGGAGAAAGAAGCTACCCAGGCCGGTGAGACAGAGAACCCTGCAGATTATTATTAGTTGAAGTGCCTTTCTGCCAGGCTCATGCTGATGCCCTAAACTCAAGGGCCTTACAGCAGGACTCCATGTAGAGACACCACCTTTAAAGAAGCGAGAAAATTAAAATGAGGTGGTCAGTGTCAGTCCTAATCCAGTATCACTGGCACCTTTGTGGCAGGAGGGGATGTGTAGAGATGCTACACATAAACATGTGCAGGGGCCTCAGAGAAAGCAAATCTTCTGATACCTAGCTATTGCAACACCTCTGTTCAAGCTATGCAGTCTGAGGCCCTCTGCTGTAATAGCTCTAGCAAATTACAATACAATGCAGATGACTTTTGAGAAAATGCACAGCTGGGTGATGGTGGTGCACACCTTCAATCCCAGCACTTGGGAGGCAGAGGCAGGTGGATCTCTAAGTTGGAGGCCAGCCTTGTCTACAAAGTGAGTCCAGGACAGCCAAGGCTACAAAAAGAAACCCTGTCCATGCCCTCACCCCCAAAAAGTGCTCAGGTCTCCCTGAACACTACAGAGGTACTCGGGGTCAGGGATCTTGTGTGTTTGGTAAGTTCCACCACGCAGTGTGAGTGGTGATCGGACAAGAGGAACCATAGCCATTATGCACAGGCCTCACCTCTAGTTTGTGTGGTCAAGATCATACCAGAGGAAACTGCCCTTGAAAGCAGGAACCATTCACAACGAGGCTACCTGGTGAGATCTCAGTAACACAAGAAAAGTCCATCTCAAGACACTTCTAGAAACAGCCCTCTTTTTCACAGAAAATACTGAACAACTTTACAAGAAAGCTCTAAGAAACAAGGGTAGTAAGAAGGCAAGTTAGACATACCACCGGGAAGTGCGGTCTGTAGTGCACTGTGTTTTGGTCGCATGTATGTCTGTATAGCACATGAGCACAGTGTGCCTTCTGAGGTCAGAAGACAGACTGAGATCCTCTGGAACTAGCTAGTTATGAGCTACCATGTAGGTGCTAGGAATCGAACTTAGGACCTATGGAAGAGCAGCCTGTGTTCTTTAGTCATTGAGCCATCTCTCCAGCATACTTTTCAACAGTGTGGTTACCAGCACACTAAGTTGAACCTCACAAAACTTGACTTCATCATGTCTAAACAAGGACTGGCCAGGGGCCCTTTCCGTTTTATGCTATATGATGATTTCCATTCAGGACACACACATGAACTAGTGTATCATGTATGAAAGATGATGTGGACTCACATATGGGCACTGCACAGTAGGTAGCAGGGTCACACCAACTACCTCTCCATGCACAAGCAACATAGAGGACAAAGACACTAGCAAGTTCACCCCAGCATGATTCTGAGGCAGGCATTGTCACTCAAGCGTGCTCCTTTTATTTTTGTGCAAACACATACATTAGCCAAGAGTTGACTCAAGGGATCAGGAGTTAACACTGACACTGATAACATGAGGTTGAAAACACTACTTTATAACAATTACATCCCATGACTTGGGTATAAATGGCTAGAATCTGGGAAAGAATCTGAATAAGTCAGGAGTAAAATTACACATACCAGGCAACATTGTTAAAGTGTTATGCTGATGGTCTACAGCAGCATGAATTTGACAATGAAGTATGACTTCCACTTTTTGTATCACTCAATAGTTCTGAAATGCTAGGGGTTGACAAACTAAGAGAATTGAAAGAAACATGAAAATACCGTTTCACCCTAGAAAAATGCATGTATGCACATCGTCTGTCAAGCATCTCAGGACTCAAGAGTGAGCATTCTAAGGGCTATCACTGCCCTTCAGAAAGAGCAAGATGGGGGCAAGTCAGAGTTAGGGACCACCAAAGCCCAGGTATCCCCAGGCGCCCCAGTCTGGGCACCTCACAGAGCAGCAGCCTCAGCAAACTCTTTGAAAAGGTGGAATTGTTCATTCCCAACTCTATTCTCACAGTCCTTGAAGGAATACAGGCGTAGAGATGGGGGGCAATGCGGCTCTGTCAAACAGCTAGTAGGAAGCTCTGCCTTTGTACCTGACATGGTATCTTATTTCCACTCTATTTATTCAACAAATACATATGAAGTGTCTACTATGTGTTCCTGGCACGGCCTTCTGAAAATTTCTAATTCTGGAAAAACCAGACCTACAAAAAGGCTAAATAGCTTTAAAACAGCAGGAACAAACAGGCTTGGAACTTAGGCCTTCACCCTAGTTTCTTAATTGAATCTCTCCTCCTTGACGGCCACGCAAGCACACCTAGATGCTTATTAGAAAGATTCGGTGTCTAGGTCACTACCAGCGTTGTTTAACTTGGATCGCAAATGCTAAACACTTGAGCATGTACGAGCTGACTGCACGGGGCGGACAGGTCAGTTAGGGAAGCGAACAAACCTGCTTTGCCCCCTCAGAGAACTCAGCGATACTGAACTCCTTGTCGAAATAGGCCCAGATAAGGAAGGCGTAAATTCGAGTCCGGACCCAGTTGATGGGATTGGAAAATCCCAGAATGATCATTCTGGTTTTCTGCCGTGGCTGGGGCTGCTCCTCGGTGCTGTAGCGGCGGCAGGGACCAGAGGGTAAGGAAGCGAGGGCTGGAGGAACTTCAGACCGGCCGAGCAGGGGCCGCCGGGGGCCCCAGGAACGCAGCGCCGGGCGTCCCCAGCCCCAAGTGCAGCGAGGAAGCGGGGCCGCGCTGGAGCCCAGGCGGCGGCGGCACAAGCAGCAAACTTCAGTCAGCGGCAGCCTCATCTCGGGGGAACCAAGAGTCCGGAGTCGGGTGATCTGGCCCGGTAGCGGCCGAGAAAGCAGGGGGAGAGGAAGGAGACGGGCGGCCAGCGCCATGTTTGTGACCTTTCACCTCGACTGGCTGTGCAGTACCGAAAGGAGGCCGGCGGGAAACCAGTTCGGCGGCGGCGGAGAAACGGAGCAAAAGCCGCCTGCTGCTGCCACCTCTGGCGAGTCCGCCATATCCCTGCTGTCGCAGCACGCTGCCCGGGCAGAAAGCCCGCGCTTCGGACCGGCCGCCCTCGGGGGCCCGTCACCTCCGCGGGCCTTTTCTTCCTGGGTGGTGTTTACGCGCGGACCTTTTCTTCCTGGGTGGTGTTTACGGAGGGGGGTGGCATCAGGCGTGGACGAACTCATCCAACTTCCCAGGCCTGTGACATCTAACCTGAGCCACCATGGCGGAGCAGCGCCTTCCGGTACCCCGGCTTCGGGGCGTCTCGCGGGAGCAGTTCATGGAGCATCTTTACCCACAGGTGAGGAGGTTTGCGGCGGGAAGCCAGGAGAGACATCCCGGAACCTTCTGGCGACCCGGAGAGTGGGGGGAAGAGACCGCAGACAGCCGCTGCACACTGGGCGGCTCGCTGCCAGAGAAGAGGGCGGAAGGGAATTAAACGCGCTGGAGGAAACGGCCCCGCGTTTCTGGGGAGCAGGATGACCCGAGAAAGCTAGCCTGGCACGAAGCGTTTTGCCAAAGCTCGCTGAGAAGGCGGCCTCGGCGGGAATCTTAACGCGTGTGGCTTTGCTGGTCTCGCGTCCTCCTCTTCTACGAGTTTTCCTAAAATTTAGTTCAAAATCCCTCGCCCCTCTATAGGTCCTGACAGCTCCTGACTGTTTCAAGATACTAGAGTTTTGAGGTTAAATATTTCGGTTTAAAGAGGGATTACAAGAGGGAAACCAATGGGAAACTTCCCGTACGTTTCCTCTCGTACACGTTTTGGATTTAAACCTCGATCATAATTAAGACTTAACAAATCCTTTCTTTTAAAAAGAGAAAGAAAGAAAAAGAAAAAGAAAACTAGCAGGAAGTAGTTAAATTTAAGAAAAGAAAAAAAGTTTCCTTTTAGGACTTTTTAAGAGAGTCCAAGCTTCAGAATAACAGCGGACGGATTCTGGCGAATATTTGAAAGGAAAAGGCCTCCAAGGTTGTGTTACTGGTAGTAGGGTGGGGTTCGTACATCATGTTGCTGGAGCGGCCTGAAGGTCCCTTTGAGAGACCTCTGCTCACAAGCCCTACAGAGGAGAATTTCCAGTCGAGTTTATTAAGAGTTTTTAAGTTCCTGCTTCCATAGAGAGATGCTTTGGCTAATATTGTAGTTGCATCAGGTAAAACTGTAGGTCTTTTTGCAAGCCAACAATCAGGAGGCATGAGTTGGAGGCCAGCCTGATCTACAGAGCAAGTCCCAGGACAGCTAAGGGGACACAGAGAAACCCTGTCTCAAAACAAAAACAAACCGAAAGTATAAAAAGCTGTGTCTTTTACTGCAGGTGGAGCTTTAGTCTTGCTCTTGAGAATCCTAGAGAATAAACTGGTTTGGAGGTTCAAGAAAAGAGAGAAGCCATACCTGGTTATGTACGTTTGGCCTTAGGACATGGTTTGTTGCTATTAGAATATTCTTATTTGCTTTATAAAAAGCAATATTATCTCATGTAGGCAAACTCCCACCAAAATTTGTTAATTGTGCTGGAATTCCTTTCTTTCTTTCTTTCTTTCTTTTTTGGTTTTCAGAGAGAGGGTTTCTCTGTGTAGCCCTGGCTGTCCTCTGTAGGCCAGGCTGGTCTGGAACTTAGAGCTCCACCTGCCTCTACTTCCCCACAGCTGGGATTAAAGGCTTGTGGCACTAACCCCCTACTAGTTGTGCTAAATTCTTAACTCTCAGCTGCTGAGAGACTTCAGACTATAGCATGAGGCTCTCCTCTCCCCTCCCACGCCATTCCCTGTCTTTCTGCCTCCGTTACAGGAAGTCTGTTTGACATAGAACAGATCAACAGGAAAACACAGCAGGTTTTCATCAGTACGAACCAGACAGGGTCACTCCTACACTGAGATCATTGATTCTTGCCCAAGATTGAAACAGCAGCCAACTTATACCACGTGATTTCACTCTTGGTACAGCGCACAAACTGCCTTTGTTTACTTTATAACTGAGGAATTTTTCATTCACTGGCAGCTTCGTCGATAGATGTAATAAATTCTGCTCATTTTCACTCCCAGGCTTCACCCTGATCCCCTCGCTCTCCTGTTGAAGTCCCTCTTGTCTCTTGTCTCACCTACGTTCATGTCTGTGTGCATGACTGTGTTGCTTATTTATTCTTTGCTATATAAAGCTATAAAAAAGAATAGCGTTGGAACTGATAGCAATAATTTTCAAAGTATATGTTTTTAAAGAAACATAAAAAGAAAATATATAGTTTTTTTTTTTTTCCCTCAAAGACAGGGTTTCTCTGTGTAGCCTTGGCTGTCTTGGACTCACTCTATAGACCAGGCTGGCCTCGAACTCACAGAGATCCATCTGCTCTGCTTCAGTTGATAAGGCTTCAGACCTTGAGTCTGAAGGTTCTGGGTTCAATTCCCTGCTATCTCTTTTTTGGCTGGGTGTGGTGGTGCATGCCTTTTTTTTTTTTTTTTTTTTTTTTTTTTAAAGCAAGCCTGCCACAGAGGCCCACTCCTGTAATTCCAGCATAGGGGAGACAGAGGCAAGCAGATCCCTTTGAGGCCAGCCTGATCTACAAATTGAGTCCAGGAAAGCCAAGACTACAAGGGGAAATCCTGTGTTGAAAACAAAAGAAAAACCAGAAAGAACAACCAAATGTGTGTTTGCGGGCACTCTGAATAAAAGAGTTACAGGAATGGTAGTTAAGAAATGAACTGCCTGTCTCTAGAGCATAAGTGAGCATTAGCTGGAAGAATGTGCTGAGAGAGCTGGCTTTTGGAGGAATAGAATTAATATTTCACATTCTAAAATAATTGTTAGAAAAAAAGAAACCAGGGAGGTTTGGGAAGAGGCCGTGGATTTCCGTGAGTTTGTGGCTAACTTTGTCTACATAGTGAGCTCTAGGCTAGCCAGGGCTACCTAGTGAGACTCTGTCTCAAACAAAACAGACACAAAATGTCAACAGAAGTGAGAGAGGATTTAAAAACAAAACAACCCTAAAGTAAAAGAAAAATAAGAAGTGTTATGGGGAGAGGAAAAGTAACCTGAGTTACCCAATGAACTAGCAGTTCTGAAAGTGTTTTCTGGAAATTCTAGAATTTTGCAAATGATTAAATATTGATGGTGGGAAATAAGTTTTTCACTGTTGAATAAAAAAGTTGCAAAAATACAAACAATAAAGGCTAGATTTAACTTTGACATATGTATTATTCATATAATGCATTATATTTATATATGTGTACGTATGGTACATATATGGTAAGAAATAAAGATGTGTAATTGCACATCTAGATTTGTGTGTTTTTATGTTTCTTGCTCTTACCGTTAAGAAGGCAGAAGTTATGATACAGCAGTAAAAGAGCCCTTTAGGGTAGATGGATGTAATAAAAATACATTACACACACACATTAAAATGTCAAGAAAAGTTCCCAGTTAGAAGAAACTAGAGTTTCTTAAAGAAATGATGGATTTTAGGGCTGGGCAGGGAAAATAAAAAAGATAACTATATCATCTTATTTTGCTATAAAGTAAGGAAATGTTTAGTTTTAAAAGTCACAGAAACCAACCCGAAGAGACCTACTTGTCCCATCTGCAATAATTTGAGCATTAAAATTACACCAACAAATCTGGAGGCTGAGAGACTGGGTAAGTGTTGGGGCCGAGGAGCGTGTCCCACCTGATGTGTCCTGGGAGCTTTACAGCATTCCTTCTGTGGAACATTCCTCACTCAAATTGTGCAGCCCAAACTCCAATCATGGAGAAACTAGATCGACCCAAATCCAAGGGCATTCAACAAAATAATTGGCCTCTGTGCTCAGAAATCTTAAGGTCATAGAAGACAATAGAGCTAATGAGCCATCCCAGATGGGCACACATCAGACTCATCATCACCGCATCTGCTGTGGCATCTCAGCCTGAGTTCTGGGTCAGGGAAAGCACACTAAGGGAAATGACTGGGAAGGTGAGCGAGATTCCCGTGTGCTTGGAGGGCTCCATCATAACACGTCAGTGTGGGTACCACTTTGAAAGCTGCTCTGTAGGAGAGGAGGGCTGCAGCATAACATGTCACTGTGGGTACCACTTTGAAAGCTGCTCTGTAGGAGAGGAGCTCTGTTTTCAGATGATATGCTTAAGGTTCAGAGATACGAGGACACGATGTGGACAGTTCATCTGTGGTCTAGAAAAATTAGGTTTAATAATTTATGTCTTTATCCACTAAATTTGTAAGTGAGTAATAACACAAATGGTAGTACATTTGAAAAGTTGGTGAATGAGTAGAGATCATATGGAAATTCTTATGTTCTTATATTTTTAGAAAGCTTAAAGTGATATCAAAATTAAAAGTTACAAAAAACAGTGTAAAATTGAATTATGCTTTTGCTGTAAATAACACAAAAATACTTTAGTATTTGAATTTCCTTTCTTTGTTGATGAGGCCTAACCTTAAGTCTGTCCTAGGGATATGACGTAGGTCATCTGTATGTTTTGGTAACAGCACACACTGTTGGATGCTTGCGTTGGAGCATTCTAGGCTCAGATCCAAGCCACACTCTGATACCAAGGCAGCGTTTATTTGATGCAGTGTTGGGTTTCACAGTTGCTGTGTATTTCACCTTCATTGCAGAGAAAGCCTCTTGTGTTGGAAGGACTCGACTTGGGACCTTGCACGAGCAAATGGACAGTGGATTACCTGAGCCAAGCTGGAGGCACGAAAGAAGTGAAGATTCACGTTGCTGCAGTTGCACAGATGGACTTCATTAGTAAGAACTTTGTGTATAGGTATTTTCTTCTGAGGTTACTCTGGGGGTACAAATTACTTTTTTAAACCTTTAAAAATATTTTTACATCATTATATAAAGACCATACTGCATTTCATCTTTAGTCTAATTTATGTAACCATGGAATAGCTTATTCCTTTTTAATGAGTGCCTTAAAAGACAAGGATTCTGAGTTTATATAATTGTACAGAGATATTTCCACAGACTTATTTTTTAAATATAGGGTGCTCCTTGTATTCTGTGGAGTCATGGAACAGAGAATTTCTATTCTTGGAGCTAGGTTGCCTCTAAAGTTGTGTGCTGTGTTCCCTCAGTCTTTACTGACCCATTTCTGCTGCCATTACGCAGGGTGGGAAGTTTTCTTGAAGGCTGGTGTTTCTTTCTGCCTCGCAGAAAGCACAAGGCCGCCTGTATTTGGTGTGTGCTGTCTTGGTTTGGTAGCATTTACAGCCCAGTTATCTCCTGCTGCAAGGGCCTTGACGCTGATAGCTTCTTTCCTGCTTGCCGTGTGCAGGGCGGTGTCTGACAGCTAAGTCGGCTGCTGAGTGTCTAGGCTCGAGACCTCACAGCTCTCCAGTGCTGTTGATTGCCATGCTACTCGTTAACAATGTCAGATTGAAAGACGGCTTTCACATTCTGAGCCTGTGCAGTTCCCAGCAAAGTATATCTATTGAAAGACCCTGTTGTTCACGGTGGATTTGAGTTTAGAGATGAGCTAAATGGTTTCCGATGTCCGGGCCCTGTTCCTCTCGCCAGTGCTTTCCAAGCTTGGGCAGTCGTGGCCACAGCGCTTCTCAGTTTCCGATTGAGTAGTCACCATTATAGCTCTGGGTTACGTCACAAGCCACAGGCTGAATTTAATTGCCATAAGTTTTTCCAAGGCCAAGAACTTGGCACTTTTTATTCAGTCAAAAAAGTGGAAGAAAGTACTGGAACGATGAGAGCTTTTCAGCCTGTGGTTAATATTACTTATTTTCCAGAGTCTAACACCATAACAAATGTGTATTGAAACTTCATCTTGAATAGTTTTTATGTTTTTCATGTCTTTTAAACTTTTTAAAACTTTCTTTTCAAACACATACATTATGTAATAGTTTCTATTCTAGCTTCTTCAAAGCCTTTCACTGGAGCTACTAAAAACCTGAAAAATTATTTTTGTGCAAGGAACAAAAGTAGACTTTCAGTGTTTTGTTTTAGCAGTAACAAGGCTGTAGGAAGGAAGGACGGGGTTTAATCTAGAGAAACTGAAACATAGTAAGCCCTATAGCTACACATCACGCTGCGATAGAGTCACGTTGGCTTGAGCTGCTTTTCTCAGGTGTCTAGAGACCTGTGAGTTAGCATGCATTAGCATGTATGTTGTCTTGTTTGCTACTCCTGGTCCTCCGTAGGAGGGGCACTGAGTAGGAGCGCCTGCAAGGTGAGAGCGGTCACTGCGTAAGCCTCATTAACTCTGTCTTCGCCCTGTTCTTGTCTCATACACCTGGTGTTGCTCTCGGAAAGCAGCCATTTCAGACACAGAACTGGCTGATGAGCTGAGGTTCTTTGTTTTTAATATTCACTGCTTGTGTGTTGCTAAGGGCACATCGCTGCTATTGTCACTGTTTTAGGTACTGTGCCAACACTAGATTATGTTTCCCGTTTAAACTATAAGATACTCTGAAGTAGATGTGGCTTGTGACGATTTTACAGATGAGAAGGTTTAATAAAAGTAGCTGGTGAACCTCATGAGATGGCTCAGTGGATAGGGTGCCTGTTGCAACCCTGAGAACCTAAGTTTGATGGCCCAGACACACATGGTAGAAGAACCATCTCCTGCAAATTGTCCTGTGACCTCCACACACATGCCGTAGTGTAAACACATCTACCCACAGCCACCCCCTCACACACATATGTACTAATTTTTAATTAAAATTAAATGATTTGTCTAAGATCATGTAGCTTAAAATAATAAAAGCCAGGGTATATATTCAAGATTTGCTTGTCACAGACCCCAGGAGCGTCTGATAGTCTCTGATAGTCTCCCCTACTGTTCTGTGTGCTGGTCCAGAGAAAAGGCACTGTAATAGAAGACGTTTTAGAGCCTTGCTGGCAGAGGAAGCCTAAGGCTGGGGAACTTCCCAACTGCTGTGTAGGGAAAGGCTGTGGACAGGCTGAGGTTCTGCTTCTCTGGATGGACCTGCTCTGTCTCACTCCTGCAGGGTCACTGGTCAGCCCAGCTTCAGGTTAGAAGCATCTCTTTGTTCTCCCTCGTAAGGAGGCTAAGCATGGGCAGTCACGCTAGTTACACGGGTAGCTGAGGCCACATCAGCCTCCTCAGATCGCAGGAGATGATTTGGCAGGGATGATGAGATGCATGTCATGAGACCCTGACACGGATGCGCTGACCAAGAGTGCCAACCAAGTCTGGGAAAGTAGAGCAGACGCTGCAGCAGGAGCTGCCTTGGGCTGAGGAGGTGGGAAGCAGACGCCGTTCCTTCCGCTGTGCCCACTCTATACCATTCCCAGCAATAGCTCCAGCTCAGATTGGCACTCACACTCACAGGACCCACACTACATAGTGGGACAGAAAATTGACTTAGGTTTTCAAAAGAATACGAGGCTGGAAACAACATATTAACAGAATGTTATCGGTGAATTGTATAAATCCAAGAGTTATTTTTGACCAACCAGTGACAGCTTAGCCATGACAGAACAAGACTATGATACTGAAACTTACCCCAGCTTAGGTTAGTGTCCCCAGAGCCTTTAAGGGCCTATTCACACACTGTAACCAGGAAAACTACGTTCTGGGAAACAGTGTTGTCTGATATCATAGCGGGCACAGAGCCTTTTCTATGTTTCTTGGAAAACAACAATACTGGGAAAAAGTAAGCTAGCTCCAGGTCATGATCTCATAGAGGAGAGTCTATAACTCTCCTCCGAATCTTTCCCTTGCACATGCGTGTCATGAGACTGGCAGACTTCCGGTGGGGATTGGAGGACAAACTTCAGGATTGATAAGGTAGTCTTTTCAGGACTGGGAAATGCTTTGATTTTTAAAATAGGGTTAGGACCAGGGTCTGGTGAAAGCTGCTGAGTCCATCTGGGAAGCGCTTTTGGTTTTGGAAGATGCTAGGGTGACTGGAGCAAAGATAACCCTCTGACAAAGAGTATGGTGTGATGGAAACAAATGTCCTTTCTAAGATGGCTAACCATTTTCTCTAGAAGCCGTAACATGGCAGGTGGAGCAGGAGGGTGAGAGCAGCACTGTGCCCAGGTGGTACCAAGAAGCGGGGGAGGCCAGGCAGCTTCACTAGTGACCTTCCTCCTAGTGTGACAGTAGCCATTTGTCCCATTCACAAGACTTGTCTGGCCACGGCACAGGGTGACAGGTGGCAGTCAGGGCCTCAAAGATTGTGTACTTGTTAAACTTTATTTTGATTGTATGAGTTGCCTGCGTGTATCTGAGTGCTCTGCATGTATGTCTGGTGCCGTGGAGGCCAGAAGCGGCCATCGGATGCTCCAGCTCTGGATGGTTGTGAGCCACACACTTGGGAGCTGGGAACTGGACTCAGGTTGCTCTCAAGAGTAGCCAGTGCTCTTCAACACTAAGCCCTCTCTCCAGCCCCCGTTTGTGTATTTTCAAAGTGCCCTGATACCATGGAACCATCTCTCTCAGTAACTTGAACAGTAGGAAGTGACCTTTGACAACCTTTAAATATAAAAGATTTTACATTTTAAAATCTTTTAGTCTAAAACTTCAGATAAAGGTCAAATTTATATAATGCTAAATGACTTTTGAATATTCAGAATTGCATCCATGTGGATTATACTAACAACTGGATATTTCAAAGCATGTGACACTCAACTGTGCTAAGGCTGTGTGCATGGTGATGACATTACTAGTTCGTATGTTATTTTTATATCTAAGGATTCTGTTATGTTTATTTCAGAACCTTACCTTTTAACAAGTTGGTCCAGAGAGCAGCTGAAGAAACACATAAAGAATTCTTCATATCAGAGGTAATTTCTCTTAGAAATAATTAATAGCCATAAGAAATGGATTTTTGCATATGTGTGGAGGCCGGAGGTTTACATGGAGTGTCTTTATCAGTCACTCTCTACCTTATTTTGTATGAGGAAAGGTCTCTTGAAACCTGGAAGGCTAGCTAATCAGTAGGCTCCAGGGAGTCAGTCTTTGTCCCCGGCACATACTGCACATGCAGCTGTTTCTACATGGTGCTGGTATTGAACTCAGATCCTCATGTTCACCCAGCAGGCACTTTCTCCATTGAGCCATCTCTCCAGGCTTCCCTGAGTGGACTTCCTTGTAAAGGAGCACTGGGTTGTTTTATACAGAAGATCAAAAATGATGACATATGTACAAGAGCTCTAATCTCTGGTAGCCATTATTATTATTTATATGGTTTTTGTTTTGTTTTTCAAGACAGGGTTTCTCTGGTTGGCCTGGCTGTCCTGGATTTGCTTTGTAAACCAGGCTGGCCTCGAACTCAGAGGATCGCCTGCCTCTCTCCCGAGTGCTGGGATTAAAGGCGTGCGCCACCACCGCCCAGCATGATAGCCATTCTTAAACTTTGGTTGGATATTCTACAGGCTGTATCTCTGCTATTTTTTAGCTCTCAAACCTTGACCAAATTATTTTTTATTTAAATAACTTATTTCTATGTGAAGATTAAAAACTACTTATTACATAAGGTCTCTGTAAGGACTAACTGAATAAAATAATCCGTACTTAGCAGTGTCAGCAGTGTGCCTGCCACAGAAACTACTCATCACCTATTTATCATTAATCCTGCTTCCTCTTAAAATAGCCTGCTGTCATACACCAGACTCAGATGTTAGTAGAAAACTATTTTCATATCTTCCGTTAAAATTTCCATATTTTGGTCTGGAGAGATGGCTCAGAGGTTAAGAGCACTGACTACTCTTCCAGAGGTTATGAGTTCAATTCCCAGCAACCACATGGTGGCTCACAACCATCTATAATGTGATCTAGAGCAATGTATACATAATAATAAATAGATAAATCTTTTTTTTTAATTCTATATTTTATTGTTACACTATTTCTTTTTTCTCTTCCTTATTTGGGGGGGGGGGGATGGTTTTTTTTGGTTTTTGTGTAGCCCTAGCTGTCCTTGACTCACTTTGTAGACCAGGCTGGCCTTGGACTCAGAGTGATCAGCCTGCCTCTGCCTCCCTGAGTGTGAGCCACCACACTAGGCTACCAGTACTGTTTCTTTTATCTGTGTAACACTTGTTCAAGATTAAAGCAGGATTCTTACATTATAGCGTAGCTCTGAGTAATTTCCATATTTAGACCTTTTGGTCAGGCTTACCTGTAGAGTTCTAAGCTGTGTTGGAGTTGGAGTGATGCCTCAGTTGGTAAAGCTGCACAGCAAGCCTGAGGATGCAGGTTGGTCCCCAGCACAGGTGTGAGGATGCTGGTGTCCTGGCACACACTTGTAATTGTAGTGCTAGGAGGCAGGGACAAGAGGATCCTGGGCCTCACTGGCCACCAGCATAGCCAGATTGCTGAGCTGTCTCAGAAAATGACGTGTTGACTTCCATCCTGACCATGATCAGAATGTCTCTTAAAACCAGTCTTCATTAGTTACTCCTAAATACAGTAGCTGTTCTTTGGTTGTCTGTCTTCATTGCTTTTAGAGATTTTTTTTTCCCCTATCAAAAGTCTGTGAATGGCACAGATTTAAATAGCCATGAAACATGCCGTAAAAGAAAACAGAGACAAAGTAAAGGGATAAGTCTAAAAGTTACGGAACAGATCAACATGGATTCCCAGTGAAGTCAGATGGAAAATTGACACTGAGATGGAGTAAGTACTGCCTGTGGCAGGGAAGAAGAGGAAGCAGGAGAGGAGTTGGGGTGTGTGGTGGGGAGCCATCAGACAACTACACAGCTGGCAGCCGACCAGTTCTCTGTGAAACCCTGTGCAAAGGCTGTTCATCAGAGGGGCCTCCATAGCTGGCAATGTCTAGACTTCTTTGGTTGTTGCTCAAATGCTGAGGTAAACCTGAAGAAGTTAACAGCTAGCAGCCCAAGGCAAATGCAACAAGCACGGACCCTTCCTTGATGGAGAACTGAGCGACGCCCCTTCACTAAATGACAGTTCAAATTGTGAAGAACATACTCTGAAGCCTATTTAAAGAATAGTTTCAATGTGGCACTAAAAATATTTAAACAGCTAAGTTATAAATCGATGGTTGTAGATTTATAGTTTAAGGCTGAATGAGATACACTTTGAAGTTTATAAAACTGAACTGCTTTTTGGAAGGCAGCGTTCTTAGGTTGGACTCTGCCTCTGCTTGGTCTCGGGTTTCTGCTCTCCAAGAAAGTGCACAGCACAGGGTTGGTGTTGGTGTTTTCCGCTCTCCTAGCAACTGCACAGCACAGGGTTGGTGTTGGTGTTTGTGGTGCTGGGAACAGAATCCAGGCTGTTGTAGATGCTGGGCCAGTGTCGGAACAGACTCAGAGCCCAGCCCTACAGTGACTGTTAAGAGTCAGGTCTTATTTAACTACTCAGGTAGTCAGAGCTGTAAATGATAACTTGAAACCACTTGTGTAATTTTTTTATAAAATGATGCATGTCTGAGTCGTGCGTGATCTGACTCCTCAGAGGGACCTGGTGTGAGAATGCAGGTTGTTGGATAGGCACAGTTTGGCACAAAGTAGTTTCCTGTTTTGGGAGTTTTTGTTTTTGTTTTTTCTGAGACGGTTTCTCTGTGTAGCCTTGGCTGTACTGGACTCATTTTATAGACCAGGCTGGCCTCAAACTCACAGCAGTCCACCTGCCTCTGCCTCCTGAGTGCTAGGTTTAAAGGGGTGTGCCACTGCACCCGGCTCAGTCTCCTGTTTTTTTAATGTGATAAAGGATAAGGTTATTTATCTCATTTTACAGTTGCATTAAGATGTTTGCTGTTAAACTCACATTTTATTGATCAAATGTTCAAACAGTGTAAGTGACGCATAAGTTAATCAGGGTTTTAGGCGCTTGTGCTGCCTTAGGACTTCTTTATTTACTGTCTGGTGGATCCAGCCATGAGCAACTCTAAAGACATTTCTTTATGTGGCCACCAGGGAGCATCAGCAGAAAGGGTAAGATAACTGAACTTTTTACATGACTTAACTAGGTCATTTTTTAAGATTTGCTCCTTTCTTGTTTCTTTTTGTTTTTAATAACCGCTGGCGTACTTTTCTTTGGGGTGTTTAAGGATGAGAAGTACTACTTACGGTCACTTGGAGAAGACCCGAGGAAGGTAAGGACTGTGGATTTAAAGCAGCTACTTAAAATGTCAGCAAGCATTTTCACACAGCACTGTAAAGTAGGCCTACATCACTGTTAGGCATGCAACCCCTTTCATTGTCTTCTGTTTCTTCCGATGATTTGTTCCGCAGAATGAGAAATCTTTAGTTATTCAGAGCTACAGAATCTTAGAGTCATCTAAATAATACACAGTAAGAGTCCCTATTGCTAACTATGTACAAACGGTACTTCAGCTAAACTGATGATGTATTAGATGAGACTTTATGTGTATTTAAAGCCAAACTATTAAGGCTAGATAGATACAAATGGTATGACTTGCTGAGAGTAGGCAGATTCTGTTAGTGCGTATATTAGAGTTGACCGCAGTTCCTCCTTCACTGGAAAGGTTAAGTGTGCCAGTGGGCTTTTCACACCACGGCCTTCACAGCGCCTAACAGACTTGCCTCTTTCCTCTTTGCTATTTTATGTGTTGGTGCCTAACAGTGGTCGTTCTGCCAGTGTTGTGCTTATTAGTTTTTCATTTGAGTATTTTTGTCTGTCGATTCAGGATGTTGCAGATATCCGACAGCAGTTTCCATCATTAGGAGACGATATTAAGTTTCCTGTGTTCTTCACAGAGGAGCAGTTCTTTTCCAGTGTCTTTCGAATTAGTTCACCTGGATTGCAGCTCTGGACTCACTATGACGTACGTTACAAGAGAAGAAATGTGAAGGCTCAGAGATCTACTGCGCCTCCAGGCCTGACGTTGATAGCTTACGCTTACAGGCTAGTGTAGACATTGTGCCACGCCATTGGCTGAGACGTGGAGCTGTGAGCATAAGGGCAGGGACAGTAGTAATGCGGAGTCAGCCTGGAGTAAAGCCTAGTTTCTTACATGATTCTCTGTGCTCTGGTTTTTAATTCTTCATCACAAACACGACAAATTATAGGTGCGGAGGGAGTGGGGACTGCCTCTAACATAAACCATGGTGCCCACGATTTGATCACTGCCCCTTGGTGTGATGACCTTGCGGGCACACAGAGGAAGGGACTGCAGGCCACCCTGGTGACACCTGATAGGCTGAGGTCAGGTGGGGAAGGAACCGCCTCACCCTCCATCCCCCACCCCACAGAAGTCTAAGGGGGGTGAATAGGGCAGAAGAGGGAGGGGATAACAATTGGGATGAAATGTAAATAAATTATAATAAATGAAAAAAATATAGATAAAAGGGAGTTGTGGTTCACTGGCTGTCATTATTTAGGGGAAAGTAGAGCTATGGGGAAGGATTTGCAAGAATAAGAATTTGTGGTATCTGAAGGTGTTAGGAGATACATCTATATCTACATGTATAGCTAATCTATATCTCCCTTAAGAATGTCAGATGTTCCCTGATTTGTGCACACACACGGTGTGTAGACTTTGATCTCACTGGTTTTATTTGCTGAAATATATATATGTAGATATAGTAAGCATATTTTAAATGCTGTTGTATGTAGTTTGGTGTTGGCAGCTGGAGAAGCAAAAAGTTAATGCAAACCTAGTATATTCCCAGGTCCTTTTGGTGTTTTGAAATAGGAGTCTCATTTTGAATCCCTGATTGGACTTGACCTTAGATCTTTCTTTCTCTGCCTCCAACTGGCAGGAGTTGAGGATTGTGGCAGCACGCCGCACTGCTATTCCATGTATGTGGACATTCTAATTCGTCCTAAAATTCCCAGGGGATTTCACCACAGCAACTCTATAAATAGATGAGACAGACATGACAGCATATTTTCAAAGTTGTATTTGAATGGTGAGGAAATGATGTGCCTCATACATTTTTAACTTACAGATTATGCTTTAAGTAGTTCCTTTGACCTTGTATTACAAGAGAATATATAATGTTTTTCTTGAAAATAAGTGAGAGGAGCAGTAGTTATAGTTACAGAGTAAGGTTTGCTAAGTAAAGGGTTAGTGCTGAAAGAAGACTGCGTCAGTAGCGATGCTATGTGAATGGCCAGCCATGCGTGTCCCGCTCAGGGTATGTCTTAGTTCTTTACCTGAATCATGTGCCACTGCCTGTTAGCATTTTTCACATTCTGTAGCAAGAGAAGCTTTGTATACACAGGGAAAGTTAACAGTGCATCCCTGAAAAGCATGCTACGGGAACGTGTCTGATTGTAGTCCTTTGCAAATAGACCTTGTTGTGGGTGGCATGTGTGCAGTTTTCAACAGTAGCTATGTTGGTGCTTCCTGCTCAGGCCAGGGCAGCCCTCGACAACTTAGTAAGATAATATTAAGCAAGGGCAACCTTGGGTGAGCTTTCATTGTATTCTCACTTCCTGACTTTGTAACTTGCTGGTCCTCCCCATGTTAAGAAGCACGGGAAGAGTGCCTTCAGTAAAGACAGCTGTATATGCAATACACACTTGCAATGTTAGGGCTGAACTATGATTGTAAGAGTTCTGTGTAAGTCAGATCTCACAAAAGGAACAGGGTTTAGGTAACGGACACATAGTGACACATACCTGTGATCCCACCTGAGCTGGGGCAGGAGCATCAGAAGGCCAGTGTGGGCAGCACAGTGAGACCCTGTGAACAGTCCCTGAGAGAGAGAGAGACAGACAGACAGACAGGCAGGCAGGCAGGCAGGCAGGCAGACAGACAGACAGAGAGTGGTGATGAAGAGGGTTTGAATGGAGTTTTAGATACTGCTTGCTCATACTTCTTACCGTTCTTTAGGTAATGGATAACTTTTTAATACAAGTGACAGGAAAGAAGCGGATCACACTGTTCAATCCTCGAGACTCAGAATATTTATACTTATCAGGTATGATTTAATTTTATGTTTCTAGAGTTTATTTGGCATTTTTAAATGATATGGGAAGGCCGCATTGTAGGATACTTCTTCCTAAGTATGCACTGTCCTTCCCACTGTGCGTGTGAGTGATGATCGGCTGTATAAAAAGTGACTTTTCAAGGCTGGGCGCAGAGGCACACCCCTTTAATGCCAGTCCCGGGGAGGCAGAGGCAGGTTCTTGAGTTCAAGGCCAGCCTAGGCTACAGAGTAAGTTCCAGGACAGCTAGAGCTACACAGAGAAACCCTGTGCCAAAAACAAAATACCAAACCCAGAGAGGATCAGAAGTTTAAGGCAGTCTGTCCTCAGCTGCAGAGTTTACCGTCAGCCTGGACTATGTGAGAAGCTGTCTCCAAAAACCAAAAAGCCAAAACAACAGCAAAAACAAAACTTTTAAGATTATCTTACTGCATTTCAAGGATGATAGGTGTCAGTTGCCATGTTTAAAGAATGGTCATTGACAATTATGTTAGGTTTCAGAAGAATAGTTCTCACAGTGTGAACACAGTAACTGAAAAGAATTAAGTTCCAAGCTTACGTTTGTGATTACTCTGTAGAATGCTACCTTGGTTCAGTCTGTGTGGTCTCTCTTGGACTTCTCAGGTTCTAAATCGGAAGTGCTGAATATCGACAGCCCAGACCTGGCTAAGTACCCGCTCTTCCCCAAGGCGAGGCGGTATGAGTGCTCCCTCGAGGCTGGCGATGTCCTGTTTATTCCCGGTAAGGTATTTTTTCTGTGTGCATCTGTGTCTAGCTATGCAGGAACACTGTGTCACAGCTGCCTGTAGTTTTCAGGACAGTGAGCTGTTGTGCAAGCTTATCCCTCCTAACAGTGGGCTGTACCCTTTAGTCTAGGGATGTACGCGGCCGCTCCAGCTGTGCTATGGACACCACTGTATTCTCAGAGTGTATTTCTGTCATGAAGCAATCCATAACTTGTTAAGACAGTATTCTGAGTTATTTTACTAGATAACATGAACTAATTATCCGCATATCTGGGAAAAGATTATACCTGGTTGTTTTTTAAAATTATTTTATTTCTAAAATATGTAGGCAGTTTAGAAACAGCAAATTTTGTCTGCCATTTCTAAAGAAGGTTATATGTTTTTATTGAATATCAAGATGTTATACCAACATATGAAAATTTTTTTGTACATGGTTTCTGTGTCCAGTATTAAATAAGCATTAGTTTGGATGCTCATGACATTTCCATGCTGTGAGTAACTACGGTGCTATGATTAATATCTATTAATACTTAGGTGAATACTTGAAGATTATAAAGAACAAAAGTACGGGGCTTATTGACCAGTTTTATGTGTGTGATTCTATTTGCTGTAGTTCATAAACTATTGATAGCTTTATTGAGTGCTAGAATTAGCTTCTGAAACATATATAAAAGATAAAAATCAGGTGACATACTTGAAGTTAGATTGTAAATTCCTTGAGCAAAAGAAACCATGCTCTTGTTAATTTTTATATTCCCTAGAAAGCAACACCCTTCATACAGCTGATAGAAAATTATGCATTATTGATTTATTACTGTACTTTTTTTCAGCAACTACTCCTTCATCTTAAATCAGCGGCTATTCCTTTATCTTTAATCAATTGCCATTTTGTAAATTTTTGGTGCTTTTTTTTTTTCTGAGACGGGGTTTCTTTGTGTAATAGCCCTGGCTGTCCTGGACTTGATTTGTAGAACAGGCTGGCCTTGAACTCACAGAGATTGTCCTTCCTCTGCCTCCTGAGTGCTGGGATCAAAGGTGTGCACCCAGCCTTGTAAATTAAATTTTTGGCTTTCATGTCTTTAGACCATGATTAGAGCTATGTAGTTGTCTCTTACAGTTTATCTGGAAATTATTTACATATTTTTTAATACAAAAGCAAGAGTGTCATCTTTAAATTTAATTATAAGAATGATTGGCTTGTCTTGTTATATTAATAAGTGAAAAAAGATTCTGAAAGACCTTATAAAGCAAAACTGTTGAAGACTACTTTATACATAAGTGCTGTTTTTCCATGAGCACTTTCAGTATGTGTGTGCCTCTAAGATTTAAACCCTCCTTTCACAAGACTAACCAGTTTTTGGCGTGATTAGCATTCCATCTGTTCCATTGAGGTGTTCTTTAATATTCTTCCAGCACTTACATTTTTAAAATGTTAGTTGAAAACGATAAACTTTTTAGTGAAAATGAAAAAATAGCTAAATAATGTTATCACATTTCTGCTTTCCCACCACTACCACCAAACGGTTTGCTGTAGCTTTTCATAATTACGGTAAAAGGGCTGGAAAAAAAAAAAAGAGGATGGATCTAAGCTTTAGAAATATAAAGACTGAAGCTATAATGCATGCTAGCGTAGGTTAGGGAGCCGGCTTGCCACTGGAACAGGAAGTGATTGAGAACAAGTGCCGTACTGAATCACAAAGGACCAGGCATAGTCTTCAGATAATTAAGCTGTTATGTGTGCAAAACATTCCATGTTCTGTTGTGGTTGTGTGAGTCAGGAAGTGTAAATGTGTAACACAAAAGACTGCTCTGAATCAGAGAATCACAAAGCAAATACAACTTGATTATGTCTTTCAAGCTAGATGGGAAAGTGACAATTCCTAAGGGGTTTAGAACAAGGGCTGTGCTCCTGACACTGAGCTAGCTGCCGTTCAGAAGTGAGTGACTGGAAAACAGGGAGTATGCAGGCGGCAGGAGCTTGCTACGAAGACTGATTCTTACACTGGTTTTATGCAACCCGTGATACTTCACTGACATTTGTTGTTGTTGTTTAACTGTAGGGTTTATTTTTAACTTTTTGTTTTTTTTAACTTTCTACAGCTTTATGGTTCCATAATGTAATTTCTGAAGAGTTTGGAGTGGGAGTGAACATCTTTTGGAAGCACCTTCCATCGGAATGCTATGACAAAACAGATACCTATGGCAACAAAGACCCTGTAGCAGCCTCCAGAGCTGTGCAGATCTTAGACAGAGCCTTGAAAACACTGGCTGAGTTACCAGAGGAATACAGGGATTTCTATGCACGCCAAATGGTCTTACGTATTCAAGACAAAGCCTACAGCAAGAACTCGGAGTAAAAAATGAACTAAACATAGTAAAATTTAAAAATAAATCAGCTCAAGTATTTGAAAACTATATTTAAAGATGCTTTTTAAAAATAGGAAAGATGTCTCAGATTTGTGATATAAAAGGAGATGCTTATCTTTTTTTCTACATGGTAGATTGAGAATGCTTAGTGGGCCCATTCTTTAGCTCTAAGAAGTAAATAACTAATATTCCAGCATAATAGAAAATACCTTGAATCACACTACCTAAAGTCTACTAATGGAACGACCTCTGGTCTTTCCAGCGACTCAGTAGTGCCACCAAAAGCTCGCTCACCCCACCCCCACCCCACTCTCTTTCAACCACAGGATTGGCATCATCATAGGTTGCTACCCTCGTGGTCATGGGATGGTTGCCAGTAGCAGCTGGAGCCTTGTGTGTCTTCATTTGTATGCAGTGGAAGGAGTCTGGCTGCAGGCCACAGGCACTGTCTTACATAAAGCCACTTTCCAGAGTTCCCTTAGCCAAAACTCTGAGATGGCTTAGGCCCTGTCCATCAGTTGTCATCACATGCTAGAAAATTACACACAAGAGTGGGATGTTCTTCCTTGAGGCACAGGACGTGTATGAGAGAGCAGAATGGTTTAGATATTAAAGCTTACAGGGTACTTTGAGGTGTCAGGACTAAGAATAAGTAGAGTATCATGGATCTATCCAAAGCAAATGTCTCATCTGATCTGGACCTTTTCCTGCTATCAAATGTTGTCTGCCTCTTTTTAGTTAATACTTACATACTTATTTCCCATCAAATAAGTCTCTAATATTTCTTCTAGTTTTTCAAAGAAATACTTTTTTTTTAAGATGAGAAATCCCACTAATGTAATCTTTGATGACAGTAAGGCATGTGTGTATGTGTATGCTCTGTACCTAATCACACTTAGTAACACTGGAAAACAACTATCTTTACTGAGCATGTGTTCACCCATTTAATCTTTTTTTTTTTTTTCTTTTTAAGATTTATTATGTATACAGTGCTCTGCCTGCATATACACCTACAGGCCAGAAGAGGGCATCAGATCACATTAGAGATGGTTGTGAGCCACCATGTGGTTGCTGGGAACTAAACTCTGGACCTCTGGGAGAGCTGACAGTGCTCTTAACCGCTGAGCCATCTCTCCAGCCCCATTTAATACATCTTAATTAAGAGGAAATATTTACTCTTAAGGATAGTAACTCATTCATTCATGTCCTGTTTAGAATTGGATTAATCTAATTTCAGGCATTGAAAGGAAATTATAGATAAGAAAAAGTATTTAAGAATTATGACTTTTCCTAGGCATCTTTGGACTGAAATTATTGAGATGAACAAAGGTCAAATGTTTATTGGAAAGATTTTTAAATACGCTAGCCAGGTCTAAATATCGGATGTTTAAAAATCTTTACTTCTTAGCCTGAACAAAGCACTTAATTTTTCTCTTAGAAAGGGAAATGTTGGATGTTCTTATTTCTAATCCGGAGTCACATAGAGGCCTGGGAACACAGTGGTTGGTAGAGCACTTACTTAGCATGGGTAACTGGATTCAGACCCCAGGAGCAAAAGAGAAGGTTCCATGGAACAGTTAGAATTCCAGCTAAGTTGACCTACACAGTCCTCACCTTCAGTAGCACAGAAGGAAACTGGAGGGTCTGTTTCTTTCCTTCATCTTGAAAATGTAACCAATACAACACACTACAGGAGCCAGCCACCGACAAGTACCTAGTGCCTGGTGCTGTTTACTTTGTATTTTCTCTCTAAGACTCCTTAACGCTTGCAGTGTATCTGCCGCACTGCAGGGAATCCTTTAAAATGTTTTAAGACAGTCTTCCTGGTCATACTTTGAAATAAAAATATTTTAACCTTAGTTTAACACCAAATGAATAAAGTATACATTAACTGTAACTCATTGGATTTGAGATATCTTATTGCTGAGAAACAGATCTGAGGAATTACCTAATCACCTTGGGTTGCATAGATGGTTCTGGTTTGCCAAGCTGTGACAGAAACCGAGATTACAGTGGTGGTGACCATATTAATCAGAGCCCATTCTTTCAGCTAATTGAGGGCTTAACAAATTAGTTTTCTCCCAGCAAAATGTACTGCTTGCTTACTCTACACAGACATGGATGAAAAGTAAAAGTAGTAATGGGAGACGATGGCAGAATAGGATATAAAATAGGCAACCGAGGCAGTTATGAGCATTGGCATACAACTTGTCCACTGTAATTACATAAAAACTAAAACTGCGGCTGTTTGTACAGTATGTTCTGTGTAAATCTTTATGTAGAATGAGCTCTCCTAGGTACACAACCAACCCAGCCACAGCAACTGCCTCTGTAGCTTCATGTATTTTGTGCTCAAACACTATTAGCTTTCATGATATGATGCTAACAATACTTGGCGTTTCTTTACAGGATTTATTCCATAATTTCAGAATGTATGAAATACCAAGAGACAGTAAGCAAAGCTAAATTTCTTTTGTAGCAGCCATATGAACACTCGCATATGTTCTAATAGCAAGGTCTATCT
This sequence comes from Acomys russatus, assembly GCF_903995435.1. NCBI lineage: Eukaryota > Metazoa > Chordata > Mammalia > Rodentia > Muridae > Acomys > Acomys russatus. The sequence goes on along the minus strand of NC_067148.1, from coordinate 11,573,755 downwards.
CATGCCTATAAAAAGTTAAATGTGTGGAGTAGGGGAGGTGAAGGGCAGGCTGTGATAAGATCTGGGACTGTGCTAACAACACTCCTTTCTCCAGTGCTGGGAAACAGATGGGGCAGGAGGAACCACAGGGCAGCATGCTGGTGTTAACCTTTCTTCAATGGTACAAGTCATCACCAGGTGTCTTAAAACATGCCTGGGGACACTAAATGACTCCTGAGTACCTGTTTCATCACTGACTCAACAGCTGGCCCACTCCTCAGTTAACGCCTGAGGCACATGAAACCACTTAGCCCCTAATTTGTTTTCTCTGAAGGCTTCGAATGAGACGCAATACTGTTTGAGACATACCATCCTAAGCTCTAGGCTGTTCCAGCTTTCCCACTGACACACTGGCACTCAGTGTCAGATCTTTGTGGCTTAGATTCTTCTTATACTAGGTGGGTGTTTGGCTGCTGCATAAATGAAATGAGACAACCACACCATGTTCCCACGATCTTTATGGGGATGAAGGAGCACAAGACAGCCACGATGGTCAGCAAAGAAAAGGGAGAGCTTTTTAAGGATTTTCTCTAGGAACCCAGTAGGTATACTGAATAATTAACAAGAGGCGTACTCAATGAAAAGGAAAGTTGTTCACTGAAAAAGGCAGGAAAGTAAAAACAGACACCCCAAATGGCAAGGTGAAGAGTTTTCCTTTCAAATGATCTGAGTGAAGATAAACACATCCAAATACTATTTCTGTGGATTATTATTTTTAATATAATTATACATTCATGCTGTAGTGGTAGCAACATTCACATTTGTAGGACCATTTCTCTCAGTGACTCTTTACAAAGGCACAATCAAGTAGGACGTATGTTTACAATAACAAATTTAATATAGACAGTTGAAGCAGATGTGGAATTGGACCAACATGAAGTATTAAATCCCTGTGTGTGGGTTAACTCAATCACTTCCACTTCAAAGTATTTGTACTCTTCAGCCCTATCTCCAGAGGTGATGGCAGTTCTAGTGTCCACCGGAGCAACACCCACTTTAACATGTCACACTGAACGGCCATTTGCATGGAGAGGTGAAGGAACTAACTCGGATTTTAAAAATGAATTCTTATACAAAACCCAAAAAAACTTCTCTTTCCACTTCGGCTAATCCTGTGAAAACTGAAGCCTTTTTCCTGTGTGGCCACTCAGTAATTCAGCTATTTTACATTAAATGGTACATTTGAGGATTAATCAAATTGAAGACAGCCATCCAATCACGGTGCTTAAAGTTAAGGAAATAGAATAAGTTAGAAACCAGGTGAATTGTTTCTACAATGGGAAGTATTGGTCTCAAAGGAACAGGTTTTCGCCGAAAGCAGAACAATATAAAACTAGTTTACTTATTTAAAAATGCACACACTCTTCTTTAGTTGATGGACTCATGTTCATTTTTAAACGTCTGGTATGAAGGAGTCCTTTATGAGTGAGCATCTGGAATATATAGGTTGACTGAAATGTAATTTTCAGAGAAACCAAAAACTTAACACTCACCTTGTTGTTTAGTAATAGATTCTCTGGGCCCTTAAGATACTTTAGTATTGATTTTCTTTTCAACCCCAAAACAGCGTGTTACTTCCCTGCTTGGTCACGTCATGACCTACAGAGCCATTTATTCATAGACACAAAGTGCCTGGCCACCTCTCACAGCCACACAGCTATGCGCCAATATTGTTTGAGATTCCTTAGATCTAGGCTTCTTAAAATGCATTTATCTAGTAAAGAAAAATGGGCAGAAGGAAACTTCACCCAAATTATGTAGCAGTGTTAAGCAAATTCAGTTTCTGGGCCAAAATTTAAATTATTTGTGTCTTCAAACTTTCCTTTGTAACCTTTCTTATCTCAATGTAATTTTATATTTGGCCAAAGAAAGCTATTTTCTCTTGGCAGACAAGCTATGCTTCTGAAGCAACGCTGATTTAGGTCTGTGGAATCTGTCTCCTTTGAGAGCACACTAACAGATAATTAAAAACTATCAATTAAGAAGTAAGTTCCAGTGCTGAGCATAGTATGTTTTAAAAACCAACTGCAATTCTATGATCTGCGATATGAGGGGATAGATATATTTTGACTTTAAAAAACAAAACACTTGGTGGAACATTGAGAATGAATACAGAGGTTCAAAACAAACAAACAAACAAAGACAACCCAGGAGTCATCAGGATGCAGGGTGCAAGTGCCCCCCCAGAGCCTGGGACACAGAGAGAAGTGAAATGTCAACAGCTGAATGTGGTTAGTACCAGTTAGTTTAAAACAGGTCTCAGAATGTCAGCTATATCCTATGCCAATTGTGTTACTTAAAACAAAAACAAAAACAAAAACAAAAAACCCCTAACATCAAGTGTCTTTCATTTTAAAGGTCATAGAATGATCACAAACTACATTTTTAGATTTTAAATTAATTCTAGTCCGATCAAAATTTAAAACTGTCCACATTTACAAGCAAGGAATCTTACTGTATTTGACATTCACAGTTTTGGAATGTGCATTTTCTTAGCCCACCAACAGACAATGTATCTAATTAATCTAGCATCTCGTCGTCGGTATTCGGTATTTATAACACTCTAAGTACTTAGTTCTTCCGCTAAGGAGCACACTCGTAGTCTCGGAACACTTCATGAACCCTGAAGTGATTCTCTATGGAAGGAGTTTCCTTTGCAAAATGGATTTGGCTAGTCACCTGCACACCCAAATCCCCGAGGATCTGAACAAACTTCCTGTGCTCCTTCCCAATCCAGGATCTCATTGGATCGTGTACTTGATAAGGTGTTACATGAGTGTAAACAGTAATCCCTGTTTGAGCAAATTCTTTCAAGACGTCTGGATACGTGACCCAGGTATTGCTTCCTCCAGAATGCCCTCCATCCAGCCAGTACATCGCTCGTATGCTTCTGATGAAGGCATCTACATTCTTGTCCTTCTTGGCCTCCTTCAACTCAAACAGTAACTGATTCAAAACAACGCAGCCTTTGCTGAACCCAATCAAAGTAAAGGATGCGCCATTCAAGGACAGTGGAGCAAGCCTCACGGCAGAGTCCTCAGCGTTGTCACAGGTCCTCTCTTTTTCCTCCGGGCCACCATTAGTGGGAGTAGAATTAGACTGACAGTTAGATGCTTTACAATCCTTATTCCAAACACTACTGTTCTTGGACAGCAAACCATTCTGACTTAATTTGAAAGCATTAACTAATAACATATACAAGTGCTTAAAGGCTCCAAAGTCTGGATTGTGTTCTGGTGCACCAAACATGTTGCTTTTCACAAAATTGTCATAGCAGCTGAATTTGTGCAAATGCATTCGGGAACACTTTATTACCCAAATATAACTATTGGGAAAACGGCGGGCTAAAATGGTGGCAACATTTTCTAGACTCCAATTTTCCCATTGGTAATTCTCAGGATGTCGGGTCATAATTTCATGGTAATTCTGAAAAGAAAGATGATATGAGCATTAAATATGTATTTACTTATAAAATAGGAAGTTTTTATGACTTACATTAATGTACTAGAAATAAAACCTAAAAACCTGTTGTTACTTTTTGGCTATAAGATTTTGAATGAAACACTTCACTCTCAGCCTAAAGTTCATTAAGAGACAGGGTAATGAAATATACTTACACTGAGTATTGATAATTTCTGAATGAAAGAGTTTAGAAAGATAAATTTGTTTTACAAATTATAATTTTTATTTAACACACATGTTCAACTGAAAATATAAATTTGCTTCATTAAAGACCTTTTGATCAAGACATAATTTAAAAATATGTCCTTCTCGATGAGCTGTCATCCTGTACATCTATAAAATCCATCCCAGGTCAGGAACCTGGCTGCTCTGCCTAGCTTCAATGTACTTGTTGCAAAGCTGCAATGGCATCACAGAACTACAGTTACACAACTGTTACTATAGTCTAAAATTCCTAGAGGTAGAAAAACTAGGTTTGGTGATAGACTACAGAATTGCTTTCCATGGTTTTCTTTTTAATTTGTTCAATTTCACGTGTCTGGAATAACTCAATTTTGTTTAAAAATTAGAATGATGTTGAAGCTTTGTTCATTTATTTATTACCCTTTGCCCTTTTGTATACAGGCTTTATTTGTTTAGATGCATTCTACATAAAGTGATATATATTTGTTTTGGCTGTACAATAAATATGTATTTTACCTTCCTTTTATTTTTATTAATGCTGATGCTTGTTCTTTTTAAGATGGGTCATATGACATGGCCCAGGCTGTGATTCTCCTGTCTCAGCTCCCTGGAAACTGAGGTAATATAGAGTCCTAGGTGTCTGGAGGTAATGAGGTAAGAGAACTTTTGACTTTATAACCTTCTGTAGTTTGAATATTGAGTGATATGCATATCTTCTTGTTGAAAAAATAGATTACTACAAAAATTAAATCTATCTACAAAGATAAAAAGAAAAATTCCTAAATTTACTAGTATGAAAAAAATTAAAATTTAGGTGGCTAACAGTTCAGTTCTCTCCAGTACACAAACACATATGTAATTACGTATACAAAAAAACCAAAAAAATAAAATATTCTTTCCTTCTTTATTAAGCAACCATAAGATTGGATATAATTTTCCCTTAAAGTATGCTAAAAGGCATAAATTTGCATACATTTTTAGACATTAAAATGCCCCTTGAAGAAACAGTAACACCTGCACTAGACATGTACAAGAAACAGCAACACCTGCACTAGAAATGCACAAGAAACAGCAACACCTGCACTACAAATGCACAAGAAACAGCAACACCTGCACTACAAATTCACAAGAAACAGCAACACCTGCACTACAAATTCACAAGAAACAGCAACACCTGCACTAGAAATGCACAAGAAACAGCAACACCTGCACTAGAAATGCACAAGAAACAGCAACACCTGCACTAGAAATGCACAAGAAACAGCAACACCTGCACTACAAATGCACAAGAAACAGCAACACCTGCACTACAAATTCACAAGAAACAGCAACACCTGCACTACAAATTCACAAGAAACAGCAACACCTGCACTACAAATGCACAAGAAACAGCAACACCTGCACTAGAAATGCACAAGAAACAGCAACACCTGCACTAGAAATGCACAAGAAACAGCAACAACACCTGCACTAGAAATGCACAAGAAACAGCAACACCTGCACTAGAAATGCACAAGAAACAGCAACACCTGCACTAGAAATGCACAAGAAACAGCAACAACACCTGCACTAGAAATGTACAAGAAACAGCAACACCTGCACTAGAAATGCACAAGAAACAGCAACACCTGCACTACAAATTCACAAGAAACAGCAACACCTGCACTACAAATTCACAAGAAACAGCAACACCTGCACTACAAATTCACAAGAAACAGCAACACCTGCACTACAAATGCACAAGAAACAGCAACACCTGCACTAGAAATGCACAAGAAACAGCAACACCTGCACTAGAAATGCACAAGAAACAGCAACACCTGCACTAGAAATGCACAAGAAACAGCAACACCTGCACTAGAAATGCACAAGAAACAGCAACAACACCTGCACTAGAAATGCACAAGAAACAGCAACACCTGCACTAGAAATGCACAAGAAACAGCAACACCTGCACTAGAAATGCACAAGAATGCACTGTTTGCCGCACTGCAACTTAACTTCAATGCTAATAATAGTTAATTTACAAAAATCCGGGTAGGATAAGATTATACAATGATTTACTTTGCATATTTAATTTCAAATCAAGCTAAACATTTCTATCTGCTGGCAATTTTAGTTTTTACTTTTGTTAACTATGTTTGTGTCCTTTGCTAATTTTCTCATTATGATGTTCAACTCCTTAACAGTTCTATTTCATAAATAGATTGTCATATATGTCGATTAGTAGCTTGCTTGCTACTAATGGTTTAAACATGGTTTAAACATATTCCAGGAAGATCTTAAGTTGACTTTTAATGGATTTTGTAATTACCTTCTGCACATCCAGGTTTATCATGCAAAGATTGTCATAAAACTATGGCAGTTTAGATCTGGAAAGGCTTTCTGTTACTTGTTATTGTTTTTAAATATTATTTTTGTGTGTGCCGGCGTGTGTGGAGGTCAGCGCACGGCCTGCAGGAGTGGTTCTCTCCTCCTCCCATGTGCATCTTGGGAACCAAACTCAGGTTGCTCGGTGTAGCAGCAAGCACCCTTACTCACTAAGCCATCTTGGTGGCTTGTAAAATTGTTTCTTTTGAGACAAGCAAGGTAGCCTATGCTGCCTTTGAACTCATTATGTAGCTGAGAAAAACACTGAGCTGGTTTTCCTGCTTCCTGCCTCATTCATTTTTTATAAGCTAGGTGTGGTAGCACATGCTGTAATCTTAGCACTTAGGAGGCTGAGCCAAGGATTCAGAATTCAAGAGCAGCCTGGGTTGTACACAGTGAAACTACTTGAAATAATAAATAAATAAGCAAGTTTATTATAATTGAGGACCCCAAAGTCCTGAAGCTATACAATTACTTACATAAATTACTCAATGAACCCTAGTGAAGCAGATCTTATGACTCTCAGTTTAAGTTGTACCTCACAGAAGGTGCTGTAAATCTAAACATCACCCCCCACCATTAGCCCTAGACTACATGATCAGAAAGGAAGAAATTGTTAACAGTGAGGAACTGAGCAGCAAAATGGAACTGGGATTCTTACTGCTATATCAAAGCTCAGGCTCAAGAACCATGGATAAGGACTTCCACACCCTCAGATGAGGAGCAGACCCCCATCTCCCACCCCCACCGCCCCAGTCAAACTGAGTCTGCAAACCAGCTCTTAACAGCCTACCTACTGAAAGTGGCTTGCTTTGGAGTGTGTATCTTACTGGGGATATAATGCTTTCACTATGCTTGTAGGCTGTGTCTCTACTCATCCCCAGGGAGGCAGGCGAAAAGAGAGTCCCTTGCAGAGCCCAAGGAGTGCTTCGCCAAGTTAAATGCTTGCTGACCTGCCGAAACTCAGAGGTCCATCCCACACCACACTCAACTTGGTTCAAAAGAATCTTGTCAGAAGGCGTCATGTTTGCAAGAGTTTAGAAAGATTCATGATAAGGACTTAAAGTAGATGGATACCCTTTGAACAGACTAAAGATAATGGGCAGAGCTACACTTCTCTCAAAAAATGCACCAAGGGAACAGCTTTAGATAGCATAAAGTACACAGCCCAACTGAGCAGTAAGCAGGGGTCCCAAGAATGGCCCAAGGAAGTGCAGGAAGACCCAGAGAAGGAGACCAAGACGGCACGGACCCTCGTGGTCACTTACAAAGCAAGACGAGAAGTCATTGGGAATCCTAGCACTTGAGAGGATGCTGACTCTTACTGTTGGGGGTCAGGGAGCCCCGGGATGGTTTGGAAGACCTTCGCTTTAGTTCTATCACTTTCGATGCAGAGAGGCAGAGGCACTGCATGTTGCTGGATTAGAGGTGAGGTATAAAAGAGACCTACAGGTGACTTCAGGTCTCTAAGCTGAGGGACTAAATAGGTTTTTTCATTAACTTGGATGAGGAAGGCTGCTGCTCTTCCAAAAGACCCGGGTTCAATTCCCAGCACCCACACAGCAGCTCACAACTGTCTGTAACTCCAAGATCTGATACCCTCACCCCAACAAACATAAATTAAATTTAAAAGAAAGAAAGAAAGCAAGCTGCTAAATACTTAAAGGAAGTAATGGGCTCACATCTGGTGAATCCATAAACATGCAGCATACGTCTAAACTAAAGAAGGGTCAAGGGTCATCAGGGTAAAACAGAGAGGCATCACTGAAAGGGTAGAGAAAAGGTCCAGGAATGGCGCACTCGGGCACTTGAAAGTGTGAAGACACTGGAACTCAATGAGTTATGCCAGTGTTTAGCCTTGATGGATGATGCCCTTTCAAGTATTATCGCCACTGTGTGCCTGAAGCACTTCATTAGCGAGACTGACCAGCTGCGCACACTTCCCAGCTTCAAAGTACAGACTGGAATGTTAAATCGAGGCAATTCGGCCTTGGCAGTCTTGTGATGCACTCCCTTCCATTTCTTTTCCTGAAGACCGAGTACTCTTAAAAACTCCCCAGTCTGCACAAATTACCACTGCGCCACGGTCCAAAAAGCTAATGGAATAGATGCTGGTGAAAGGAAAGATGATAATCCAACTATATCTAGACACTTTAGGCCCCGCTTGAAGACAGGTAGATGTTCTGTCTGGCACACATCTACAGCAGGAAGTACCCAGCCGCCATCACCGCAGGAAGGCATGAAGCAACTGGTCACAAGTCTCTCTGAGTTAGTGTCAAAGCGGCAGGCTTGTTTTCCATACTGGGTACAATGGCACCAACTGAGTAGATGTTTTTCCATTAGCAGCCAACTAGTCAACTGGTTTGAGAGCAAGAGAAAATATTAACTACCACTATGATTTTTAAGTGTATCATTTTTAAAGCGCCAATTTCAAAAAAATAAACTAATAGTTTTCTAGCATGAGGGAAACATCTAGCTATATTCTAACTTGCATGTCGACCCTAGGCGCTAACAGAACTTACTGGGATGACTGATTCTCTGCAGAAATGCTCTCTCTGCGCTGTCCGACGGGGTACACACAAGTCACCTGTAGTGGTGACTCAACACTTGGCAATACAATTAGGCAGCAAACCCTGCCTTTTCATATTAACTAATTCAGATACTCTCACGTGGCTCAAGCACCCATCACACAATGCGATTTCACATTAAAACCCAGCTTCCCAGGCGGCTCCGGCAGAGTCGTTTGTCCGCAGCTGTTACACCAGAACCAGGAAGCACACAGGTGTGCTGAATTCAAAGGGGTCCCACTCCCACTAGCATTCCTAGCATTTACATTCCTTCCACTACGGTGCTGTAGGGTTGGTTACTGGTCACATGTTAGCAATGGTTGCGTTCTAGTTAGTCAGCGTTTTTAAACAGTGTCCTGTCATACACAGCGTCCTCCGAGACCATGCTGGGGCTGTGCCTGCACGTCCACTGTCGCGCCACTCCTTCTACTCAGCTGCACCGGGATTGACAGTTGCTCTCTGCAGACCTTGCCCTGAGCTGTCCAAGGCCCCCTTCCCGGGCGGGGCTCCGGCAGTAACGACAACGCCCCCCACCCACCCGCGTATGAGAACCCGCGTGGGCGTGTCGCGGACACCGGGCCCGAGTTACCTGCACATCCCCGGGGAAATAGAGGACGTGGTGCCGCGGCCCCGGGGCGGCTCCCTCCCCGTCCATCAGCAGGAGCAGTTCGTTGCAGCGCTGCGGGTCGGAGCCCGGCACGGTGGAGCGCTGCAAACGGTGGCTGACCTCCCGGGAGCCCCGTGCGCCGCCGCCGCCGCCCGGGTTCATGGCTCGGGCCTGCGGGCGGGACGCCGAGTCTCCGGAAGCGAGCAGCGGCCGCAGGAGCAGCAGCACCACCGCCGGGGACCACGGCAACCCGAACCCCTTCATGGGGTCGAGCCGCGAGGGCCGCGCACCAGGCGGCGGGGGCGGGGCCTCAGCTGTCCAACGGCCCCCGATCGCCGCTAACGTCAGCGCGTAGCGTGCGTCAGGAGCGGGGGGTGGGGGTGGGGGGTGAACGGAAGGCGCGGGCGCGAAGAAGGACGTTTGTAGTTGGTGGACTGAGCGGTGGCGGGGAAGCTCGAAGGGGAAGCCTGGGAGCCAAAAGATCGCAGATGCTCAGGGTCCTGCTTTCATCAGGTTCTGTGTAAAAAGCCCTGGTGGGTTCATCTTCACGGTGAGGTTTATCTAGTCAAAAACAAAGTAGAGTCATTCTGGAGGCCTTGTCCTTGCCCTGAGTCTCCTATTCCTGAAGTTACCCAATTAGGGAATTCGTGGTTCCAAGTCAAGTCTGGTTTCTGGTTGGTAGCAGGAGCAGGGCACATGGCCTAGGGAAGGTGGAGGGCCGCCTTGCTTGTACCCACATTTACTGTTGGGAGTATTTGCAGCTTCTAAGATTTCCTATTTAGGGTTTTGAAACCAGTTTGAAAAGTATAGAAAAATCACGAGACGTCTTAAGTATAATTCTCTAGGAATAGAACAGGGCCAAATTTATGCTAAAGATGGAGAAAGTAAATGTTATTTTATCGTGTGTGTGTGTGTGTGTGTGTGTGTGTGTGTGCATACGTACATACTGCGGACATGCACATGCATTTGTTTGCTGGTGTCAGACGACACCTTTGAAATTTATTAACTTAGCTTCCACCAGCCCAGAAGCTAAGAATGTTACTAGATCCCATCTGGGGCCTATAGCACATATTTTTCCATTTGATATTTCCACCAATGTATACAAAAGGTCTTAATTTATATAATATTTTCTATTCTGGTGCTGTAAAACATCAGCTCACTCGTATTTGGCTCACCTTTGAGGCGAGAGCAGTTTCTTATTTAGCAGTGCATCCCTCACTGTATGTCTTTTTAATTTTTTTATTTACTTATTTATTTTTTGTTAGCATCTCGTTAAACCTGGAGCTCGTGGACTAGGGTTGGTCAAGAAGCCGCAGGGATTTGCCCGGTTCTGCCTTCCCAGCTCTGGGATTAGAGACGTAGGCTGCTGGGTCCTGGGGATCCAATTCAGGTCCCCATGCTTTGGGGAAAGAGGCAGTCAGTCACCTTACCAACTAAGCCATGTCCCCAGCCTTATTCTAACTGAAACATTCTTGTTTTCTGTTTTGTTATAGTTTTGGTTTTTTGTTGTTGTTTTTTTTTTTTTTTACAAATAATGAAATATAATTGCTTTATGCATTTTCTTAGTGGCTTCCTAGAGCTATGATTTGCTAATCTACTTTGATATAAACTATTGGATTCCATCTGACATCATGAACATAACTGAGGTGTTTTCAATGAGAATGACCCCCATAGACTCATATTTGAATACAGAGTCCCCAGTTGGTGGGACTGTTTGAGAAGGATTATGCTGTATAGACAGAATCCTATACAGCATGGATTGGAGGAGGTTTATCACCGCGGTGGTTTGGGGTCTCGAAAGCCCACACCACTCTCAGTTTGCCCTCTGCTCCATGCCTGTGCATCAGCTACTGTGCTAGCACCACGCCTTCCTGCTGTCCTGCTCCCCACCATGATGGCCATGGACGCTAACCCTCTGGAACCGTGAACCCAAATTAAACGCTGTCTTTTATAAGTTGCCTTGGTCATGGTGTTTTCACACAGCTATAGGAAAGTAACTAAGCTAGAAACCAAGAAACAATTATTCCTGCCACAAAGTAGGTTGATTGCTTTATAAAAATAATGTTAAGAAGCAGAGGTTAACTGTACAATAATTAGTGTATTGTTTTGCAGATCACATTTAACTTCCACTAGGGCAAGGACTATTAAGCTGTAGTCTGCAAGTCCAAGTCCAGACATATATATATTGCTAATGTAGCTTTTGATTCTCACGGTTTTGTTTTTCAGGTTGACCAAAGAATGAAATAATCATATGTTGAAGGGAACAGGAAGTGCTTGTGTTTAGAAAGAAAATTAACTGTAACAAGTGATAAATATTTCACAGCCGTCTGGGTATCTCCAAGATAACTGAGGCCTTTGAAAATACAAAAGAAGAGCCAAAGAACAAAGAAACAAGCTGAAGTAAGCAGAGCCCCACCCCCACCCCCCACCCCTCAACCCCCAACCCCAACCCCACCCTCTACCCCCCACCTCCCACAGTCAGAGAATTCCCTGGGAAAGGAGCAGCTCTTTCTCAGCTCGTTCTTAGAGATATGTATGTTGTTTATATGCTATGTCATGGACTTTGTAGACTTCTTATATGTCTGCTTTTTATTACTGTACCTACTTTTCTCTCATCTCCATCTCCCACAAAGTCAATGGTGCTAATTCCAATTTTCCTACAACCGTCCATACAAATGGACTATTTAATTCTCTTTCAGGACTAGACTTTTTAATCTCAGTAGGAAGTCTTACAAGAACAAAAGTGACTGTATCCAGTTGAGTGGAACTTTCTCTTTCCTGGCTCTTTGTGATCTTCAGTGCCCATGTCTATCTTCTTCTCAGTTCCCAAAAGGTGTCCTGATGAGTCCTCAGAACTTTTGTTATGCTACTCAATAGACTAGAAGAAAGTCTAAGCTTGTAGAAGGAATCCGAGAAAGGCTAATTATACAATAAAGGACAATAGTGAGAGCATGAACCCAGGTACCAACAGAAGCCATGTGTAGTCATCAGTAGTAAATCTGGCCGTATCTCATGCAACAGGAAGTGGCAAAGGCTGAAAAACTAAAGGCATCTATCACAATTGAGGGAAGTCATTCTTGAAGATGAAGGCAGTGCTCTGCCAGCATTTCAAGTCTTTATCTGGAGAAATCACTTACACAGATGCTAGCCTATAAATGTTAGTATGTAATTAAACTTATTTTTGTATCAAATTAAATATCTGCACAGGTCAGATTTGCCCTGTAGGCTACAAATATTCAACTTCTCTTCTAAAAGAGATGGTTTGGTCTTACAAATGGATATGTGACAAGCTCTTTAAATATGGCTTCCTCTAAGAGATAGAAAAAGAAAAAAAAAAAAAATGGGAAGATAAATCCTTGGGACTTAATTGGATCCCGGTTGATGTTCTATCAAATACTTAATTTTAAAAATTACTCTTTGTGGTGGTGGTAGGGTGTGTGTGTGTGTGTGTGTGTGTGTGTGTGTGTGTGTGTGTGTGTGTGAAATAGCCTCTATGCTGAAACTAGACCTTGGGAAAAACAGACAATAAATGAGCCATGTCACTCTTGCATATGCATTTTCCCCAAACATTCTAGATGAAGTGAGGATACAGAATGAGTCCATTTAGGGATTTGGAAGCTTATTTTGTCAAGTTTTGTTAGCTAAAATGACATTTTATACTCTGCTTTCCTGTAGCATGAGTTGAACACACACTTCAGCAAAAATATAAACCCTGAGCAGTCAGATTATATAGATTAGCACTCAGTGGGACCTCCTGCAATATTTGTATACATTATCCTTTACTTGCTGTTAAAAGATAAAAAAAAAAAAATAGTCAATTAAAAACTACTCTCATCAGGTGAAATCCAACAATCTGTAAGGAGAGTTCTGCGTGGGTTGGTAGCTGGGCATGGTGGTGCACACTGTTCTGCGTGGGTTGGTAGCTGGGCATGGTGGTGCACACTGTTCTGCGTGGGTTGGTAGCTGGGCATGGTGGTGCACACTGTTCTGCGTGGGTTGATAGCTGGGCATGGTGGTGCACACTGTTCTGCGTGGGTTGGTAGCTGGGCATGGTGGTGCACACTGTTCTGCGTGGGTTGGTAGCTGGGCGTGGTGGTGCACACTGTTCTGCGTGGGTTGATAGCTGGGCATGGTGGTGCACACTGTTCTGCGTGGGTTGGTAGCTGGGCATGGTGGTGCACACTGTTCTGCGTGGGTTGGTAGCTGGGCGTGGTGGTGCACACTGTGACCCCAGTGTCCGGGAGGTCGAGGGAGGGAGAATATGATGGCTTTGAGGCCAGCCAGGCTACATAGTAAAACCTGTCTTAAGAAGACAGCAACAAAGAGGTTGCTTCCTGGATTCCTTATTTTTGTTCTAGGAATCTAAAATTGGTTTTACATCTGAAAACCAACATTCTATGCCATATGAATGTCATAAAACTAAAAATACCATAGACATCTTAATAGACACACAAAAAGTATTGGCAAAATCTAGCATCCTTTCATGATGAAGACCATTCAGCAAACTAGGAACTAGGAGTCAGGAATATTCTACAACTCACGTAATACTTGATGGCCGGAAAATTAAGTATTTTCACCCTGAAAACAGAGCGAGGTGAAATGCTACTCTTTCAGCCTCTGATCAGTACTACGGGAGAAGTTTCCGCCAGAACAATTAGAAAAGAAGACAGGCATCCGGATTGCACAGGAAGACATAAATCATGCAGATACCTTGATACTGTGTATGGGAAAATCCTTTAGGAACCCACTGAAAACAATAAATGAGTTGGCCAAGGTTATAAAATCAATATCTAACAATTGTCTTTCACTTATTGGTAACAGTCCAAAAATAAACTAATAACAATTTTACTTACTTAAATATATTTATGAATACATTTAATGAAAGAAATATAGAACGTGCATGCTCCAAAGCTGTTTAAAAATTAAAGAAAATATGAAGAGAAAGAAATCCAACGTCTACAGGTCAGAAAAGGTTATATTGTTAAAGCTGCTACTTCTTTCACAATTAATCTGTTAGTTCAGTGCAACCTACATTAAATATCTTTATTTTGCTGATCCTGAGATGCGCATTAAAGGCTGGGGGTTCAAAATACAAATCCTTCTTAAGAAAAATAACAGAAGTTGGAAGACTCACAATTTTCCATTTCAAAACTGTAATGTTGTGTTGATCAAAGTGGTATCTGTAGTAATAACGGTGGAAACACGTAGCAGTGAAATGGGATGCAAAGTCTAGAAGCCAGCCTTATCTCAATGGTCAATTGATTTTCAACAAAGATGGCAAAATAATTCAGTGAGAAAGTTTTTATTTTTGAGACAGAGTTTCTTTGTGTAGCCTTGACTGTCTTGGACTGCCTTTGTAGACCAAGCTGGTATCGAACTCACAGAGATCCACCTGCTGCTACCTCCCAGAGTGCTGGCATTACAGGTGTGCACCAACACAGCTAGCTAAGAAAAGTTTTGGGGTTTTTTGTTTTGATTTTTTTTTTTTTTTTTTTGAGATTTACTTATTTGTTATATATAGTGTTCTGCCTATATGTACACATACACACCAGAAGAGGGCATCAGATCCCTTTATAGCTGGTTGTGAGCCACCATGTGGTTGCTGGGAATTGAACTCAAGACCTCTGGGAGAGCAGTCAGCTCTTAACCTCTGAGCCATCTCTCCAGCCCAAGAAAAAATATTTTAATGACTGGTGTTGGGATATCGGAATAGACACATGCAAAATATGGAAGTCCTGCCCATTCCAGACTACATACAAAACAACAAATAAGAGTTAGACTTTAAATGTATGAGCTAAAAAAATTCATAGAAGAAAAAATAGGACTACTTTTCATGGAATAACAATCATAATAATTAGCCAGTGCTTTTCAAACAATACTAAGTGAAAAGGTTAAAAAAGGAAAATAGACAAACTTAATTTTAGCTAAATAAAACAACTTGTTATTTCCAAGGGTGCTACTAGTTGTACATGAAAAAGACAATCCCCAGAATGAATGAAAGTATAGTATTGGAAAATCACATACCTGGTAAGAAATGCATAAAACTGCATTAGAAACTCCTAGCACTTTGTAATGAAGATAGGCAAGGTAAAAAAAAAAAAAAAAAAAAAAAAAAAAAAGCAAAGGCCATACACACACACACTTCACAGAAGATGTACGCGGGCACAAAACATTAGTCATTAGGGAGACACAAATCAAAACCCTTACACATTTCACTTCACATTTACTAGTAGGGCTAAAGCTGAAAAACAGCATAATAACAAGTGTTGACAGTGATGTGAGAAGGTCGGGAAGCTCCTGCATTGCTGATAAGTGATGTAGCTGATTTTGATGGCATTTGATAGTTTTTTAAAATCTTGAACAGATTCCCACATGTAGTAACGACAGCATACCTAACAGAAGAAACTCACGGACAGAAAGGTGTATTCTGGCTCACAGTTTTAAGAGCTACAGTCCCTCAAGGTGATGTAGGCCAGCAGCAGGAGTCTGATCCAGTTGGTTACAGAAGAAATGCATAGGGAGGGGCCCAGCGTATAACGTGTCAGAGCCCTCCCAAACAGGTCACTTCTTCCACCAAGGCTCACATCTCCTAAGGTTTCCACAAGCTTTCAAAAACAGCACCACCAGTTGAGATCCCAGTGTTCAAACACGCACATTCAAACCAGAGCATTCTAGCCCTGGTCCCCAGTGGTGTACAGCCATCTGGCAATATAAAATGTGTTCATTACAGCTTCCAAAGTCTGCATGGTCTCACAACCTGATCTCTGATCAAAGGCCCAAAGGCTCTCTTGAGACTCAGGTAACCTCTCTGAGCCCTGGTTTAAAAGTGACATACCCCCAATGTCTGTTGGCATAACATAAACATCCCCATTCCAAAAGGGAACCATAGGGGCAGAGCAAAGAACACTGATCAAAGCAGACTGACATGAAACAGCAAATAGCACACTCCGCGGTTCTGTTCCTGACATCTGGGGCATGTAGCAGAATCATTTGAGGCCCCATGGCCATGTGAAGTCCCGCTCCTTCAGCTTTGCCACCCACGGTCCGAGTAATCTCTCTTAGTCTGGCTCCATAGCGTGTGTGCATCTTTCCTCAGTGGACGTTTATGTTGCTGGCATTGCAAATATCCTGGAGTCTACATCACAGCTTAGGTTTCATCTTCCTGGCTTCATACAGCTGGTTCTCGGGGTCTGCT
Source organism: Acomys russatus (assembly GCF_903995435.1). NCBI lineage: Eukaryota > Metazoa > Chordata > Mammalia > Rodentia > Muridae > Acomys > Acomys russatus. Next base: position 11,557,332 of record NC_067148.1, on the reverse strand, counting down.
TGCAGAGAACCCACCCCTGATAGCATAGTGCATACCCTCGTTTGCTTTGCGTTGGCCTCTCTTACCCTCTCGCTCTTGGCTCTTTTGTGTCTGCAGAACATGGCCAACACTGCAGAGTTCTGACCTCCACCAGCCTCTATGCCTTCTAGGAGATCTGGGGAAATCCGTCTCCAGGAAGCTATTGTTGAGAAGGGGGCCCCCTCAGCAGCATTCTCAGTTTAGTGTCTCCTTTGAAATGATGGGTGATGGTGGTCCTCACAGTATCTTTCCTGTTGTCCTAGTGCACTAATCCCCTTAACAATTGCAAACACTTTTGACCCCACCTCATCTGTGACCTCACACTTGCCATGCCCCTTTCTTCCTTTCCAAGCTGTAGTCTCAGATATCTGTACTTCCCATAAACCTGGGCAAGAGCAGTGAACAGCAGCCATGACACCACTTGAATGCTGTGCTGTCCCAAAACTTCCTCTACTAAAAAATTAGTATGGTACCTTAAAAATAGTGGTGTGTGTGTGTGCGTGTGTGTGTGTGTGTGTGTGTGTGTGTCTGTGTTAGAGATTTATGTATACTGGCACAGGTGCACACATGCCAGATTTACACGTAGAGGTCAGAAGACAGCTCCTAGAGTTGTTCTCTCTGTCCCCCATGTTGGCTCTGTTTTTTAACAATTAAATTTTATTATACAACCCAACTGTCTTACACAAGAGGGCAAAAAGGTTAAAGGGAAACAAGAGTGAACCTTTTGGTATCTGTTCCAAGGGGCGGGTCCCTAGGTGTCTCTGACCTGCGCGCTGGTCCAGCCTGTTCCCTGATCCTTTTCCTGATTCACACGTCCTCGAGCTGGGTCTGAACCCACTGCTCCTCTCATCCTTGCAGCCTGCCTGTCTCCTCCTCCCATGGAGGGTTGATTAGAAACACAATAATCCAGGTGGGGTCCCCAGATCAGCTTCCTGAATTCCAGGCCCAGGATGGCTCCACCCAGTCTATTTTAAGGTTAATCTCAGGGAATATCTGTGGTGCGTCCAAGGGCAAAGCCCGCCAAGACTGCTTTCACCTGTGACAAAGCTTACAGTCCTTCCCACACCTCCAAGTATAACAGAGATTGAAGTCACATAGCCAGCCCCGTGCATTGGCTAACCAAGCCACCGTCAAACCCGCAGTGCATTCCTTCTGAGCCAAACCCACACTCTAGGGACACAGGCAGAATGGTGCTCTTGGGCCAAAATGTAACACAAATAGCTTCTCTCCCACTTCCTAATACAGTTCTTTGTATATTTTGCCCATTTTAAAATTTGGGTTGTCTGTTCTTTTGTTTCAGCTTAAGAGTTCTTAAGTTTTTGGATACCAGTCTTCTACCAGAAAGCGTCTTGCAGGGACTTTGTCTAAGTGTCAAGTACTTTAACTCTTTCTTTCTTCCATGCATCCTCTCTGGACACTGTACTAAAAGCATGTCACCAAGCCAAAGGTTTTTTTGAATTTTCTTCCTAGCGTCTTCCATAAATTTTGTAATTTTGCATTTTGTATTTAAGCCTATGTATGATAAATTGAGTTACTATTTGTGAAGTTTTTATGTCCTGTGTCTACATTTATTCTTATGACTACACAGCCAGCTGTTGTAGATGTGTCTGTGGGGAACAACTTTATTCCCTTGTATTGTCCTGTTCCTTTATCAAAGATCAGTCTGGGCCTATATTTCTGTTTTGTTCCATTGACATAGTCCATAGTCTGTTAACAATTATTTATGCTAATGTGGTCTGGATATTTATTTCTTGCAACTCAATTATTTGAGCACTGAAAATTTCATTATAGAAATTTAATAAATGAGGAACTATAGACTTAGCAAGGTTAAACAACATGTTCAAGATCATCTCACTAATAACTAACAGAGCCAACATTTGAACCCCAGTCTGCTTGCACGCCTACATGTTACTGACATGAAAGGTGAAAAATGACCTGTTTTTCCTTACCTGGACTGGCACTATTATTGAAATAATCTTCTCCTAATTACTCCCCTTCATCCTGCTGGAGTTCCTTCTCAATTAAATATCTCCTTAGCCAGCATTTAATTCTAGCTTGCATGGTCAGCTTTCCCCAGTACTCTATTACACGCCCAGTGGGGCTGCTCTCTAGTCTTGTATTACACTCCGTTTTATACGATCAGTATTGGAGCCTACACTCATCCTTCAACTTGGAGCATCTCTAAATATTGAAATCCCACTTGTTAGTTTTTCTCAATTGCCATGTTTTTCTTTAACTTTTCTCAATTGTATGTCCCCATTATATCCTAAAACTGGAATTAAGCATTCTTTCCTTAAAATATCAACGAAAAGCCCTAAAGTTCTTTACGGCATATCCTGTGCCTTCTATTTTGCTTATATGTACTTGGTTTACCCAGGGTGTCTTCTCCTCAATCGATGCACCACATGGAACCTAGCTTTTATTTTTTAAAATGTTGACCATATAATATTTACACCAAACGTTTTCTAGGTGTTTGGAGTTTCAAAGATAAAAGGCAGCCATTGCCTTAGTAATAGCTTCCAAGCTGGTGGGTCCGGCCAGGGAACAGTCCCTTCCTGCAGCTCCTCCTGAACTATAATTACAGAACACAGAGCACAGCACACCTGATGCTGTTTGAGTGTTGCAAAGGGAAATGAGTGTGACTAGTCAACCCAGCAGTCTGTGCACTAGCCAGAAGGCCTAAGGGAACGTAGCGGATTAAACCTCCAACGTTTACAGTACTTTGGTCTTGTGATTTGAAAACATTTTAAGGAATGTGACCGGAAAGGTAGGATGGAGCTGCACCTATAAGAAACGTTTGTTGGCAGAGGACTTTGCAGTCCTTAAGCAAGTAAATTTCCTAATGTTCATAATAATCCCACGATGGCTAGAAATTCTGTGGAGGCAGTGTTTATCCTGAGAGTCACCAGAAAAACCAACTGGGGCCACCATTAGGGTCCAAAATTAAGCCAAGCTTTATTGACTATGAAATACTGACCAAGAGATCTACTTTGGTCAGGACCATTTTCTAGAATTCCCCACCTGAGAATGGCCTTGGGCCAAGGTCTGTAGGGGTGGGAGTGAGGGTTAGGGTAGGGGTGGGGGTGGAGGTGGATTATAAAGAAACCTATCAGCCGTGGCTTTGTTATTTCCCAAGAACTACAATTCTCAGCATTCCAGGAGGTTACTTGGTTCCTGTGCAGATGGAGCTCACAGGTTAATTTTGGGTATTATAGCTGAATTCCTAATGCAGCAGCTGGACAATGGGAGAAGCCCCGCCCATAGTTGGTGTTGGTGGATTGGTCTAGGGAGACTTAAGCTTTAAGGTGATCAAGCTTGTTGTATCCGTATTCTTAGGGAATCTGGGTTTCCCTATCTTCTTTCAATAAACTGCTGTGCACTCAGTCAAAAGAGCTTGCATTGCAGATCTTTAGCAAGTAAATCTCATAATGCCTTGCTTAAATGACCAGCAGCTCAGGGACAATGAGGTACCACTAACTGTGACTGACAGCAGAAAAAGAGACCCGCTAGCAGCATATAAAGGTGGTTGAGGAAAATGGGATTAGGATCTGAATAGGCCCCAAAGGAAAAACAACATATTTGAAAGATGTTTAGGAAATGAGATGTCTAAGACACTGTGCCTTATTCATTATGAAAAGATGAATTGTGGGTGGTACATAGGTTTGTGTTACCATCAAAACCACTGCTTTTAGTAAAGAAGGCAGTAGGGGAACTATCTAGATCACGAGTTAGTGGTTTCTCTTTGAGATTTTTAAATAAAATTGTCAAGCACAAAGGTAGAATAGTGTTGCGTGTGAGGCAGCACACTAAAGAAGCCGCTGACACCAAGGCTCCTTGCAGTGGAGTGTTAAGCACATTCCACTGCAGTGTGCAGAAGAGGAAGAAACTATGCAGAGGTGTCTGGGAGAGTCCAGAGCAGAGAGAACAGAAAAGCAGACTGCCCATGGCCCGGGCTAGGGAAGCCAGAGAATAGGAGAGAGTAGTGCTGAGAGAGAGACTAGAGCATCCAAGAGAGCGAGAGGGCAGCATGAGACAGGTAGAGGGAAGGAGGGAGGGCAGCAAGAGGCAGAGGGAAGGAGGGAGGGCAGCAAGAGACAGAGGGAAGGAGGGAGGGCAGCAAGAGACAGAGGGAAGGAGGGAGGGCAGCAAGAGACAGAGGGAAGGAGGGAGGGCAGCAAGCAAGAGAGGATGTGGGTGGGCAAATCATGCAGATGATAAGGAAGATGAGGATCTGGGGGGTGGGAAGGGCCAGGATACTAATGAGAACTCTAAAATGTGTAACAGGTACTTCCTGTGCTGAGGGGGCTGGAGGCCAGCTTGGGCTTTGATATGCTGACAGGCACCACAGGTAACCATGTTTCTCCTCTGCCAGAGCTGAGGGAGCTGTAGCTCTCTTCCTTTTGATGTTAATTTGTGAGGCTCAGTGCTGCTCAGACTTTTGCCATATTTGCATCCCTTGTCCCATCTATGCCTTTTCTCTTCTTTTTTCAGCGCCTCCCCCTCCATTTGTGGAATTCAAAGCAATCCCAGACATCACATGTCATATCCTTTCTGTACTTCAAAGTCCAGTTTATTAGCGCATTCCGTATTCACCTGCTTGCTCCCTTGTAAGGTCATTTAATTGGCTCTGTATTCTCCCACATGTGAACCGTAAGAGCACTCTATATATCTCCTTGCATTTATATGACCTGTTAAAGCATAGTCCAGGGTACAGGTGTTGAGTTGCCTGGCCTCCCGGGTATATGGAAAAGCGTCTTTTGGAATGTGTCGATGGGGTTGTTTCTGGATGAGACTGACATTTGTATTGGTGACTGAGAGAAACAGGTCGCTGTTTTCAGCGTGGGTAGATTTCATCCAGTCTTTTGCTCTCTCTGCTTGTGTTTGAGCCAGCACATTGTGTCCTGTCTTCAGATATGGGCCTAGACTGGAATTTCCAGCATTAGCCTCCCTGACTTTCAGACTTTAAGGGTCGGACTGGAACTGTCAGCTCTTTATCTCATGTGTGGCCGATAGATCTTGAGATTTCTTGGCTTGCTTGACGGTGTAAGCCAATTCTTTATCATTTCAATCTCTCCTCTCCAATATATGGATATATGGATATATTACACATAAACACATATATATATCCTATTAGTTCTCTTGGAAATGCTAATATAAATGGCTATGGCTTATATTAGTTCAGTAAGTATGAGCATAATACGCTATATAATAATGTATGCCTTCTTTTCAGATAGCTTCTTATGTATATACAATATTGTTTTTAAATTGATGTTACACTGTTTTGCTATTTCTACAATTTTCTTATTCAAAAGTTTATATTTGAAAAATAACATAAGGACAACAGTAATGTTCCTTATTTTCCATATAGAGAAATGCTTAAAGTTTAAGTTGAAACCTTTAAGTGTCCTTCTGGGCCTAGTGCTACAGGCAGGTCTGTAACACAGAGGGTACAGGCAGGAGGATCGCGTTCAAGTCCTGCCTGGGCTGCATAGCGAGTTTGAGGGTATTCTTGGAAATATAAGGAACCCTTGGGCCCCCAAACAAAGCGAAACATTTCCAACAGGTTCTCTCAACAGCAGATTTATGAACTCAGTATGCAATTTGATAACATAGAGCATAGCTTCAAGAGTCCAGATTCTCTGCAGCTGGGAATGCAGCTAGGCTGCTACTTGCTGGTCCCCGCGTGAGTCATCAAGACCCATCTTCTTTCTTACCAACAGCTACCTTGCTGAGAGAACCTCTGCTGCCTGAGGAACTGGCCAGGCGCTTCTGCCCTTTATCAGAGGTTTTAACGCTGCCAGCAGAGAAGAGAAGCTGTCTCACTCTCATGCTAAAATCGGGAGAGATGTGCTTCCAAATGGAACTTGGAATTTTCTCAGAAACTGTTGAAAGGTATGCGTCTTAGGCACATCTTGTATTAAATGGCTTCTCTTTGTCCTGTTCTGAGACCCTATGTGGCACTTCAGTGACAAGTTCTAAGTGATATCAACTTCTTTTGATGCTGCCTCCGCCTCCTCCTCTTCCTCCTCCTCCTTCCCCCTCCCCACTCCTCCTCCTCCAATGGTGGTGTAGCAATCGTGATGGCAATACTAGGAATGGAATTAGACCCAGGGCTTTGTGTTTTGTAGGCAAGTTACCAGTGAGCTACATCCCCAGCCTACAAACCCCCAAGGCTTTTTTGAGGACTTCTTACATGCCCTGGTGAACCAAAAACGGGGAGCAGCTCACCCCAGAAGGGGGACCTGCTTTGCTGCTCACGTGGGTCAGTGTCTCTGCTTCACCACAAGACTACACAGCAGGCCTGTTTAGTCTGCTCTGTAGCTGCGTTTACGTTTTCCTGCAGATGATACACATCTTGTTTCATCTCCCAAAGCTGATGCATCTGCACCACGCTCCACTGCCTAGCATCCCACCACCTCTGCGTGAATTATAGATGGGGAAACAGAATTTAGACTTACCTGCAAAAATAACAAGAGTGTGAAAGGAAATGTCCAGGATATGAACCTTCGTCCTCCAGTTTACCAACAAAACGACGTGGAACCAGTAAATAGCTTTTCTGAGCCTCAGCCTTCCTATCTTCAAAATCGTTGCAGTGTCTGGTTTGTGACTATCGAAAACTGTGATTTAAAGCAATGATGCTTAACTTGTAGTCTTAAGCAAAGTGATTCTTTGCGGTTATGAGCATCTTAACATGTTCTAGTATCCAAGATTTTAAACATGTGTTTTCCTTTGTTTATGGAATTCTAAACATACATAAAGCAATGGTGAATTGTCAACTTGATAGAATCTAGCATGGCGGAGTGGGAGGAGGATTGGCGGTGGGTGGGTGGGTGGGATCATATTGACTTTGTGGGGGTGGGCAGCCCTGCTCACTGTGGGTGGCACCCTTTCCCGCCTTGGCTCCTGGACTGTGTAAGTGGGGAGAGTGAACACAGGCATGTGAGACTCCATCTTTCCTGAGTGTGAAGCAGTTGCTTCCATCAAGCTCCTGTTGTCTCGCCTTCCACACCAAGGTGGCCTGTGCCTTCCTTGAGCAGAGAGCGGTACCACAGGCTGCTTTTGTCAGGATGTGCTATCACAGTAACGAGCAAAGGAAAGAGACACACTGCGCATTGCTTCCTTGAGGAGAACCCTAAAATGGTTTCCAGACTGCCAAACAAGGGTGCAGATCTGTGGCCTTGGCTTCACCTGCAGGTGGTGATCTGGATGTTATTAGCTTAAGGGAGGAAGACTGGTTTAAAAAAAAAAAAAAACAGCTTGTGTTAAAGGCACCTGGTAAGGCTGAAGTCCTAATGCAGTAGCAGCGGCCAGAGTTAGTGTTAGTGGGTTGGTAGTGATGGCGACTCTCACTGGCCAGGTCTAGAGAGACTTACGCTTTAAGGTGATCAAGCTTGTGGCATCACTGTTTGTGCTTTCCAGAGGCTCTCTGGGTTTCCTTATCTTCTTTCAATAAACTGCTGAGCACTCAATCAAAATAGGTTCTGTTATGTGTAACAGGCTAAGAAATTATCAAATAACCCTAGTGGAAATAATATGTGGTACTAAAATGGTTTCCCAAGTCTCTTTTCCTCTGGTAGAATTAAAAGTGGGATACTTGAACTTGAATGTTCCCCATGAATCCAGTGTCTAAAATTAAAAATACTAATAAATCAATCCCTGGATATCGATTCTGCACAAAAGTTCCCAGTGAGTTTATCAATTCAAGTCAAAGCCAGGGTAAAAATAAATCAGCGTATTTAATATAGCGTATTAAATTTCTGGAGCTCAGCTCAGCCCTTAACCTCTCAGGGCCATCAACTGCGTGGCAGCTCTCGCTCATCGCAGTGAGGAAATAACAAAGCAAAATTGCCGCTGCCAAATGAAGCACATCGGCACATTTCCATCCGCTGCATTATACTTGCCGAGCCTCCCGGGAGCCGGGCGGACGTGGGGAAGGCTTTCAAAGTGCATCCAGATGTCAGCGATCAATATTGCATCGCTTTAATTATCAGCAAACAAAGGCAGAGCTCCTTAGGTGCACTCCAGGCAGGTGTTCCTTCCCAGAACAGAGAGGCGCTGAGGAAGCAGCCATGGCATTAGGTCTACTCCAAGTCTAAGTGGGAAAACAACAACCTGAATAAGCGACGGCCCAGAGGGCCCAGAAATCCACAGCTATACAAGTTTGCACACACTATTCTGTACTGCAGGGTGAGTGGTTAATATTAATTACTCCATTTTGCAGATAGGAAAACTGAGGGCCTGTGTTGTCACAATTTCTAACCCAGTGTTGTCAGCAATGAATTTATTTTATAAGATCCTCTAAGCTATATATAGAATAGAATATTTTGAGCAGTCATACATTTTAATATAGTTAATTTTCATTGAGTGCATTAATAAGGAAAACTTTAGACTACATTTACCAAATCCTAATTGTATCTATTTATTATTATTTTATTTTTATTTTTATTTTTTATACTTTTTCAAGACAGGGTAGTATGTGACTATTCTGCAATTGACTCTGTAGACCAGACTGGCCTTGAACTCACAGAGATCTGTCTCTGCCTCCTGAATGTTGGAATCAAAGGCATGTGCCACCACTGCCTGATCCAAATCCTACTTTTTATATCAACAGATTTTTAAAACAGACACATTATTAGGCTTTTAGGATCTGTGAGGCTCAGACACTAAGCTAAAAACGGCTGTAGTTTTCCAAACGAGTCTGCTGACTGGTCAGCCTGTTCTCAGGGCTCTGTCATTAAACCTGTGAGTCGTTTGGACCTCACCTCTGTGGCTGGAAGATTAGCATCTGTGATTGCATACATGTCACACCCTGGGAAGGCAGCCTCTGCCCAATGTGCTAAGTGGGCCCACCCCAGTAATAATTTCCAGGATTTGTGTTGGCTTTTGCAGGGTCCTGCAGAATTATACAATGTTATAGAAAGTGATTTTCTTTTTCTGTCGTTTACTGTTTGCGTCTCTGTGACGAGTGGCCGGTGGTGGGTGAGAGGGATGGAGGCACTTGTGCATCTCATGTCAATGGAGATGTAGCAAACCCCATGAAGTACCCACACGAGGCAGCAGAGTCGGGGCAGTGCTGACGAAAGCTGGAACCCAGATTTACCTGACAGTAAAGGGGACACAGAAAGGAGCTGTAGGAGGAAGGAGAGACCTGCAAGTAAGAACTTTGTGAGTCCCTGGGAGGGAATTAGGGGAGCCCTCCTTCTCAGAATAGAAGAAAGGAACTAGCCAGACAAGGAGAAAATGGAGAGACACCTTTGTGGTGAAAAATATATAGGTATATATTGTTTGATGGATTACGCTGTTCACTCACAATTTTCCAACACAAAGCACTGTGGGCAGACAGATGTGTTCTGCATATGAACTTTCAGCTCAAAGTTTTCATAGTGTAGTCGAGGAGGTGTGCATATGAAGTTGCAGGGATGGGGATGGGGATGGGACGCCTCCAGGACCAATCTGGTGGAGGTGGCTAGGAAGCAGTTGAGCGTGGTAGCCAAATGGGCTTCAGTGCCGAATCCGGTTAGCCGTTACCCTGCAGACGAGAGAAGAAGGGCAATGCAGGAGAGGGGGCAGACACAAGGCCCTGTGGCGGGGGACAAAGTGTGGCATGGGTGGAGAGAGCCAGGCAAACTGACATGCCGAGGAAATGTGGTTAGGTGAGCGGACGCTCATGGCGACACTGGGTTCTGCAGCTCCAGCTGCGGGCATGGAAAGGGAAGGGATTAACTAGAGAGATGGCTCAGTATCGAAAGCCTCAAGACTCAACACCCTTGCTTCTCAGTGCTGGAGGCTGAGCTCGGCTTCGAGCGTGTCGGGCAAATGCTTTAATGCTGAGGGGCCCCCTTGGCCCCAAGACCCACATCTCTTGAAAACTGCCTGCCCCGGTGCTGTGGTGTCCACAACCTGGCACTGACAGCTTCCACTTAGAACCAAGGCCAACCTTCTCAGGGAGACCAGACCTACCAAGCTTCCCAGGCCCCCTTGCCTGCCCACTTCATTCACACAAGCTTTCAGGAATGCAGATTCGCCTCTGGGACACCATGTTGAGGAATCTGCTTCACCATCCTCCAGTGTCTTTGTCTTTTCAGGGTCTCTCCCCGCATGCCTCACTCTGTGCCAGCACACAGCCCTGTGACTTTGTCTAAGCTCTGATATCCTCACTATATTATGGCCTTTCCCTATGGACACTGCTGTTTTCTTTCTCACACCCAGAATAACTCAGGGTTTCAGGGGGCAGCTGTTGCTTTCAAGTCATTTTGCACTCTTCTGTGGTCTTCAAAACTCATGTTCTTCCATTACTAATATTTAATGTCCTTCCTCCCTCCCATACACTGAAGATTAGTTTTGAGTATTTTTTTCCTACTTTCTCCCCTTCCTCGTCCTTAGAATTCGATTCTCCACATAGAATAACCCATTCTAGGTCTGCCTTCGCCTTCCTTGTTCTTTGTCCCACCATTCTCACTCCAGCACAGTCGATCCTATAGTCAGTTCTCAAATGACCAGGACCTGAATTTGCATTACTTCTGAAAAATTGCCTTCCCTGTCCTTACTCTTCCTCCGTGCAACGTACCTGATCCGATCGGTCGGTACACTTCGATTTGGATGCTCTCAGAACGTTGACCTGACTCAAAGTTAGTGTCAGTCTCTCCTCCTTCCTGATACCATCTTCTTTGGTTTAGATTGTGTGGTGAGAGTTGCAGTGGCTCCTTTGACCACACAGAGCCTTGCTTCCCTGTGCATTCTGCCTGATGGGATCTCACTGGAAAGGTCTTAGAATATTCTGGGCATGCTCAGCTCCACTCCTTTTAAACTTGCTAACTTACAGAGAGCACACATTTGCTGGGGATCCCTCTAGTGGCCAGCTCTGTGCAGACCTGGGACTGGACTGTGAATGGGGGTGTGCTAGTTACTGGGGCGCAATGTTAGCAATGTCATTCACAGGAAAAGTGAATATGTTAATACACCAACTTGACAAAGCTTGCAGTTTGGCTTCTTATTGCTTTGACTAATATCTCAGTTCTGAAGTCTAGTAAATAAGGAAATAATTTGGTTTTCTTAAAGACCTCAAATTATAATTTTCTCACCTCTCTATGTACCATTAATAGAATTTTGTACAGCACTGAGTTTTTCTATACTTTGTTCCATTCATTCAGAAATTACTCTTAGTCTTCAGCATCAAAAAGGCTTACTTATTTATTTTCATGGGAGTGTGGTAATTCATTACATAATTATCTCCCAAAATGTATCCAGCTCTTTAGTGCCAAGTATTATTGTTTTCTCTCATTTGATAACAGTACAGTTGTAATTATTACAAATAATAGCTGTGCTATCCTCTTTCCTTTCTGAATACTCCGCAGGTGTCTTCCTCGGCACCATGCTCTTTGGGCCCCCCAGTTTCTTCCTCAGCGCCATGCTCCCTGGGTCCCCCAGCCACCTGACTAACCATGTCATGTTCCCTGGGTCCCCCAGCCACCTGACTAACCGTGCCATGCTCTCTGGGCCCCAGCCACCAGACTGGCCATTCTTACAGGGCTCTGTTAGCCTTCTGTGCTCACCTTGAACACTGGATGTGGGTCACCTCCAGGCTCACTCACTCTTCCACACTTCCCCAGAGTAGACGCAGGCATTGCCAATGCTTTGATTCCTGCTTATGAGCTGGCAGCTCTCAAGTTTATGGGTTGAGCTGAGAACTTTACACACACACACACACACACACACACACACACACATCACTGCTTAGAGGAATTATATCATATAAGAACTTAATGCATTGCTGACTTGGAATCCTTTCCCTAGAGCAGAAACATAACTTTACCTAATATATTACCAAGGCACACCACTGACAATTTGGCGTTGTTTTGATTTGGGTTTGGGGGTTTTTCCGTTTGTTTTGTTTTGTTGTTGTTGAGATAGGGCCTCATGTAGCCCTGACTAGACTCAAAGCCCTAGTCCTCCTACCTCCGTCTCTCAATCAATATATCAACATATCTTTGTTTACCCCCGTCTTCCTCAACTACTCTACCATTTTCCCAAATTCTGGCTCCTACATATCTCACTGTGATATATTGTTTGCAATTCATTACCTAAGTATTATATGACCTACAGGCTTGTCTGTCTTTCCGTATTTTTTCTCATTTTGACGCCAGCCATCATGGTCCTTAATTTTTTTTTTTTCAGTGCATCCCAACTCTTACAGTTCCAGGGATTTTTGTCTTTCTCTGCCTAATTCTCTCTTTCTTCTGCTCTTTCTTTAGCTAGTCCCTTACTGCTTTCAAGTCTTAAGTTGCACCTTTCTAAAGAAGACTAACTCGACTTTCTCTATAAAAGGTGAATGATGTATGCACCCTGAGGAGAGACTGGAGAGCCAGCGTTGGCTTTTCTTCTGTAGTTGGCTTCATCAAGTTCATCTTAGCTTAGTTCCTTATGGAGTTTAATGCAAATGTAAGTAAATATTGATCTAGAGCAAAGAAGGGGCAGCATGTGCTAATGGGGAACATGGGTGTGAGCCCAAGGAACTGGGGAGCAGGTGACAGGAAATTGAGAATTTCTGTGAAGTCAGGAGCCGGGTCAGTGACTGAGCATGAGAATAGGGCTTCATCATGATAGCAGTTGAGAAGTTTGTAGTGTTTGTGATGCTCTGCAGGGTAGAAGACTTTTCACCAGAGGCTGGTACCAAAACTACAAACTATTCCTTACGGCTGCCGTTGAGAGCAATGGGAATCTTTGCCCATAGGGTCACATCTACAACCAATAACACATTGGCTTTTAAAAAGCCAGTCGAAATGCCATTAAGATGTAGCTCTTCCTCACTCGTGGATGAGATGTCCAAACCCCCTCCTGGAGCTGTGCAAAAGCCACTGTGTTGTGCATCCTCCCAAAGATACCTACATGCAAGCTCTCAGCTCGCATGCTTAGTGCTAGAATAGCCTTGCCAGTAACTGCTGGCTGCTTGAAGAGTGGAAACCTGTTGCTGATTGACCAGCCTTGGCTTGCAGTTCTGTCTTCTGCACTCGCTCTGATATCTTACCGCAACCTTGGTGCTGACATTCTGGGGCCTGGTAACCTCTGTACTTTCCCAGTTAGTGATGCAGTGCAAGTATGAACTTGAGACTGGAGAGGCAGTCAGAAAACAAGGCTTAATCATTGTTTTGAGTCAGTTTGAAGATAGCCATAGAGGTTCAAAGCAAATTAGCCCAAATAGTTAACCTCAATGTGGCCAGGAATCTTTCTTATTTTCCTGAGTTAGGGAATTCAGGTTTGAAAATATTTACGTTACAAGGTTGGAAAATGTGAAATTTGAAAGCTGCTATCAATGTCTGATGTCGGCTTAAGCATATTGCAAAGCAGAAGCCTGCTGTGGTGAACAAAAGCCAGCCACCCATCTCTTGAGATCTTCTCACTGAACAGTGGGTGAGGTCTACACCCTCAGTCCTAGAGTCTAAGCAGGACTTTACTTGTTTGTCCAGCAACATGGAGGAAAGAATGTTCTGGAATTTTGGAGACATTTCTAGCCTTTGTCTGGTCTTTAAAATATCTCCCTTTTGGGATCCTAAGCAACAGTCATTTCAGTAGTTTGAGTGTCATGCAGGAGAGAGCACACGAAAGAGTTCTGTCCAAACTCAGCCCTCTAAACTGACGCGTGAAGGAAAAGTGCTCCGCTGTTGCATACCTAGCCCAAGCTAGGCCCAGACGCCCACTGAATAACACACTGCCTTTGTTAAAGCCAGGGCAGGAGTAAGTTTCACCTGGTCAGTCTCTGCTTGTTACTCTGACTTGAAGATGAGTCATAGTAAAATACTTGTTTTAAGCTACTAGGTTTTGTGGAAACTTGTTATGCAGTATTAAATTTAAACAGTGCAGCTGGGCACTGGTGGTGCACGCCTTTAATCTAGAATTCCAGAAGCAGAGGCAAGCAGATCTCTGAGTTCAAGGCCAGCCTGGTCTACAGAATGAGTTCCAGGACAGCCTAGGCTACACAGAGAAACCCTGTCTTGAAAACTGACCAACCAACCAACCAACCAAGCAAAACAAAATCACAGAAATGTTCAGGTCGTGATTTGATGCACTTTTTAACTCAGCAATTCAAATACTAATAATTCCTATTAGCTTTATAAATCAATTTAAAGCACCACAGGCTATTTTGTTAGCGTTAGTAGCCAGGGGATCGCCTCTCACACATGTTTGTTTAAAGTTTATGCATGGGCTATTGCTGAAAGTCAGTCTTTCATCCTAGTTTCTAGTGAATGAGGAGCCCTAAGTTATCCCAGTGCCTCTGTAATTGAATTTCGTCTAACTAAATCCTTGTGTAGGCATTTGCTGCCTTAAAAGAAACATCTCCAACTACAAATTGCCCTTTAGGTCCTGGGTTCTGTGCTCTTCCCTTCAGGAATTCTGCTTTGCTCTTGCCCTTCAGCAGATTTTTTCCCCACATGGATTCTAAGGAAATAATTAAGCAAGATACAAATTCCAGAACTCCTCTTAATTTCCTCTCCAGCATTTGACATTTAGTTCTCACATTCTGTCTCACTGTTCTCTGTGTAACCTTTGCTACTTTGCCTTCTAGCTCTTTCCCTTGCCTAGCAAGCACACCTGGCTTGTTTAGAATGCCTGGCATGTCTAGCACACCTGGCTTGTCTAGCATACCTGGCTTGTCTAGCACACCTGGCTAGTCTAGCACACCTGGCATGTCTAGGACACCTGGCTTGTCTAGCACACCTGGCTTATCTAGAATGCTTGGCTTGTCTAGCACACCTGGATTTGTCGAGCACACCTGGCTTGTCTAGCATGCCTGGCTTGTCTGTCTAGCACACCTGGCTTATCCTGTTTTGTTGGCTCTAGTTTTGTTTTGTTTTTTTTTTTTCTTTTTTTAACAATTAGACTTTATTATACGACTCAGCTATCCTATACAGGAAGGAAAAAAGGTTAAAGAGAAACAAGAATAAACTTTCTGGGCATCACTTCCATGGGACAAATCCCTAGGTGTCTCCAGGCCTGCACGCTGATCCTCTCCCGATACAAGCATCCGCACCCTCATGGTCCGAGCCTGCAGCCTTCTCCTCTCCTCTCTGCCTGCATCTCTCTCTGTTAGAAAATCCCTTTATCATTAAATGCCATATTCTGTGGACCTCTGAAGAATTTGAAGACTACCTCTCTATTTATTCTTACAGTTATCAATCTATTCCTTTGAAGATATATAGAAGAAACTAAATAAACCTTTATCAAGTAAATTAGTATCTAGTAAGATTTATAGGTAACTAAATGTCATTTTTTATCTCCTATCTTCCTGAACAGGTTATTAGTAGTTTTCATAAGACATTAATTACCTTTTTGAATGAATTTCACATGAATAATACATTAACATTGAACAAAATGATGTTAAGTTTCTACTAATACAATATACAATAAATTTTTACCAACATATAACATAAAATACATAAGGCAAAAGTTGAATAACAATATACAATTTAAGTTTTTATCAATATGAAGCAAAAGTTGAATAAAATAGCCTTAAATTTCCATCAATCAAGATAGTCTTAAATTTTCATCAACCTACAATACCAATGTAAGATATTTGAGGCTAGTAGATTCAATAATTACCTTTTGTTCTATAAATCTATGTCCTCCCTTCCTTCCCCCTTTTTGTTCTATAAATCAATATCCTCCCTTCCTTCCCCTTGTTTTCATAAATTTCTATTTTAAATCATAAAGCATTCAAAATCAAGCGGTAAATGCTGTGTTCTGAATATGCCTTGAAAGTGAGAAAGGAAATTTTTTTTTGGGAAAATTTTTATTTAGGTATTTTGACTGTAAATATATGTTTAGAACAATAAAAACATGAGTATTACAGAAAAAAATGTATGTCACTGAAAAACCTTTTGCATTGTTTCTAGTGAACCCTCCAGTGTCATTATCAAGGTTTAACCCCGTTTGTTATCTTTGAGATGTTTTAGAGCTATTTATCGAATGTTGATGATTGCTAAGGTTATACATCTGTAAAGGTGACTTTTTCTCCATTGCCCATCACAGTCCTCAATTTTGTATTCATTTTTAATTTATTTCACTATTCCTTAAACCATATGAATATGTATATGGCTCTAAAAATAATTATAATACCTACCAATTTACACGTATGATTTTATTTGATATGGTTTCATTTTGTTTCTGACAAAAAACTTTATTATTATTATTATTACAGCAGTAATTTTTATATTTTGCTGATAATAATCTTTTACAGCTTTGAAAATACAGTCAGGAGATATGATGGTTTTCCCACCCACTGGAGCCAGATAAGCATGGTTGCCAAGGAAGTGCACAGCAGGGCTGGTTACAGCCAAGGAAGTGCACAGCAGAGCTGGTTACAGCCACGGCACATCTTTTCTTGGTCATAAGGGCTAAGTCCAAATTGACGAGAGAACTCTGTTATTGTCATTTGTATTTTGCTCTAGGCTGACTTTAGTTTTGGTTTCTGTGCAGCCAATTTAGTTATTCCCCAGAGGGGACCTGGGTTTTACAGTCAGAGTGGGTGATCTCTGTAAATGTTTGTTTAGGGACAGATGGTAAAATATCTGCTCATTCGTCTTTGTTATTTGTCTATTTAAGTTCAAACTGATCATTGCACTCATGAAGAAGAGACTAGTACTTTGTATAGACTGGTGAGTGGCTTTACTTTGTTATACATACCATAGGTACAATTTTAAAACCGAAGCCATAAGTTATATTCGTGTCTATATATCTGTCTCCAAGGTTGGAAAGACCTGTGACCTTTCGTGTGAAGTTGTAATTCTTTCTACCTCTGAATTATATGAATTAAAACTAATTATAGCATCTCTGTAAGAAGCCTTATTCTGCTGCACCTATCAGTACATTTTATCTTGATTGAACATTCCTAAAATTCCAGAAAATAATGAAGTTGCACTAATATTTCAATATGCTGGATTTGTTTTGGATAAACACGTGAGGTATTGTTGTTTCTGATATATTCTTTTAAGCATGCGAACATTAACAGTATTAAACTGTGCTGACAGAGCAAGGCATACGGGGGACATCTGTCACTGGACTTGGACGCAGGAGGTGGCGTATGAGCGTCATGAGTTCAGACGTAGCCCTGACGAGTTACTGACATCTAAGACAGACTGCAATACAAGCCACATCTCAAGTGTGTTCATGAGGGTAGGAAAACCAAAACCAGTAACTACCCTGCTGCTGCCTTCTCACATTCACCCTTACCAGAAAGCTATACGACGTGCTGCAAGACTGAGATGAAGTAAACACTGCCTTCAATCTCCTTCTCCATAGGGCTCAGGGAACGCTGTGGGAGACAGGGTGGAAAGATTGTAAGGACCAGAGTTAGAAATGCTACACAGTGGTGTCTGTAGTGGAAGCTTTGGTTCTTTAGAAGGTCAGTTATGTAAGAATGGTTTTGTTTTAATCCCAAGTGTGGGATATGGGGCTGCCTTAGTTTATCCACAGGTGTTAACTGTAATCGCTCCGTGTTGGAGGTGTGGTCTTTGCCAGCTGATAACGGCCTCACGGGGCTCAGAGAGGGGCATGGTCTTTGACAGCTGAGCTAGCTGAACTTGTAGGACTCGGAGAGGGCATAAGTAGCAGAGCCCAGGGAGAGGGGCGGGGGAAGGGATTCTTTGAAAGAGAGAGGAACATTTTGAGAGACAGTTGGAAGAGAAAGAAGGTTGCTGGTTTCCTGGACTGCTGGATATCCTAATGACCAAGATTGGTATTTCCCCAAAGAACCTGAGGGCCCTAACAAGCCAGAAATAGTGAAGAGACCGGCGTTCCCTGTCCCTTCAAATCTTTCTTTCTTACCTACTGTTGGGTTGAAAAGGAGGTAGACACCTAAGAAACCCAAATGAAATAGAGTTAAAAAAGGAGCACGAAGAGGTGTCTGATGGACACATCAGGGATGTTGCACATGAATTCACAGTTGCTATGGTTACCTGCACAAGACATACACAAAATCCCAGGAGGAAGGATCAAGTGGGGAGGAGGCAACCTGCTGTCCTTCCTCTGAGCATATACAGGGGGAGGTAATCCCCCTTAGGAACAGTCATAGGGGAAGGGAATAATGGGAAAATGGGAGGGAGGGAAGAATGGGAGGATACAAGGAATGGGATAAACATTGAGATGTAACAAGAATAAATTAATAAAAAAATTGTGAATTAGTTACAATAAAAAAAGGGGGGGGAGGATAGAGAGAGTGTGTCGAGTGAGAGAACTGGAATTAGTGGTGATGGCGGGGGCATCTCTGAGATGAGCTGAAAACCTAGGACAATGGAAACTCCCAGGAGTCTATGAGGCTGACCCTAACTAAGACTCCTAGCAATGTAGGATATGGACCCTGAACAGGCCATCTACTATAACCAGGCAAGACTTTCAATGGAGGGACTAAAACACCAGCCCAGCCACAAAACCTTAGACCCGTAATTGGTCCAGTCAACAAGATATGCAGTTGTAAAGATGGAGCTGAAATTGAGGGAATGACCAACCAATGACTGGCCCAGCTTAAGACCCATGCTGGGGGGCGGGGGGAGAGACTACCACTGACACTATTAATGATATTCTGCTATATACTTTCCAGAGAGGCACTATTGTAACTGTCATCTGAGAGGTTTCACCCAGAAACTGATGGAAACTGATGCAGAGACCCACAGTCAAACATTAGGTGAGGCTTGAGGCATTCCATGGGAGAGGAGGATGAAGGAGCCAGAGAGGTCAAAGGACAGGCTTGCAGACTTACTCCTAGCCGAGGAGCCTGCAGTTGATGGCTGCTAGAGTGCCCAAATTTGGCTTCTCTTAGAGAAGTGGTTTCTGTTAAGAATTGAGGCTCCCTTGGGCGGCCCCATACCTGTGCACATAAGGACTGCATTGATTGGGCTCAGTGAGCCGTGAAAGGAGGACATGAATGTGGGGTGTGGTGGGGCTGGGGGCGGGAGGAGTTGCCCCGGAAATCTGAGACTGATATGATTTAAAAAAATTAATACATTGTACTTTTCTATGAAATTACCAAAGAAGAAATAAAAATAAGTACAACAAAAACATTCTGCTCTTTCTACTAGTTCTTATATGTTGTATAGAGACAATAAACTGTAGCTGGGTACACGTGTAATTCAGTGCCTCCGAGGTAGAGGCAGATGACTCAGGAATTTATGGTTATCCTCAACTACATAGTGAGTTTGAAATGGGGAGAGGAAAAAGGACAGGAGACAAAGGGGCGTCGGGAACACAGCTAGCTGTACAGCCTTGCCTTGCCTATGCTGCAAAACTTGAGAAACGTCAAGTGCTGATGCCCCTTCTCTGCGACAGAAAAGTGACCCGCTGAAAATTAAAACTGCCGTATGTAAATGAGACTCTAAAAGCAGTAGTTTTAGAGAGCTGTGGCTCTGGTTCCCTGTCTGTCAAGGAAAGGGTGGTTTGGTCTTCTCGGTTCATTGCAAGCTTAGCTATGCTGATGATGCTCTGTGTTTTCAGAGACCGAGTTTCTCCCTGGAATCAGAATTCCGATTCCTGTCTGTCCCCCAGTTAAATGTTTCAGTGTCACTTTAAAAATGAGTAGACAAGCATTCTCCATAGGCACTGAGGACTAGGCTTCTATCTTAAACGGTAAAACCTTCTGATTATTAAGTCTTCGATTCTCACAATGGAATTCAAAATGTAAAGGCATCTAAAATACAATTTGCTATATATTTTCTTTTGCACCTGGAACTGCCTCTAAGATACTCTCAACGGTTCCTAGAAAGATCAGCTTTGTCCTTTTACCTCGTAAGGGAGGCACTAGAAATATCTTGGCTTTTTGGCATGTGTCTGTCAGTAATCTGCATGTGAATACTTGTCAAAACAGAAGAGATGGTCAGTGTCCACAATTAATATAAACTTCATAAGTTCCTTTATGAGAAATTCCTAGAGTCCATGTCATGTTGCTGTCAACTAGAATCTTGCTACTACTTTGCTGGGAATTATAAAACTTAGGTTGTCATCAGTCATAGTATATGCTGTCAGTCAGTCAGTCAGTCAGTCAGTCATAGTATAGACTGTCAGTCATTGCATAGATGGTCAGTCATTGTTTCAGTTATTTTAAAACTTCTAACTCAGTTCCATCTCTCTCCCTCTCTGTCTCTGTCTTTGTCTCTGTCTCTGTCTCTCTCTCTCCCCGCACCTGCCCACACTAACATGCAAAAAGGCCCATGTATGAACCAAGCAACCTCACTACACCTGTGTACACCACTACCCAGATATAACGAGACCAATCTAATCTAGTTTTGTAATCAGGGAAAATGTTTCTTGAGATTACTTTTGCCACAAGGGTGAAGAGTGTAGAGAAAATCGGCCTCGGTGAGAAGCTGCCTCCTGCACTGTGCCCCCTTCTGAGGTTCGGATTCTAGGTCTCTCCATAGACTTTGAGATACTTTACAACTCCATTAACTGTTGGTAATTGCTAGATATGTAAATTGTACCTTGCCGTGCATTAATTTTCTCTTCCTCTCCCAATAAAGCTATTTTGTTTTATCTGTAATTCATCTCAACATTTTTCTACTCTCAAAGTTCTGCTGTTTGGCTTCTTCTTTGAACGAGTAAAAACATCTGCCTGAGTCCTTTATATGATAAGTAAAATCAAATCTTTAACACGTGTTTCTTTTTTATAGCGCCATGGAAGTTACAACTTTATCTTTTCCCAAAATTATCATTTTGTAGTAGGAAGTGTAAAATCAAGAACAATGACAAAAGAATTAAAAATTATGAACATGTTAACTGTGTTACAGAACGGTGGTCACACCCTGGTCATAAACCCTGTAGTGCAGAGTTCGAGGTGCGCTCTCTCCCCTCCCCTCCTTTACCTGACTCTGAATACAAAGTGGTACTTAGGGCAATTAACTCGACTCACGGGTTGGAAGTAAGACGCGGAGTGTGATAGAACTGAGCCTTGGTATACGCTGGTACTACTGGCGCTGAACCACTTTCTGAGCTTGCTTTGTTTCTGAGACGTGGTCTGGCCATGCGGCTATCTGTGGCCTGAACTCGCCCTCCTCCGGCTGCCATTGCCACAGTGCTTGTGGCATCATGCCCAGCTAGCTGCTACTCTCTGTATTGCATAAGACAAAAAACATTCTTAGCCTACAAAGTGCTGTAATGTGAGGTTTAATATCTCTCGCTATTAAAACTAATCCCAGGCAGCAATTTTTTTTAACTAAAAATGAGGTTAGTATTTAATTTTAATGATTTGTGTGAGTTCATAAAGTGGTATGTGACATCATTCTAAAGCGTACGTCAATCAGCAAATATTTTAATGGCAGCTAGTGGGTATGTCACCACGAGGTTCTCCAGTCTGTCTTGTGATTAGCAGTGTAGTGTAATAATTGCTCAAAGATGGGGATGGAAAGATGGCTCAGTGGTTAACAGCACTGGCTACTCTTCCAGAGGACCTGTGTGCAATTCCCACCACCCTCATGGCAGCTCACAACTGTCTGTAACTACAGTACCAGAGGATTTGGCACCCTCACCCAAAACAAAACAAAACAGCAACAAAAAGACAACGCACATAAAAAACAAACAAATGGTTTAAATAAAAAAGAATTGTTTAAGTTAAAGACTATAACAGGGGCCCATTGCTAAAATAACTGCTTCTGGCTTCATGGCAAGCTTCAATATGTCAAAATTAGAACGCACACCTTGACGATGAGTCGTGCGTGGAGGAAGCAGGAGAATAGTATTCCTGTCAGCTTTGTGACTTTCTTTTCCTGAGCCACATGGCCCTATCCACGGTTCTTTAGCAGATCTAGGAGTGGGGTCTCAAAACCCCGCTGCAGTGCTGGCTGCCACCAGGGGAATGACAGGAAACAGGAACTCACCACAGGTCAAGTGTCAGCTGACCTAGGCCTGGGGTGTGGCTTACTATTGGAGTAGGAGTGTGGAGGAAACGAATGAGCGGGAACTCCGTCCCCCGTTCTAAAATATGACTCATCCTATTTATTCCCAAGTCTTAAACGATTTCCTGTACTCTCTTCTGCTATGTGTGGTTTTGTTTGTATTTTCAGGGGGTGAGGAAGAGAAGACATGCAGAACCAAATAGGGGAATTCTGTGACTCAGTAACTTTACGAAAACAAGGTCCAAGGAAAAGTTCTCTTTCTCGTCAATGGCTTTGAGTGAACAGGTCCCAGGCAGGGAATTTAGAAGTGATTTTCAGTGAACTATGTGCAAGAGGAAATCTCTGCATTTAGAATACATACTTAGGTTTACCCTAATGCTCAGAGTTTTAAAAGAAATAAATCTATCTTCAAGTTTTAAAATTTTATTGCATCACATCTAACTCTTCTGAGAATACAGAGGCCCCCGAAATCACCACGCAGGTTTCCAGTTACCACCGCCCAGTACCACCTCCCACACAGGGCAAGTTCGTGAAAGCTCCGTTTCTAATTTTCCTCCTACACAAAGCCAGAAACCAAAGTGACCCTGCTGGGATTTGATCCTTTAACTCTGTGGTTTCCCACCTGAGATCTGGACCATTTAATTGATCTAGAGATGTTTCTGCAAGGCATCCTGGGCTGCATTTCCAATCAGAAAACACAAGACAGAAGTTGCCCTTAAGGTGTTTGACTTCACCTCCGTGGTCTCTGTTTCCTTTTATGGAGCATGATCTTGATAAATTGGTGGTTTTGGAGGAGACATTTTTACTGCAAAATGTACAATCGAGCAGGTTCTGAAGGTTCTTGGTCCGGTTGAACATGGACCAGGTCTGGATAGCCTCGTTTCATACTGTAGCAATTTCCACCCTACACCTAAGGATTACAGCATCTAAGCAAAGTGCAAAGCAGGCACATGGCTGTGGAGTACAAGTTCCACAGCGTGACAACAACAGTCAGGGTAGAGGGAGCAGCCTTGGCTCCTATGGGGGCTCTTTTCTCAGAAGGAGCAATTCTGATGGCAGCTATTGAAAGGAGTCACTAGACCCACCAGCTGACTGTTAATCCTGGGACTCAGCCACGAGCTGGCCAGGGGCTAGCAGCGCTGCTACCTACAGGCAGATGCTTACAAAACCACACTGGCTTTGTTTTGGTCTTCTGTCAAGGACTGTATTGTTTTAGTCTCTAAGAACTTGGGAACTCACCTGTCCCTCCTTTTCTATTTTTTCTTTTCTTTTCAGGTTGATGGTCATGTTAGAGGATTTTAGAACGGCTTTATAATTATTGAGAACAGACCTCAGATTCTTATTTAAAAATAAAGTTAATGGCATGCTTAAAGTCATGGAGAAATTTGAAAGTGGTGTTTAAAATAGAAATGTAGACTAGACTACTGACTTGAAATCGCATGCCCTGACCACTAGACCGCATGCCCGCCCAAGGGTCTTGACAATTGCAGCTGGCTTCTTCTTTGTAATTAGACAGTGATTAGACTCCTTTTTGCATTACTCTGCATTTTTCTTTTAAGTTAGGGTTGTGTAAGCCACACAGGGCACTGTCCCTTACAAAACTAAACAAGAGAATTTCAGTTGTGCAATACAATCTCTTGATATTTGTTTATAGGTTTCACACATCAAAAAAACAATGAAATCTGTAATTTTTCAAATTACAATCTTCTCGTTCTCTAAGTTATGCGCCTATGAGAATTTGTGAGTCTTTTGAAGAGAATGTAATATTTATGCTTACAAAATGTAGGCTTTCATATTTGGGTACAATTACAAATCAAGGCCTTTCCCCCATAATAATCAGTTTCTCGGGCTTGTGGGTTTTTCTCATTTGAAAATAAGTTAATGGGAATTTTAAAGCATAATTCATCTAGCTATTAAATCTTTGAATCTTTAAAATTAGAAACCACTTATATTCTCCACTGCCAACAAAGCAATGACAGAAAATGTATTATAGGACATTGTAATTTAAGCTTTTGATTGGGGAAATAAGCAGCTAAAACAGTTTAAAGTAAAAAAAAATTCATACTTCTTAAAAGCAACATATTGTTTTATATTTTTCCCATTAATGGTGTATAGTGTATGACTTAAAATATTGAGTTTATTTCAACCAACTATCAAGAAGAGTCAGTTTTGAAGCATCTAAAACTTGGATTGCTACAGATGGCTTTCAAAAGAATTTGAATTAGTACTCAGTGCTGCAAAAACAACAATTATCTTTTTAGCGTTCCAAACATCAGCTTTTAAATTGGAGACTGATTTAGAAGGAAGCTAATCTCATATGATCATTTATTTTAAGATAACATGTAAAAATATAATATGTGATAGTCACTAAATATATACAATAGTTTTGCATAGAGATGTGGATGCCACCAGTGTTATCTAACTTAGAGACCATGCCCTCCGTGCTGAGTTTGGATGGCTGGTTGTCTGTTTTTGTTAATCCTTCTCTTAGGGATAAAACTGTGGTGCTTTGCATTTTCTCAGACTCACCAGGAGTCATCTGTTCCACGGAGAGTTTGCTTTGGGGGAATGAGGCGGCATGAAAGACTCATGAAACTTGTTAGCTACCATGAACACGTGGACTTGAAAACATTTACTATTGTTTTATGTACTTCTGCTTCAGTGCTATAGACTTTTGGTTTTCTAGAGAGGGGGCTGGTGGGGAAAGGGGGAATCCAGAACAAAATCACCATACGAAGAGGTAATGAAAAGATACTTCTGCATGTAATAAAGGACTCTTGATCTCAACCTTAGTCAGCAAGCTTCGGGGGGTGGGGAGTGGGAGGTGGGTTGGGTGGGGAGTGGCAGGCTTCTTGTTTAACTTACTCAACAGTAGACTGCCATTTCTAGAACAATAAAGAGTGAATGTATGACTATTGGTCCCATGAAAGTTTGTAAACCAAGTCCTCAAATTAGTATACCCACGAGCAAACTGTAGGCAACATCACGCACACCCGTGAACTAGGATTAGGGGTTTACATGTAAAATGGAGCCAGGGCTGTGGGCAGAGGTTCTGCAGCATAAATGGCTGTTTGACAGAGACTATTTGGGTAACCTAAACTCTTCCAAAACAGACATAAGTCATGTGAAGATCAGAGATGTTTATTTTACAAATGACCCCTGAAATTTTTGGGTGGAATATGGCAGCTGGCCTTGCTTTGAAGGGCAGAGTGAATGGGATAGGCCATGCATACACCTGTCCAAATGAAATAAAGTTGGCCACCTGCATTAGTAATTTTTGAGGATAGGCACCCAGGGATTATTATGCAACTCTTTCTGCTTTTGCACTGGAAATTTCCATAATAAAAAGTCAATAAATATTGTTACAGGTAGGAGCCCAGTACATTGAACATTTGTACTGCTTAATGTATATAAACCAGCTAGAAATCCCTTCTTATAAGTGGTATGTGATTTTTTTTTTTTCTTTACGAGAACTTTGCTCATTAGACAAACTATTACTTTTTACACTTGGCAATGATTTATGATGGAACTTGACACAGTATCACTGATACCAGGGGTTTGTGTGTGTGTGTGTGTGTGTGTGTGTGTGTGTGTGTGTGTTTTCTTTTTGTTTTTTGTTTTTGTTTTTTGATGATCTTGGGGTAAAGCCAAAGATCTATGAATATTCCTTATAAACATAAACAACTTTCCCCTCAGACAAAGATCAAACAAAACAACAGGGAAAGTGACCAGATACTGAGGCACACATCAACAACACATCTGCTGCCACCCACCTGCTGAAAGTAGTTCTGTGTGGCACTGTCATCACATAGCGGAACTGCCAGTCCCTAACGTCTGTGTGACACTGGTTGGTTGATCACGGCACGTTGATCTTGGATTCTGGCTGAGCACCTCTTTCAGGGTCTTCTATTTCTCCAGACAGCTACTTCCTTACTTGGGGACACATCACTGTCTTAGCACTTCAGAGGGATTTTTTTCCCCCAGATCTTCTTCAGCTCAGTGATCTGTGACTTCATCCATAAACATTAGCCTAACATATTAAGTAACTAATGTGAAATGAGTTAGAATTCTCAGTCGATTGTGAAATGCCATGGGGACTGAAGGGATTCAATGATGAGTGTACAGGAAGGATTTTTCTACTCAGTCCCATACTCCTTCACTCAGAGGACAGCTTTAGACAGACTTCTGAACATTTCCATAAAAGCCTTTTTATAAAAAGACTTTTTTTTTTTACATGCAGGGAAAATGGCAGGAATTATCTCTCTTCAAATACATTTTTACCCAATGGACTTTGCAGCATAATAGGCCCCAATACCTTACTTTACAGTTACCAATATCATGACCACCACTCCTCACCAGTCTGATGTGAAAATGAAGGATTTCAATTTATAATCCTGTTAGTCTGAAATTGTTGAAAACCACTGTTTTTATTGAATTAAAGTATTAAAAAAAAAATGTCATCGGTACCAAGATGAAAACTAACTTTAAAGATAAGGTCAAAATTAAATTAGCTCCTTACTTAAAACTATTCTCTAACCCTAGAATCCATGCAGCATGTTTTACCGTTTGCAGCTGGTGCCCCCAACCTGAAATCTGTCTCCTCGCAGAAAGGGGGGGTTTCTGATCGGAATGTTGTAGGAGGAGGAAATCTAATTTTGACCTCAAGTCAAGTAGATGCCAAAGCGAATTTTTGGTTTTCTTTGCTGTATAAGCTGTAATTGCAAATACAGTTTCCTTCGTCTAAAACAACCATTCCACCCTGAAATTTTCAAACAAAAATAGTTTGGAGAAACATTGGTAAAGGCTTCTTCAAAAGGAAGCATGGATTAAAGGAAACGGACAGACACTGGGGATTTCACAAGGCATTATATCTTTCCAATATTTTGAAGGAAATGCTTTATAGAAGTCTTCTTTCAGTAAACTTTAAACGTAGACTAGTAATTTAGATGGGCTTCATCTTTAAATAAGATAAAAAATAACATTGCATGTAAGTTTAAGAGAAAAATCACAGTGATGTGAAAAAATCTTTCCCTGCAATGTTAAATTGAAACAAAATTGTCATCAGTCGGTGACATACACTAACACACACACCTCTGATAAAACTAATAAGGATATCCTGATGGCTTAAAATCCAATTTCCGAACGTTTTCTGGCTATTTTTATCAAAGTACCCGATACTATAAGCCTTGGCAAGCTTAGATTTTAACTGGCTATTCACCTTTGCCCCAGTACTGGCTGAGTGTCAGCTCAGGGCACATGGGATTGCAGTTCCACAGTCAGTACTGTGTTCCCTGAGGGAGGAGGTCTAGGCAAATCACAGGCTTAGCAGCAGGTGGAGGCGCCATGGCTGTCCCAGCCTTTGCATTGGCTCTTCTTGTGTGCTTCTACCTATCCAAGAAATCCTCCCATTCAATTGCTTTCAACTCCACCGATTATTAAACAGGTTTTTTTCTTATTGTAAAAACTTGTCTGAACCCAGCAGCACAAGAAAACCTACTAGTGTGCTTTTGAACATTTTTACCTTCCTTTGTTGAGCATATCAGACTCAGAAATGGCAGCCAGAGTCCTAAGAGCAGATGTCTCGCTCATGCAAAGTACTGGGCTGAGGTGGCTCTTTTTGGTGGGTAAGTGGTCACTCTGCTGCTCAAAAGAAAGTCCCCGGGCCCTTAGTATATTGTTGTATGATCAAATACAGTGAAAATAAGAGAATTTGACAAGAAATCCCGAGAAAGCATGGGTCCCAAGAGTGGCCTCTATGCCAGGGCAGGCTTAAGCATAGACTTAAAGCTAATGTTATTTCCTGAAGTTAAAAAAAAAAAAAAATGCCACTAAAGGGAAACTGCCCACCTAAGCCAAAACTTTCTGAAAATACAAATAAACATGGCCTCCAGAACCATCAGAATGCGACAGCTACTGTGGATACCTAAGAAGGCAGTGAATTATATAGTGAGGCCCAACACTGCTATTTGGGTTTGGGGCACGGGAAGGAATCAATATTCTCTGGGCCCATTTCAGGAAAAGGCTGCTTAATAAAGTCTGAGTGATGAGAGTGTTCACATTATAAAAGCTTCGGAGACTTAGAGCCTTGATTTGGGAAGAGTAGATCTAGAAGGTGCCCTCAGATACCACAAGAAAACATTTTCAAGTGAAAGGAATAGTTCCTGATGTGTGTGTGGGAGAAAAAAAAAAAATAGTATTAGGGAAAGTGAAAAACCTTAGCAGATAGACCTTCCGCCTTTGAACACGAAGCAGGGCCAGGGCCGTCGTGGGAGGTCCCTAGGCTATGTAACGCACGCCACGCAAACCCATCTGTGGGAGCTAATCACAGAATTCACATGTTGAAGTTAAGCTATGTTCCTACTCAGGAGCACGGCTCATAGAATCTATCTATCAAACCATAAGTATTAAAGAGGCTAGCGTCCACAGTCCCCTCCCCCATACTGTTAAAGGTACGGGAGCTGAGGTGCAGAAAGGAGGAGCCATTGGTCCCATGGTACAAGCTTGGTGACAGGCTGTGACAGAGACACGCCTCCTTGATGTTCAGTCTAAAGTTCCTTCCACTAAACCAACCAGGGACTTTCCTACGCATCTCAAAGATCCAAGCACGCCCTTCACAGCCGTGATTGTCTTCTTACAGAGGCAGCGAGACCTAAACAGGGCCAGATAACACCGTAGCCACCCTCAGTGAGAAGATCCGTTCTCTGGAGCTGTTACCAAGCACACAGACCAAAGAAACAGTTAACTGCCACGTAACGCAAACTAGTTCACCGCGTGGTCAGAACAACGGGGTGGCGTCCTTGCGGGGAAAGTACTATTGTCAGTCTAGATTCCTACTTATGAATTTAACAGTTCAAAGGTTTGTTTTTTTTCGTCACAGTACGAGCGAGTTCACAATCCTCCTCAGGCTCTTCCAGTGTTTCTAGCGCGCGAGAACATTATTCGTTCTCAGTTGTGTCAGTATATTCACAACAACTGTTCAGGGATCAAAAGGTGCATCAGGGTGACCTTCGCTGTTGGAACAGTGACTCACACAGGTGAGATGACTATGATGACCCGGCTATGTGGTTGGTTGACTTTCCACAGGCCAAAGAAAAGCATAGTAGAAGCCAAATGCTGGATGTTGGCTGAACACCAAACTCGAGGTCAAATTCCACTGTGCCCTATATTCGGAGTCAAGAAGGACATTTAAAGAAGCAAAAAAAAATTTTTTTCAAGGACGCGATTTCTCTATTCTCCTTTATTCATTTTCTGGGGAAAGAAAAAATAACTGTCCATTTTAATCAGAAATTGGTAAATTCCTGTAAGAGCCACAAGATGGCGCTATGAAGTGGCATTTGGAAAAGAACTTCAAAAGCTGCTGGGAATACGTTTTAGACAGGGTCAAGTATCACATAACTGCCTACAGGCGAACTATGTTTTTAAATGGCATTGGTGAACTGGGTGAGTTTTTATAAATGGGCATACCTCTATTCCTCACGCTATTTTTAAATATCGGATTCATTATACTTCCATGTTACTTTTAGCTTCAGGTTTTAAGAATATTTTGTGAGAAATCTTAAGAGTTGAATTTGAATGTTGGCAAGGCTAAATCACAAATGAAAAAGAACTGGGTGGAAGCAGACAAGTGTCAGACTCACAGTATCTACCGGGATCTCTGCAGCTGGTCCCCTGCCCTTCTACTTTAGGAATTCTTGGGCCCCTGGGGTACTGACCGATGTCTGCAGATATTTTTCATTGTTACCGTCAGCTGGGGGAGTGAGGGGCTGCACCCCAGTGGGCAGAAGTGAGAAGTGCTGCGGACACTAATAAGGAATTGTCCCACACCAGAGCATTAATAACGACGAGGCGCGGCTTGGAGATATGAACATGATTAAGAACACCTGTTCTTTCCCAGCACCCCACAGGGTGGCTCACAATTGCCTGTAACTTCAGTCTCAGGGGGCCCAATGCCCTCTTTTGTTCTCCTCATGCACCTGGAACATATACATGTTATACAGACATACATGCAGGCAAACATTCATACGCATAAAATAAAAACCTTTAAAAAAGCCGGGCGTGGTGGCGCACGCCTTTAATCCCAGCACTCGGAAGGCAGAGGCAGGTGGATCTTTGTAGTTAGAGGCCAGCCTGGTCAACAAAGCAAGTCTAGGACAGCCAAGGCTGCACAGAGAAACCTGTCTCGAAAGAAAAAAAAAAAAAAAAGATAGCTTTAAAAAAATGACAAGACTAAGAGATTTCGCACATTTATTTACTGCTTCATGGGTTCATGTATTCATCCACGTATTCACTTACGTATGCAGTCATCTTCTCTTTAGCCTATTGATTTGTTATTTGCATGTGTAACAAGTTTTCAAAGTGTCACTGTGATTCAGCACTGGACTAAGTACAAGCGATAAGATACAAATTGCCTCATTTGTACTCAGTCTGCCAGGAGAAATGCTTGATTACAAAATAATATAGTAACAGGGCAGGATTGGTTCTCATTCCTAAGTGTGAGAATTCTGGCAACAGGGAAGCCATATAAGAAGCCGTGTTGGCTGGGCACTGGTGGTGCACGTCTGTAATCCCAGCACTCAGGGAGGCAGAGGCAGGCAGACCTCTGTGAGTTCAAGGCCAGCCCAGTCTACAAAGTGAGTCCAGGACATCCAAGGCTACATAGAGAAACCCTGTCTGGAAAAACCAAAAAACAAACAAACAAAAAAAGGTATTGTGTTGAAGATTGTAGCAGAAGGGCTTCACTAATTGGGGATTGCATGTGGGGCAGGGATGAAGTCATAGAATGAAATTTTGGGCAAACAACAGCACAGGCACACAACAGGCAAAGGTATTTGGTGAGTATGTGCTGTTAAGAAATCAAGGACTGGAGAGATGGCTCAGAGGTTAAGAGCACTGCCTGCTCTTCCAAACTTTCTGAGTTCAATTCCCAGCAACCACATGGTGGCTCACAACCATCTATATTGAGATCTGGTGCCGCCTTCTGGTGTGCAGATGTACATGCAGGCAAAACATTGTATACATAATAAATAAATCTAAAAAAGAAAAAAAAATACGAAGTCAATGAAAAGAGTTGGAAAACCATAGTGTGCTACCTAGTTTTCTGTTAACATGACTCAAGCTTGAGACTCTTAGAGCAGTGGTTCTCAACCTGTGGGTCGTGACCCCCTTGGGGTAACAAAAGGGGTCACATATTATCCTGGATATCAGATATTTACATTATGATTTATAACAGTAGCAAAATTATAGTTATGAAGTAGCAACTAAAATAATTTTATGGTTGGGGGGTCACTACAACATTAAGAACTGTATTAAAATGTCACAGATTAAGAAGATTGAGAACAACTCTCTTTCTGGAAAGAATCTCAATTGAGAAAATGTCTCAATAAGATCAAGCTGTGGGGAAACCTGTGAGGCATTTTCTTAGTCGTTGAAGAGGGAGGACTCCGCCCATTGTGGGTGGAGCCATCCCTGGGCTGGTGGTCCTGGATTCTATAAGAAAGCAGGCTGAGCAAGCCTTGAGGAGCAAGCCAGTGAGCAGCACCCCTCCATGGCTTCTGTATCAGCTCCTGCCTCCAGGTTCCTGCCCTTCTTTACTTCCTGTCCTGACTTCCTTAGATGATGAGCTGTGATGTGGACGCCTAAGCCAAACAAACCCTTTCCTGGCCAAGTTGCCTTTGGTCATGACTCTTTCCCGCAGCAATGGTGACCCTGCCTAGGACACATGGACTCTGAAAGCACAGAGCAGGACTCCTCTCGGCAGGATCTAGGCATTTTAATTTTAAAATTAAAAAAAATAAATAACTTGAGACAATGATTTACTACTTCCTTACCTCTGGCTCCACACACTTAAAAAAACGTTTGAGGAATCCATGTCAGGTGTTTCTTTTAGTTTTAAATTGCTTTGTAATTGCAGAGTCAATCTAATAGGGAAACGATATATTTATATTATAATTATCAGTAAAAGTCACATCTATAAAGATATATCTTTTGTTACTGAGGGAGGATGTCATTGTATCCCTGTGCCTGGGAAGTTTAGACCAGACTGCACTTGAATTTGCAGTAATCCTCCTGTCTCTGCCTCACGGATGCTGGAATTACATGTGTACACCATCATGCCTGTCAGAAATAGCTTTTCATTAGCAAAAATTGCATTGTTGTGTTATTTACTTTCATTATAATAATAAGGGCTGAGGCAATGGCTCCACTTGCCCCACGGCTTGTGAGGACTGGTACTCTTACCCTCGGAATCCATACTAAAAAAAAAAAAAAAAAAGCAGGTGGGCATGGCAGCGAGCCTCTAATCCCTGCCACAGGAGGCAAAGACAGGAATCCCTGAGCAGTCTGGCCAGCCAGACTGGGCAGAAAGGGAGCCTTGGGTTCAGTAGGAGACCTGGCCTCAGTGTGTAAAGTGTATAAAGTGTATAAAGTGTGCAAAGTGGAGAGCAACTGAAGAGGACCCCTGATGCATCAGCCTCAGGCCTCCATGTGCACGTGCGCATGTGCAAGTGTATGCTCCCCGTGTGGCCTAATAAGCATGCAAATACGAGCATACACACCACGCATATCCTTATGCAGAAATACATATGTAATGTCCCACATGTTTATTCAAGTAATGGCGTTTGTTGTAAGCCTGGACCACTTGAGAAGATGAGCTACTCTGTGGAACGCAGTCTTCCAGTTGGCTTATGGCTGAGTATGTAAATCGTTAAGTGAGGCCGTCGTCCTGCCAAATAAATTCCGTTTTTAAACATTTTATTATTTGTTTAGTGTGTATGAGCGTTTGGCCTGCATGTATACTTGTGTACCATGTGTGTGCCTGGTGCCCTTAGAGAGAGGAAGAGAGCAACAGATCCCTTAGAACTGGGTTGCAATAGTTGTGAGCTGCGCTGTGCGTGCTGGGCATCGAACCTGAGTTCTCTGGAAGAGCTGCCAGTGCTCTGAACCATTGAGCCATCTCTCCAGCCCTCTGAATAAAGCTTAGTATATACTAAGTATATTTACTAAGTGTATTTTACTCAACCTTTTATACTTCTTATACTTTTATCAGTGCTTTAGGCAATCTAACCCAAATAATTTAAAATATGTTCCATAATTTCAGTATACTTCAAAAATATTAACTTAGAGAAATAAGTTGTATCTCCTAATAATAAATAAATAAATAAGCCCTGAAAAGTAAATGTAAAATTTTAGTAAAATCAGTAGCAATCAAGTAAATATTTGATACATTTGTTTCTGACTTACAAAAATTATTATCATTAGATATTTTAGTAGGTGTCATTATATTTTTATTTAAGCTAGGTTTTAAAATGTGGATGGCTGAAACCACTGCTGAGGAAACCTCTGTGGCATTCAGGATTCATGATCATAGGGCAAATGCTGTAACTTGTGATAAAAATAAGAAAAAATGGACTGGGTACATAACACAAAAACAGACCATATCTAAAATCAATACAGAAACCCCAAAGTCACCCTCAAGTAATGTTGCAATCCTTTTACCCAAAATAGAGGAATAAAAATACGAGCATTAAAAGTGACAGGGGCCCTGGGCAGGGCAGGGCTGTTACAGTTTTCCCAACTAGTTAATGACACAGTAACTAAAGCACTTTCTTCCTTGCCTGATGTCTAAGCTCTAATTGTCTGCTCTGTTTGATTGCGTGTTTTGACTCCTTATTCTTCCTTCCCCACATTTTCATCCTTCTGGGTTCTGAAACCACTTTTCTTTGAGTATTAATTAAAATCTTTGATGGATCATTCTGCGTTTGTATTTATTTTCCTCCATATTAACTCTTACAATAGCTTACAAAGTTACAGTCTTACAACAGCTTACAAAGTTACAAAGTCGTGTTTTGAGATCACACCATGGCTGCCCTTTCAAATACAGACCTATCTTCAAAAGTAAGAGCCTTGTTGCTATGAAACAGTTTTCAAGCCTGAGAAAGGTTAGTTGGGAACTGATTCCTGCTTTTATTTATTTATTTTTAATTTTTTATCTATAATGTCATATTTATTTTGGCAGTTGAAAACATGTAGCAAATTGCTTCAAAAACTGAAACGTAAGATGCAATTCACTGTCTTTTGAAAACATTTTGGAGTGGCACAAATCATTAGTGTATACTTCTGGGGTACACTGTATGTTTTGATTTGGGTGTGCATCCATAAGAGTTCAGTCATCACCTAAAGCTGTCGTCATTTCTCTGTGTTGAGGGCAAAACCCTCTTTTTTTTTTCAATGTTAATGAAGGAACAACATACCCAAATTTGTGGGACACATTGATTCCTGCTTTTAAAAGACACCTTGGGCCTTAGACAAGAACAGCCAGGGACCGTGCTATCCTGCGAGGGCCCTTCTGTGCACCCCCTCAGAGGCCCTGATGCACTTCTCCGTATCTCCTTCTAGGTGACCATTTCAAAGGGATTTGAGGCAGTGCCAGATGAACTCAACACATCCCTTTTGCTCTGAATGCCTAGGGGGAATGTTTTCATTCAAATGGTTTCCGCAGGCCTTGGCCTGTAAGTAAGCACAGGAGCGGAAGTAGGGACAGGAGGATCTTGAGTTCAAGGCCAACCTGGGCCTTGTACCACTTTCGGCTTGAAAGTCTAACTCATGCAGACCTTACTTTGCCAAAAGAGGCACAAGGAACAATGAAGAAACCATCATAAGTAGCAGCACCAAAAATCCATCTGCTCCACTTCTTCCTAAAAACGTACCTGTGATGAAAGAGCACATTTAGAAAAATCAAAATTTCATCACCCGCTGAGCTGCACAGTAAAGGACAAGCCAGCAGGGAAGCCATTAAGGTTTCTGCCTGAATGTCTTGCAGTCAGAGCTTGGAGGTCTGCCCACGAGCAGCAGAGCTGACGCGCTCCACAAAGCATCTCTTTCCATCCGTGCGACACCTCTGGACACACACTGGGGTCAGGAGGTAGAAAGCATCAGACCCTCACTTCTGTTTCTGTTCCTGATTCTCAGGCAGACAGGACTTTACTTTCTTGGCATCGACAGGGTTAACGTTCATTTGCACACAGAGGCATTAAGTGAGCTGTGGATAAAGGTAAGGGCAATCACACAGAGGAGCCTGCAAGTGCGGAGGTGACTGGTTGCTGCTGGCCTGACCCCAGCCTGAGGCTGCACTGGCCACTCACTGCTGGGACTCTAAAAAGTTCTTACGGACAAAAACCACAGGAGGTACCAACAGCCATTCCTGTTAGGCAGGGATAAGTGTGTCTATGCACTTTGTGTAGTTTTCTGAATACAGTGATACACTGTGGAATCGTAACAGCCTTGGAAACAATCTAGTTCCTTAAGTTATCAGAAATTCTGTTTTCATCAGTACTCTAACCGATAGAAATGAAAACATATTGGAGAGAGGGTGCAGAAAATGCTTTATATTTCTAACTTCTATAACAATCTCTACATGCTATGCAGCACTGAGGAGCATAAAAGAGCAAGAAATAAATAAGAGGCTGGTGGAGCATAGACTTGGGCACTTTCAGCTCATTGCATATGACTTGATGGCTCTTGATGAGTCAGATGCTCAAATGTTTTTTATTTCAGCTAATAACTGCATTGCTATTCTGCCAGTCCTCATCACAAAGAGAGCAGATGACCAAAAATCTTATGTAAACAAACAAACAAGCAAACCACCCACATGTCTAGACTATTAAGGTGAAATAAATAGTTAATTCTGGGCATTTCATGATGGTTCTTTCATTTTGTTATTAAGACCAGAATGATTAGGAACCGTTTAACTAACCAAGGTGCTGCTATGTAGATGATGGATGTGTATTATCAGGTGTAACATCAGTCTGGACATCAAGATTTTATCTTAATATTTTATTTTTGTAGTCCGTGAGCGCCTCCTGAGTCTACAAAGGGGCAACTTAGAGCTAGAGTTACAGGCAGCTTTGAGCTACTAGGTGTCGGTGCTGGGGACAGAACTCCTTCAAGAATTCTTCTTCAAGAGCAACAAGTATTTGGGTTTTTTCTTTCTTTGTTTGTTTTTGTTTTTGTTTTTTTTTTTGAGATAGGGTTTCTCTGTGTAAGAAGAGTCCTGGCTGTCCTGGACTCACTTTGTAGACCAGGCTGGCCTCGAACCCTGTCTCTGTCTCTAGAGTTTTGGGATTAAAAGAATGTGCCGCCACCACCCAGCAGCAGCAAATATTTTTACTACATCACCTCCCCAGTTCAATACCCTCTTCTGACCTCCACTGGCAGCACACATTTGTGTGTGCAGACAAGCATTCTCATAAAACAAAAATAAATCCTATAAAAAAATAAGGTGAGTTAAAATTAATTTGCTATTTAGTTAATGA
Organism: Acomys russatus; assembly: GCF_903995435.1. Classification (NCBI taxonomy): domain Eukaryota; kingdom Metazoa; phylum Chordata; class Mammalia; order Rodentia; family Muridae; genus Acomys; species Acomys russatus. Next base: position 11,521,133 of record NC_067148.1, on the reverse strand, counting down.
CTAATAGGATGCACATTCCATAACAAGACATGGTGCAAATAGCTTAAAATTCACTTTCGAAACAGTTTTTTGGTTACTATCCTAGAACAATAACTAAGAGAAAGAAACAAAATATTCCATTCTGTGAAGAGGCAGGAAGTCAGGATGAAATATGAATTAGCACAAACAAACAGACGTGAAAGGAAAAGTTCCAAAGACAAAGGTGCAATGAGGAATTGAATTTCTGTCTTGCAGAGGGAAATTGTCCACATGGCTTTCTTGGGCTCTGCAAACAACAGTAAATTAGAAAATGGATGTCCAGTGGGTGATGCTTATATTCATTTTCAACTTGACTTCCCAGAGGGGTTGTCTGGACTAAGGTTAGCTTTTGAGAAGGTGTGTGGAGATTGTCTTGACTAATTTAATTGATGGTGGGAGACCCATTGTAGTTGAGACCACTCTCTAAGCAGGAGAGCCTGGACCATATGAAATATCAAGAAAATCTCTTGCGCTGGAGAGATGGCTCAGTGATTAAGAACACTGACTACTCATCCGAAGGTCTTGAGTTCAATTCCCCAGTAACCACGTGGTGCCTCACAACCACCTATAACGGAATCTGATGCCTTCTTCTGTCATGCAGGCATACATGAAATAGAATGCTTACATATACATAAATAAATAAATCTTTAAAAAAAGAAAAGAAAAGAAAAAAATCTCATCATTGGCAGATGTGCTGCAGTCCAGTGCTCTCTACCTAACTGGATGCTGTGTGGCCAGCTCATCCAAACCCTGCTGCTGCAACTTTCCTGCAATTATGAGTCAAAACAAACTCCATTGCTCTTAAGTTGCCTTTGCTTTTTTGTCACAGCCACAGAAAAGAGAATAAGATACAGTATTAGTGAGACTGTCCTTTAAAATATTTCAAAAATTTTAAGCATAACAGGACACCTAATAACACTGCACCCTAGCATCACCTCTGGGCTTAGGTAGATCCATGGAGCCACAGCGGGGGCTGTCTCCCCTTATCCTCTTCAGCTCACGTGGGCCAAGAAAGTCTCTTATAGGATCTAAGCTATGCTTTCACTTGTAAAAGTGAAGGCAGAGTGATGAGCCCTCCATCTGTCATCTAAAGGGCTTGGGCATTTCAGTTGTCTTCTATTCCAGGGCTGGTTTGTTTGAGGACATAAGTCACAAGCCAAAGCGCCAATGCCAGCAGGTGGACTGAGCAACAGAAGCAAAGACTCAGGACATAGGAGATACCCTTGCAAAGAATGCTAAAGTGAAAAAAAAGAGACTTGAGGAGCCTACAGCACCTGTAAACAGGGAAACGGGTAAGATCATCCCTGCAGAGCCTCATGTAAGCCAACGGCACCTTTCTGTGCTTTCAGTCTTCCTACTGACCTCCTTGAGGACCCATGTCCATGGTCAGTGGTGAGAGTACAAGCAGGGTGGGCAGCTCCCCAGAGCACACTGGGTCTGGACCCACTTTCCCTTCGTTTGGGTTTGGAGCCGGTGATGTGAAGATTTACCCCCAGGGTGTTGTTTTGCTTTGTGTCCCAGTGGCCCTTCCTGTAAGAGAGATCTTCACCGAGAGGTCTAGAGGATGCAGGGAGCCATCTTCTTCTGGTAAGTTGCTGCAGACCCAGTCCTGACAACCTTAGGTGTCACCTTGTGCCCTCTGGAAATGTGCACGTGGAATATGCGGACACTGTCTCCTTCCACCATCATCAGGCATTCAAGGGCAGTGAAAGGCAGTGGTTCTCCACCTGTGGGTTGCAAGCATCCAAAAACACGCATCACTGATGCTCTTAGAAACCTGCACCAATAAATTTATTTTTGCCGTTACGTCATCAGCTGTGATTTTTGCTACTAAGTGGTGTCTCAGTTCCTAAGACCATTGGCAGTGTGTGTTTTCCCGATGGTCAAGGCCCATAGGTTGAGAACCGTTATTCAGAGACGCCTGGGGCCTTAATTCTTGGTTCTACCATGGAAGAAACTTTGGGCATTGCAAGACTTTTTGGAAAACAAAACCAAAGCTGCAAGTAACAAAGGTTCTCAACGAAACAGACAAGGGACCGGAAGAATGAAAGTGTAGCTTAAAAGCAGTCAAGCCTGATGAGTGCTGAGGCCAGGTACGTATTGATCTTCAAACATTAAAATGGATATGTATCTATTCATGCATTTCTGTGCAGATTCAATATATATATATATATATATATATATATATATATATATATATATGTATGTATGTATGTATCTCACCTAAGTATATGTTCAATTCCATAAGATCCCAGAACACTTTGGGGATTTAAACTGAGAAGCCAACCTCAAAGGGACTGATTCTTGTGACTAAAACACAGACACCTCAGGGGCGAAATGTGGCACCACTTTGACAGGCATAGCAGTAGGCTAGAAAGGATTCATCCAATTAAAATTATGGGATGAATTTTGGCTGGCAGAACGTAATTACCAGCCTTGGACTGGGTCCAGGATCCTGAGGTTAACACCCTCCTCTTGCCAACAAGCTTCCTACCTGCCAACACTCCGAGATGGAGGAGGCTGGGTCTGACATAATCGCACATAATACTGTTGTGACATCTAAGCACAATGATGAGGATGTGAGAAGCATCGTGAACCTGGTTTTTTTTTTTTTTTAACACTCATTATGTTACTTATTTTTATGCCACATTAGGCTAGAAACCAAATGTCCACGTAAATGTTAATTTCCTCCAAACCGCGTTTAAAAATTATAATTAGAAAATTAAAAATAGATTTAAAAAAATTAATTTATCCCGTCAAAGTAGTTATTTAGTGATTATTTCACTTCAGTAGTGAAACTAGATAAAAATGGTGACATTAAATCCTTGTTACGTTAAAAGAAAAACAACAACAACAACAACCAAAAACACGTCCTGATTTTTTTGTTTGCTTTGTGTGTGTGTGTGTGTGTGTGTGTGTGTGTGTGTGTGTGTGTGTGTGTGTGTGTGTGTGTAACGTGTTCTCAAGGTTGACTGGCCTGGAGGGATGGAGAATGATATGTGTAAGTATCCTCCACATTCTTGGGAAATCGACTAAATGAGGATGTGTAAGTGCTGCCTTTTCTAGGTGCCATCCATTTACCCTGCTCCTAGGCGGATCCCTCCACTGGTGCACAGCCAAAGGGTAAAGGCCTTCTCTGGAGATTCTAAGTCCCCACAAGCATGGAAAGGCAGAGGCAGCTCCGTGAGGGAGGGGTTGGGAGCTCAAGTCCGGCTGGATGGAGGAGCCTGCTTGGCTCTGTGGTCCCAAAGCACCCTATGCCTGTTGTGTGTAGTCCCCTTAGGGCCTGGTAGCTGCAGTCATTGGGTGACTGAAATCTGGGAGTAAGGGAACACTGAGCCATCTGTGGCCCCACACCACGCCTCAGTGCTCTGACTCCAGACCGCCTCCAGAGACAGATTTTTGGTCTATCGGGCTGAAGCCATCCAAGGGTGACTGGATGGGTTGGCGATATGGGATCTTCCTGTCCCAAATCACTAGGAAGAACGGGGCTTTGCTTTAGGCCTCCTTCTAAGAGCAAAGGGTGTGCGGTGTGTCAGCGTTTGTTGGGAGGGTAAAGCTCTGGGAAGGTAGAGCTCTCTAACACCATCTTTGTGTGATTTAGCTTGTCCATGGGGAATCAGAATGTGGAATGAGTGAATAAAACTAACCCTCTCTTCTGCACTGTTAGGGGTTGCCATAAACACCATTTGTTAAAAAGCATAATTACGTTGGGAAAGTGCCTGATGACACAATTAAGCTACATAAACACACTGAAAACAAATGAAAACCAGGAGACACCCACACCAGTTGTGCAAAGTGATTTTTTTTATTTACACAGAACAGAGAGGTCTGAGTTGCTTTATTGCAATGCTATTAATGTCTAGAAAAACCCAGCATTTATATTTTTCTGAATTTTCAGTGATAGGACAATATAACACCTTCCTGTAAGCCTGAAACTAGCTGTGAAACTGGAGGCACAGCTGCAGTATGCGGCGACCGGCCTTAGCCATTTTAGCCGACATTATTGTTTGAAGTCTGATTTCCTGCACTACCCTCCACTTGGAGAATGTTCCCAGACACAGTGTCCCTCTTTAAATGTTTGTGGGATGAATTCACCAGGGCCTCGGTCATTTTTAGTTGTGATATTAAAACAGCCTACAAATAGGAGGCCTGATCCTGAATTATTTTCTCGTATTTTGATTCATTTAGATTATAATGCTGTTTAAGGCATGGGGAGATGGGTTGCCAAATGCCCCCTGGTGCTCAAAAAACGAACTAATGAAATCAAGTGTGTGCGATTAATTCACTTGTGACAAAGGAGTAAATCGAAGTTTTGGCATTATTGAGTAACATATATGAGAATAGAAGTCTCTGAGTTCAAGAAATAATATGAAAAGATTTATTTTAAGTTGATGTAGGAAATTTGGATATTAAAGGACAAGGAAGAGCTTAGAAGACCTGTCTGTCTGTCTGTCTGTCTATTATCTATTATATATTTGTCTGTCTGTCTGTCTGCCTATTTATTATCTATCTATCTATCTATCTATCTATCTATCTGTCTGTCTGTCTGTCTATCTGTCTGCCTGTCTATCTATTATCTATCTATCTATCTATCTATCTGTCTGTCTGTCTGTCTGTCTAACGCAGGAGGTTTTGTTTGTTTTTTAGATAAGAACATCAGCATATTACAGCCTCTCTCTGCACACCTTTCTGTGTTTCCCCAAGAACTTAGTTTAACAAAACGATCGTGTCTACTTGTTAAATAGAGGCCCAGAGAGTAGGAGGAGTTAAGCTGGGGAGGCCCATGCCCAGAGGAGGACAGCATGAGCTCACTAGAAAGTTCCGCTCACCTCACACACAGGCACGGTAATTTACCAGGTATTAACAGTGTTGTTCCTACATTTCTACATCCCGTGTACATGACCACGCACATCCAGAATACTGTTGCAGCCAATCTGATGACTTTTCCTACAGATCTTCTCTAGGAGCTATGAAGTATTCCAGTCACGATGTCCTGCAGTCCAGGAAGGTAAGGTTCTCGTGATTAAAGAACATGAAAATAACCCCAAACTACAGAGACTGCCGCCAATAATCATTTTTCTTTCATTCTTTCTTCTGCCTCTAGCCTGGGGCTCCCTTTGGTGCCTGCTCACACAACACCAGAAATCAGCAGAGAAGACACTGAGATCACAGCAAAGCAGGTCTTGGCGAAAGTGGTGTGAACAACCATGGCTGCCCCCCCGCCCCACACACACACACTGCATCTATAGACACTCTCCACCAGCCCCAACCAAGTGGTTTCTGGTCCTGAGACATCACAGCTCCCTCTGCAGCAGACCGAGGCAGCACTGAGATAGGCCACGTACTCTGCTGTGCACGCTTGGTCTTTTCAAATGCCCTTGCTAGCTTAGATGTGCAACTTTGCACACAGGTGTATGAGTGACTCTCTGAGAAGCAGCTTGTTCAAGGTACCACCAGTAGGCTCCAGAGAAGGTTCTATTTACCCTAAAAATGTACTGTTTCCTCCATGGGCCAAAAATCCTTATTTGATCATTGATAGAATAATCACCATACATAACACATCATAGTTTTTATTCTGAGAGTTAGATGAAAAATAAGCTATCCAAATGCCAAGGCATTTTTAAAGCACTCTTGCCAGAGCAGCGCCCCCATCATTATGGCGTTATTGCTCCTACATTTTCTTTGTGCAAGGACTATAGGGCAATTACATTGAAACGATGTGCACAGGGTCACCTGGTAATTCAGGGGAGACTGGGATTCAGCCGCTTTCCTCCCTTGGCCAGCACTACTGAGAAACGCTGTTCTGTGTTTGTCGCTCTCCACAAAAAACATCCCTGTGGTGATACATAGTTTAAATATCATTTGCTTTTACAGTCAGGCACACATAAAACATAGGGTATCTGCAGACTTAAAGTCATTTACATAGAAACCCTTTGTTACTAAGTCAGTAGCTTTGTGTCCCTGGGTGAGCATTAGGGTGTTGGCCTTACATCACCCAAACTGTATATCTTAACTCTGTCATTCTTTACAGCTTTCATGTCAAAGAAGAGCTTACCCCAGTGCACCTCTACGTAGAAACACATTTACGTTGCTGTCTTCCAACTTGGATATGTTTGTGAAATTCTCAGTAACTACTGATTTTTTTAGACTAGCCAGCCTGGTCTACAGAGTGAGTTCCAGGACGGTCAAGGCTACACAGAGAAACCCTGTCTTGAAAAACCAACGAGAAAAAAAGGACCTTCCACAGTGAGTCACCATGCAGCCAGCTCTTCATTTGTTCTTTGTAGGAAGAGCTGGCTTGGGCCCAGTGTCAGACTTGGGACATCCAATGCGGTTGGGCCACCTGTCTGTGATTGAATGAATTTGCAGAGACTTTTGTAGAAGATACACACTGATGCATTCCTGGGTCTCAACTCATAGTTTTTATCAGCTTATTAGTGGCAGCTGCTCAAAAGGGACTATGACCATTATGCTCCATTACAAATACCAAACAATTTACTTCTGCTGAGCTTCCCACCGAAAGCGTCTCCTGCCGGCGCTCATTCTCTCTCCTACACGCCTGCTTAAGAAATTACAGGCGAGCGAGTGTCATTCTTTGAGCACTTGGGTCTATTGAATCATATGAAACTGCGAATAAAAGCTTTTCAGAAGATTTAGGCAAAAAAAAAAAAAAAAAAAAAAAAAAAAAAAAAAAAAAAAAAGTGATCATATCTCTTTTTTCCCCAGGAGCTAGAATGTGTTGAGAAACTAGGTAAAATAGGAAATTGCTTTTGCTCCTCTTCCTTCTTTTGTAGTTTGAAAAGTGCAGGGAGGGTTGGTTGCACAAATTAAGAAAAGTGAGTCTGCTTTACAAACAATGGAAAGGAATGTATGTTTAAGTGGGTGGAATATAAAAGGATATCAATCGTATTTTTTTTTTTCTAATTAGGCAAAGTAGACACACTTAACTGGCCTAATAGGACTTCAGTACAAGAGGCTGACTTACTACTGTCTGACCTACATGAGGGCCCCATAGATGCTCCTTTGACTGTGAGCATGTGACATATTTTTATCTCCTCACACTGGCAATATTAATAATGTGGGGCTGTAGTAAGCTCTACAGTTCCTGGCTCCAGCGTCTTTTTCCTCCAGCCCTGAAAAGATCTGTTGTTGAGTTGCCAGCAGACAGAGGCATAATAGCATCACTAAAGGCTTAATTACCACCCAAACCCTTTAGCCTTTCACTTTGAATTTGCTTTTGTAGGATTAAGGGGGACTTTTAAGGAGGCTGGACCAGGCTTGTAAACTTCAAAAATAACTTTGGGGTTATGTACGATGGCCACAGCAGGGTATAGCAGCTTTCTCCTCCAGGTTACACAAGTGACTCATAAGGTACCCAAGCTGGAAGTCATTTGCATCTGACTGTTGGTGGCCCTTCAAGGAAGATGGTAGAGTCAAAACAGTTTCAAATGGACAGGTGTGCGCATACCCTAAACCTCTTATGGTACGTACTAATTGCCTTTCCCTAGTTGGGGTCTTTTTTTTTTTTTTTTTTTTTTTTTTTTTTTTTCTTTTTTTTTTCTTTTTTTGAGTTCAGAGCTTGCTCAGGGAAATTTGATGTTTGTTTCTTGCAAGGAAACATTGACAATAATAAGGAGATGAGATTGCTAAGACACAAAATATAAAGTAATACAATTTTTGTTGTTGTTTTGGATTCTTTTGAGACAGGATCATACTCTGTAGGCCAATCTGGCCTTAAACTCATGATCCTCTTGTCTTAGCCTCTCGCACTAAAAGATTGTGGTCATCCAATAGCTTAGTTGGCTTAGAGTGATACAATTGGACCATTGAATAACAGGCTTCACTTGGACTAAGTTAAGAGAACTTTGGTGATTTCAGTAATAAGTCCCCAAGGTCTCCTATAAACATCTAATGCTTACATCTGAGCCAAGCTCTCTGGCCATCTGCACCTACACATGCTGTGGGAAGTGCGCATCCCTGCATATGAATGTCATGGTTGGTGTCACTTTCAAAAGCCACAACCTAGAATTTTTCTATCAAATTAAATTTAATTACACGAGAAGAAATTAAGTATTAAGCTTTCACCACAGAGAAAATAACCCTTGTGTTTTTGTGATTCATTCTTTCTTTCCTTCTTCTTCTTCTCCTCCTCCTCCTCCTCCTCTTCTGCTTCCTCCTCCTCCTCCTCCTTCTTCTTCTTCGCTTTTTAGAGACAGAGATTCTCTGTGTAGCCTTGGCTGTCCTGAACTCACTTTGTAGACCAGGCTGGCCTTGAACTCACAGCGACCCACTTGCCTCTGCCTCCCAAGTGCTGGGATTAAAGACGTGCACCACCACTGATAATTCTTCGAATAAAAGATACACACATATAATGCATTTTGATCACGTTTACTTCCTTACCTCCCCTAAACTTCCAGATCCACTCCCGACCACCCCACCTACTCCCAATTTTGTGCTCTCTGCTTTTACTTTAAACCTACCAAGTCCCCTTTGTGCTATCTATTTACTCATGGATGTGGGGCTACCCACCGGAGGAACATGGCCAACCTATAAGATTCCACACCCTGAAAGAAAACTGACTCTTCCTCCCAAAGAAGTCATCAGCTATCAAGAGCTCTCCTCAGGCAGGGGCAGGCTCTCCTTAGCCCCAGCCCTTCCATGCAGGCTTGTCTGGCTTGATCTGTGGAGGTCTTAGACAAGGAGCCATAGCTGCTGTGGGTTCATAGGTGCAATGGTCCCATCCCATCCAGAAAACACTATTTCAGTCTAGTCCTTTCTGACCTTCAGGTCTTATAATATATCACTCTCTCTTCCTTCACCATCACTGAGTCTTGGAGACTGAGGGGGCAGGCATGACTCACACGACTGACGTATGGCTTAAGCACTTTATAGACATCTATTCTTTGTACTGTTGGCCACTGCCTACTGCACAAAAACCCTTCTCTGATGAGGTCTAAGTGCTGAACTAAGTTACAGGTATAGAAATAACTATTTCGATATGTGATATTATGTCTATTTAGCAAGGTTAATTAAAAAAAAAGGTCATTGGTTCCCCTCTGGGGCCTATCAACTACCCAACCATGGCTTCTTGGTTAGATTTACAGTACTAAGAATAGGCTTCCTCCTGTGAAGTGGGCCCTGACTCCAATTAGAAAGTGGTTGGTTGCCCCTATACCATTCATGCCATTATGTTTTCAGCAATAAGGTCTTAATACTTTGGATATGGTGGGTAACCAAGAGCAATGTCAAAAGTCTGAATTGTTTTGGGTTCTCTGGAGTTTCTATGACCAGTAGCTTGCAAGGAGCTAATCCACACCAGGCACTGAGGCTTTCTTGTCTGTCACACACACAAACTCGCAGCAGCGGTAGGCACCTGCACAAGATCAACACAATTTAAAATCACAGCTCAGAGCCGAGAGTGGTGCCCAAAGCGCCACACCTAACTGAGGAGCCATGGGCAGCTATGGCTTCTGGGAGAGGGAGAATCAATTTCCCCTTGGGGGTTGACTACTGCCCATGCTCCCCTGGATGGCCCTACAGCCAGGCATATATTGGCAGCACTAATTGGGCCACAGGTTGAAATTAAAGGGGCTCCATGCTCTATGGGGTACATTGTGAGGTTTGATAGGACACCTTGAGTTGGAAGAATCATGCTGTGTAAGATAAAACCTATATTACCTTAAAATTTTTTGGTAAGGGACTAAAATATCTTCAAGTGAACTTGTTTTCAGTTAGGCAAATTATCTTCCTTGAAAAGGAATATTTACTTGGAGATGTAGGCCCCGAGAAGTAAGAACTAGCAGGTATAGGCTGGAGAGGAGAGATCACCTTTGGTTTCAGTTGCTAAAATTGTTATATTATTCTGTCAATGGAGAAATACTATAAAATTCTTAGATGGCTATAACTTCTACACAAAACTTCAGTTAAAAAAAAAACATGATTACTTTTGGAGCTTTCTCAGAAAATTGGGAATAGTGTTACTCCAAGACCCAGCTATACCACTACTGGACATGTACCCAAAAGATGCTCCACCATACAATAAGGGCACTTGCTCAATATGTTCATAGCTACATTATTCATAATAGCCAGAATATGGAAGCAACCTAGATGTCCCTCAACCGAAGAATGAATAAAGAAACTGTGGGACATTTACACAATGAAATATTATTCAGCTATAAAAAACAATGAAATCTTGAAATTTGCAAACAAATGGATGGAACTAGAAACGATCATCCTGAGTGAGTTAACCCAGTCCCAGAAAGATATACATGGTATATACTGAATTATAAGTGAATATTAGTCCAAAATAGATCTCTGAGAGACTCCACCCAGAGGAGGATCAGGAGCTTGGGACAGGAAGCTGGACTCTGACAGAGTGCTGAGAAGTTGTAGGGAAGAATGGAGGGATGGAAAGTCCAGGAGAGAGCAGGGGCTCCACAGGGAGACCATCAAGGCCTGAGGATCTGGACATAGGGGGCCCTGCACAAACTGATGCACCAGCCAAGGACAGTGCATGCAGAGAACCAAGACCCCTGTAGCCAATGGGCAGCTGATTCTCCATGTGAGGGACGGGGGAGGCTTATGTTGAACCTCTACCATGTACTCTAGAATCCATGATTTGGTCACTGCCTCTTGGTGGGAAGACCTTGTGGGCACACAGAGGAAGGGGATGCATGCTATCCTGATGACACCTGATAGACTGAGGTCAGATGGTGGGGGAGGAGCCTCCTCACCCTCCATCCCTCACCCCATCAGAAGTCTAGGGGAGGGAAATAGGGCAGAAGAGGGAGGGAAGGAGGGTGGAAACAGGAAGATAAGAGTAAGGGGATAACAATTGGAATGTAATTGAATAAATTATAATAAATAAAATACACATTTAAAAAAGAAAAAACACGATTACTAAATAGATACAAAACTAAAATAAATATCTGAATTTTAATAACATGAATTTTGAAACATTTTAGTATAATTACTTTTAAATCAGTTTGAAAATAACTAGTAATTATATCAGATTAATAGGAGAATATTGAAAAAATTCAAGTAACCAATGGTAAAAATAAGTGTAAACTGTTTAAGACCAGTAAACATTGGACAATCCCTCCACGTCAGGCAGGAAAAGACGTGGACACTTCAGTCTTGCCTGGCTGTGGGCAGTCGGGCTGAAAGGAAATGTTGAATATTTTCTTCTTAAATTATTTTGTATTAAAAAATAATTTTCTGTTCGGATAACAAGAGAAAACAAAATGAAAGTCTACAAGCGGACATTTCTGAGCAGCTCTGCTCTGTCTGCCTGAGTAGAGTTTTCTTGGCCAGCAGTACCCAGCCGTGAGAGGGAATTCACCCTTGCCAGAGAGCAGTGAACCTAACCCCCAGTTAGCCTCTCTCGGGCTTGGGGTGGAAGAGTGTGTGAAGCTGTGGCCAGAAGTGAGAGAAGCTCAGGACACACAAGGTTCACAGATACAAATGGCCTATGGCCATCTAATCACAGGCCAGTGGGCAGCTCCCTGGGGAAGGTTAGGCTGGAGGCTTGGTGTGGATTTCACACTGGCACATGGTCTTTGGGACTCACCCTTCCAATTTGCACCCATGGCATTTAGAAAATTTTCACTAATAATTGTGGTGTAATAGAGAGGAGATGGAGGTGGTTTTTGTGAGCCCCCTTGGACTCTTGCAGGCAGAATGAAGGCTTGCTGTGTCCACCTGTGTCCCATTTTCTAGGGTAGACGAATGACGAAGGTTGAAAACCACTCGGAGTTTAATGTCTCTTCCCCCTTTGCTCTGAATTTTTCTTATCTTTCTCCCTGTGCACATGTTTAAGAGTTTCTGTAGAGGTGATCTGTCACATGAATGACTTCAACCTCAGGGGTGAGTTTAATTTGGAAAATTTGAGTTATGTCACTTGAGGTGTTTTTGAATGAGGCAAATTGGGAGAGAGCGAGAGAAAAAAAAAATACCAACCTTTTTGCCTGGACTGTCTCACTGCATTGTGGTTAACTACAGAGCAGAGGCTCACAACCTTCAGGGAAAAGCCCTTCTCAAGATAATTGCATTCTTCCTATATGACCTCAAAAATTCTTCTATGATGTTGCCCTGTGTTTCTTTAGGAGTGAACTGCCTAACATTTGGAGTGTAGATTTGGACTTTAGCGGAGCTTAACTAAGCACCAGAGATAGGAAACAAGACTTAATGTGACCTGACAGTTGAGGGGCTGTTTCCCAAGGAAATCTAGACCTCAAATTTGCTCTCCTTCTGATCCAGGACTGAGTTACCTTCAGCAGAAAGGGTTTCCACACAAAACCCAGAAGCTCAGAATTGTCCAAGCCATAATAGTGATGTTAATTGTCTTCAAAACAATTGTGGATAATTACATTAACTCTGGAGCTTTTCCTGACGTCAAGAGCTGTCCACCACAGATGCTTCTCTTGTGTAGGAGACCATTGAGACCCAGAGGGACTGAACACAACCTTTCTCCCATCCTTTGCCCTTTTGCTCACTGGCAGCTACTGTGCCTCATGATTTAAACATGGACATTTCTAATTAAACAAGAGCTCAGCTGCATTCTTGAACTAATTTATAACATTTGATTTGAAACGTAATAGCTTCAATCTTCATCTGATTAAAAACAGTCATATAGTGTACATGGTTACTATTTTGATGCTCCAACATGCAGTTTTTATTTTTACATCCCCTTTTCTACACAGCTGTTCAGCTAATATCATCCAAAAAATTTTAAAGGACTTTTTCTTTTTTGTAACAGTATGCTCAGGCATCCTTATGAGGCAGGAATATTCACATTCTAGGATCCCAGTGTTTGCAGAACAGTAAAGAGATGTTTTTCTTAGAGTCATCCTTTTCCAGGAAAGCTAACTTTTAAATCGTTTATTTAACTTTCCTTGGGGGTGAAGGGCAATGTAGGATTTTCGGCAACACAAAAATAAAGTTGACATTGGTACATGTAATTCATGAGCACGTTGTATGCAAAAATTCCTAACAGCTTTGAGCTTATTTATATCTTTTTGTTGTTGTTGTTGTTGTTGTTTTGAGACAGTGTTTCTCTGTGTAGCCTTGACTGTCTTGGACTCGCTTTGTAGACCAGGCTGGCCTCAAACTCAGAAATCTACTGTCTCTGCCTCAGTGCTGGGGTTACAGGTCTGTGCCACTGCACCCAGCCTGAGCTTACTTACATCTGAAAAAGGGGGTTCTGAAACTGGGACCCCAACTTGTGCTCATGGTATTTATAAACACTGTCTGCATTAGCTGTTAAGTTTTTGTGCACGTGCTTGCACATGAGCTTAGTTGTGAGACTTCTAGACTCAAGAAGAAAGCCTTTAATCCAGGAGGCAGAGGCAAACAGATCTGAGTTCAAGACCAGCTGGTGTAGAGCAAGTATCAGGTAAAGAAAAGCTTGGGTCCGGTTGAGGTGAGACATGCCTTTAATCCCAAAGGAAGGTAAAGTTAATTTGTAGAAGGAAGCACCCGTGTTTGAAAGTGATGTCTAGTTGAGTGGCAGAAAATGTGACGAATCAGAGAACATTTGACACAATAGGCTACACCCAACTCTCATGAGAAGAGAGAGGAAAAGGAAGCTACGGAAGAGGCAGTTTTACAAGGACAATAATAGAGAGATGGGTTGCAGAAAGTGAGCTCAGGTGAAGACCGAACAAGCCAGAGGAGAAGACAGATTAGAGCAGATTGCTGAGTTAGTTTGAGGCCAAGCAGTGCAATTCTGGGCCAAGAGAGAACAAAGATAAAATAAGTCATTTGGGAGAAGAGTTTGATCCTGAAAGGCTGAGTTGAACCAGCCAACCCAGAGCTCAGAAAGAACAAGTAAGGGTGAGCTTATTCAGCAGTAAGTCTCAGAGGCTGAAAACATTCTAGGCCTAGGTTAGATTGTACGGAGGCTAGAAGCTTCTAGGACTAGGCCCAGGCCAGCAGAAGGAGGCAATGATCCTCCCGGACAACAGCTGAGGCAGGAGAATAAAAGTCACTTTCACATTAGGATGGGAAGAACATTCCCAGGAAACTCAAGAAATGAAGCTCAAGGCATAATGAGAGGTGAGATTATGAATCTGTGGTTTGGATTTAGAGTCCAAATCTCATCTTCAAGGCAGTAGAAACTGCAGGGAGCAGTACGGTTGGTTTTGAACACAGAAAGATGATCTTGCCTACAGGATAAGAGAGTGGAGAAAATGAAGGATGAGAGAAAACAAAGAGAACGGCAGAGAGCAGAGGGCAGCAGAGGAGAGAAGGATGTGGACTAGGGGGTGGGAGTGTGGGGTCGGACAGCAGAGGCAGAGCGGCATTTGGTGGCTGAACTTAGAATTTAGAGTTCAGGAGGCATGTGTGCCCATGTTTATTTAAAGCGTGTAGAGTTATTTCAGTATCTTAATTTAGTAGTCTCGCCCCTCCCCCATCTCTATTGTATCTTGAGAAACTTTTCCTCTCTTCCTTTCTGCCTCCCCCCCGCCCCCCCCCCCCGCCATGCCCCCTGCATTTTCTTTGTACCAAAAAGATGTCTGCTGCCCAAAGTCTAATGTCCTGTAGGGCTTACTCCAAAACATCATTATCCGCTTCACCTCTGTCATACCAGTATCTCATTTTCCTTCTCTCGAAGCTGGGTGCTTTCCAGCTCTTAACTTTTTAAAATTATTTACACCTTCAGTCCAGCGATGGAAACATCATGGCTCGGATTGTTCACAGCCTTGCCCTGCTTCCAGTTCCTGCTCTCTCCTGCGCATTTGTGGCTAAGAATGTGACGCCGCCCCCCCCCCCCCCCCCCCCCCCCCCCCGCCAGCTTCTTGCTTCTGCTGCTGTGCCTCCTGTGTGTTGTTGGGCATCTCTGCTGCCATCAGGGGCTCTTATCTTCCTGGAACCATAGGTCAGAACAAAGCTTTCTCTCTTAGGCTGCTTTTGGCTGCTGTTACATCCTGGTTTTCCAGTTTCAGGCATTGCTTATTATATTTTTTCACCACAGGAGATGAAAACATAGCTTCTTTCGCCCCATCCTTTCTGATTTGAGCTTCTCTTTGACTTTTTCTTCCCAAGCAAGGCTGCCACTTCTGTTTCCGGGGTGTGTGTGTGGTGTGAATTGGGTTTCTTTACTTTGATCTTCTGTCACCTACTCCTCACGCATCTGCCCTTCAGCTTCCAGTGCCATTGCCTCCTCTTCCGGATCTGTCCGAGGTGACTCGAGCCAGTTCTCTTTAGCATCTTGTCTCTGGTGTTTCTAGTAGAAGTGAAAGTGAAGACATGAGCTCACACTCCCATCTTCACCTCAACTCTCTAATTCTTGGTGGTTTTCAATCATCTTGGATCATTCACTGAAGTTTATGGGAATACACTGCTATAATCCAACTTCCCACTCAATACTGCTGGTATCTCGCCCCAATCCCTGGGCTTCTGTGTCCACATGATTGTGTGGACCATTGTGCTTACTGTAGTTTTCTGCGCCTCATCTGCTCATAGCTCTTACACGCAGGAGTGGATGCTTCCGTTGTGCGACTGCTGCGTGCATATACAAACTTCATGAAGAATTCCAAATGGAGCTAGAAGGGAGTGTCTGTCAGGGTAGAGGATGCTTAGAAAATTTCTTTTAATGATTTATCTATAGAAATGGGTTTACCTCCTCTCCAGGTTCAGAGAAATCCAAGGTTTCACACTGTGGAACGTGGCTGGGTATCTGTAAATGTTGTAGACACTGGGCTTTGTTTTATGCCACTGATAACAGAAATAATACTTATACCGTGTTGGGTTATTGTTGAGACAAAAACGCAGTGGGGGGTGGGGTGAAGAAAGTTCCATGAAGAAAGTATGGCTCATTTGTACTCTTTTGTTAGTGTGTGTATTTTCGTTAAATCTACAAAACATTAATGGATTATATTAGAACAATCAGCCTATGATATTTGGGGATTATTTTGGAGGACATGTGTCATGACAAATTCTCACTCAGCACTTGTGTGAATAATCTTGAGCCCCTTAGATCACCTCATTACAAACTGTCAAAACACGGGCTGCCCTGACAAACCAGGAGCAACTTTGCGCTTCAAGAATTTTCTATTCTAATGCTCCAGTTGCCATGGAGATTGCTCATATGAAAGCATTGGATTTGGTTGAAATTAGTCAATTTAGGTGCTGAGTTCTCATATAGTTCTTGTCACCACTGGCACCATCTTTATTGCCCTGGTGTAAATATAATAATTGATTTGGATGACATAGGTGAACACATTCAGTGCATAGCCCTTTCCTTGGGCAGACAGGATATTGTCTCCACAGAAAAAGCTGGAGAAAATGAGGCACTGTGCACTTTGATAATACTTAAACTATGAAGACTGGTTTCCAATGGCTTACTGTAATTTTAGTTCTGATGGATAGCTACAGGGTTGTTCTCAGATGTATATTACCATAGACATAATAAACATAGTGATGTTATACTCACTGTCGTAATCCAGGGCAACTAACGAGGAAAGAAGAAACCAGCTGAGACACACAGAGTGAGCGAATCTCTGACTGGCAGTCATGGGCAAACCCAGCCAATACCTGAAGCAGCTGTTCTCATTCCTCATTTGGGTTCTGCAACAAACTAAAGGTCCAGCAACTCATCAGCCCACTGGGCAGCCTTTGACCAGTTGCGGTGACAAGAGCTGGAAGACACACACTGTCCCCGTTTTTCTCTAAGGTGGACAATTCCAAGGTCCATTTCACTGGCACCAAGTCCTAGTTTTGTGCAGCCGTGGCCAGGTTACGAACACACCTTTGGGTTGGTTTTCCATCCTTCCCTGGTCCACCACTAATGTTTAGCAGGTTTTGTTAAGGTATCGAGGAGGACAAATGGCCGAGAAGAAGCAACTGATTGGAACGAGCGGCTGGAATGTGTGGCATCTTTTCTCCTTCCTCTACATTCCTTGTCAATCTTTCCTACTACAGAAATAACATGTACGACTTTCAGTTAAGGCTTGGGATGGTCCTCTCCAGTGACAATCATGTCTTCAAGGAATAACATCTCTTGGGCTATTTAGGATTAAGCCACAAGTCACTTGCGACGTACATTAAACACCCCTTTATTAGCAAAGAGAATTGTGGGGGAGGGGAGTGCTTTAGTGACGGTTTCTGGTTTTCAGTAGACGTTTGCAGCACTCAGAGATGGATATCTTCTGCAGTTACTAAGGGGTTTGGAGACTGTGGGCCTCATAAGGGATTTCCAGCGGTGAATGAATACCACATTCAATTTTAAAGTACAAATCCCCTGCCACTGGAGAAGCTTTTAATGAACTCCATTTCCCTTTGGTCTCCCCTTCCTAGGATGTATAGTGGCTTCCAGTGTGGTGTAACATTTGCAATACTGCTGGGCCCACAAGGATAAGCCCACCAACCCAAGTCTCTCTGTATACCTATGTAGACACCAGCTCAACCCCCTGGTTCCTGCAGGTGGAGACAAGGCGTGCTTCCTGAAAGACTCAGAATGTAGTGATGACTGCAACACATGGTCACAACAATAACTATACATCATTAAATTAGTAATAATTACCATGTGATTATTAAAGTTATGTCCATTGAATAACTTATCCTTCACTTTTGACTAATCAGGAATATGTAGTAAGATACCTCAGGATGTTAGTTTTGCCTGCTGTTCCTCTGCAGTCAGGGTGTAACCGTCTTGAGTTATTGGCTAATTTGACCTGGCTATAGGCTATCCTGAGAGTGAGGAAGTGACAAGTGTGTTCATGTTTGAGCCCTTGACAGCAGAGGCCTTTGGAAGGCAGGGTACTTGACTGACAGCAACAGAACTAGAAAAGAAACCGAGTAAGGAGGTCTCTCCTTCCTGCTCCCAAGCAAATGAGATTAATGCTGGTTTTGAAGGGAAGCGTTACATTTTGAACCCGTTCCCTAGGAAGTATCTGCAGCTGTGTTGCTCGCATTAGTTACTTTTCTTGTTACTGTAATAAAATCCACGACCAAAGGCAACTTAAGGAAGAGTTTATTTGGTTTCCAAATCCAGTGGGATGAGAATCTATCATGGCGGGGAAGGGTGGGAGTGTGGGGGTGGGGAGAGAATAACGAGCTGTAGACATGGCCGCAGGAGCAGGAAGCTGAGAGGTCACATCTTCAAGTGGAAGCACAAGGCACGGGGAAGCGGGGCGGGGGAGAACTGGAAGTGATGCAGAGCTTTAAACTATCGAAGCCCACTTCCGGTGACCTACTTCCTCCAACAAGGGTGTATTTCCTAAACTTCACCATACAGGATCACCAGCTGGGAGACCAAGGGTTCAAGGACTACAGTATGCTGGAGGATGTTCCTCATTCAAACAATTACACTGTTTGTTCTGTAACGATCTGGAAGAACGGTCCCAAGGTGCTGCGAAACCCAAGAAAGAGAGGCTGTTAGCGTTCCAGAGCCCAGGGTTTGGAACTCATTAACTGAATTGTGGTCCCTCATAGCAGCAGAGCCAACAAGATTTCTGCAATTTGGGTCAGAAAAGAGAGGGGTGATTTAAGCTAATATTTGTAAACTCCCATAATATTTCTCTAATATTTCTGCTTGCTTATAGTTTGCTGGAAAGCTATGTAGGAAAAAATGATGAGGGTGATTTTGGGGGCAATTATGGTGGCTATGCCTTATGATGGATGCAATAATATCAAACGTATCTTTACGCAAGCGTCTAGCCAATGAGTCCTGGCAATTCTCGAGGTCTTGCCATGTTTCCTATAAACTATTCTCCATGGGTATCTTCAGTTTTTTCAGTCGACCCCACGAAGAATGTGAGGTATATGGGATTGGCAGGCACACCACCATGTTACCCACAATTCGTACACACGTGCGTCTCTGTGAGTTTGTGACAAGCATGAACTATCCAACAACATCATGCTGAGTAGCTGGTCAGGGAAGAGGTCAAAATAAGAATTCAGGGACTGAACAACGTGAGTTTAAATCCCTAATTTGCCAGATAATTTTAGGAAGTACATTTGTGTCTTTTTCAGGCCTTTCAGCGTTTTCTTCTAAGAAACAGAAGAATAGTATGGTAAAGATGACTATGAGACATAAGAGCCGTTGTCTGTGATGTGCAGTTTTCTTGCTGTCTGTCAATCTTTGTATAGATTCTCTGTCCTGTGAGGGGGCTGGGGAGCAGTTGGGGCTCAGGCTATCCCTTCCCACTGTAACAGCATGATGCTTTATGCATCAAGTTTCAAGATGAGGCACCTTTGGGATCTTATGAGAAGATGTTAGGAAAACTCTTGAGCTTCGAAGATCTGAAGTGGTTTCAGTCCCCAAAGTTGGATTTCTCTTCATTTGCACAGTGATATTTAGACTCTGTCTCAGAGAGACGCTGTGCAGACAAGTCGGTCATGAGAACATCTGAACATCACCAGATTGCCTGCTTTGTTCCCATCTCCACCATAAGTTCTAGTGTTACCAGGGAAAGAGGAGCAGAACAGCTTCCTTGGGGGCCACAAGACATGTGCACAAGACAACCAGAGAGCCACACGAGACACTAAAGTAAGTCACTAGGACTAATGTGTCAGATAAATGATATTGTGTCTGCACAAAGGCATAAATACATTAGCACGGGGCCTACAAACTAATAATAAGCTCTTTGGAATATCAAATACTTTATTTTATGTATTATATACACAGATAACATTATTTTATGTACATAAGCATATATTCTGTAGTGTATGTATGTATGTATGTTTGTGTGTAGCGTCCAGTGTGCCCCGACATCATGATGTGTCATGCACTTTGATGAGTACCCATGTCTACATCTCCATGAAATATACCAATATAAAGAGCTTGTAGGTATGCCATCCTTCTGTTTACAATTAAGGCAGAAGATAGATTCGTTCTTTTCATTCTATGCTAGAAAAGACACCTAGAAACAAGAAGTGATAGGTGGTTTCCTGTTGGGGTACCAGCAAGACAAAGGATCCCCACAAACACTCATGAGAACGTGCCCTGGATTCTTAACTAATTCTTCTTAAAAACTGAACTACTAAGCTACCCGTAATCCTAGCAGAGGCAGAAGCAGAGGCAAGCAGATCTCTGTGAGTTCAAGACCATCCTGGTCTACAAAGGAGTCGAGGATAGTCAGGGCTACACAGAGAAAGCCTGTCTCGAAAAACTGAACCAAACCAACCAACCAAACAAACAAAAAATTCAACTACTTCAGGTTAAATGTTAAACTTCATCTCCAACCACTATTATGCTTGGCCACGCAAATCATCCAGCAGCTCACGGTACGGTGTGCCATGTTCAAGTCCAGAGTTCACTAGGCTTATACTGAGCTATCCATGCGCACGTAGTGTTCTCTTGCTATCCCCTGGAGATGGGTCTCAGGACCCTTGTAGACAACAGTCTGTGTATGCAGGGTCCCCCTGCATATAAGTATAAGGTACAGCCCTAATCACATTCTCAGTTATACCTTAAACCATCATTAGTTTACGTTTAATACCCAAGAGCCTACCAATGATTGATAAAACTATTCCGTGTAGCCAAACCAACAAGGGCCTTGCACATGCTCGTTTTTTAAAGTTTTTAAAAGTATTTTCAACCCATGGTTGGCTTACACTGTGAGAGCAGAACTTGTGGATACGAATGGAAAACACACTGTGTACTTTAAACCTAACATATTAGCGTCTGCGTTTATATTCTAAGTGCCCGTACTGAACGTTTTCACCTAAGAAAGTGTCACAGAAATACATCTACCTGCAGTGTTACATGCCCACACAGCCCATCCCCTTTATATGTTGTATAGCTACCAGGGCACATGTAGAATCTAGTTCTCCATTTGTAAACGTTCAGATGGCTGCCCGTTTCTCTTAATGCCTAATGGGCGGTCATGATTCTTTAAATGGCCTTTGGGTACAAAAGCAAGGATTTTTCTAAAGCAAATACCTAGAAATAAAATAGATTGGTTTAAAGATTTAAAAAAAAAACACTTAAACCTAACAGTTGTTTTTACATGAGAATCAAGTGATGGTTGTGCCCTCATTTCTGTGACCGATGACACTTTGCTTTTTTTTTTTTAGTTTCATCTGGTCATTTACAGGTGTGCCCATCATAAGTGCACAGCTCCGTGGTGCCAAGAGCCTACCCTTTTCTCAGGAAGGCCTGCACACGATGCTATCTTCACACCGTTATTTGTGAGCTTCCTTGTTCTTTTGAAATGAACCATGGCAGAGTACACAGTAGCCTCCAGTAACGGGTGACAGAGTGCCGCTCCCCAGCCTCACAGACAGTAGGGGCACCTGAACGTGTCAGTCAAAATGCACTTGATCTCTCTCTCTCTCTCTCTCTCTCTCTCTCTCTCTCTCTCTCTCTCTCTCTCTCTCTTTCCCCCTAGCCTTATGTTTTTGCGCTTTCATCATACAACCGGCTGCATTTTATTTTCCCTCCGGTCCCTTAGAGTCACATCCAGTTCCAGTCAGCGTGTTTAACGTACTTCTCAATGATGTTCTAGAACAGTCAATTTTTGTATCTCATGCATGTGTACATATGGTAAGAGTTTCTTCAAGCCCTAGCCATGTGGGGGAGGAATATTGCGGTTGCTTTGTTAATGCAGTGTTTGTGTTGGAGCGGGTATGGCCCCGCCGCGCCTTAGCTCTCAGCGCTGGGTGTAATGAGATGACTTTGATGGTGGCGTAAGAGACCAGGGATGGTCACAGCTTCACACTTCAAAGCCGAGCATATGGGGTGAATACTGCTTAAGCTTTGTACTCTTTGGGGATGGTTTGGAGACAATTCTTAACAGCTCCGTTTAATGAAGACGTTGGGAAAGAAATATTCTATCTTTAAAACAAATTTTGAATTGCAAAGAGAAAAATTTCCAAGACGCCCCTCCCCCACATCGTTCCACAGACTAAACTAAGAATAATTTTTCCTAGTCTGCACTTAATTAGAGGCGGCGTGGCTCAGCATCACTGCTATACTGTATTTTCAAATGCCGTTCATCTAAATGTAGTGTAACAAGATTAACTCACTGGCCAGCTTTATTTTAGGTATGTGTATGGATTGAGGTAAAACCTCTTCAGGGTATCTATTTTACCATCTGAAAGATTTTTTTATCATTTCTGATAAAAAAAAAAGTCTCCCTTCTCATTAAAAAAATTTACACAATTAAAAAAAATCAATGAACAAACATCCTCTTGGCTATATTAAGAGAGCTGTGCTAAAAGCGGAGGGTGAATATAAGATTTCAAGTCTAGCACCAGTTTAATTTTTAGAATTTTGTGCTTTCTCCCCTCCTCTCCTTCTTCCTAATTTGAGCCTGAGGTGCTGGGGGTGGTTTGGGAGATGTGTTCTTGATGAGTACGCGCTTATGAAAAGATCTGATTTTTTTTTTTTTTTTTGGAGCTGCCACCAACATGCTGGCTGAGGAGTAATAATAACAAAGCACACACCCAATGCAAAGGGTGGGGCCAGGAAGAGAAGTTCACTTGCTAGAGTGAAAGAGTGACAGACGAGGGTTTTTCTAAGTTGTGCATTTTGTCTGCAATTAAACGTGTAACAAAAACTAAGCTCATGAATTATGTTCCTAGAGCTGCTGAAATATAACTCTGCGGAACAGTTGAATTTTGATTCCATTTATATTAGTACTCCTAAATTGCTCCTGAGAGAAACAAAAGCAGGAGGGAAGGCAATAGCGCTGCATCCCACTGTGACATGAAGCATGTGTTACTACAAAGCAGGCAGGTACATTTAATTAAGCAGATTCTCTAAAATGTCTTTCAATGAGCCTTTATTATTGCATATGCTCATTAAATCCTGCATCTCAGTCATAGTTATATCTGCTCTTGACTTAGAAAAGGTCTTTCTGTGGCAATGTGGAGGCTAGAGCTCTCAGGGCATCAGGGAAACCTCACTGCATTGGTTTTTCTGTAAAGAGGAACGTCACCGGATATATCAATGCCTCTTGAGTTTTAAGACTTGAACATGCTTACTATAAAGGCATAGAAGTTGCTAGAAATCACTGTTTAGTCAAGAAAATAAGCCACTGTGAAGTTTCAAGATGCACATTTTTTTTTTTCGAGACAGGGTTTCTCTGTGTAGCCTTGGCCATCCTGGAGTCACTTTGTAGACCAGGCTGGCCTCGAACTCACAGTGATCCGCCTGCCTCTGCCTCCCGAGTGCTGGGATTAAAGGCGTGCGCCACCACGCCCGGCTAAGATGCACATTTTTAAATAATATTATCAAGCCCACCTTTCAGAACAGAGAAAATGGAAACATCAGAACCATCGATAAGAGGTAACTTTGTCAAAGATACAAGAGCTAAAGCCATCTGTCCTTCAGCGAGAAGGGATTTAGGAAGCAGCCATCTTTGTTTCACTTGTTTTGGGACTGCTCTGTGTTCAGCACCAAAGCATTGCTGAGCAAGGGGATTCCAAGGTATGGCTCCTTGTTCGGCAAGGTCAACAGCCTTGCTGTCCCACAGGCCCACGTGACTTTGGCTTCTGCAGGGGGACTACTCATCTAAGCACACCAAACGTGAGCACAGCAGTGGGGGCGTGGGGGGAGGGTGGGGGAGGGGGAGAGTTGGTCCTGCGGTTTCCTACTAAAGATGGTGCTGAGTGCAATTCTGGTTCTATTAGCAAGGTGGTGCCTTATTGCCATCTGCAAGCTCTGCTTGCAACAGTGATTGAAGATTGCGCCAAAGTCGACTCTGGTTCATGCTGCTGTGCACCAGGAGGCTGTTGTGCCTTTAGTGTTTTGCTTGTGGGGCATCTCTGTCTACAGCAATTTGATTTTTTTTTTTTTTGTCTGCAAAATGTTGATTTTCTAATAATCACTTCCACATTTATTAGTGGTGTTTTATATTCAAATTATAGGTTGCCCATGTTCTAGTGGGGGGTTCTACACTTGGGCAGCACAAAGTAGAATCAATGGGTCTTAAAAGCTGGAAGCTGGGCACGGTGACACACGCCTTTAATCCCAGCACTTGGGAGGTGAGTTGCTGTGAGTTCGAGGCCAGCCTGGCCTACAAAGTGAGTATGTGACAGCCAAGGCTAACACAGAGAAACCCTGTCTCAAAAAAAAAAAAAAAAAAAAAAAAAAAAAAAAAAACCAAAATGAAGAAGAAGGAGGAGGAGGAGGAGAAAGTTGGGAAGAGTGTGTCAGAGAAATCCAGGAGTTGGAGGTGGGGAGGGAAGATGATGATGAACAAAATGCGTTGTCTGTGTGTATGAAGCTCTCAAAGGACCAGTGAAAGCATGCACAGAGATGTGTTTAGAGAAATTAGCGAAACATCTCAACATTGCACTTTGTGCTTAGGGCCACACTGTGGTACCCACAAGGCAAGACCCGCTAAGTGATGGTGGGAGGAGAGACGTGTGTGGGAGTGGTCAGATGCTTTAACTCTATGACTCTCCTAGTGTTCTTCCTTTTTTCTCACATCCTCATTCCTGCAGCCATCCCAGAGTTTAGGGGCCAATTTCGTTACTTGCTACGACATTATTTCGTAATTCCTTAACCTCGTTTGACTGTGTCCCTGGCATTTATTCCCAATGCCTTCCCTAGGAGCTGTGACTCGTTCGTATCTTAAAATAGTGTTAAATAAGCAGAAATCCCTTAAGCTAAAATAAGACTTGAAGATTTTCTTAGCTCCATGGAGCCTACGATTTCACTGGCTTCCAGCACTGGAGTACAGACCGGCTCAAAGAATGAATCTTTCCCAAGGCTGTCTCACAGAGTCTTTTCTTAGAATGCCCCGTGCTTCATTCCTTCACCACTGAAACAAGTGGGCAGCTAGAAACCCAAAAATTGCAGATTAGAGCTTTCCTGTCCTTAATGTGGCTGGGCGTGCTATCTCACTGTCACCCACGCAATAGCAGTAAGAGATAGAGTCCTTTTTTTTAAATGTTCAAAATTAATTATTAATGTTTAAAATGTTTGCAGGATGGGAAAAAAGCTTGAAGGATGTGTAAGGACTCAGGATAGATACAAAACTAGAATAAAGAATGTTAGGGCGCCTGTGTGGTGGCGCACTCCTTTAATCCCAGCGCTTGGGAGGCAGAGACAGACAGCTCTCTGTGAGTTCGAGGCCAGCCTGGTCTACACAGTGAGTTCCAGACCAGCCGGGGCTACAGAGTGAGACTGGTGTCAAGAAAACAAAAGAAGGCAACAACTTCTAAGGCGTCTCCAAATAATGAAGGTCCATATAATGAAGGTCCACACTCCTGCTGCCCCAGGTCTGTAGCAGCATCCTGGAGCACCACACCTTACATCCTAGCAGAAATATTCATGCTGTGGCTGGGAAGCCTTGCTGCAGAAGATGTCCTAACCAAAGCACAGGTTGCCTAAAGCAATTCTGCAATCTGTCAGTGTCAAAATCTCGGAGGTCATGCAAAGTCGCCTGTCCTTTGACGTAGCCTTTAAGTATGCTTAAGAAGCAGGCTTCCGCGCCCTGCCCCCCTTCTGGCCAAAGTTGTCCAGCAGCTTCTGATGGTGACAGAAATGTCAGCCTGCACTGTCTAGTGGGGAGACTACAGCCACATGAAGTCACCAAACAGGAAAAATGTAGTGAGTGAGTGAAACTGCAAAACCTAATCCTTAATTTTAAGTTTATTATTAACATGTAAACACCATATGTAATAATGTGCTTAATTTTGATGTTTTCGTAAATGCATCTTTTGATCATATTGACCCCCATTACCTACTTTTGACATCTTAAAAGTTAAAATTAAGTATCATGTATAGCTGGGGATGTTTGTATTGATCAATGAAGGTATAGATCTTACTCTAAATTTTAGTGTCTCTAAAGAACATAAATAAACTGGGCTGCTATAGAAAGTCTTTAAAATTTAAATTAGAAGTGTTATTAATGATGCATTTTTCTTCTAAAGTCAGATTTATAATGTGTTAGGAACTCAAGCCTTCTTATATAAAGGCAAAGTTTTGATTACTTATATTTGTGTGTGTGTGTGTGTGTGGTATGTGTGCATGTGCACATGTGGTGTGTGCATGCGTGTGTGCAGAAGAAATGTAATAAGTCCCACAGCATGATTGCCGCATGACTACTGGGAATGAGAATGGTTGAAGCAAGTGACAGTGGGGATCATACTGATGGTCCCCATCTCTGCCAGGTATGACGCGTGTCCCTGATGGAGATTTGTGGGGGTGGAGTGAGTGGAGACATGGACGGAGGTTCACCAGTATTGAAGGTAATATTTAATACTGGTGAGGAGGTAGTTAAAACATCAGTACTGCGAAAGTCTAACGAGCACAGTGAAAAATGCCTTTTGGACATGTATATCCAGCATATAAGCAGAGACCACGAGCAACGCTTTGCTCTGCACATCTGGACAGATGCCACCTTGATCTGCCCTGTGGCTAGAGCGTTTGACCCTCAATTCAGTGACTTCCCTTAGAGACTGGACCCAACCTTCAGCTAAGAGAGGTCACACCGGTGAGCAGCCTTGGGGAGGTAGGCTTAGGGTCGTGGTTAGGAATTTAAAGTGTGAGCCGTGGGTAATGCTCCTCAGCATAATAAAATATAACTTTACTATATGATGTGGTCCACCTTCTTGCTTGTGATATGAAGACACTGTAAAGCTTGTATAAAATTTTGGAGTTAAGTTTGTGATGTACACTAAGACCTTCAAAGATCTATATAACTGGCTCTTGGGAGCCAGGTCTGGGGATAAATCTCAAGGAGACAAAGAAAGTGCAGGAATTTATTTGTTGTCTTTTATTTTTGATATTTAAAACCATTTACAACATTTCTTTCTTCCCTTCTTTCCATCCAAACCCTTTCCCATACCCCTGTCCACTATCCTTATGAACCACTTTCCTCCAAGATTGAAGCATTCTGCCCTGCAGGAAAACGAATTAAACAGAAAGGGAAACAATTCAAAGCAGCTTCAGGAAATTCCTGAAACTGACCAGACCCAATAGGCCCCTCCCTCCCAGAATGAACAAGCGAAGCTGGGGTGAGTGACTCAGAGGAGCCAAGTCGCAAACACTTGGAGACAACAGGCTAGCTGCCTAGAAGAAGCAGGAACCAGCTGAGTACCTGGAAGACAAGAGTCATGTGGAAAGGATGCTCTCCAATTTGTTGAGCTGCCTTAGGCTGAGCTCTTGGTTCCCAGATTTTGTGAGCTGTCAGCCATGCTAAGTGGCCCTTGGTGATGCTCTTTGAGTCATTTCTGCTTCTGTATGTAACACTTTCCTCATACTCCTGCAAGTAATCCCAATAAAACTCATTTGTTTGCCAAAATGGACCTTGGAGGTATTTGCAATTTGGCCTGTCCTGGGCTCTCAGTCTGGAGTGAGTAGACAGGTGTGTAGCATCTCCCCAGAAAAGGTTTCATCACATAACATCTGCATTTATGTTCTCAAGCTAGCTGTTTGGCACTGGACAACTGGACACCAGACCGACAGTTTTGTGTGCTCTTCCCCAGGGAGACCACCTCTCCCACTCCCAGCTATCCTCAGTTGAAGCACTTATTTGCACCCATGTCTACCAAGGCAACATTTTGTAACACAGACCACATATCAGCAACTCTTGGAAACAATGTAAACGTCTGCGCATAGAAATGAACCACAAAACCATTGTAGATGCCCATGTATGAAGTTCTGGAGGAATTTTTGAATGGAGAAAACATGATCTAATGTAGAGGGAATTTATAGATAATTAATTAATGCAACAAATATTTACTAAATAATCTGCTAGACTGTATCTCCAGTGGGAAAAATAGATTTTATATCCTTTCCAATGCCTTAGCTTGTAGTGGAAAGAAGAGGAAGGAGACACACAAAAAATAAGAAACTTAATCAATACATTAATTAATCAGCACAAGGAACAGCACAAGGTCATTGAGCATTCTGGGTTTCCCAGGTATGGTGGCATATTTTTTTAGGACCCGGGAAACGGAGGCAGGAGAATCTCTTTGAGTTGGAGACCAGTGTGCTTCACCTAGTGAAGCCTGGGCTGGAGGTAAGGAATGATTTAAATGACACCAATCCGAATTAGGCCTTATCACAAAGGCAGCACTGGAACAAAGCCACATGGAGAGATAGCCAAGAGGTGTAGGAAAGGCAACAGCCAATGTCAAGGTCAAAGAAGCAAATGTATAACCAAGTACGCTCTCAATAGTGTAGATATATGAACTTGTGTTTCATTTATAGCACATGCTAGGAAACTATTCTTCGTTAATATTCCAATTTATTTCCTTTTGAAGTTAGAGAAGAATTAAAATTTAGAGCCTAACTTAGGTCTTGTGTTTCCATTGTCCTCAAGGGTGACTGTTAAGGTCTATCAGGGTGGATTTCTCAGACTTGGGTTCAGTGCAGGCATGCAAACCAGGAATGAAGGACGACTGATATGAAGAGGAGCAAAGGAACAGGTGCCTTGCCAGGTCTTGCTCTTCCAGGGGACAGGAACCACAGTAGATACCTTACTTTGTGGGAGAAATGTAGAGCAGCCGACTGCCCACTTTAGGCGGATCCCCACCAACTCCTCATCAACTGGCAGTCACCAGATGCTACGAGCAGAAAACACATTTTTCAAAAGGGAGAGTGATTAATTTTCAATATTCTTAAGTCAGAGGATAATTTGAATATTGCACTCTTAATTGAACCTTAGGCCAATATATACTCTTCCACAACATTATATCTAACTGAATGAGTTGTTTTCTTTTTTTGAAGCAATACACATCGAAGCGAATTCGTAATTCTGCTTTCATTCAGGTAGAGATGTTATTTTTGCAACTTTGCAATGAATCCGGCTGCCAAGGATACCCTTCTCCCTCCTTTTAGCTTCATGGTGCTATTTATAATTTCCTAAACATTTTTGTTATATCAGTGTTTCCCAACTGATTTTTCCCCTCATTTTCCTCCCAGACCAGAAAAACCTCAACACATTGTTGCTATTCCTCTAACTTTTCCTGAAAAGATTAGATAGAAACGATTGGTAACAGACTGTTATTAGGACTCCAGTGATAAATTAATTTACACAGTTCCAAGAAGAAGCAGAACCTATCAGGGAAAGGGCTTCTGTCTTGAAGTTCTACAAGAATATTGTAAACAGCAGCGGGGGCGGGGGGTGGGGAGGGAAGAGTGAGCTCAGAGAGGCTTAGCACTGCATCACCGCCCAATGCATAAGGTTCTTAATAGAAGTTTGTAGTTGCCCAGCTCCTGAAGAGCATAAGTAAGGGCAAGTAGTAATAGCTGATGCTTTTCACTCTATGGATAAGTGCTACACACATACACCCACACCCCCTACACCCACACCCCCTACACCCACACCCCCTACACCCACACCCATAAACATTTATGTGATAATTTTTTCCTAGTTTGCTCTACTTTTCTCTTTTTAATATTTTAATTATTTATATTACATCTCAATTGTTAGCCCATCCCTTGTATCCTCCCATTCCTCCCTCTCTCCCGCTTTCCCCCTACTCCCTTCCCCTATGTCTATGAGTAAGGGGGACCTCCTCTGGCTATTCATATACTTTAGCAGACAGTAATGCTTAAATTATCACATAAATGTTCAAGAAGAGACTTGATACCCTATGAGCATTTATGTGATAATTTAAGCATTACTGCCTGTTAAAGTATATGGATAGCCAGGATTGTTTGAAAAGCAGAAAATTCTTTGAACCGTAGTTTCAAATGATGCCTTGGGAATCCTGGGTGTAGGTGATTGGCATGCCCTGAAACCATGGCTTTTCAGTTACTGACTTGACTTCCTGAGAAGTGTCCTTGCTCATTTCTTCCCACTGTAAACAAGAAATGAGTCCCCAGGCATGTTTCTGGACATAGACCCATCCAATACACAGCACACCAAACATTTCACCTGAAAACTAGTTTGGGTTTAGCAGCGAGCCTTGCTTGCTAGTGAGTCTGCCTGGGCTGTTGGCGATGTCAGCCAGTATACAGCCACATAGGTGCCCTGAAACTGACATAGGGCACCATGACTTCCTGTGAGCTTTGGAAGGGCACTGTTGTACTAGGCATAGGCAGGTGACCTGGGTTGGCTTGTTTGTTTCACGGTGTCAATGGTCCCCACTCCTGTACTGGGCTCCATGGTCCCTTTCACAGACGGACAGTGTCACAGCCATTTCACAAAAGGATGGTTGAACTCATCCACTGCTTTCTGGAGGTAGAAGTTGCATTCAGACCCCTGGGGCATCTTTCCTGCACTGTGCCCAACGTCTCTCACTTAGCCTTTCTTTCTGTGGACTCAGCTATGTGGATGAAAGTTCCGCTTCTCTCTTGCTATGGAAATGCCTGACTTAGCAATTATGTGTATTTTGTGGCTCTAGTTGTCAGATGTCCGGCTTCATCCATGGATTCCTTTTGGTACATAGTCTAAAAAACTTAAAGCGCCATGTGTAATGGTAGCTAATTGCTTTTAGTGTAATGACCACTTGTGTTTTTAAGCCCACGTCCCTAGCCTGGTGCTTTACTCTGTTAATGGGATGTAAAGACCACATCTAGGCAAGGTTTCTCCTTATTTTATGACCTTCCTTACTCATGTTTTTACACCAACAACCTGCAAAGTTTTCAGCATTCCTCAGCTCTTCAGTATGTTTTTTCCCCCAAAATATTTAATGAAGAAGTTGCCTCTATTTATTCAAACTGTAATCCAACCCTCAAACCTGAAGTTCTCTCCTTAGATAAAAAAAAAATGTCACCATGTCGTAAAACACGAGTTCAGCCTTCTCTGCCTGCATCTGTTTTAATAGACTGAAGAAGGGCTTAACATAGTAAGTAGAACTTCTGAAGACATCCAAGCAACTTCCGAGTCCCTGAAACAAAGCTCCGTTATGTGGCGTGAAATCTATAGACTTACAACTGACTGAAATTGATGGTGTCTGAAGCTATTTCTGACACTAAAAAAAAAAAACAACTTATCTAAAGGGGGGAAAACTTCATTTGCTTCTCCTGAGAGCTGCCTTTTTACTCTTCTCCTGGGCTCCTCGCTATTGTTTTGTTTGAATGCAGTTTTATATTTCTGTTACTGTAGCTGTGGCCCCACCACAAGCATCTTTAAACCAGACATTAGCAGCGTATCTCACAGTCATTACTATCAGTGCTCAAACACAAATGTTGCGTTTGAGTTTGCAAAAGCTACACATCAGATGTTAATTAAGTACGTTTGGGTTTTTCCTCCCTGCTTAAACAATCTGGCATAAAGGGCTTGCATCTATGTTAGTTCACCATAAGGCCTCCACTGTATCTGAAGCACCAGCCATACAGTATATGGTAAATACAGTGTTCCTGCAGAAGAAAATAACAGAATTGTCAGGGAAACATCAGGCCTGTTATATTCTCTGTGAAATAATAGCAACTAAATCTCAGTTTCTTTCTCTTTTTGATATAAAATAAAGTGTTTTACTAGGAGTAAATACCAATATTTAGAATGATTTTTTTTTTCATTAAAGAACACATGGAAAGTGAAATTATACGAGAGTAGGTTTTCCCCCCTTGTTTTGAGATCACTTTAGGGCGCTGTGACAGTTGTGTTGGAATAAAATTGGAATTTCAGCCTTGAAGTGAGGGGGTTTGAGCTGCCAGGAGAGCAGTAGAGTGCCAGCCCTCGCGAGGCAGGGGAAGAGCGAAACCGCAAGCTGAGAATCAAACTTTCACATCAGGTTTCTAACTTTAGAGGAAAAAAAAATGGAAGTACTTTAATCATATGATATCTTAGTAGAAATACAGTTTGCTGAGGTTGTCGCTTTCATTTCAAATACCTTCTTGCAGGTTGAAATTAACAGAAAAAAAATGGGAGTCAACATGAAGATCCACGCAGTGGGGCGGCAGTCTGTGTTACTGGAGCCATGTTCTCCTGGACTGGGAAGGGTGACATGGAGGAAACTGGAAAAATGTGGATTTAGACAGAAAGAGACATTTTCTTGACTTCCCTTCCCCCAGTTCTCCCTGAGGGAAATAACCTTTCCTACAAAATAACAGCACTCTGATTCTGCCTGAGACATCTTTGGTCCCCTGGGAGCCCCTGCATTCGGGGCTTGAATGAGGACAGCAATAAAATAAAGTGAAATCATTGCGCACATCAAATTTAATGGGAGAATATTAGATGCACACATCAAGGCCATATGTGGAAAAAAAATAATTCTTCTGAATTCATTTGCCATTTATTGGATTCAAAAGAGCATATACAATCATTTTTTGAAGTCTATTTTTCTGAGAAGTGATTAACTTTATGTCTTTCAAGGAATTTACAAAAGAAACTTAGAAAGATTTTTTTAAAAAGTAAGTCAGTATTGTGACACCAAATACACGTAGGTTGTACGTTTGTATCTGCTTATGTGCCTGTTTGTCTGCATGTCTCTCTGTGTGTGCAGTTTTGGCTCAGCTGGCTGGTCAGTTAGCCCCTGGGATCCACCTCCCTCTGTGCTCCTTGCTAGGGTTATAGGCATGTATGGCCTGTAACTATATGGACAAAGCTCAGGTCCCTGTGCTTGCTCAGTAATTACTCTTATTCACTGAGCCATCTTCCTGACCTCCGTATACACGTATTCTTTGTGGGACCGACTTGTGCTTAGAACATAACACCTGACCTTATCCTTAATTTAGTGATTAATCTTAGGCACCACCTCCATTAACTGACAGGAATGGCAGATAAACTGTGAGGAGTCTACTACGTGAAGAACCGATACTAGACATAGTGCTAGATGTGCCTTAGAATTTGCGGCACAGATTCGGGAAACACGGGGAGGGAGGGCGGAGTCATGTGGCCCATGTGAAAGAACACGCCTTGCTGCCCCAAGCTGATGGAGGATTTATGAGCATGTGACTCTGATTGGTCCTTTCAAAGGCAGGGCCCAGCAAAGCATAACTTTAAGGGACTATGGACTGTGTACATCCAGGGAAGTGTGTGACCCACCTACACTGCTAAAACTGCCACAACTTCTTGGGCCGGAAGAGGGTGCAATCAGCTACCTGGTCTTAGGACATAGCCCTGTATACTGCACTGCCTGATTAAGGGAAGAGAAGAAAAGCTCACTTGAATGTTTTTCTTTAATGAATAGCACTGACAAAATTTCAGTTGTACTCTATGAAATGTTAAGCTGATGGAGTTCCCAAAGAGTAAGAAGTTGCTGTACGGGATTGTGTGAAAGAGATGTATTGGTTGTTAGAAAGTTTAATTTCTATGAAATTAACATTATAGTGAAATCCTGTAATCTGATTCTCTTTGTGGCGTTCCCCGTAGGAAGAGGTCCTGCCTTGGGGGCTGAGATGTTTTGCCATGAACTCAGTGTGGGAAAAAGCTGAACTGTGGTTTCAGTGTGCCGATTTTCTGTAAAATGTCTAATAGTTTGTGAGTAGGCAGGCTAGGCGCCAAAGCGCCAAAGCTCTTGTGGCCTAGAGGACAGTGAAGCCAGGAGGCGCTTCTGTGCTGAATGCTCACACGTGAACAACACGTGAGAAAGTAGGAACAAAGGAATGCAGTAAAATAATGTTCAACTAATAGCTCAAGAGTTGTATGCTGGTGATAAGGTTATCCTTTTGTCCCACCAGTCCCCAGCTGACTTTGCTTTTAGAAATGTAAAGTTCCCCCAAAGTAGGAAACTGCGCATCTAAGCGCTTCATACCAAAGCTAATTTAACCACGTTGTCCATCTTATAATGTAAACTATAATTAGAGCAGAACCATTTATGTAACGGGAGCTAAAGATGCCCGAGGCAGGGAAAACAGGACACTTGCCCCTGAGCTTGAGCATGGCACTGGCAACAGCATCGCAAGGAGCTGAGGGGAGAGGGAAGTGGGGCCTCCAACAACCTCTGCAAAGGAAGGCCATGGAGTCTGAAAAATCAGGGCATTGGGGGACACTGATGTCTCTGCCTGTCCCAATTCCAAGGCCATTTGTTACTTTTCAGTAGCTCCTTTCCCTAAGTACGGCTGGAATAAGACTCATTTTGTCTCCTGGTAACGTAACTCAATGAGGACAGGTATCTGACTGAGGAGGAGGAGGTGGGCACGAGATTAGTCCTGCCTCCAAGACTCTTAGGACTGGCATTGAATTCCAAGCTCTGTGGAACTGGCCTTGGAGTTAAACTTAAGTCTGTGGCCTGTCAGGGCTGGTGGTAATCCATTCATGTGTGTGTGCTTTTCTCCTCAGTGATATTTAACAAATATTTGAACTGTTCCTTATTAGTGTAGAGTCAAATATCCTCTCAGATACTTTTAGAATAGATAAAAGCAGTAGGGCATGGTGGCGCATGCCTTTAATCTCAGCACTCAGAAGGCAGAAGCAGGCGGATTTTTGTTAGTTTGAGGCCAGACTTGTCTGCAAAGTGAGTCCAGGACAGCCAAGGCTACATAAAGGAACCCTGTCTCAAAAAACAAAATAAGCAAGCAAGCAAGCAAGCAAACAAAAGAATAGATAAAAGTACATTCTTGGAGCCCAAATACCTGTGCTATCACCATGGGCTTAAAAGTATGGTGCCATAGGCCTCTAAGGGCTAAGGAAGATTGCAAATTCCAAGACACCTTGGAACTTGACTGATGGAAAGAGATTGCTAATTCCACATGGGGCTAAAATCCTTATGTGTTAAAGGGCATCCAAGCAAAGGATTTTCCCCATGAAGGGAAAATTGAGATATTTTGCAATGTAGAGGACTGAAGACCCAATAATTATGGAGACCTCAAAAGACTCTCAATTTGTAGCTTACACTGCCCTGAGAGACTATTTTCCCTCTGTGTTTTCTTTTATAAGAGTGGCTGTGGCCATGGTGTCTCTTCACAGCAGCAGACAGAAGCCAAAGTTAAAAAGTTGGCAAGTGATGAGGAAATTGGTACCATAGAGAGAACACTGAAGGTAGATTTATACCCAGGAGTGTAAGATTGTACCAAACACGATATAAAGGGAAATAGTGGGGAATTCTAGAAGACTGGAGAAGACACTTGATGTAATGTTCCTAAGGCCTCTCAGAAATTGTAACATAAAACATCAGTCACTGTAGAAATTTTCATGCTCATGTATTTAGCACAATTAATATTGTGAAAACAGCTACACTGACAAGAACCATCTATAGATTCAACAAGTCTCTGTCAAAATTCCAGTGATATTCACAAAACCAGAGAGAAGTCCTAAAACTCATATAAAAGCATATAAGACTGAGTAGACAGAGCAACTCAGAGGACGAAGCACAGTGCTGTGGGTGCTACAGTGCTCAGTATCAAAACACACCGCGGAAGCATGGTAAGCCAACATGATCCTGGAGCCAAAGCAAAGGTGTAGAACACTGGGACCCAGAGACAAACTCACAAAGCTCTGACCACCTGGCTGTCAACAATGGAGACCCCAGACCACACACTGAAGACATGACAGCCTCCTCAACTGAGGGCCCTGAGAGAACTGGCTCTCACAAGTCAAGTAGCGAGGCCACGCCTCTGTCACTCACCTTGAAAAACATTCCATGCAAAGTGGATGAAAGACCTTAACATAAGAGTTGAAACTAAAAGTACTAAAGGAAAGCACTTGTCTAGGCATAGGCAAAAACTTGTGGCATGGACTGTAGTAACTCAGGAAATACCAGCGAGAGATGACAAATGAGACTGCAGGAAACTATGAGCTTCTGTACAGTGAAGGAAACAACAGGTAAGGTGGAGAGAGCCTCTGGAATGGGAGATCTTTGCCAATCACACATTTGACTGGAGATTAATGTCCCTATAAAGCATTCAATAATTAAAAATCACCTCCCATTGCTCTACCCAATAAGCAGGCACACAAATTAAACAGATAGCTCTCAAATAAGAAATGCAAGTGGCTGTAACAAAGTTTTGAAAAGAATTTCAACATCCTGACTCATCAGGAACGTGCAGAGTAAAACTTATCCTAGTCAGACTGTCTATCAAAAACAACAACAACAAAACAAATAACAACGCATGCTGCTGGGTGTGGGATGAAGGGAGCGTTTAAACGCTGCTGTCGAGAATAGAAAACAGAAGCAATTATGGAGGCTTTCCAAAAACTAGCCATAAACTACTAAATGCTCGAGCCATACTTATGTATGTATGCATGTATGTATGTATGTATGTATGTATGTACACAGATATATACATACATATGTAGGCACACACACACTTATCTATATATCCAAATGAAGCTAGGCCAGCCATAGGTTCTTGCACTTCCTTGTTTATTGCAGCACTTCCACATTTGTCTAGATAGTAACCATTCTGTGGAGGGATGAATGGAGATACAGAATGCTTATATGCACAGTGGTGTTCTATTCAGCCATAAAGAAGGATAAAATTACGGCAGTTTGGAATAAAATAGAAGTGATTGTGTTAAGTGAAATAAGGCAGGCTCAGAAAGACGTATGTGGAATCTGCGGTTTAAAAATGTGTGTGTAGGGAGCGGTGGGGGAGCGGGGGCGGGGACGGGAAGATACAAGTGAGGAGATAACAATCTGGATGTGATCTGAATGAATTGTATTTTAAAAGTGTGTGTGTGTGTGTGTGTGTGTGTGTGTGTGTGTGTGTGTGTAAGAGAGAGGGAGGAGGGAGAAGGAGAGAAAGGGAGGGTGGTGGGAGGGAGGGGAGAAGGGAGGGTAGGAGGGCAGAAGGGCAGAAGGGAGAGAGATGAAAGCAAAAAGAAGAGTGTTTGTGGGGGAGATGGAGACTGGCCTGTGGGGAAGTGAGAGAGGGTGAGAAGTTCCATCACTGGAAACCAGAAGGCAATGCAAAGAGCTTGGTTGCTGCTGTATATGGGGAAATTAGAAACATTATTTGTTTAATAACAAATGTTATGAGGTGATACATAATCATCTGTGGTGTTTCTCATTATCATAATTTCACAAGGGTCTATTCTGTTGGGGACATGAAATCTATTCTGAATAATGTGGGTAGGATGCCTGTGGTTGTTGAATCACCTTCAACTTTTGCAAATAAAATTAAAAATGGGCTTGATTTGTTTTTCCTGGACTCTGTAGCTCCAACTTCTGAATTCAACTCTCTATTTAAAAAAATTGAATCATTATTCTTTTACTGTATATTAAAATACAGAATACTTTATGTAAAACAATGTCCATTTGGAAAAGTGATACTATTAGACCTAATGGCTTGTTGATCGGTCCGTAGATTAGTCACCTGTGGACCCTTATCAGAAAAGCTTCTCTTCAAAGTTGACAGTGATTAACACTGGGACCCACACAATGGTGAAGGTATAGAGGAAGAAACTGTGGAAGCCCCTAAACAGGACATTTGTGTATGGACTCACGGCCATTGAGACAGCATGCACAAGACCTGTGCAAGCTCAAGCCAGACAAAATTCCAGAATAGAGAGGGCAGGTAGGCAGGAAGTCCCACCCCCATCAAAGGAGCTTCTGGCAATTGGTAGATACCAATTGGAAAGGGCAAGTCAGTCTTCTTTAAGGGTGTGGCACTTTGTGGCTTGACCACCTTCCAGCAATGGCCACACATTCAAGAGTGTGAGGTCAGCACAAGTTGGGCTTCTTTAAAAAAAGACAGAGAAGCGGAAGAGGAGGAGGAGGGGAGTAAGACAACAGCTGGGTAAGTTGGGGACAGATATTGAAAGAGGAGGGGTAGGGTGTGAAAAACGATCAAAACAGGTCATACAAAATTCTCAAAGAACAAATAAACATGTGAACTAAGTGACTAAAATGTGAAGAGAACCATTTTTTAAAATCTTACTTTCAAATGACAACTGCCCATTCTTGCCTTGCTTGCTAGTCTTAAGACAATCTATTCCAGACAACTTCATTAACCCGATTTTTCTAGTTTATAGTAGGTGGGGTTTTTTTTTTTGTTGTTGTTGGTTTTTTTTTTAGAAAGAGGGCATGGTGGTGCTGTGTAAGACTTAAAGAAAGTGTTTATCCTTTGAGTAATTTAAATGGTAATGTTTAAGGTCTTAAGTATGTTTAAACAAAAAGGATATTAGTGAAAATTTTTATGTAAATTAAATTACAATGTCTACCCTCTTTATGAAGTAAAAGAGGTGCTTGTTCATTTTGGCAATTCAGGTTACTCTTTAATATTTATACCCCTTTAATACATGACATTTTCTAGATACAAAGTATAGAGGACTAAAGTTTCTACTAATTTAATTTGGTAGGAAAGATTATATGAATGCCAAAGAAAGCACATAACATACATTTATCTTAAAGAATTAAAAATAAAAATTGGGTCAAATTTAATCCATTTTTTTAAGATGTAATGATCTAGCCTTTTTAAAAATGTACATTTGACTCAGATTTGATTGTTTACTTCATTGAAGAGGTGAGATTTTGTGGATATCTTCTATCTTCTTTTTTTTTTTATTTTTGATTTTTCAAGACAGTGTTTCTCTGTGTAATCTTGGCTGTGCTGGACTCGCTTTGTAGACCAAGTTGGCCTTGGACTCTAAGCGATCTACCTGCCTCTGCCTCCCTAGTGCTGGGATTAAAGGTGTGTGCCACCATTCCCGGCTCTTCCAATATAATTACAATAAAGACAGAAAAATGATGGGCCACTCATGAGTGGTTTCAAACATAGAATTTTGTTTGTTCTGGTGGAGAGAGAAGATGCTGCCCCATTAGACCCAGTGGTCCAGTTTCTTAGTCTCTGAGCACTGAGAAGCAGTCATAGTAACTAGTAAGTAGTGACCAGCTTCAGTGGAGGCCCCTAGCCTATCAGGGAGAACTGTGGACAATGGATTGTTACTCTGGGGTTTGGGGGTTTGCTCACACCTTCTGTGCAGGTATAGTTCCATTTCTTACAAGATAGGGGAAAATGCGTACCATAATTGAGGGTCTGTGTTCTAAAAAAATGTTTTAAAAGTACACTATAAAAATGAAACACATTAGCCAGTCACAGTAGTGCACACTTGCAATCCCAGCACTCAGGAGGCAGAGGCAGGCAGACCTCTGTGGGTTCGAGGCCAGCCTGGTCTATAATGTGAGTCCAAGACAGCCAAAGCTACACAGAGATACCCTGTCTCAAAAACCCAGAGAAAGAGAGAGAGAGAGAGAGAGAGAGAGAGAGAGAGAGAGAGAGAGAGAGAGAGAGAGAGAGAGAGAGAGAGAGAGAGAGAGAGAGAGAGAGAGAGAGAGATATGAAGGGAGAGAGGGAGAGAGGGAGGGAGGGAAGGAAGGAGGGAGAGAGGGAGGGAGGGAGGGAAGGAGGGAGGGAGAGAGATGCATTATCAATAGTCTTTTCTAATCTACTCTGGAGCTCTGTTTCATTTTCAGAAACCATTATGAAACAGATGAGAGATAAGAACACTTGGTACTGTTGATCCATTTGGGCTTGGGCTTGTAGGGGGCACCTATTGCTAGAGCAGTTGTCCAAGTTAACCACATTTTCCCAACTCTACGTTCCTGCCACTCTGCTGCAGACTGCTTGGTGTTGGGCAAAACCTACTTAAGGAAGCGTCTAACTAGATGCTTTTCATTGTTGGAAGATGAAAACTGCCCCAGAGATGAGTGGTTGTGGTGCACTCACAGCAGTTAACGGCACCAAATGATGATTGTTTATATTTTATATAATATTTACATAATACATATTATATTAAGTGAATATTGTTAATAGTTTAAAAAAAATCCAAAATTATATAATCCATAAAATTTAAGAAAACTGACAAACATCTGAATGATTTTGCTAAATCCATAGTTTCTAAAAAAATTGGCAAATTTCTAATATCTGTTTATAAGTATATAATATAGGAGCCTCGGTTCCCTCGATTTTTCCCCCAACTATTTTTATGGATACTGATGCTCCTTGGGTAGGTTAGTTAACAGTTTGAAATAGAGTTAATTAAAATTGGTCTTTGAGCTGCAAACCTCCCTCAGGAACAGTCATAGGGGAGGGGAATAATGGGAAAATGGGAGGGAGGGAAGAATGGGAGGATACAAGGGATGGGATAAACATTGAGATGTAACAAGAATAAATTAATAAAAAAAATAAATAAAATTGGTCTTTGTTCCCGCTATCAACTTGAAAACTACATGTCATTGTTTATTATCCACGATGTTAAGCCCGCAGCTGTGCTTCCTGCACCGTGCTGTAATTCTCCTTTCGTTCCATTCTCCTTCCTTGCCCTGGGCCCCCACTTGGTTTGGTAGGAATCTGAGGCAGCTGTGCCCTGTGAAGGCTTGCCCATGGACAGACACTAGCACCAGCTCTGTCTGTGCTTATGTTAACACGGATTGTCCCATTGGCTTAAAAAAGCATAGGTGAGACATGAACTGACATTTTCATTTGATTCACGGTGTCCTCTCCTCAGGCAGGCCTGTGAGGAAACAGACTAAGTTTGTGCAATGTGCTTCAAGTTTTTTTTTTCTTACCCCGAGAGGACTTTGTGAGGTATGTGACTTCATAGCTTATTTCACCTCCAGCTACTGCCATGTGACTTTGCCCATGACATGTGCCAGCTGTGAACAGGCACAAACGCACACAGACAAATAGAATGTGCCTTTGATCAACCATTCAGTACTTTTATTCCACTCAACTTTAAACTTCTGTCTTCTTTCTTTTTTTCTTTCTTTCTTTTTTTCTTTCTTTCTTCCTGGAATGTTTAATTTTACTGAAAATATATGAAAGCAGTATCGAAAAATCTGAAAATATTTTTAAAACTTTAGTTTTTATCTTAATATATAAACTTAAAGGTTTATTGCATATTTTCTTTAACCATTTTCCCTTGAATACTACAATATGCATGTATTTTTATTTTTTGAGATTACAATACAATTATGTTATTTTCCCTTTCCATTTCTTCTCTTCAAAACCCTCCCATGAATCCCAGCCTTTAGTTTCTTAAAAGAGGGGTAAGCAAGCAACACGATGGGCTATGAGGTGGTAGGGGTTGTTTGTGGGGAGGTGGTAGAGTGTTGTCATTTGCTCCCAACCTAAATCTGTGTTTGAGTCACGATAAATGAGTCAATGAACAAAAGGTGGGTGGGTTAAATAAAATATAACTGCGAAATAAAACAAAATAGGGGGTGTAATATTTTCATTCCTTGACATAATGAAAAGCCCTTGCTCTGCTTGGTTTGCAATGTCTTGGAAGTGGCATCCGTGGCCAACAAAGGACCACTCTGTGAGAGATCTGCAAGGAATTTATCATTCCCTCTGGCTGAGCCAAGGCAGACTTGATACACAGTTTTGTTTCATATAAATATTCTCATGTTACTGTTTACTTTGGGGGAATATGAGGATCCCACTGACAGGGTACGTGCTCTGTGCCTTGCTTTGAAAGGCATTTATTTGACTCTGGTGTTTGTACTTGCCCAGAAACTTCAGAGAGCAGCCTAAGGACTGGTTTGATAAGCACCCAGACCATACTTATAGAGCATGCTGTCCTTGGGGGGTAAGCAATGCTTTTTGTTTTTAAGCAAGCCCGCACATGGCTTCCAAGGAGTCCAGTTTTCATAGGTGAGAATAATTGTAACACTAACTTCGATCTCTTACTTTTCAAAGGTGTAAGATGTCCTGGTAAGCATGGCTTGCGTCTATCAGACTGCCCTTGGGTTACTCGCTCACCTTCTTTTGGTGCTGATTGCAGTCTTTTGAGACAACTTTGCTTGTTATGGATTGAGATGTGAGAAATAGACCTAAACACGGGACAGAACTCTTTGTCTATGCTGTAGGTGCACATGCGCTCGAGCTGTTGTCTTTCTGCTCCACAGCTACCCTCCCACTCTTGGTTGATACG
The DNA here is from genome assembly GCF_903995435.1 of Acomys russatus. NCBI lineage: Eukaryota > Metazoa > Chordata > Mammalia > Rodentia > Muridae > Acomys > Acomys russatus. The sequence continues at coordinate 11,479,500 of NC_067148.1, read as the reverse complement.
ACACCTGGACTCTGTAGAGCACCATTCTTAGTTTCCTCTTGGGCTGTGAAATGTGACAGACCAGGCAGGAAGCTGCCGTCTGCAAAGGGAGGGGAGGGGAGGGCTGATCTTATTTGTGCAACTTCTGTCTCCGGAAATACCATCTCAGTCGTGTTCACCCTGATGGTAGCTTTTGGTTTTTGTTTGTTGAATCTTTCAGAACTAGCTTCAAGATGATCCTTTGAATCCTCTGCAATCTGAGCACTGTCATCTGCGCAGGTGTCTGAGCTCCGTGTCAGTGAGGCCTCTCTTCTGGAAGCTTCTAGGCCAGTGCTTTTCAACCTGTGGGTCTCCTTTGGGGACGGGGTCACATATCAGATACCCTACATATCAGACATTTATGTTACGATTTGTAGCAGTAGCAAAATTACAGGTATAAAGTAGCAAAGAAATTGATTTTATGGTTGGGGATCACCAAAACACGAGGAACTGTATTAAAGGGTTACACATCAGGGAGGGTGAGACCCACTGCTCTCAGCCTTGAGAAGCCCTGCTCCCCGGCTTTTCTCTTGACTTCAAAGCACCGCCTCTGTACTTCTAGAGGATTTGTTTGTTTCTGGTTTTGGTTTGTTGGTTTTCTTAGTTTTCCAATATTTACTGATTTTCAAGGTCCTCTCTTTTGAAACACTGTACTTTGTATTTTCTTGGCTGGGTCCAATTGGATCCTGTCAGTAACAAACCTATCCGCAAGTCAGGCAGAGGCCGCGGGGTTTCGCATGCGGCCATGGCCTGGGTGTTGATGCTGACTCGCTTTCTTCTCCTTTGTACTCTAGTCTTTTAGCTCATGGCCTTTGTATTAACAAAGTATATATTCTCTTGGACTTTATAGTCTTTTTCATTTAGAAAGTTGTCATGGAGTAAGGGTGGGTAGTGTCATGAAAACTAGTGTGTTCCCCCCCCCCCCCCATAGGAACTTGTGGCTTAAAATGCAAATGACCATCTTTAAAAAAACAAAACAAAACAAAACAAAAAAACCCAAACCCAAACCCAAATAACAAAAACAACAACAAAATCGAATGTTCCTTTAGTCCTGTGATGGTTGTTTGTCTGTCTTTGCTGGCCGTCTTCCTCTGCCAGGCAGGTGATGCCTTTTAACTGTGGTGTGCTCTTGTGGTCTCACTAAATAGCCACAGCTGCAGCCGGTTAGTTTTCTGACTTCATAGGCTGCCCCAAGTCTCCAGGGAGACTGACTGTTTCAGAAAAAGTAAAAGGTTGGTGTAGTTTAGCAATGACATATTGTTACATAAAAGTTTCATTTCTAGTAAACAGAAAGGGTTTGTGGCAAATGACAAATTCTGTTCTCTGTTTATGTTTAGAGATATGTTCATTCTCCTTCATAGTGTCTATCCTAATAGTTTACAAGGACAGAAGGAAGGTAAATACCCAGATAAAAGATACAAGACGCCTTGAGTGTGTGTTTTGACTTCACCATTTAATCTGTCTTGTTGAATGTCAACCAAGACGGGTACTGTTTTATCATACGGTTTTTCTCAAGAGGCCCCTGATGTGGATGACTGTAATTCACTTCTCCAAGTTCCCTCATTTGATGGAGTCAGTAGAAACTCCTTCCTATCGTATCTCCTATTCTGCAAGGTCATAACTTGACCTTAACCCTAAGCAATGCTCCTGGACCTAAGCAAGGGCTCCAGCTACCTTCTCCTGTGCCTGGCCAGCTTTTGCTCCTAGCCTCTTGTGATCTAGTTATAACTTCTATGTTCAATGGATTGGCCTGTTCCTCTTTGGCTGTTTTATAGGAGGACCTCTCCACTCTCAAGACCCTGAGAATTCCTCCGTATCTGCCCTTCAGGCAGCTGTCGCACTCTGAGGTGTTGCCTGGGTGACTGTCCTTCTTGTACTTGGAAGATCCCTTGGTATCCAGTTTTGTGACTCCTTCCTTGGGCTGTCTACACACTTTCCATCTCTCAGCACAGCCCTGTCTCCTCAAGTTGACACACAAAGGGAGAATCCCGCAGCACTAGGTATCAGCCAGCTGAATTTCCCTGTCTCATAAACGTAACTGGGACAATTCTGGAATCAACCCTCATAGTCTGAAAACAACGAGTCAGCGCTGGAACTCTCAGGAGGCCCTAGGCAGTTATCTAAACTAGGAAGTAAACCCACCACCAGGTGGGGCCAACACTGCAGCTAAGACCTGGATGGATCCGGATGATGTAGCCCACACTTCTGGCTGACTAACCCTGCAGTTACTTGGTCATTTATTTTGGTTTCAATTCACCTCCCCACATTCTGTGCAATTACAGATTTGGGCTCTGACATGCTGGGCTGTGGCAGAGGTTGGTTGATCTGCCCTTGTTTGTTTTGCTGGCTAGACTGTCAGGTCCCTGAGGATAAAAACGTCATTTCCAAGTGTTTATTGAACATGTACTATATTTCAGCAGGAGCAGAAAGCTAAGGACATGTAAGTCGCAGGTGTCGTTACGTACACAAAGGCGCTGTAAGGTGTTGTGTCCACAGGCTGCAGCAACACGGGCATGCGATTGGGTCGTTTTATAAAATCTGCAGAAGAAAGATGTTCTTGGGTGCAGTTGGTTGAGTCTGCTGTCTCTGTCCACTTCTTTTTTTGTTTTATTTTGTCTCTTGGCGGTGGTACTGCAACAGCCAAGGCCAGCTTCTTGGGTTTGTAACCAGTACACCAGCATGCAGCCCTGCACCTGGCTCAATATTCGGCTGCTCCTGTCATAAGATCCTAAAGACCTTAAGGGAAGAGGACTCACAGTTTCCCATGGAACTGGGCTCTACTGGTGATGCGTGTGGCTGGCAGAATGTTGGTGGACATTTTAGGAGCCAGCTAAGGGGAAGTTGTGCTGACCATAACCAGTTGTCAGGAGGGTACAACCCTGCAGCCCAGAGTCACTTCCATGTGCATCTAAGTTCTTCCCAGCTCTTCAAGTGAAAAACTGGATCCCAGGAATTCTTCATGGCTCCCCGAGAGGTGTGATGCACGAAGCAGAGTTGAGACTCTTTACAGATGCGCCAGGAGTGGGCAAGAAGGGCAGGAGGCACAAGGCTAAAGACAGACGAAGCCAGGACCGATCTGTGAAAACCTAGTTCGGAAGCAAAGGATGTCACTCTTAACTGTCCCATCCCAGTAGGAGGGTTAGCTACAGAACACCTCTGCTGGTGTGGACTTGCAGTCCCAAATACATAGGATTTTTCAGTTCTCCATGATAATTGTTCGAAGTAGAATTTACCAGAAGTTCTGGTTTTGGCAAACCAGTCTCTGGGAATGCCACAAAGAACAAGTAATCAGGTCAGGAAGTTGTACTTTGGGAGTTTTGCATCTCAAACACGAACAGCTAACTGTTGGCACTCAGGAGGCAGAGGCAGGCAGCAGAGATCTGTGAGTTCAAGACCAGCCAGAGCTACATAGTGAGACACCCCGCCCCCACCCCTAGTTCATGAAAAGAAAAAGAATAATAATAAACAGCTTATGACAGGTATCTATCAACTGTCCTGAAGGAAAGGTGAATTGCTTTACTGTCTCTTAAAATGACAATAATAAGGTAGGAAAAGCCAATGCCATGAGTTCTGGTCCAAGTGTGTCACTGCAAAATACATGTCGGAAAGTACACAGATACAATCTGTTATTTTTGAAAAAAATAACGTAAGTACTGGTCCCATTTTCAGATTTCAAGGATGATTTCTTGGACTGGTGAAGTGTCCATGTGGGTAAAAGTGCTTGCTGCCAATCCCTATGACCTGGGACACACGTCTCACACAGGTGTCTATGTACGCACACATAAATTAATAAATCTCAGAAAAGTATAATTTCTCATGATGTAGTTTTGGGCAGTTTTCCTTAAAGTTGTTAACTCAGAACCGTACAAGCTTCGGATGTGACAGAGCTGGGTGTGACCCGTGTGCACAGTGGGTGCATGACACACACATTGTCTTACCTTCTGAGGTAGGTGTGGTTTTCATCCTGCAACTGTAGCAGCTTAGGCCATGGGAGTTCAGGAGTTCCCTTGGCAAACCACCTGCATGTTACCTGACCAGCATCTGGCTCAGCATGTCCTTTCTGATGTGCTGTGTCTCTGAATTGCTCTGATTCCTGTAGGGATGGTGATGCCATTTCCTCCGAAGCGTCCCCTACAAGCAAACAGGTTAGGTCATCTGTTCCACCATGCGGCCTCTCTTCCATTGTCAAAATCACTTATTTAATTTCTAAAGTGCATGCTGTCCTTATACATGGGTAGCTATGAAGGAAACTGTCTATTTTAGTTCCAGCATCAGGATTCCCTGAGTGTTCAGTGAGTTAGATTCCTTAGGCTAATGACTCTTAGAGGCACCTCAGAGCAGCTTTTTACCATAAAAATTGTCCTACCTTTCTTTTGGGTGGGCAGAGGGTAAGTCTGGGGACTGTAGTGAGCGAGCAAGGCTTAGTGCTGGAGTGATAGCTCAGAGGTTAAGAGCACTATTTGCTTTTCAGAAGGTCCTGAGTTCAATTCCCAGCAACCACAGGATGGCTCACAACCATCTATGCTGGGATGATCTGATGCCCTCTTCTGGCCTGCAGGTGTACATGCAGACAGAGCAGTAATACACATAGAATAAATAAATTGATAAATCTTAAAAAAAAAAAAAAAAAAAAAAAAAGAAGAAGTAAAGAAAGCAAGGTTCGTAATTAGTAACCAGGAGTAGTAGCTTCATACAATTGACAACACAGTGTGATGTCTTGTGTTTCACACTTTCATGAGGATTTCCTGGTACCTATTGCAGGTATCAGATGCCCACGGGGAGGAGTAACCATGCCATCAATGTACTGGTTTCCTGGTTTTGTATTTTCATAAACCAAATCATCTTAAAATGGGTACGCACCTGTGTCCAATTTCTCCTGGAATGTTCAACTGAATTCGCTTTTCCTCATCATTTCAGATGAGGTTTTCTGGATGATACCATCTGGGAAATGTCATTTTGATTAAAGTAAATATTCAGCACTCTTAACACTGGGAGCCTATTAGAGTTTCCCTAAGTAGCCACATCTTACAGAAGCAAAAAGGAGCTGGCTCTTGAGGCTGGAGAACCTGAGAGTGATACATTCCATGGTTTGGTGTCTGTCAAATGGCAGTGTGTGGCCCACTGAGCTCTAAAGCATTTTCTCTGTTTTCCTCCCCTTCACCCATTGCCCCGTCCCCCTTTTCTAGTTTATTTTGACACCAAGATGAAAATATAGAAAAATAAAAAAATTTAAAAACCCTCAGCTTTATGATTGCCAAGTTTTTCTTTCAAATTGAGAAAAGAAACCAGTTGCTGAAAGCTGTGATGAATGGTGTCTTTTGTTTTATTTTCAGGGTAGCACATGAGGGCACTGCTGTTGGAATTCAGTCAAATTCCCCAGGCAGGGAGGAGGAACACTGGACCAGAAAGAGGGCTACTGAGCCACGTTGGTATGGGTGTGTCAAGATTTCATCTTAGCTGTTCCAAGTGTCTCTTCCTTCTGTAAGACCCCCTCCTGGGTCTGTCTCTTCTACCTTTCTCTTTGTGCTTTCAGCACCACACTACTGAGGATGGCATCTATTTGTAAGAAAAAGCCGTTGCTATGGCATGGGGCCTTCCAGTGTTTGAGTTGTGGTTTTCTCTGCTTCCACAGCTCCTGGGTGTCTGTGGGATTATGTTTGGTTGAGGGAGACAGTCAGTTGTTAATGTGTAAGCAAACCCTGAAGATTGTCAACACCACTCCTCCTTTTTTTGTTGCTCTGTCACCAAGTGGTTTGGGGCAACCAGAGGACAGTCTAGGTTTCTTGTTCTGTAAGTAAGTGCCCCACCCCCCCCACCCCATCTCTCACTGCCACCCACACACTGCGATTATGAGGAAGGGGTGGGTGGGAAGCGTTGCATTTGACTTTAACAGAAGGGAGGGAGATGTCTCAGATGCCTTGAAAGCATCCATATTTCTTACAAAGCAAAAGCAAAACTTGCTCCTAGGAAATAAGTACCTGCTGGCCACCTGTGGCAACCCTCCAGTGGCAGGTCTCTGAAAGCTTTCTGTGGCTTGGCTGGGATACATCACTCTTTCATAAACTGCTTATAAGGTTTCTTTCCCCAGCCCTCAACTAGGTGCTCTTGAAAAGAGATATGGTTTGGTTCTACATGCTGAGCCTAATGCAGGTCCCAGAGAATCTTTATGGAGCAGATTAAGGTACAGGCACGAATTTAGAGTGAAGTCTTGGGTCGGCACCGGTGACCCTCCTCAAGGCCTGGATGGTTTCATCGTTTAGCAAGTGACTTGAAGTTTTGTTACAAGATGTTTCTGAAGCACCATCGAAGGAAAGAACTGTCTGGAGTTCCTAGGGAACAGAAAGTCTGGCTCATCGTGTCTGCGAAGCTGCGGGAAAGTAGAGGAGACATCAGAATCCCTCATGAAGACAGACATGAAGTGCCTTGGGTTTCAAGCACCTCACTTCCTATGGAGACATCTGTGGGGGCAGAGTGTTAGCTTGAGCTCCTCCTGCCTCTTCCTGTTATCGTAAGTCCCAAATCCAGGCTGTCGTTTAAATGCCCTGATCCACTTGTAAACTCTTCAAGCAAAAAGCATGCCAGGTTCTGTGGCTACCAGATTGGAGCCGTTTCTCTCCCTGCTTCATTCAGTTAATTGAGCTGTGCTGGAAGCCTCAGTAATTTATTCTATGGAGCTTTCTGTGCAAACAATCCCAGGGTGAGGGGGAGACTTCCTTGAATCTCTCAAACACTTGAGATGCAGAACTATGTTTTGGAAAACACCCGTGAGTCAATGTCCTCAAATGTGATCAATGAAAGACAGCCCCCTTCCCCAGCTTTTCATTAACTGAGCTCTGAGCCGTCTCCTTTTATTGCTTTTTACATGTTTGCAGTATCTCATTCTTTCCTTGGTTCTGGATTTTCACACCATATGGCCACATCTTTAAGTCATTTTTCAGCTGCTCTATTAAATAGTAAAATGAGATGCAGAACAGATTTCTTTGATTTTAAAATAGCATTTTGGGTGTGTGACTTTTTTTGGTAAATATAAAAAGAATTAAGGCACTCAAAAGTATGAAATTTCAGGTATTCCTACCCAGACAGTGTAATATGCCGCTTTTTACTTACTTAGAATAAATGTATGTTTATCTCCTAGAATTTCACCTGCAGTACAAATTGATTCGTTCTCTCTGAATATGGAAATTCATTTTTACTTAAATAAGGCTCAGCTCCCACTACTGCTAATGAGCATAGATTGAATATGAAATCGAAAGTATATCTTCATAGCCATTCAATAGCATATTTCTCATTAGAAAAGATTGCATAGCTTGTGGACGCACACAGGCCATATCAATAACACTCCATGGCTATGATCATAGTCCCGCTTTGTACTGAGTAATGCAAAATGTGAGGTTTGTTTGTGGCTTGGTTTGCTTTCTTTTCTGGGCTATTCTGGTGGCCACTTCCTTGAGAACCTGCCAAGAAGATAATTTTAGAACTCATTGTATAGTGTTCAGTGAAGGCCAAGGACATGGAGTCCAGAAGATTCCGTGCAGTCCCACTCTCTAAGAGAGCTGGATGTGAGACTCTTGTTTTCAGAACCAAGGAGGACATTTTGGTGAAGTCTTATTGGCATTTAAAAGGGAGACAAAGGAGGAGGGTAGGACACACTTAACAAAAGCAAACTGCTGTACCAGCACATTTTGCAATATGAGTGAATTTGACATTGATCCAGACTTTAGCAGCAGGGACTGTGTCAATCACAATTAATCAGCTTATGAGTATATGATTTGAAATCTTCAATTATCCATTAAAACCTGGACATTGACTTGAAGAAATGACTGACCTAGAGTTAAAGCCAACTGCACTCAAGGCACAGGTCAATAGTCTCCTAATTGCAATCCAATACAGCCAGTTTTGAGTGGGACACAATTTGTGAGTATTTTAAGTATAGTTGATATACTTTACCTCCTTTCATGATTATACTTGTTCGAGAAACATGCTCTAGTTAGCAGCATATCCACCGAATGGACATATTTTGGTGATTACTAATTTTAAAGTTCATTATTTGACAATCTGAGGACAGTAACAATTTAAAGCAAGAATTCTAAAAAAAAAAAAAAAAAAAAAAAAAAAAAAGATTCAGATCAAATTCTGCTTTTCCATGAATTATCCAGGTATTACTAATTACCATAATAAACTTTTGCAGATTTTAAATAATAGTAATTAAGCAGTGAAAATCCTGTAAATCCCGTTTAAAAGTTTAAGATTATAATCACATCTGCATGTCTTCTTCCAGTCTCTTAAGAACATAGGCTTCTGGAAGCATAAATGATCCCCATCAACTGTGTGAAGTTAGTCTTCAAGGCGGAACGTAAGAGTACTGCACATTTTCCACATAGTAAAAGCCATCCCTCTTAAATATTTACTAAGCACCTAAGAGGTACTGGTCCCTAAAAACTCAACATTAGGATATCAGACACCCAAGCAAGTAAAAGAAACAGGAACCGGGACACAAATGGTCACCTGACTGTTGTAGTAAATTGTATCTGTTTGGCCTATAAAGTAAATAACTGACACAGGGAGACTGAAACATACTTTAAAGCTGTCAGCACTTCAACTGGCAGAGTCTAAACTGATTCTAATCTACTCGTAAACTAAACAAACTACTCTAAACCTTATAACATACATATATTCCAAGCACTTGCCACTATGACCCATGGGCTTCGGCACCGATCCTCCTCCAGGCCCCACCGTCCTCCTCCAACCATAAAAACCTCTCTGCCTCCTCTAACCTTCAAACTTTCTCCTCCCCCCCAGGAAGTCCCGCCTTCCACTTCCTGTCCTTCTGCCCAGCTGATTGGCTAAACAGCGCTTTATTGACGGTTGGTACATTCACTCAGCATTCCTCCACACCTGACTGAGCAAGAAACAGCCCTCAAACTCTCCTTTGTCATTGTCAACTTTGCGCATTAACACAGAGGGTCGTCGCAAGGCGTTTGGAAGGGATGTGAGCTTTCTGATATTTCCAGGTCGTCGCCAAGTCAGAAACAATGTATGCTTTTGAGGAAAAAAAAATATATATTCACGAAATATCCACTGAAGATGCACTGAGTACCAAGGGAGTGGTTAAAGACTGAAGAAGACATGGCCGCCCTCCAGGCACTTGCTCTCTGTTGCTAGGAGACAGGCGATCAACACATGAAGGAGCAACATGTTCAGGCGAGGCTAAGCACCATGTATGAAGCAGGACAAGGAAGACGTTTCTTTCAAATAACCAGAACCGCTTGGTAAAATGCTGCTTGAGCAAGGGAATTGGTAATCTCAGCAGCCTGCGCTGTATTACTGGACGATGACAGGCCAGCAGGAGAGTGGGGACATTGCCTCAAGGTATTTATATTCTGCCGTTGTGTTTGGTCCAGCATCAGTGGGCCAAGGGCAACTTTGAGGATGATTCGGGACATCTTACTATCTCTTCACCGAGTACTGTCCCAGGTCATCTCACGAGCCACCACAGCTACCATGTTTAATTACCTCATGAGCCACAGCTACCATGTTTAATTACCTCATGAGCCACAGCTACCATGTTTAATTACCACATGTGAGAAACTGGGCTGGGCGTTTTACAGCAACGAAAGCTGGGGTACATCATTTCCTTTTCTCTGAGGGACACAGATGCTCAATTCAAGTTGAACTACTTGTTTGGTCCCACAGGGCTCCCTCACTGCTACCCATTTCTGAAAAGTTTTACTTCTTACACAGGGGCCAGAATGCGACATCAAGTTGTCAGACCGCAAAATCCTTCATTGCTTCCCCAAGAGTGTAGAGGCATCTGAGGGGACAGCAACACAGGGATTATTGGCTGCTCCTCAAATGCGGCGAATGTAAATCCTCTTAAACGGACAACAAAGGCTTGACTGTCTGCTAGGAAACTCAGAGTAATATGCTGACAACCAGTTCCTGATTGGGTTTACAGAAGGCCTTTCCCACACAGAAGGGAGGCATGGGTGTAGTCTGAGCTTCTGTGCTGTCCAACCCATCTCTTCTTTCTCCCTTCAAATCGGAAACATTTGCTTCAACCATAAGAGTTGTTAGTTTGTAAGTTGGTGTGTTTGCTTGGGGACTCTGTTTTCCTGTGTAAAAATACAACCTACTAGTAAGACTTAAAAACATAACCTACTTCCTCAAAGGAGTACTAGAAATGTAAGAAAAACTTGCTAAATCTCAATTTTTTTCATATCTGTACTCAAGTATATGATATTAACGTGAATATCCATCATCATAATTCACTCCTAATTATTAAAATCTCTGCCCGTGTATGGAAGTGAAGTTTCTGGTTTCTTTAGAAACTCAGTTGTGTCTGTGATATTTTTCTGGAAATTGTTTTGTGAGAGGGCATGTGATGTTTTGCTGAAAGCAGACATGTGAGAGGGCACGCCATGTTTGGGAAGAATATAAGTAGAACCCCACAGGTAGTTGGAGGAGGCTTTTGCATTGCTGTGCCACCATGCAGTGCTTTGCTGGTCTTTGCTGGTTTTCGCTGGTCTTCGCTCGACAGAGAAAGCTCTGGCTAATTCTGGCCACTTCTGCTGACTCTTGACAGTTCAGTGGATCCTCGCTGTGTCTGCTGGATCAGGCCACCGCTGTGAATTTGGGTTACTGTTTGGTGTTGGCTATTGGACAGGACTGCTGGTATCCTGACAACACAGAGTGGAACTATGTCTAAGCAGGCCCACAATCCTTTTTTCCTATTAACATTCTTTCTCTCCTTCCTCTGGTCCGTGGGTTGAAGTGAGGTCGAAGTGTTTAAGAACCCTAAGCCTAAGTAAAGTGGGTTTTGAAAAATCTAAGCCTGCACACGTAGGGTACATTAGAATCACTGCACAGCTGACTTGCTTGTGCATTAAGGCATGGGGAAGCAATCTTCTGTTGGGATAATTGGAGACACAAGGCTTTCTCACGTTACCTGTTTCTAGGCAGCTTTTGGTTGTACACTTTGAAGTAACCTTGCACAAGAAAGCCAACAAACAGTAACAAAGTGAAGTCCTCGTGTAATGAACAGCTGTTAAAATAATAGGCCCAAGAAAGAAATAAGAGTTTAACATAATAGAAAACTTCTCTGAACAGATCCACATTACAGCTGTTCTTAGGCCTTGGCCTAAGTGGTTTTAAGTTCTTAATGTCAATGCCCCATGCTTGGGGGTTGGGGGAGGGGCAGATATCAATCCAGTAGCCATTTGAACTTTCCTTCATTGTGAGTGCATGTGCGTCAACTGCAATTCTAATTTGCCTTCTTTAAAATCATGAAAATAGCCACATTAAAAAATTAGCTTGGATGTTTCATTTGTCTTTGGGATCCAATCCTAAAGAGCTTTGATGAATGAATTAGGTTGTGTGGTAGATTGGCCTCCAGTGCCTCACAGCTAAGTTGGAGGGCAATGTACAAACCACTTATTTTAGAACCTGAGGTTATCACAGAGAGAAGAGCAAAAATCAGTCCTCTACTGGGAGGAGTCCGGAAGCTTCTCCAAGTGAGAGAAGAGTGTTTGGGACTGAGGCAGGACTTTTGAAGGAAAGGCACAACTTGCTTGACCAGAAGCAAGGTTGCCATGAGAAAACTCTAAAGGCACCACAAACTCTGGTACCAATTGTTGGGGTGCACTGAGGCCTGTGGGGTTGCTTTGGGACTTCGTACTTCAAATGTTTCTGAAATTGAATTCATAAACCATGAAAAAAAAAAAAAAAACCAACTAACCAACCAACAAACAACAAAACAAAAACAAAAACAAAAACACTTGTTCCCAAATTACATTTTCCTTTCTAACAAAAATTCAGTGTCATTTTTTAAACCCAGAATTGAATGGAGAAAAACAAAACAAAACAAAAGCAAAGCAAAACAAAACAAAAACAAAACCCCCACAAACTTCAGAATGGAAAAACACTGCATTGCTGACCTGTGTGCTCTTTTTCTAGGGGGTGACATCACCAATTCTTCTTAAATCAGTATGAAAATTAAAGCGACATTTAAAAAGGCGATAGTATATACAAATACATTATACAAGTACACCATTGCAACCGTGGGTATGTATGTGCATATACATTTTAAACATTACATGTACTTGCAGGCACCCATCATTTTAAACTATTAGTCCTTTGGAAACCACAGCACCAAAGAAAACAAAGACAGACAGACTTGACTGCATAACATTATATGGCTTTAACGTAAATTCACATTATGTACAACGACACTATTAAACGTGTTAACATAGCACGTAAAATGACCAATTCTCTTTAAACTTTACTGTTTAGCATATTTGCTGTGATTGTCCATGTGGGACCTGTGTGAATAGCTCTGCAGAAATACTTTTCACGTTTCCATAGTGACTGCTACTGCTTTATGGTAGTGGTGCCCTTCCCTCGGGTTGGAATTGAGTTACATGGTTTTTCAATCACAATCCAATGACTAACATTAACATTTTCCTATTGTAAGTTTTCTGTATACACATGCTGGCATGTATACTTTATATAAATGCACGTATTCATGTAAATATAAGTATAATACAAATAAAATAATTTATATAAATCACTATATAAATGTACAGTTTGATCATATTTCACATTTTTAAGTGAAATCTCATTTTTTGTCATCACTTTATCCTTTGCCTCCACATTCTATTTCATTCTCTCTTCCTCTCATCTTCCCAGTGACTACGGTTGACAAATGGTGTCTGCCTTTTCATTTCCCCATCATCTAACAAGCATGTACAGTTACAGTTAGATGGACAAGGAAAGCATGATTTTTACGTGCTAAAATAGTCCTTACAAATTATTTTATATACATTAGTTTGTACTTATATCTTTTAATGGCTACTTAATATTTCCCAATGTACGTAACAACTTCTGTCTCTCCCCGCGCCCGCCCCCCGGCCCCGGTATTTCTTCACCAAACACGACACACATGTCTTCACTTACTGGTGGTGTTTTTACTTTCGTAGGATGGATTCCAAGACGTTGAGATTACAGAGTCAAAAACTATTTTATGTGTTTTAAATTTTTGTAGAAGATGCAATATTGCTTCCAACAGAGAGCTGTAACATGTAACTTTCATTTTCAGCAGTTATCTACAGGGATCTTTTGCCCGTTTTTCTGCTCCAGGAGGAATGTTGTTAATTCTCTGGGTTTTGCCAGCCTTTAGGTGCAAAGCAAAACTGAATTGTTATTTTGGTTTGCATTTTCTCTAGTATAAGCAAATTTTCTGGTTGGCTAAATAACATGCTTGTTAGAAATGCATGTCTACTTAAAATTGTCCATTCGTCCGTGCTCATTACGCCATCCTCTGTCAGTAGCCGTAAGACCTCCTTACCACAAGCAAATCCTTCTTGTGTCACCTCTATTACAGTTAGTTTTCTGTCTGTTGTTTCCTGTTGCTTCCCAAAGTCTCCTGCAGATTTTTTTTTTTTTTTTACATAATCTTTGAAAAGCATTCAATATAAAACCATCCAATTTTCTTCCCACTTCCCAACAAAACCAGACCAAATCCTTGTTGGAATTCTAATCACCTTGATATAAGTGACATTTTTTCTGTGGGTGTGGTGGCACATGCCTTTAATTCCAGCCCCCAGGAGTCAGAGTAGGTGAGTTCAAGGCCAGCCTGGTCTACAAACCCATAGCCTCAGTTTATATCATCTACATAGTGGTGTTAATCTCCTCCCATGTGGCTGCTGGAAACTTTAAGTATTTGTTTGTTGGTAGAATAAGTACAATGGCTTCATTCTGCATTTCTAAGTACCCAGTGAAGAAATCATACTGATAGTATGTATTTACCTTATGAACCTTTACAAGTTGTTTACTCTCAAAGTTTGTTGTTATTATTCTACACACACACACACACACACACACACACACACACACACACACACACACTCACGCATGAGATCAGGTCTCACTATACAGCCTAGGTTGCCACGAAGCTCACTATGTCACCCAGCATAAACTTGAGGCCAAGATCCTCTGCCCTCTGCTGTGTAAGAGTTGAGGTTTCATGTACCAGTCATGAAACGCTGGGATGTATGAATGCAGGGTGGTCAGTTTTTATATCACCAACAGAAAAGACACAGCTCTATGTCTCCATTTCCAGCTTATAATTAACATTCTCTTAGAAGTCAGGTATATTAACAGACCATGACTACACTAGATACCCACTTCTCACATGGTGCTATTTTAAAATACGTTGTTTTCAACATTTTGTTGCTTAGGAAAATATATGTACCTGACCTTAAAAAAAAAAATAGCTGTGTTGTAGGTTATTTTCTTATAGTATCTGTGGGATTTTTTTTTTACTAGTATAGGTGAATACTAAATTATAACAAGTCAGATATTTACATTTTCAATGCAAATCTACTAATAAAAGAAATTGTGCAGATATATCTCTCATTTATTACGCCAGCTTCCACAAACTACTTTCAGACATAAAATATTTGACATTTGACTCATTTTGATTCTATTTTTTGTTTATCTTTAAATTAGTACTTGCACCCGTTTTCTTAAAGAGATGGTTTATAGGTTTTTGTTTTGTTGTTTTTTTTTTTTTTTTTTTTTATGAACATCTTCTGAAAGTTTTAGTTAAAGGTGTATTTGCTATAGAGAACACCTTCTAGCACTTTTCATCTTCCGCTGTACTCTGCATTCGTCTAAGTACATTTACAGAGGTAACTGTTTAATGACTGGGTAAAACGGCATTCTGTGCGGGTGTCTTCTCTGGCGGGTTCCCTTCTTCAGCTCGGCATTGGTGACCTGCATCTGACCAGGGTCACATGTCTTTTCCCTCTGGCTTCTTACATTTTTTTTCCATGAAGTTACCTATAGAATCCTCATAATTTTTCATCCTATGTCTGAGATTATTATACATCTCCCATTTTTATGAACCTTCATTTACTTTTAATCAGGTTTTCGAATGTTTTTAAGTTTTAAAAAGCGTGTTTCAGTTCTTTTCAAAGAGCAAATCTTTATGATAAATTCTATACTTTATCTTATTTACTAAATTTTTCTTCTTACTAGTAAACCTGGAATTCTGGCTTCTTTAGGCTTCTTTGCTATTTCTTGTTTGAAAGTTTTGGGATGAAGTGTTTACTTTTTAAGTTTTCATCCTTTTTTTCATAATCACAAATAATTTAAGGACATCACTTTTCTTCTCTAAGAAACTTGATTATTTCATAGTTTTATCCTCTAAGCAGTTCCTTCTGGGTCTTTGGGGTTTATTTACAGCTTCTCTGAGAGGGCGCTTTTCAACTCCCAAGTTGTTGAGCTAATTTTAGTCTCCCTTTATGATTTGCTTTGAGTTTTACTTCACTGTGATATAACATTGCTCCATTTATATTTACACTTAAAAACAAACTTTTCTGCCTGGAGCTCCCCTCCTCCCTTCCGTGCTAGAATACAGATGTACCAGGCCCTGTCTCTCACAGAGGCATCCTTGGGATGGGCAGAGCAACCAGAACTGCTCCCTTGGGAGTCATGCAGTGAAACTTCCATTAGAGCCATTTACTTTTTCACTACAGAGAAGAATAAATTTAAATAGTAACATATCTTTTTTTTCTTCATGTTACTATCTTAGCCTTGTGTTTATTCAAGCCAGACCTGTAAAGCCGTGTTCTTGCTGCCTTTCAGGGTTTGGCTGCTATTCTGCCCTCGGGCTCACCTTCTAGTGTGACATATAAATACATGATGCTTACAACCCTAATTTTGCGTTTAGTGTTAATTGCAGTGTCACCAAAAGATACTAAAAGAAATGCGTTTGTTTCCGTTTTCTGTATATTTTTCTATTGCCATTTAAATATGCATGTGTTAAGGTTGGCTAGGTGCTCACACTCTGCCTCAGCTGAAGATGCCGTCGTCTTCTTGGCTTGGAGTCAAAGTCTGCAAATCTTTGTTAATAGTCGCATGATCTTCTTTGACATCAAAGGCTTTGGAAATGTGGGATTTTTAAAATGATGCTTCAGTACTGTCAGGCTCTTTGTCCAAACTTTTGACACCAGCTCAGAGAAAGGGGGGCGGGTATTTGTGTACACCTGCGTGTTTATAGGTAGTGGTATGACGTGTGCCTCCAAATCATTCTCTGCCTTATTTTTGAGACTGAGTCTCTCCAAGTTTGGCCAGATTTTCCGACCAGGAATCCCAGGGATCCATTCCTCTCTGCCTCCCCAGCACTGTGATGGTACTATGGTACCCTACTTTTTACATGGATGCTGGGGGGAGGGTCTGAACTCAGGTCTTCTCACGCGTATGGCGAGTACTTTTCAGAAGGAGCTTCCTCCTGGTCCTCAGTTTTCCACGTTTTCTATGTGCGTGGGGGTGGGGGTGGGGGTGTGGTTAGGCAAATAGTGTCCCACCACTACCAAAGACACCCACTCTCTAATTTCTGCAATCTGTGAATAGAATCTGCTTGTGTGGCAGAAGGGGGTTATGTGTGAGGATGGGATTAAAGTTGCCAATCAGCTGACTCCTGAAACCTGGAGATGAACCTTGGCTTTCTCCATGGCCAGTGTGAGCAGATGGGTCCTTCAATGCAGGTGAGGGGGACAGACTAAGGGGTCAGAGAGATCAGCGTGAAATTTAACCATCTGTTTCTGTCTGGGAAGAAGGAGGATGAGCAAGGAAAATAAGGCAAAGCAAGAGAGATGCTTTCAGACTCTGAACAGGAAAGGAAGCAAATTCCACTTGAGAACTACCACATGTGAACCCAGTCTTGCCAACGCCGCGATTTAGCCCAGTCAGCCCCATTCTCAACTTCTGGAACTCTGAACTGTACTGCATACAACCGTTTGTGCTGCTTTTAGGTATGGTGTGTGTGTGTCAACTGTCACAGCAGCCATAGAAAACTAAGACAGCCTGTAAGGAGTAGTAGTGTTTCAAGAGTAAAGAGGCTGGCAAGGACTTAAAGACACATCTTGATTCAAAGACATTGAAGTATTAAAAATAGGGACTGGAGAGATGGCTTTGGATAAGAACACTTGCTCTATAGCATGGGGACCTGAGTTGAGATCCCAGAACCCACCTAAAAAGCCGAGAGCACATAACGATAACCTCGTCGCTCGGGTCGGGGAAGACAGAGACAGGAGGATTGCTGCGACTCTGTGACCTTGCCTCAGAGGAGTAAAAAAGAATAGTCATAGAGTGTGAAAGCAACGTCCTCCGCTGGATGTCTCTCTGCACATGCTTGCTCAGGCATACACATCTGCACCAAACGTCCATGTGCATATGCCACAGTCTCACCCAGTATACACGAACGGTGTGAAAAATACATGTCCTAAATGTCATTTAAATATGACAGATGCAGCCAGGTGTGGTGGCTCATGCCTTTAACCCCAGCACTCGGGAGTCATAGGCAGGTGGATCACTGTGAGTTTGAGGCCAGCCTGGTCTACAAAGTGAGTTCAGGACAGCCAAAGCTAAACCTAGAAAAACAAAAAGAAAACCCCAAAACAAACAAACAAAAAACAACAACAACAACAACAGACAATAAGCATTGCAGGAAGAGAGATGTCTTTAGAAATAGTTACTGGACTAAGATAGCCTTGTGTCACTCAGGATCCAATTAGACATCATGTTAAAGCTGAAGCAAATGTGTCACTCCCAAATTGGCATAAAATACAAAAGGATGTGAGATTCCATCACATTGAAAGATTTGTAGAACATATATATATATATATATATATATATATATATATATATATATATTTTTTTTTTTTTTTTTTTTTAAACATAGAAATGTAACTCATGCCGTGCAGGAATGAGGACTGAGCTAAACGACGTCCCAGTTCAAAAGTTCTGGAGTCCCCAGTATGTGCTATTAAAAGGGCTGGGTGAAGCCTACTGCCCAGACCAGCTTTGACAGGGTTTCCACAACCTCTCACTGATAGCCATTGCCAACGGTCAGTGTTCTTGTTTGTTTTCTACTGCTGTGACAAAACACTGGTGAACACAACTCGAGGAAGATAGGGTTAATTTCTTTTTACAGGTCACAGTCTAGCATGGGGGTGTTCAAAGGCAGGAGCTTGAAACAGAAAACGTGGAAGAAAGATGCACTGGCTTGTTCCATTTGGCTTGTATATATATATATATATATATATATATATATATATATATATATATATATATATATATATATATATATATGGTATTTATGATCCATATGATATATATGACATATATATCAGACCCAACTGCCTAGGAATGGCACTGCCCACAGTGGGCTGAGACCCTCTATATCAATTACATATCAAAGAAATGTTCCACAGACCAATCTGACAGAGGCAGTTCCTCACAGAGGTGTGTCATGGTGTCAAGTCTTCTTCACAGACACACCCATGGTGGCGCCTGATCAAGCTGATGATCAAACTTAACATCGTAAACATCCTTCAATTTAAAGAGACATGAACCATGGAACAGTCAGAAGGGATGTACTTAGTCGTACTGCGATTTGAGGTGCTTGGGTGGATCGATATCCCTTGGGGGCTTCCTCTTCTGCAAGAAAAGGGAGAAAAGGGATTGGGGGAAGGGGGCATGAGGGCGGGACTTGGAGGAGAGGAGGGAGGGGCCTGGGATCAGGTTGTAAAGAGATTAAATTAATAAATAAATGAAAAATATGGACATTTCTACATCACAGTGGCTCATTGTGCCAATATATTGTGACTTTGTGTTAGTTAGACTGATGTCGAGAGACTACCTTGTGTACTATACGCATGCATTGCCTATTGGTTAAAAAAATTTATGGCCTATAGGAAAGGGTAGAACAGAAGATGGGATATCTGGCAGGCAGAAAGAATTGTGGGATAGAGCCAGGTGCAGGAGGATTCTTCTGAAAAGATGTGAGGATGCCAGATACATGGTACTTGAGCAGAGATAACCAGTCATGTGGCAGAATTTAGTTTAGTATAAATGGGTTATTTTAAGTTACAAGCTAGTCAGAGAAGAGCCTAGCTATATGGCTGAGGAATTTGTAAATATATTTTGAGTCTCATGAGTCATTATTCTGGGAGCTTGGGGCCGGGAGGAAAAACACACAGCCCTACTACAGACTGATGTGACGGTTGTATTAAGCAGGTTGGCAGCTCCAGAGAGTGAAGAAATATCACGTGTAGACAATGCAGGACTCAGCAAATTGGCAGATCCTTGGGGTCTTCAGCAAATGTCCTCCAGAGCACAATGACTACTACGTCATGCACCTCCCATCAGTAAGAAGGAAACACTGCGCCCAAGAAGCCTGTTAGGATTCTGGCAGCAGAACTTTCCACACTCTAGCATCATAAAAGACTCTTGGGTAAGAAGAAAAATGTGCAGAATGGTAACTATCTTAGCTGCCTGGTCAAGTGCCTAAAAGGAGAAATTCTGGATAATTAGGGGCAGGAGACATGGTAGGAGTACAGGAGAGAGCATGAAGTAAGAGGCCCTTGTATTCTGTATTTATTTATACATTACTGCCACTTGAAGAAGAAACCAAATATAGAAAGATATGCCATTTGCCATGTCATCCTCTGACAGCAGCTACTTTACTGCTGACTCAATCAAGAGCCACATGAGTGGCCATAGTGACAGAGCCATGGGCTATATATAGGCCCAGTGACGTGAGCTGGTAAACTGCTGCCAGTGTTAATGCCCAACCTCCCATCCATGGAGGCCAATATTGATCCCTTGATATGGTACCATCCCCCAAGGAAAGCAGCGTGGCTGGAACAAAGGCTGGAAATAAGACTGACTCTACTTCCATCACACCAAGTGACTCTTGGGAAAACTGTGCTCTCTTTCCCTATGTTTCCAGGCACTGTGTGATAGAGGTCTCAGTTCCCAAGAGAAAACACACTTCTGGAAGTGACGTAGTCCATCTCATGACACTCACACCAGGAGACCAGCAGGGCAGAAAGAAGTCAGTCTG
Source organism: Acomys russatus (assembly GCF_903995435.1). Taxonomy (NCBI): domain Eukaryota; kingdom Metazoa; phylum Chordata; class Mammalia; order Rodentia; family Muridae; genus Acomys; species Acomys russatus. The sequence continues at coordinate 11,459,573 of NC_067148.1, read as the reverse complement.
TGGTTTCAAATAGACAAGTGCAGTAACCACGCCCCAAGCTTCAGTTCAGATCCCTTAGTGTTGAGGGCCAGCTACCTGGCCCCAGCTCTAGCAAGGTGAACACTCGTTGTTCCAGGGACATAGGTATAGTCTTTGATTAGATTGCTGTTTCTTTGTCCACTCCTGCTTCCCTCAGTCTTTTCTCCAGGGGGGGAGGGAGGGGGCTACAACTCTTCTTGCTTTTTATTGTACTCACGTCTGGTTGTTGACACATGAAAAGTAGGGGCAAGTCTAAAGCAGCTCCGTCCTTTGGGGTCTGTTGTCCTCCGCTGATGTTCAGGATGAAGTTGGCCTTTCTCTTTGTTCTTTCAGGGCTGGGCATGGTTCAGTCTGGCTGATGAGATCCCTGTAGGGACCAAGACAACCCCAACACAGGAGATGATTCACCAAGTCCCGTCCTGCTGTTGTTCTTCCTTTTCTGTACATTGGTATTTTTTCTTCCTGGATTTCTGAGAGATTGCATCTACTGAAACTGGGCTTGCAGATGCTTGTGAGGAGCCAAGCGGACACTGGGCATCGAACTCGGGTTGTCTGGTTCTCTGCTAGAACAAGCCATGTTCATAACTGCTGAGCCATTTCTCCAGCTGAAGTTCTGTCCTGTAAAGGTATGGAAGACCTGGAGGGTTCCAGCAGCTGTTGGGTGTGAGAGAGAACTATAGTGGGACTGTGTGTGTTTGTGGTGTGTGTATGTGTGTGTGTGTGTGCGTGTGTGTGTGTGTACACTGGAGATGAACAGCATTTGGGTCACCTTGTACCTAGGATCCTTTCCTGTGTAAGATTTTTACTCTTCCAATTTGTTTCTCCATTTCCCGAGAATGCCTCCAACTTGCAATTGATTTTCAAACTCCTCCCAAGTGCTGGGCCTGCAGGCGCGCACCCCGTCCCAGCCCTATCTGCTGTGGGTGTAGCTTGTATATACTAGTTGCAATGAGCTTCCCCATGAGATTGGCCAGGCCTCCCTAGATAACTGGCAGAAATATGGATTTATATGATTACCAGACAGATTTAGGAAAGTTCAGATTCTATGGGGCACCAGGTAACTTCTCTAGAGTAAGCTGTGCGTCCATTTCTTACTTCTAGTCTTAAAGTTGTACTTGAGCAAATAGTAGTAATAAAGCCTGTAACCTAGATGATTCTATAAATGTATTTTTTTTTTAAATTTCTTTCTTTGTGGAACCGGTTGAAGCTTGTCAGTACTGCACTTGGCTGTTTGCCTAAATAACAAGGGAAACAGGGCTGTGGGAAATGGCTCCCTGCCAGCCTCTGACTCAAGAACTTGAAAAGACACCTCTTAGGGCCCATCAGATCCTTCTCTTCCAGTTTTAAGGAAAACTGCATGACCATGTCTCCCTTAGCAAAAGAATTCCCTGTGCTGAGCCACTTAGCCCGTGTGCCCCGCTCCTGAGCTTTATGGAGCACTGCAGCCAGAGAATATGAGTGGCCTGTCACAGAGGTTGCCAGCACACTTGAATGCTGTGATTTTGGGAAATTGTAAAGCAACGACCATGCTTTTTTTTTTTTTTTTTTTTTTTTTTCAAATATAATTTTTTTTTATTAATTTATTCTTGTTACATCTCAATGTTTATCCCATCCCTTGTATCCTCCCATTCCTCCCCCCCCCACATTTTCCCATTATTCCCCTCCCCTATGACTGTTCCTGAGGGGGATTACGTCCCCCTATATATTCTCATAGGGTATCAAGTCTCTTCTTGGCTACTTGCTGTCCTTCCTCTGAGTGCCACCAGGTCTCCCCCTCCAGGGGACATGGTCAAATGTGAGCTGCAATTCAGCAACGACCATGCTTATTTCCAGCCACAAGAGGGAAAAATCCTGAGAGGCAGACACCTTTATGGCAGTTTGAGCATTTATTAGAAAAATCAATCTTTTTTTTTTTTTTGTAATCCCACATTCAGTGGGCATCCCCTTCAGTGGAAGTTTGTCAAGCCTGGAGAATTGGATGGTACACTATGAGCTCCTTTGCTGGGAAAATGGGCCTTATGCCTCAGTTTATAGGCTTGCAGAGGTCACTGGCCTACCGGCTCTCTGGAAGGCGTTGGTATCTCTCAATGGCTCAAAGGGACCTAACATTCTCTCTCAAGCCCTTAGGCATTTAGAATAAGTGATACTGAGTTTTGATATTTGAAATTTACTTCAAGCCCTGCTTAGTTCCAAATGGGATTTCCATGGAGTTAATTTGGGATCCTTCTGGGCATCTCATTGTGTGGAGGTGCACTACATCTTTCGGTTTCTCCTGGTCTCCTGAGTTCTCACTGCTTAGTGTCTGTATGTGTTCACTCTTTCAAATATGTTTTACAAACAGAGAGGATTACAAGCAGATGAGATGGTGATGGGAAGTCAGGCCTGGTGCCTCTTTAGAGCTGGAAATACCTTAGCTGTCTGCATTCCAGGAGTTTGTGCTAAGCCTGGAGTTCACCCATTCGACTTGACTGGCTGGTCCTCAAGCCCCAGGGATACTCCTGACTCTTTCTCCCCAGTGCTAGGGAGAAAAAGATGAGGTTAATGTTTAAATCAGTAGATCACCCTTTATAACATAGGTGGGACTCACCATAACTGTTGAAGCTCCTGATAGGTGACGAACACCCTTTCGCACTTCTCTGGAAGGAAAGGGACTTCTGAGAGCAGGCTGTCTTCACATTTGAATAGAAGACAATTGTCCTTTGATCTCCATCCCTGAAGATGTTAGATTTCTCTGCCTCCTTCACACAATCCAGTTCTTTCTATTTCGCTGAAGACACTAAGACAGTGAATAATAAATGTGTGCATCCTGTTTGCTGTTGCCTGCGGTCACATTAATCTCAACATCTGATGCAAATGCTGGATGCAGTCCACTTGGCGAATTCAAATCTGTATCACCTTTAGCGTTAGGATGCTCTCCTTCTACCTTCCAAATTCCCTTGCTTCATTGTCTTCTTGGCTGTAGATAGTTCAGGTAACATGTAGCTGTGAACTTGGATGGTCCATGATGCCTTGATGTATGTAGTTAAATCCCATACTTGCACGGAAGACTTTCAGCGCTTTGGGACAAGATGTGCCTTATTAGGCAAAGGCAGCATGCTTGCTGTTTGTCACGGGAGGGCTGGTGTTAGGAGGAGGGTGTTGACTGTGAGTACAGGAGAGCATGGTTAGCGCTAAACTGCATGTTGTGATGTTGCTTTTGGGGCATCTCCAGACCATGGCTAAAATGTGCTTCTTAGATCTAGGGGACAGACACTGGTACCCTCAGTGTTAGTAGATGAAAGAAGTGTCTCTGAAGTCTAGGTTCTTTGAGTAGGGTCAATTTAGGCTTTTCTACTTTAGCTCAGGATTCCAAAAAGACTGTGGCCACTCAAGAGAGCCATGTCAAGTTCTTAAGGCATGCTAACTTCATTTCTTCACTCCTATCTGCCTTTCCTTGTTGAGTCTCTTTTGAGTTTTGTCTGAAGCTCAGAGGGAACGCATCAGAGAGTCAGGTGGCTGTGTTGCATTCAGTGCTGTGATCTGGGGAAACATGAGCACAGCATGCAGAGGTGACACAGGAGAGATGTGTCCTTGGAGGTCAACACCTCCATTTCAAGAGCACGTTGGAAAGTGCTCCACTGTCCCTGTTAGAGTAGAACTGTGACACATCAGTTGGTGAATGGACAGAGACACACTGTACAGTTTTGAACAATAGTTTTCATACAAAGACCATAGGATGGACATCTATGAACACTTGCATTTGAAGAGATGAAATCAATATGCCCAAAAGCTGTGTTTAAGGGGAACCAATTGTACGCCTTTTACCTAACTTCATTTGCAGATCTAGGAAGGGCAGGAATAGGGTTAGGAAACACTGCTTATGGTTACTTACCCATTTTCAGACCCACGTCACTCGTTCCCAAAGCTGCTAACGGCCTGGGTTATGAAGAATTTATCGCTGAGTCTCCACTAGGGAGCTGCCCTTGACCTTGCAGAGTTGTCTTACATTTTTATCTATTTCCAAAAAAAAATTTCTAGATAATATAAGGAAACTAAGATGAGCTCCCTAACGTCAACCCAGGCCAACTCTCAAGGGCCAGTCCATCCTTGGCCATCTCAGGAACCCCATGGAGACCATTTGAGGTCTTCACTGTAGCGATACCACATTCAGCTTTCCCTCCAGCTGAATCTTAACTTGCTCTTCTCCTCCACAGATGGCATCCCTGTGTGTTCTCTCATGAACTTTCTCCAAGACAGGAATTGTCATCTCCGAATACATTTCTTAGGGAAATACCTCACATGGTGTCAGGAATCGTTTAAGAAAGCAGACAAGGAAATTCAGTTTTGGAGCTATCTCATTCCCTGGCTAGCTGGCAGGAAGACAGCCCTGGTGGTCCTCAGCAGGGCACGGAGCTCATCCGTATTCTGAGACGGTATGCTGTGGTAGAACTGCTGAAATTTTATCAGGGTGAACGAGGATGGGATGATGGGAGCAGGGAATGCACTCAAATATCATAAGGTTCGTGAGATCTCGAAGAAGGCATTACTTAATAAGAATGATGGCAGAGGTTGCCTGTTGTTATGCACCATCCACGAACTATTGAAAGGCCTTGTTTAATGACTTTCTAATGTGAAAGCTATGGAGACTATTATTATCTATCAGAGAAATTCATTGGGAACATACATAGACTTTCTCCCTGTGACAGGCAACAGAAAAAGGTCCTATTCTTGGTCACAAGTCAAACAAGGCTGTCAGAGTTGGAGGAAAGATTGTAGCCTCAGCCCCAGAGAGTCTGTCATGTTAGGAATAAGACTTAGCTGATCACATGATGCAGGACCCCGAGCCTCGTAAAAGCCAAGAGGGGCAGAGTGTATCAGCTACTTTTCTCGTCAGCACGAGAGCAAAGCTGATAGAAACCATTTAAAGGGGGAGAGATCTGTTCTAGCTCACAATCAGAGGACACAGTAGTGAAGGCACAGTGGGGAGGGCTCATGGCTGTGGTAGCTGGAGTGTGCCTCGCTGGTACACTGCAGTAGTATTCAAGGAAGCAGAGGGCTCGGGATGAGAGCCAGAGAGAGTGGAGTCAGTCTACAATCCCCAAGCCCTACCCCTACAGCCTGTTTCTGTCATCAAAATTCAATAACCCCCCAGCAGCTCAGATAGGGGCCAAGTGTTCAGACATGCTCACCTAAAGAGGACATTTAACATTCAAAATAACCCGCAATGTCCCAGTCTCTTACTGGTAACTAAACCTTGGCTGATTCTCAAGAGTCGCTGGACCAAAAGAAAGATCTTTAAGGGGAAGGATTGATATCTGTATGTACACATATATGCTTATTCAGCCATGACCCTCCCATGTTTCCCCCCAAAACGACCTATGGGTTATTGAATCAGATACTTATGCCCGGTAAAGGGCAGTGTTCAGATTCCTACGAGTGCTGCTGGCTCCAGGGTCATAGGCTGCAATGGTGTGTGAAAGGCTATTGTGGTCTTCTGTTAGAGTAGGGACTCATGGGGATGGCAGTAAATAGACTCCTGGCCTAGGCTCAGTGGATAATGAGTTCACTGGGTCTATAGGCTTAGCAACCTGTGAGGAGTTTCCAGGCTTTAAATGTATACAATTACAGTATACATGTTTAGTGGTTCTGGAGTTTCCTCCTCCTTCCTCACGGATCCCTCAGATTGAACCTTAAAAGCCATCACAGGAAGAAGCCAATCAGAAGCATTTTGAAGCTGTCCCTAATCACATGCTCATGATTACAATGAAGATAGTAGATAAAAAGTAATACTGTGTCTAGGAGGAATAAGGAGAACGAGTGTTGCTCTGGTCCTTTCAAAAGCCAGTGGATCGCAGAGGGTGACAGTGAGCGTCGGCAAACCCATCCAGGTGTTTTAGTAGCCCCCGACCAGGTGCCGCACAAGCGCAGTCTCGCCTAGCTGATGAGCACAGCAAGTTACTAATGCGAGGTGTGTGGCCACAGACATGGCACACGCCTTCATCTTCACCTTTACTAGGACGCGGGAGCAAATGTGATTCCTCTCTCGTCCCTCGAGGTTGTCAGCCACCAGCCCACAAAAGCAAAGGGAACAGAAACAATGAACAGGCTTCAGAGGGCTCTGAGCGTGATGGAGAACATTTCTGGGAGTCAGCTTCAGAGAGGCAGCTCATTTTATTACTCCAAGGGTGAGGTATATAAGCGTTCTTAGGCTCATGGGTAGGAAGGGCTGATTGGATACAATACAAGCGTCTGATTATCTTATGGTCAGGAAGGGCTAATTGGTCAGAATTCAGTACCTAATTAGCATATGGGTAGGATGGAGCGAGACTTATGTGCTTGCAGGACATCCTTCAAATAAGGTCAAGCATGTGTGCTTAGAAATGCTCTCCAAATAAGGTCAGGCAGAGAAGAGGAACTCCATTGAGAAAGGGAGTCCTTCATTTGGCAGCAAGCTAGGAGAGCTATTGGGACATGGTGGACCTTATTAGCTGGGTCCTTCAACAAGCGAGTAGAACTTACACGAAAGAGACAACATTCCATATTTAAGGTCTTGCCTCAGGATTATGTCAACCGTCTTCTTTCTCTTTCTTAATGTGACAGGACCTGGATCTGTGTGAATGTCCCAACCATCATCCCATCGGCCACCTTATTTATTAATGATCCATCAAGCTAAACAACCAGGACAGGGCTGCTACAACTAGAGGCCCTGGTAAGACACATGCATCAGAGAGGAGAGAGAAAGCCTGTGGTGGAGATGATTGAGGTTCACCCTTGTGGACACACAACACACTGACTGGCGGGATCAGGCTTGTTGGTGTTTACTGAGTGTTTATTATATGCTAGGCCTTGGCAGACAGGTAAGAGTTGAATCCTTGGATAAAGAGAGCCTACGTGTATTAGAAGGCAACTTTAATTATTTTAAATTCTGTTTTAACTGTATGAGGTATTTTATTTCTTTTTCAGATCTAATGTTTAGAGCAACACTGATTGCAGTGTTACTCTCTGTCTCTGGGTGGTGCAGGGATCTTCTTCTGCTGGAGTTTACAGAGAACCTCTTCATTTAATGGGTTAAGTGGCCATGCATAACACATTTAAATTATGACTTATACTTTTCTCATTTACTGTTTGTTTTTGCTCTTTCATAGCATAAAAAATTAATGAGGCTGAGAGCCTTAAACTGCGTTTTATGTATTTAAAATAATTATGATTAAAGGTCTTTTACACATGTGTATTTATCATGAATTCTTGTTCAAAGAACTATTTTTCATGGTTCAAGGAGCAAAATTAATTTAAATCGGCAGCCGATGCACAGCTCTCAGCCCTGCGCATCAACTGGACGCTGCTGGCATTTTTATGTAGAGCCTCCTTTGATGTAATAAAGGATGTTTCCCCTAAATGACGTGCCTCATAAAGAAAGAGGAGGGAGGGGCAGTCATTGTCTGAAACCCACAGGCCCATGTTCTGGGTCACGTCATGAGTCACAGTGCTCCATCGTCTTCACAGTCACTATTATCCTATAGTTGATGTGGCATGACCAAATAGTGTAATCAAATGCTGATTTCACCTCTATATTAGTAGAAGTTTAGGTGACTAGTCCACTGATGCACCTGCCATTCTGTAGCATGTCAAGGGACAGATTCACCATCCTGGCAAGTTCGTATTCCCTGACTCATGCCTTTGGAAGAAGACAGAGGACATAGGCACCTTTGCTCTGCTCACGTGTGGCAGTCGTCTATTTGTTCTGAATATCCAGAACTCCACGGTTCAGCCTTTAACATGGCTGGATTCCGGGGCAGAGTAAGAGCCGTGGTCCTGTGCAGTCCTCCCTATGCGTCTTCCTGGTAATCAGGTGCCCTTTGTAGGACAGAATGTCTCCTTATGAATATTTGAAATATGGGCCATTGATTACTTTTCTATGTAGCATCTTCACCCCAATATCGTTGAATAAATACAGGCTAACACAGAGCATTCTGCCCACTGTCTGTAGCTTCCTTCATAGCCAGAGCCAAAGGGCCCCCTTCTTCCCTTCCCAGTTATGGAGGGAACGTCAACTATAGGATAATTGTCTGAATGGTTCATTTTAAAATGCTATGTGCAGGGATAATGCATGAATAACTAAGATCTCTGTGGCTAACGAGAATTGTATTTCACAAGGAGGAGATCACATCTGCCATCTTTGAAAGGGAAACAATCTAGATACAATGAGGTAAATTTTTTGATAAGATCTTGAATACTAGAAACGTGGCATCAGAAGCAACAAGGAATCTCACTTTGGAAATTTTCTGGCTTCGGGCTCAGATTTTCCTCTAGCCTCACTAAGCCTCAGATTTCTCACTGTCACCTCTGGTGGACCAAGCCACATTTCCTCTGTAGATCTGGGATTCTACGGCGTGCTAAGTTGGGGGTGAACGTGCGCCCATGATTCTCTTCATGGGGAGGAGTGACCCTCTCCTCTTCAAAAAAAGGCTTGTGTTGAGTGCTCAGCATTTAGCCAGCACAGGATCAAGTGAAAAGAGATATAAGCAGAGTGTGCTGCTGAACATGCCAGCAATGTGGAGAGATGGAAAGATCCTGGACCAGGGCACAGATGACTAGAAGCAAAGGGACAGCAGATGGAAGAGACCAATGAAGACACATTAGTGTGCTGGAGGGAGCTGGGCTGAAGTGCAAGCTCATCTTTAGGACTAGGCAGGGTGTGGGCAGCCAAGTTCTCTTTATGTAATGCAGAGCAGGAAACCCAGAGCTCTCGCAGAAACCAAAATGAATGAGAGGATGGGCTCTTTGAAGGGAGCCTCGAAAGCTGGAAAAAGAAATCACACACATTCAGCCACTGAGCAGTCTCAACTGATGCAAGGCATCATGCACACCGCTCCAAATGGAAGCATAAGGTTCATAAGACTCTCAAAACTCAAAGGGAACTCAGCAGGACATACAACTCAAGGGGCTATTCCCTGGAGCTCTGTATGCATAAAACTTCCTGGGGTAGAGTCTCTCTTTGCAGGAGCTCCCTGCACAGCCCAAGTAGTCACTCATTCTTGGTGGGCGTTTTGATGACATAGCTGCCATGTTCTGTAAGTAATCCCAATAAGTTCCTTGGTTCTCTCAACTTGGGTAGATTCCTTTTTTTTTTTTTTCCCGGTCCATCTTTGGTGTCATATTTGGGGTTAATAGATGTTTGTTTATATTTCCCCAGGAGAAGTTATTCAACATAAGGCCAGACTGGGCGAGTTTGAGATTTGTGAGAGAGCCCATAAAACACCACCTGACTTCTGGCCTCTGTGAAAGTGTCCACCAAGCCAACCTAACCAAAGCTTTCTTTTCTCCAAAGCAACTTTACTTCACCTATCCCTTCCCGTTATTACCCTCCATCTTGGGTGCCAAGGAGATAGGGAATACAAATCTCAGCAAACAGCAACAGTTAAATTCTTGCTTTCCCATGGGAACTGGCGCAGGGAAGAGCCGAGAGCCATAGCCCACTTCATTGTCTACAAGAAGTCGTGTCTGTCCCTAGGCTTGTCCTAGCACTTCAGAGCCCTGGATGCTGTGTCTTTTCACGGTGATAGGGACAGAAGTGATCAAAGGTTCAGATAGCTTTAAGTATTCTTTAAGGGAATTAATTTTTTTCTGTCTTTCAGGACTGAGTATCAATGGGTAAAGATGAACTGGGAGATCACTGTGCAATTGACACTTAGAGGAACTCAAGCCAGAGGGCCTGGCTGCCAGTTACTACCTGGGAGGATTCAGATGCCAAAGGTAAAAGTTGACTCCAGGGACTTCTGGGCCCTGGTTCCAGGACCACCCGAGAACTGAAACTCCTAAGGTCCTAACCTCATAAGTTTAAGAAACTCATAAGTGGACACTCAGTGGAAATGCAGGACCTGCTCTGCAAAAGATCTGACTTGCCAAGAATCATTTTATTTAGTACAATATCAACACTTTACCTCGTAAACGTTACAGAAAATCACTTTGATCTCACAAACCTTTCACCTCCGATGGAAGCAGTGCCATCTTTGTCAAATGTAACTTGTTGTGTTGCAAGTTTGATTATGAAATCCTATTCATGGAGGAACGTTTTGATTTCAAAGCATAGCAGCAAACCACAATAAGGCTTTGTTTTCTCTCCCCTTCCTGCACCCCAATAACCTCAAATATTTATAGTTTTATGTAAGTAAGGATGTTTTCCCTTAAACATTTCAGGAAGTCATTATTGTCTAGACTCTGAAAGGAGGTCAGAAAACATTGCTGGAAGTCAAAATTCTTTAGGGACTTTTATTCAATAATAAGAGCAATTAAATAGGACATATTATTGAACATTGAAAGTACTTTCTTCACAGTCTGCTCTCTTAGCAGTCACATCACCATACATCAAGCCAATATTTAAGGTCAGGGCCATACACATTGAAAAACACTAATTCGTAGGTAGATTATTCCCCTCCCCCCTTTTGGAGGATACTTGACATTCTAAGTAGAAAAGGAAATAGTGCATTGTTTATGAGAGGTACAATGAACACATTGCATTGTGACTTTCTGTGTGTTTAAACCAAATCGCAGCAACAAAGTGATGAAAGTTTAACAACAATCATGTTAATTTGATTGAAGGATGCATAATATCTGAAAGATGCATTCCCTGTGCATGTCATTGTACCATAGTTCAAGGTCAATCACATGAGAGTAAGATGGATTCAGGAGGGCCATGGCATTGGTTGAATTCAGTTAACAATTTATCTTGCTTGCTACTTGTAAGTAAGGTGATTTTTACAAATGTTTATACATGGAGGAGAAACATTTCAAATTTTGTGCTTAACATGAAGTTTTATTTACACATAAACCTGTGTACACACACACCCACATAAACACATGCATACATAACACACACATACTACACACAACATACACCCATCATACACACACACACACACACACACACACACACACACACACACACAGGTTCTTTTTCAAGATAGGGTTTCTTTTTGTAGCCCTGGCTGTCCTGGAACTTGCTCTGTAGACCAAGCTGGGCCTTGAGTTTGGAAATCCACCTGCCTCTCACCCCCAAATGCTTGGTTTAAAAGTGTGTGCTGCTATCTGGGCACAGTGGCACATGCCCGTGATCCTAACACTCAGGGAGGTGAAGGCAAATAGATCTTTGAGTTCGAGGCCAGCCTGGTCTACAAAGCCAAGTCCAGGACAGCTAAGGCTACACAGAGAATCCTTGTCTCAAGCAAAGCAAAGCAAAGCAAAGCAAAGCAAAAAGCAAAGCAAAGCAAAGCAAAACAAAAATTGTGTGCTATCACTGTCTAGCTTCTTTTAATATTATTAACATTACACTGTTGTAAAACCACACAATTTTGTACCATGTAATTTTTAAGTTTTCACTTGTGCTACATTCTTGAAATAACAGCACAGCTGCTGTGAGATGGAAGAAAGGTTTGCATGGTTCCTGCCCAGGTTGTCTATATTTCATTGACCTGCACAGGCACCTCCCTGATCCACATACCCACAGCTTCTCCATGATCAGCATTCCTCTCAGAGTGACCTCAAACTTGTTATGAATGAGAAACCGTTGTTGACAGCTTTATGATTCACCAATGCTAATTAGGGTTCACTTGGGGTGTCATCCAGTCTGTAGGCTTCATCAGGCTTGCAATGACACATACTTACTGAAAAATGTCCATCAAACCCTGTGTGTTCTGCTTATTCATCTCTCATGTTCACTTTTCTGTTGAATATTTGGCACTAAACTCTCCCTTGATGATCTGGAAACTGAAGAAAGAAAGCCAACATGTACTAGCTCCTGAGTGGAAGATACTGTGGGGAACGTGGAGGTCTGATAACTTTAAATATTAACGGCCTCCATTCTTTAATCAAATGACACAGGCTGTCTAAATGTATCAAGAAACAAAATCCATCTATTGACTACAAGAACTATATTTCAGTTTCAAAGATAAAGACTATCTTAGAGTAAAGAAATAGATAAAGCTGCAATAAAATGGAGAAGCAAGCAGGCAACAGTATCCTAATATCTGACAAAACAGACTTCAAACTAAAACTAATCATAAGAGCTTAGACATTTCATTCTAATCAAAGGAACAGTTAACCAAGAATACATTACTATCTTAAACATATATCCACAAAACTCTAGGGTTTGTGTGCATTTTATAAAAGGCGTACTACTGGATTTAAAGACACATATTAACACCAACCCATTAATAGTGTACAATTTCAATACCACATTTCCTAAATGGACTGTTCATCAGAACAAAAAAAGTAAAATAAAATAGAGAAACATCAGAATTAAATGATGCCGTAAATCAAATGGATGTAACAGAATATATTCTATTCAAACCACAGAATATACGTTCTATTCAGTAGTATATAGAAACGTCTCTAAAAGCGACACACCCTGGGACACAAAATAAGCCTTTACAAATTCAAATGAACTGAAATAATTCCTTGAATGTTATCTGATCACAATGCAACAAAACATAAAGTCAACAGCAAGTAAAGCTCTCCAGAATGCACAAACTCATGGAGACTAAGCAACTCATTCCTGAATGACAAATGGGTCAAAGAAGAAATCAAGAAAGAAACAAAAATTTTCTGGAACTAAATTAAAACAAAAATACAACAAAACTTCTGTGATACAGTGAAAACAGTCCTCCGAGAGAAATTAATAGCACTAAGTGACAACATTAAAGAATCGTAAAGAACACAAATAAAAACAAATGATTCAATTCAAAAATTTGTAAAAACAAGAACAAACCATAGCCAATGCCAATAAATAATAAAGATCAGAGCAGAAGACAATGAAATAGAAACAAAGAAAATAATATAAAGAATCAATAAATGGGAAAACTGTTTCTTTAAGAAGATAAACAAGATTGGCAGACCCTTGACCCAACTAAGCAAAAGAAAGAGAAGACCCAAATTAACAACCAAAAATGAATAAGGAACTAGTACAACAGACACAAAAGAAATTTAAATTGTGGGGGAATTAGTTTTAAAAATGTACTCCACTTCAATTGGAAAACCTAAACGAAATGGATGAATTTCTACATTCAGCCAAACCATCAAAATTACGCCAAGAAGAAGTCAAGAACCTAAACAGACCCATAATAAGCTGACATAGAAATGAGTCTTCTACGACCAGATGGACTCACGGCAGAGTTCTATCAGATTTTCTAAGAAGATCTACAGCCAATCTTTTTTAATTACTCAAAAGAGTATAAATAGTAGGAGCACCCCTCACCTCCTTCTAAGAAGCAACACTGTAACCCCAAAACCTGGTAAAGACACAACAAAAAAGAAAGCTACAGGTCAGTGTCCCTGATGAGCATAGACTCAGAAATGCTCATTATACTTGCAAACAAAATATAGACACATAAAGAAGATTGTTTGCCACAACCAAGTTGACTTTATCCCAGAAATTCAGAGGTGGTTCAACATATGCGAGTCAAATGCAATAAAAGAACTTAAAGACAAAAAAAATCACTTGATCCTTTCAATAGATGCAGAAAAGGTGTTTTACAAAAATCTAACACGCCTTCATGATAAAAGTCCTGTAGGATGTCGGGCCAGAGGGAGCATATCTCAACATAACAAAAGCTACATCTGAGAAACCCACAGCTAACATCATCCTAAATAAAGAAAAACCCCACTGAAGTCAGGAATGAGACAGGGTGGTCCACTAGCTCAATGCTTTGTCAACGTTGTGCTTGAAGCACTAGCTGAAGCAATAAGGCAAGAGAAGAAAATTAAAGGGGTACAAATAGGAAAAGAAGTCAGACTAACCCTGTTTGCTGATAACGTAATGCTATGCTTTAGAGATCCCCAAATTTCTACCAGAAAACTTCTGGAAATGAAAAACAAATTCAGCAATGTGTCAGGATACAGAATCAATTTGCACAAATAAATAGCTTTTCTATGCAACAATAACAGACAGAAAGACAAAATGAATACACTCCCGTTCACAATAACCTCAAAAAAAAAAATCTAGGAATAAATCTAACTAAGGAGATAAAGGGCCTTTGCAAAGAAAACTTTAAGAAAGAGATAAAGACACTGGAAAGTAGAAAGACATCCCATGCTCATGGGTTGGTAAAATTAATGTTGTGAAAATCTATTTACAGATTTAATGCAAGCCCCATCAAAATCCTTATCTTGTTCTCCACAGAAATAGAAAAACTGTCCTAAAATTAATATGGAACCACAAAAGACCTCAGACAGTAAAAACAATCCTGAGCAAACAGTATGCTGGAAGGATTACCATTCCAGATGTGAAGTTATATTACAGACCCATAGCAATAAGCATAATGTGGTACTGGCATAAAAACAGACACATAGACCAATGGAAAAAAATTAAGGACCCAAAACTGAGTACATAAATCCAGCCATTTAAGATTTGATAAGATGTTAAAATCATAAGCTGGATAGGAGGAACCATCTTCAACAAATGGGTCTGGGAAAACTCAATGTCCATATAACTAAAGAATGAAATTACACTGGTATCTATAATCTTTCATAAAAAATAATTTCAAATGGATCAAAGACATAAACAGATTATTAATATCCATAATATAAAGAACCACAAAACATATATATTTTTTAAAAACTCATTCAAAAAGTGAGCCTGGAACTTGAACAGAGTTCAAAGAAGAAGAAGGAGGAGCAGAAGGAGGAGGAGGAGGAGGAGGAGGACAACAAGAAGAACAAGGACTAATAAATATCTCAAAAATATTCTTCATCATTAGCAATTAGAGAAATGCAAATCAAAACAAATTTGAGACTTCATCTTACTTCAGTCAGAATGCCAAAGATTTACAAAACATCCAGCGACAAATGTTGGTGAAAATATTGGGAAAGAAAATCTTCGTTCGCTGTTGGTGGGATTGCAAGTTGGTTCTGACACTCTGGAGATCAGTGTGGAGATTCTCAACGTAGCTAAAAATAAATTTACCTTATTATCCAGCTATACCATCCATTGGCATGTGCCTGAAAGATTCAACATCCTACTCCACAGATATTTGCTCAGCCACCATCATTGCTGCTCTAACTATAATAGGCAGGAAGTGGAAACAAATGTTCTTCAGCTGATGAGAATGAAAGTGGGGTATATTTGCACTGTGTAATACTACTCAGCTGTAAATTAAAAATGAAGTTATATACTTTTCAGGTAAATGGGAGAGCTAGAAAAGATTCATATTGAGTGAGGTAACCCAGACCCAGAAAAGCAAACAACACATAGTCTCTCATTGGAGGATCCTAGTTCCAAATCTACAGGTGTGATGAGTACATAGTCTGTGGTAACTACAGAGATTGGGAAAGTAAAAAAGGGACCATGTAGAGGTGAGGAGCAACAGAGAAGGACAAACAGAGTACTGGTGTTCTGAAGGGGAAATGAGAGAGGGGGGACTTTAATTAGGGAGGGAGAAGAGAAAGAAAGAAAGAAGAGTAAAGGATAAAATAACAGTATATTTTAAAAAGTCGTAGGGAATCATACTACTATCTACCTAGAAATTCCTATAATACTCATAAGTTGATATTTAAATATGCATATATAGTTCAAATGAAAATTTCACATCTTGGGTGACAATGCTCTGCAGAAGAGCCAAAGACCATCTAACAAAAAAGACCCCAACACTAGTCATGAGAGGCCCTCTTTTGAGCTGTTGGTCAGGGGTGTCCAAGAGCCTCCCCAAACAGTATAGATTATTGCTGTACCCTTTGGTTCCTCCCAGAGGTAGAAGGCAAATCTTGATTGCAAAAGATGCTATGTATTTTACACACAGAGCCTGAGACTCCTGAGCTGGAACTAACTCAAATGTCTCCTTCCTGAAGACTAGCTTTCATGATACCGGAAGGCACCATGCAAGCTACCACAGGAGGGAGGCAACCAACAGTCCTACCCAGCTATGATGACGATGAGCTGGAACAAAACTAGCATGGCATAGTTAACTGTCAGGATGCAGTAGTGGCACTAATACTTTGGCAGTAACCAACAGCTCTGTAACTGTTCTTAAGACCTGTTCAACAGGAGGAAAATCATGCCTGTGTATTAGAAACCTAGACAGTTACCCAGGGATAATAAAGGACATGGATCTTGGAGGAAAACCTACAACCACCAATTTCCCAAACCAGTATAATTCCTATCTACATTCTAAATATTTATCCTGATACCCACAGATAATTGTAATTCATGCTCTCCATTAGGAAAATTTCTTTTTGCAACAAACGGAGACTATGACAAGAGATAAAAAATAAAATGGATTTTTTTGGACCCCAGTCTCACCGGATGCATCTGCAGCACAAATCCTGCACTTAAGGCTCAGAGATCACTGCAGAGGAGTGGGCTGAAATATTGGAAGAACCAGAGGGACATGGAGTTTTCTGTGAGGTTGTATCACCTAGAAATGTCATAACATCCCAACACAACTGCCTCAGCACTGAATAAGGACACCATAATAAACATGCTAACATGAGTAGGGGAAAGCCCAAGGGGACTTAAGACTACACAGAGAGCCATATGCAAACTAAGGAGTGCTGGGAGCAGGAGAAATAGACGTCCACAGGGAAGAGCACACCAGCTGGCTATCCAATTCCTAATGGTCAGTCCTGAGAACATACACACAATAACATTACACAGACTGAGCAGAATGTGTGTGTTTGCATGTATGTGTGTGTGCATGCATTTATGTAAAAATTATTAATTAAAAAGGGCCATCAATTTGAAAGAGAGCAAAGCAGCACTTATGGGAATGTTTGGAGGGAGGAAAGGGGGGCGGGGAAAGACATGATTATAGTAAAATCTGGCCAATAATCCAAATTTCTTGTAGATAGGCCATGGTACTGTGTTTTGAGTGACAAGTGTGTGTGTGTTTCTTTATCTTTCTATTTATTTTTGAAAATCCTACAATACGGAGTACCTTACCTCAGCTATTAATTATGGTGCTAGATGGCAGAATTTTTGTCAGTCAACTCTATACACGCAGGTAAATACTGTTCCTAAGGTAACTTTTTAAAATATAGTTGTAGAATTCCATTATATTCTGTTGCCAAAAGAGTAAGAACTTTATATTAGCTGTATAAAAATTAACTATGTTTTTTTAAATGTCTTAAAGCCAGCACTAAATATATTTCACAAAATAAATGCTTTTGAAACAGTGAAGGAAGAAAGTGAAACAGCTTGGTTTTCTTTCAGTGGTAAGGGAGGCTTCTCTGTGGGGTGGCAGTGAGCTGTAACACCAGAGAGTGGAAGCCAGCTGTATTTAGCATTCTATGGAAAAGTTGAAGTCCTGAAGATGAGAGTCAGGGAGCCAGTGTGGCCAGACTTTACTGTGTGATGCTATCGATACTGGAAGGTTACCCACTCACACTCCCACCAACCAGCCTGTTACTGTTTTATGGATGCTGGAAGAAGACACAAAACTCCTGGATCATGTGGGTCACAGCCAACAGTGTGGGTGTCATGTTTCCATCCTCCACCTTTGTCTCTCAAGTATCCTGAGGTGGTCCAACTGGGTGCTGCATGTTCAGTGTGTTTGTGTCCAGCTGGAGAACACTGTGCTGTGAAACTCACTGCTTTATCTTCTGCCATTCCCAGGAGAGAGACCCTGGTTCATCCAACCCATGTGGGCCAAGAGCAGACAGCATCTTGCGCTTGCCCCCATGCCTTTGGAGTAAGTAGAACTGTTGGGGCCCGGGGCAGATCACCTCTTCTGGGTGGGTTGGGTGGAGTTCGCGGAGCATGCTATGAAGCAGGTGAGGCTGTCCAGGATGATGCGGTCTGGCCATCGTTTGCTAAGGGATGTCCTGGGACTTCATCCACCTCTGGCTTTACTTCCGTATTCATGGCTACGTATGGTATGTGTTACTTATTACTCTGTGTAGCACATCTCTAGGGCTCTAACTGGAGGCCGAGGGCACGGCTGATGTAATTGGAAAAAATAGGTAGCAATGAGCTTAGAACAGGGCTATGGACTTGGTAAAAGTCACCAAATAAGATGATGACACTCAGAGACCATTGTCATGCCGAATGTAATGAGGACTGTCAAATAGCCTCCATCAGTTAAGACAGCAAAGTGGGAGGGTAGGGCTGGGGCTGGGGGAGGGGCTAAAACCCCATCTCTCTTCTTTGTATCTTTGCTATAGTCACTTGTCTTTTCCACCAGAAAAGTTCAACTCTTCCCGAAGCTGGGGCTGTTGCAGAGGTCATCTGCCAGGGCTCAGAACAGGGCAGACAAGGGAGGAAAATGGACTTGGGATGACACACATGGAAAATAATGAGCACTCTTGTCGTGCCTTCCCCTCTCCCCCTCCCCCACCCCACACCCCGCGCACACGCACGCGCGCACACACACACACACACACACACACACACACACACTTTGGGGAAATCTCAGTATTCACTTTATAGCCCAGGCTGGCATAAAACTCAGCATCCTCTTGCCTTCGCTCCCCAAGCTCTGGGAGCACAGGCACACTTTGCCACGCTTGGCCGTAAGAAGGGTGTGTCCTCACATATCCTCTCGTGTCCCAGCCTGACCTCTACGGAGTCAAGAGTGACTGTGAACTTCTGATGCTCTGCTGCCACATCCTGAGTGCTGAGATTACAAGAATATATGCCATCATGCCCAGTTCATGCGGTGCTGGGAATTCAACCAAGGTTTCGCTCAGGCCAGGCAAATAAACACTCTACCAACTACAGACTCTGTCTTTCTCACTCTTTTTTAAAAAACATTAATGAGAACCCTCAAATTCCGATAAAGGGCATTTTGCATTAGAATGTCCTCATAAGTCTTCTTTCAAATCCACTTTAAGGAAACAGTAGAATGCAGCTGATTGCTTTTCAAAAGTAGTTTCCTTGTAAAAATCAAGCTGACTCATCCATCCATTTGCATCCAAGGTGCTAAAGGCATTTCTGTTCTGTTTCCACTCAGGAAGGAGACCTGGCCAGACAGGCAGAAAAGCTTCATTCTGCTCTCAAACTTAGAATGCCTGGTTATGAAATGACAGGGCTGTTGATGCCCTCCGACTCCCTGGCCTGGTGCTGAGCTTGAACTGTCCTACTCAGGACAGTGGGCTCATTTCCTGACGGGGGGGGGGGGGGGAGGGCTGCTTATGTTTGCAATAAGCATCACTTCACCTTGCGCTATTTACCAGAGTTTCTTTTTCAATTCTTACTTAACCAATACTATTGTATCTACTTCCTCAGTATTATGGTTTTATTTTAAATGTTTTTATATATTGGTTTTTTAAAAAAATCCATTTAGATACATACATGATGCAAGCTATAGAGGCTTGACATGAGCCCTGTTTTTCCTGTCAGAGTCAAAATGTGACGCTATGACTGTAGCTTGTGGCCCAGGTCAGAAACTAGTGCTGTGCATGGCTGCCTTCTGTTTCATGTGTGCATGGCCGCCTTCTGTTTGTTTCATGTGTTCTGCCTGGACATGGGCATTTGTATTATCTATACTTGCATGGAATGATACCAAACCCGGGGACCTGAAAATTCACTTAAATTTATGCTCTGGAAATTTTTGTGGAACAATTATTTAAAAAAAAAAATCAGGCTTCTAAACTTTTACTTAAAAAAAAGTGGCTTTTCATAGCCACATTGATATTTAAAGACAGGGAACGCCCCTGTAGACCATTTGTCCTAACAGGGCATGTGGAAGTGATTTATTCCCTGGTCCTTCCAAGGTGCAAGCATGCATGTTTCTACTTATTTCTTTGGCCAGGTTCAAGAATCTCGACTTTCATACTCAGAAGACTTTAGCCGGCCTAGCATCATGATAAAACTGAATGAAAGGACGTTGGGTTAACTGGTCCAGGCCCAGTTTGTGGTTCAGGGATTAGGAGACTGGCATTTGCTCAGGGTGCCCAGTGAAGGTGGTCTAGAACCCATACCTCCTAGCCAGCAGGTATTGCTCTTCTCAAAAATTAAAAAATGGAGACCACATTCATAAATATTACTTGTACGCTTCCTTATCAAACATACAAAATGACAAAGGAAAGGCTACAGACCTCCTCATTGCCACCCCAACCCTAGTGTTTCCCCAGAATTAGCCCTGGTACCTGGTACCACTGCAGACTTCCTGCAGACATCTGTGCACCTTCATATATAAAGAGCAAGCTGTACAAATGTGTGCTCATTTAAAAAAATAGATGTTATAGTCCTAATGATTTTCTTTAGTTTTTTTGAGACAAGGTCTCAGGTAGCTAAGGTGGGTCTCATGCTCACCATGTAGCCTAAGATGATTCTTATCTCTTGACCCTCCTGCCACGGTCTCCTGGGTGCTGGGATCACAGATGTGTGCCACCACATGCAGTTATATGGGAGCTGGAGAAAGAACTCCAGGCTTCGAATGTGCATGCTAGACAAATCCTCTTGTCAACTGAGGTAACCCCCAGCCCATGTTCTCTAGTCTCTTTAGGGACTCAAAACAATGTCACACTGTCCACTGGGTTCTGGGATATTTTTCTTCCTGCATCTTCATAAGTCTACCTCATTTAAAAAAATATGTTGGTTATTTTTTTTTCAGAGTATAAATAAGGCATGCTAAATGTTTAGGTTGCCCCCTCCTCCTCCGCTTCCTTCTCCTCCCCTCCTTCTCCCTTCCTGCTCCATGTCTATTACCCACAATGCCATAATACACTGCTACGAGAGGTTTAACGAGCAGCAGAGTTAGCACAGGGGCTCATTAGAACAGACCGCTGGGACCTATCTGTGTGTGTTTGAGTGCAGTAGTTCAGGGCCAGGGCATCCTAACAAGCTTCCAGAGGGTGCTAACTCTAAGTACTCCCAGGATCCTACTTCAGGTAAGATTGCTGGGATATCCATGCACAGGCTCCCGTGCACAGGCTCCCGTGCAGTACTCTGACCGGTCTTGCATGGGAATGCTGGTTGCTGCCACAGCAGGTGCCAAGGACTTGCTGGGTTATGGAGCATGTGCACTTTACATTTATAGATACTGAGACACCACCCTTCTTCAGAGCGCATGCACAGAGTAGGTGATGGTGCTTGTGTCCTTGGTGCTGTTGCTGTGCGTGACCTCCTGCCTCTCCCTGACTGCTAATGAGATACGCAGTCATTTTCTCACTGTACAGGCTTTCTAGGAACTGCATGTTCATATCTCAAGCATGCCTTAGAAAGGGAGGGGGTTCCTTTGCTTTTGTTCTTGTTGTTTGATCTTTAGCTGTTTATAAATACATGTTTAAGTTATTACTCCCTTGTGCATATATATATATATGTATATATATATTGTTTATGCATCACAATTACTAACTTACTGTTAATTTTCTAATGCTAACTGAATGGCACTGGTCCCTTGGAAGATCATAAAAAATTCCAGAATAAGACATTATCTTTCTTTTGGACCCTCAGCTCATATCCTATACCCACACTGCTAAATGTTGGCTGGTAGTTGACAAATTATAGAGATCCTGTAAAAGGGTGTAGATGGGAGGTCCCTCCAATCCCTTTAACCAAAGGATATTCCATTTCAACCTAAACCAATGTCAGGGAATAAGACTTGCCTAAGCGGTTAAAATAAAGCAGCCTTTATCTTGTCAACATGGAATTCCTGTAAGCTCCCGAGGAAAAAGTTCTTCTCAACCGCTTTGACATAGGATTATTCTCTTTTGACATATTAGAAACATTAAAGAAAATTTAATGCCCATCTGGACGCTTCGGGTTTTTTTTTTTTTTTTTTTTTCCCAATTGCTACCACCACCAGCTGCAAAACTACACTGACTACAAGCCATCCAGCTGCCATACACGCCCGGTGCCAAGAGAGAGCAAGCTGCCAACGCCGCTTCAAGTGGCTGGGCTGGGCTGCAGCCAGGACCGGGGGAGGATGTGCTTGCTGCTAAACACAGTAGGCAGGACTCAGATTGTCGCTGGTGTTATTTGTATTTGCTCTTTTGTTTTTATTTGTCTTTTTTTTTTTTTCCCCCGGTCATCCACTGCGGGAGGCTGCTGGGGACACCATCCCTTTCCTGGAAATGGCAGCACAACACGTTGCGCCGTCTTCCTCTGCCTTTTATGTTCTTTTTGGTACCCTCTGTGCTCACATACTGCCTGTGCGCAGTCATTAGCAAGAAACGCCTGGAGCTGCAGAAAACTGTACCATCTCTCCAAGACTGGCTTTCCCCAGTCCTGACTCTCTCTCCCCATCCCTAATGGCACACTTCTCTCTCGATTTTTTTTTTCAAATTTGTTTGGCATTGTTTTCTCACAACATATCAGGGAGAAAATGCCTCTGTTGTGGGTGGTTTTCTAGAAGTGTTCCTACATTTGTGTCCTCGAGTCCCAACTGTTTCCCCTGAGTAAGAGGGGCCTCTTCTTCCTTTGAAAAACAAAGACTTTCCCAGTCGAGGCAAGGAACTCTCTATTGACCTCCGAGGTGGGTTGTATGGGCGGTCATCGGGCATTTATGCCATTTTTCCCTTCCCTGCTAAAGTCAGAAGTCACGTGACTCACGTTAGCCAATGAACCATGGGCGGAAGCGGAGTGCTTGACTTCTACACAGTAGCTTTGAAAGCCAGCTGGGATTTGCAATCTTTTTCTGTTCTTCTGCCAGAAGTAACGGCAATGTCCAAATGGACTCTGCTCTGTCAGCCTAGGTCCCAAAATGGGGAGGATATGGCTGACCACTGACAGAAGACGTTTGAGAGTATCTGTCATGGCAGCATAGCTGAACACAAGGAGATAGGAACAGTGAATTTACTTTTTAAGTTTCTGGAAAATGCTTCCAAATACTGAAACAAAACAAAACAAAACAAAACAAAAACCTCGGGAAAGTCGGTTTTTAGACTGCATAGTTGCCTGCCTGCTAATATGCGTCTGACCAGATTACTTCCGGGTCTTATGCTGTGAGGCATTGTGGAAATCACAGAGGCCTTCTGGTGAACCCCTTTACTTCCCAGATGAGGAAGCTGGCTCCCCCAAACAAAGCGGCACATACGTCAGCCACACACGTTGGCCACACACGTCAGAATGATGAAGGACATGGCCCAGGAGGCACGTGGCCTAGACTAGAGTATGCTGAGCCTCCACCCAGGCTCTTTTAGCTTTCTCCTCAAGACTTCAACTTAGAACACACTGGAGAAAAGGCAGAATTCTTAAATAACACTTTCCTTAACTTTTTAAGCCTCCATGCATAAGCTCCGTATTGCCTCTGATTATTTGTCCTGGGGCCCCATGTCAAGGGCACCTAATATGACCCAGATGAAAAACACAGAGAGCAAATTTATCTAAAGGTACAAGCAGAAGGAGGTTTCTACCTCATGCTGCCCCCACACTCAGCACTCTCTTCCCTTGGCCGGACAGTGGAGAGTTGACTCTGTGTGCCTGCTGCCCCATCTGCTGCTGTTGAGTTTGATCTAGAGCACCGAAGGTGTTCAGCTTGCTGCCTGGATAACAGGCCTTTCCGGTTAGTAACTTCATAGCAGGTTTTACCCCCAGGTAATAGCACAAGCTAATACTCAGACTTTATTCTGAACAAGGCTCTGTTCAAATGGCTTTAATCTCTTTGTGCCCTCACGGCTCATAGCAAAGTTGTGATCTAGTTCTCTTATTGTCCCTCATTTATAGATGGGCAGGTGGAAGCACAGAAAAAGCAAGCATCTTCCCCAAGCTAGAGAATCTGGGTGCGTTAAAACTAGGGTCTGAACCTGGGCGGTCCAGCTGTACTGTGATTAGAAGAACTGTAGTGATTATCAAAGCAACGCTAACAGAGGCCAGGCATGGTAACACATGCCTTCAATCCCAGCATGCAAGAGGCAGAGGCTGGTGGGTCTCTCTGAATTATAGGCTGGCTTGGTCTACGTAGTAAGATCTAGGCTAGCCAGGGCTACATAATGAGACCCTGTCTCAAACAAACAAACAAACAAACAAACAAACAAACACCATGACTGCACAAGTACAGTACTGAATAATAGTGCCACACATACCCACCACAACCCATCAAACCTTCTCATCTCGACAGTTAAAACACAAAAGTGACAGTCCAAAGTCACGTACATAGTGAACCTGGACTTTAAGGCCAAGTGCTTCTGACTTCGAAGTCTGTCCTCTCTCCATTTGTTCATGTTGCCCTTCAAGTCTTCTCTACAGGAAAGCCTCAGGGAAGAGGAGGGGAAGAAAGGGGATAGGAGGAGGGGAGGGGGAGAAAGAAGGAAGGGGGAGGGGAAGGGGAGGGGCATAAAGGGGGAGGGAGAGGGGGAGAAAGGGGGAGGGGTAGAAAAGGGATAGGAAGAGGGGAGGGGGAGGGGGAGAAAGAGGATAGGAGGAGGGGAGGGGGAGAAAGGAGGAAGGGGAGGGTACATAAAGGGGGGAGGAGGAGGGGAGGAAGGGGGAGGGGGAGAAAGAAGGAAGGGGAGGGGAGGGGGAGGAGCATAAAGGGGGAGGGGAGGGGAAAAGGGGGGAGGGAGAAAAGGGGAAGGGAAAAGGGGGGAGGGAGAAAAGGGGAGGGGAGAAGAAATAGGGGATAGAGGGAGGGGAAAGGAAAAAGCTGTTAAGTGGAGGGAAGGGGGAGGAAGGGGGTAGAGGGAGGGGAGAGGAAGGAAGGGGGGAGGGGAGGAGAGAGGAGGAGAAAGAGGGTAGGGGGAAGGGAGACAAAAAAGGAAGTAGGAGAGGGGGAAAGGGGTGGGTGAGGGGAGGAAGGGGATAGGGGGAAGGGAGAGGAAGAAAGGAGGAGGGGAGGGGGAGAAAAGGGATAGGGGGAAGGGAGAGGACAAAGAGGGTAGGGGAGGAGAAAATGGGGGTAGAGGGAGGGAGAAGGCGAGAAAGGGGGTAGAGGGAGGGGAGAGGTTGCTTTCAGCAGAACAAATTCACATCTCTTTATGCATCATAGGCCTGATAGCATATAGCAAAGTCTCTGTCACTAACAACCTAGACTCCCACAGAACAGATGGAAACCTGCTCAGGAAGACAGTGTCCAGGGGGAAGCAGTGTCAGCTGTGTGTCCTGTAGCAGACCTCAGGGCCCTTCCTCATCCTCCTTTGTAGACGTGAAGAGGAGGTGTGCTGGGCGAGTGCCTCGGGCTGCTGCACTGTGGCGTTAGTTGTGGGGCTCACAGTAAACCCTGGGCCCCTTTCTCGCAATCACACCCTCTGTGATGGATTTCACAGCTGCCCACTCCCCAACAATGTCTTTTGCAGAGATTTCCAAAGCCTGAGTGGGATTTTCTACTCCCAAATGTGTTGAAACTGTTATTAAAAAGAAATGTTAGATAAATGGAGTTTTGAGGTGTGTGTGTGTGTGTGTGTGTGTGTGTGTGTGTGTGTGTGTGCCTTAAATGGGAAAGGACGGCACTGAGGTTGTATTATCGGAAAAGAACGACCTTGGAGGTCACCAAGTCTGACTGCAGAGGCTCAACCTGTGGAGAATCTCCCTGTTCCACGGCTCAGAGATAAGAGCACAATACAAAAACCTAATCTCTCTGGAGGTTTCCAAGTGCCCAGCCTGTATTAGACTAAGGCTTAAAGGAAGTCCCCTCTTGATTCTGCTACAGTCTGAATATCAGCCCTCCCAGTCTGGTGTATGGCATCATTGTGTCTTTAACCTCTAGCCCCCAAACTCCACTTTTGTTCCTTCATCCAACCTCTCTTGTCATCTTTTCACGGGCCCTGTGACCCCTCCATAGGCCGCTCTGCAGACATGGAGGCTGGGAGGGCATGCGGTTCTCTTGGAGTGTGGTCTGAGAACTCTGTGTGCTCCCTCTCCTCCACTTGTCTGCCAGAACTTGGCAGCATGGCTACACCCGGACTGCAGCGAGGTGAGAGCAGAAGTTGTACCCCGGATTAGTCAGCTCTGCATCCCTGTGACAAAATACCCGAGCCGATCAGCTCAGTAAAGGGAAAGATTCCTTGCGGCTCACGGTTTCAGAGGCTTGAGGCCAGGGTGACTCGGCCTTTGTGCTTTGGATCGGTGCTGTCACATGGTATCATGATAAGGAAAGGCTCGATGCCTGGAGTCCAGGAAGCAAAGAGAAAAAGAGAGTGGGAAGGCCCAGGTCCCCGATATCCCTTCAAGGATGCTTCCAATGACCTAGTGGGGAGGGCCCAGGTCCCTGATATCCCTTCAAGGATGACCTAGCGTCCAATGACCTAGCTTCCTTCCCTATGTCCTCTTCATAGCTCCATCACTTTCCCTTCAGACAAAGTCCTCAACACAGAGATCTTGGTGGGAGGCACATTCCAGATACGAACGACAGCAGAAAAACAACCGAGGGGCGGTTTTTGGGTTCTCTCACACCTCTCTTTCCTCTTCTGCTTTGTCTCTCCACCCCTCAAGACTGCCCTGAGGCCTGTGCTATAGCCTAGCCCCACCATGACCAGTCACACCAGTTAGATCTTATTCCTATCCCTTTCATAGAGTTAAAGCCTTTTTTTTTTTTTTTTTTTTAAATACCCTTTTACACAAGGCCATCCAGTCTTGGGGATGTGTTACATGGGAGGGAACAGGATTGACATCTTTACGCTAGTTTTCTTGGTAGGTGGAGCAAATCCCTGTCTCAATCCATAGGAAGCATTCGAACTCTTCTCTGATTCCCACCACATCTAGATCCACGCCATAGCTTCATTTTGGCTTCAAATGGCTTTCCTCTGTCTCTATTCTCTTCCATCTTTGTGTTGCTCATCTCAGCCGAGTGTGTGTCCTTACGGTAGACGAACATCTTTCCTCGTGAAAGACCACAAGGCAGAGGTAAGAACAGGCGTCCTTTCTCTAGCCTGAAAAAGGGAAGCTGCCAGGTCCCAGCTCTGGTCTTACCATCACCACTCTCCAGTCTGTCCTCCACACAGATGTGGGTGAAGCAATGTGTGAAAAACAAGTCAAAATCATGCTATCCCTCTGGTTAAACACTTCATTGACTTTTCCCTGTGCTTGGATAGAGGGTGGCATTGTCTGTCAGACTGCCTGGCTATGTTCGAGGCTCCTGGACTCAGGCCCTCTCCTCAATGCAGGACTTCATCCCTTCCTCTGGCCCAAAGGCTTCCACCCAGGAAGCTCCCTCAGCCCAGCCCACTTCGATGCATGTTATTCTTTAATTCTGGAGTCTTTCATTAGTGCGCATGCGCCAGAAACACAAGGGAGGCCCCGTTCCTCCCCACTGTATACCTACATCTTCAGCAAGGTTGGAGGACAAAGTGTCCTTATCAGCTCCTTAATAACATGTTCCATTGATCTGCCATCGAGATAGATTTTCTGTTAAAAGCACCGAGCACAGAACTTGCAATGAAGTTGGTGTATTTGTCACCTTTCTATCGAGATAAAACACCATGACCAAGGAAACTTATAGAAGGAAGAGTTTATTGGGACTTGTGGTTTTAGAGGGTAAGTGCATGATTGTCAAGGACGGGAGCATGGCATCAAGAAGGCGGACATGGTGCTGGAGCATCCTTATCTGTAAGTAGGAGGCAGAGAGAAAGCTACCTGGGAATGGCATGGGCCATTAAAACCTCATAGCCCTGCCCCAGTGACACACCTCCTATAACAAGCACACACACACACACACACACACACACACACACACACACACACACCCTCCACCAACTTGTTCTCCAATAGTTCCACCAACTGAGGCTCAGGTTCAAATATACTGAGCCTACGGAGGCCGTTCTCATTCAAACATCCTCAGTTCGGATCCATCGGGGATAGTGACCTCACCTCTCCTTCCTCCTCACTCTATCTCCTCTCCTCTGCTTCCTTCTCCTTCAGCAGTCTAGGACGTGTCACTCAGACGCCATGGTACAAGCTAAGAGGTGATGCTTTATGATTGGAGGGGGCTTAAGCATCCCTTTCTCCAGGTTTGTGAGGCAGGGGCCATGATGCTCAACCCTTGCCTTCCTGCAGTGGAGTGATGGCCGTGGTCAATACTGCCATTGGTACATGTGTAAGAGTTTTCCAGTGGGAGAACAGAGTGTATACGTCTGTGGGTGTCACTGCTTGTCAGTCTCTTGCCCTGTTTGGACCTAGCTTTGGAGGAGGCCTCCCACGTTAGAGAGGATCCTCTGCCTCTCTCGGTGTCTATTGACTTCAGTGTAAATAAAGCTCATCCAAAAAATTCATCCTCACAGAAACATGGAGAAGAGTGCTGGCCACGTATCTGGGCATTGTGGCCCAGCCAAGCGTCGCTGTGTGTAAACACTCATTTCTCTGTGGGAAGAAAGCCTTCCAGTTTCCAGAGTGTGTTCTGTTATAAAAAAGAGTGGTCCTAAACAAAGAGTTGTAGCTGGGGAGGGTGGAGGAGGTGGAGGGAGGAGAGGAGGGAGGAGAGGAGGAGGAGGGGGACCTTTCATCCCGGGGTGGGTTAGCCTTGTGGGAATAGCCATCTCCAGTGCATTGTGGGAAAGGCTGAGAGGAGACAGGTAGGGAAAAAATAGAGGAGAAAGGAGAAAACGGAGGGGAAGAGGACAAGCCTTGGGCTCAGCCTGGAGAACGGTGACTCCTACACTGTTCCTTGGTGCTCTCTGCCTATCTGTGGACAGCCAAACCGCCTCCCTGCCTCCATATTTAGTGGTCCAAGCATGGCTCCCCGCCACTAGCTTTATTTGGAGCAATAGATAAGTGTCAGCACTTAGAAGCTAGGAAACCTCCTAAACAGCCCCCCTAGACTAATAAACATTTAAAAAAAAAAAAAAAAAAAAAAGCCCTGATGTAGGCAGCCTGGCAGGCTCATTGGTGAGAGAGAGATAAAGTTCCCCTCCAGGACATTTATAATTTACATAATAAAAAGCTTTTCACCTTCCAGTCAAGGGAGCAAAATTAATTACCACGGCCTCTTTCCCTCACAGAACATTTTTTGCTTAAACTGGCAGGAACAATTTGTGAACTCTTAAATATGGAGCGTGAGTCTGGCAGGGTGTACGTAGATGCTGGGCAGAAGGCACGGCGGCCCCTTGGCGGCTGCGAGGTTCTGGAGTGGTCTGGTGAGGCTGGGCCGTTCTCCTTTTGGTAAAACTATCTGTGACCTGACCTGTCCTTTTGGTCCACTCAGCTTGAAATACCTCACTAATGATAATAGATTCCCACAATCTGAGGCCCCGTAATCACCCACTCCACCCCCCCTCAGACAGATGTTGAATGCGCGGCCACCAGAAGGGTTGTTTCGGCCATATCTCTCTGTCATGTCTTGTCCCCTTCTCTTTTGGGCACCATTTCAAATAACAAATAGGGAATCGGACGTTCCCTTACCCCTGGCTTTGAAAATATACGGGCGGCTTCAAAGTCCTGTGATTAGGGAACTGTATTTGTGATCTTTATCGTCCCTTGTTCTAAATGCACCAAGCTCTTTGGAGAGCTGTCAACATCAGCCCAATATCGTTAATTCTCACCACACTCCTGTGAGGGAAGCAGGTGGCTCGCATTATTTGGGCTATTTCGCAGATGGAGAGAGAGAGGCGGAGGGAAGTTAGCTGTGGCATCCACTTCGCACGGATGAGCTGGGAAGAGGAAAAGTCGGCATCAGGCCTGCAAGGTTATCAGGGCTCCTGAGAGCTGGGGAAGGGCTCATCTGAGGGAAAGCGGATGGGGGGTCATGGCGGTGAGAGTGCGAAGTCCAAACCTCCTCCCTTTCATCAGGGAGGAACCGTGACTGTTTTCATTTGTGTTGTTTCATATGTGTTCATATGGCAGCACTTAACAGTAATTGCACAGAATGGCACCAGGAGGTGGCAAAGGATGCCGTGGTGAAAAGACAGCTCTTTTAAGCCTGCTTCCTTATCTTTGATAAGCAGTCAAGCATGGTTGTTGTTTTTATTCTGAGACTCAGAATTTTGAGAGGTAATGTGTGGCCAGTAATCGACTGTGGGCGTCCACCCACACCAGAGTTGTCAGCGGCCCTTCTCCCCTCTCCTTTGGCCTCTGCAGTCCTAATGTGATTGGCATTTGGTTAGCTCTTCCTGGGTTCCGGTGTCCTCGATGTTGCACGGCACCCTACTTCCCACTCTCTAGGCAATGATGGGGGGGGGGTCAAGGTTTGGTTAGAACCAGCTTTTGGGGGGTCTGGGTGGACAAGGACCTGGGTGACTTCAGAGGGATAATAATGAAGCGCTGAGAAAGGTTGCCAGGCCTCCGCTCCTCTATGTGCAGAGAGGTCTGGACTTTATCCTGTAAGCCAGAGGGCTTGGGAGGCAGGAGAGAGAGAGAGAGAGAGAGAGAGAGAGAGAGAGAGAGAGAGAGAGAGAGAGAGAGAGAGAGAGAGAGAGAAGAGAGAGAGAGAGAGGACAGAGAGAGAGAGAGAGAGACAGAGAGAGAGAGAGAGACAGAGAGAGAGAGAGACAGAGAGAGAGAGAGACAGAGAGAGAGAGAGACAGAGAGAGAGACAGAGACAGAGACAGAGACAGAGACAGAGAGACACAGACAGACAGACAGAGAGAGACGGGGGGGGGGGGGGGGGGGGGGGGGGGGGGGGGGGGATGCAGTGAGCAGAAAAAGCAGTGAACCTAACCAGAGGCTTTGTCACCTTTATGCCCTCCCACTCGGGGGATTGAAGGATGGTCATCGCAGACTGGGAACAACACATAAATGTTCCTTGAGAGAGTCTGGTAAATCCTCTTGTCTCCACGTGGCCCTCGGCCTTGCAAGCTACTCTCCTTCGTCACTGGAGACACGAAGGCTTTCAGCAACTATGTGAAGGGTTAGATAACTTGATGTGTGAAGACTGAGCTGGGCTAAGGTGCCACTCCCCAGGCAGTATTTAGATGGCAAGTATTCCTTACGGCCTCTTGGACCGGGATGTGAGAAGAGAAGGCTCCACCTGATTTCCCTAAGGTGTGAGCACAGGGATGGAAACAGGAAGCAGGAAGCAGCTGATGCTCCCTGTGCGGGGGCGGGGGGCGCGACAGTCTATCCCGGGGGAATACTGTGGTAACCGTTCAGAAAAACACATGTTCAGTTTGGGAGTTGTGGCTAACATCAGCGCTCTGGAGTGCGGTGCTAAGTACTGTCTGAGTAGCCAAATATTACGTAAATATTCCTTCTTGCAAGCACGCTTCCGATAGCCTTTATGGGACGAGGTGACTGGGTTTTCTTTCCCTGTGTGGAGTATATTTCAAGTACTTTCAGATGGTTTAGACGGAATCAATTAAAAAACAAATTGACTGTTTTTTCCTGGCCCCAATTTCTTCTTTCTTTTTCAGATTCTTGCTCACGTTTCAAGAGTGGCTTTGTTCGGTTTTACAAGTTAAAAATTCACGGACAAGGGGGGAGTTTAAGAATTTCGGGACACCGTGAAAGTAACCGGCAAGACTAAGAAAGGGTGGGGGCAGGAGGGAAAAAAAGATATTAATTAGCAATCTCGAACTAAATTAAACATGAAATAGACGTTCGCGGGTCAAGAGGGGTCTTGGGAACGGGAAGAAGAGACTGAGGGTGGTCGTGTTGATGTTCTTTTCTGTATAAATTTCAAATCGAATTTGGCTTTGGGTTTCTGGCAGCAGAGATGTTGTTCAAAGCGCGCTGGAAAATGGAGGTTTCTCGCCTTCCGCTTTTAGCTCTCAACTTCTCGCCGGGTTCAGTGTATGGCGGTGAAATGCAAATCATAACGGAGGAGAGCTGGCCTCCGGGGAAAGGGGGTCTTGGATGCTTTCCAAGGTCTGGAACACAGAGGAAAGACATATTTCTTTGTCACACACAGTAGATTCTCCCTGAGGGTTTCGACGATGGGAAGAAAATGATGGGGGGTGGGGGGGTAGGGGGGTGGGAGCGCGGTGGCAGTGGAAATCATTAGAATGTTCCTTCTCTCAGATGAAAAGCCAAACAAAAACAAACCTCAGTGAGTGTGAACACAGGCAAGCTGGAGGCCTTCTCACTGCACACGCCACACGCCACAGTTAACACCAGGGCTGCAGAGTCGTGGACAGCTCTGGGAGCCCACTCTGAAACCCCCGTGTAGACATGGGTACAGATTTACCATGCAAGTTGACCTGGAGAGGGGCAGCTGTCAAGCAAGCCTGAAATGAAGATTCTGTGTCCAGAAAAATTCAAAAGACATTTTTCTCAAGCGCAGTTCCTTTAAATATTTAAATCCGTGCATAGTCTGCGGGGAATTTAATCCACGTGTTTCTGATTCGTCTACACTTAACTCATCAAGTTGCTCTGTAAGAATCAGTTGACATCTAGGGAGCTTTATGAATAAACTTATTTATATAATTATGTTTATAAATATTCTATATAATATTCTATATAACACATACATGTTATATGAACATATATTAAAAATATATGTTTTATTAAAAAACCATTATGTTGCTTGTGTCAATAACAGCCAAAAAGGAAAAGAAGAGAAACCTAGGAAAGCACCTATCTGAATCTGAACTCACAACTCAGAGGTGTGAGGCAGGGCAAGTGTGAGGAAGGCACCGAGAAGCAGCGCACTTGGGCAGAACGGTGGACTATCCTCCCGTCTTCAGGTACAAACGCTCGGGGCGGACTCTCCCCATTGGAACGTCTCAGCAAATGTTAACGCATAGGACACCATGTCTGTTGGAGGTCCCTGCTTGCAGCCCTCAATGGAGTTTTTGTCGCCACAGCCTCATTCACGAGTGTTCTGAACTTCATGCAGGCCTTCATTAGAACCTGAGCCCTGTGAAGAAATGATATAATACGTTTCAAAACCAGCTTGATGCTTAATGGACAAACTCAGTAAAATGATAAATCATGCGTGCGCATTTCCACGCTTACGGTTTCCACGCTGCTTAGCCTGGCTTCATCTGGCACAAGGTGCTGATCTCCTCACAGGGCTGTAAAGATAAAGGCCTGGACTTTTCTTGTTACCTGACAGAAGTGTCTGGACAGAGGTGCTTTGCCTGATGTTCAGATTGACTTAGACCAAGATTTCTTACTTGCCTTTCCTGGACAAAAAACCAAATCTGAAACATCTTCTCCGAGTGGAATTGAACCCTGTTCAAATTTCTCCTCCACGTCCCACAGACACCATCATCTCCATGATAGTTTGGGAAGGGCGAGCTTCTGAGATGACGAAGCTTTCAGAGTTTTCAGAGAATGCAAGACTAGGGGCAATGAGCTCTGGCCTCAAGCATCTCTCTTGCTTTAACTTAACACTTTGCGACACTGACAATCATCTGTTGGTTTGGGTAGAAGGGAAAAAACAAGGTATTTTATCTTCAAACACAGTTAGAAATGTGATGAAGGTGACTTTTGGGGTTGTTAGCTTTAAAAGACACATTTCTTACCCTCCCTGTAAGTTCCTATTCCTGCTGCTGGCTCGTTTAAGTTACTACGTATGTTTTAGACAAAAATACAAGTTGCCTTTTAGATGTTTTCAGAAAACAGTGCTTTGAGCCCAGGATAGCAATTTGATTGAAACTCTCTATAGTCAAAAATAAAATAATTACAGGGTGAATTCAGTGCTCCGGCTTTTAAGTTCATACTTGTAACTGCTACCCAAGGTCTCTGATGACCGTGCCATATGCATTTCACTGTCAGGACCTTAGCTGATTTCTGTCTGACCTGGTGCAATTGAGTTATAAGAAATCAGCCAAGAAAGATCCCTGTGGAGAAAGAATGGGGAATCGTGCTTGTGCTTTTCTGCCAGTTCAGGGTTTATGTAGAGCTAAGAATCCGACGCCTTTGTGCTTTGTACTCTGATAGTTTCTCTGTGTCCCAGACTCTTGGAAACCCCTCTCTCTTGCCTTGGTAGGATGTGTGTGGATGCCGCCGGCAGGGCAAGGCAGCTCCCGTTGGCTCTTCTCCTTCCATGCATGCCTCTGTTGGTAACTTGGGGGTACTGGTGATGTTACTCATGGAAGGAAATGAGGGGAAAAGATGAGACTGTGGCTGGAACAGAGACCTGTCATTGAGTTGAAAATGGCATGCTGTAAAATCTAAAGAGCAGTGTTACAATGAGATAAACAGAAAGCCGGCTTGATTAAAAGATAGTTAATTATAAGGGCTTATAGGAGAATGTAACTTCGATGAAGAGGGAGACTTTCTTTTTTTCTTTTTTCACTGTAATGTCCCAGCTCCCTGGAACAGTGCCTGGCACATAATAAACCAATAAATATTCATTGAATGAATGAATGCAGGAGATAAAGCC
This sequence comes from Acomys russatus, assembly GCF_903995435.1. NCBI lineage: Eukaryota > Metazoa > Chordata > Mammalia > Rodentia > Muridae > Acomys > Acomys russatus. The sequence goes on along the minus strand of NC_067148.1, from coordinate 11,425,515 downwards.
AGGCACAGCCATGGTGTGACAGTCTGTCAGGCAGAGTGGTAGACTGATGTGTGGGGACATGGAGGCAAGTAGGTCTCCACAGCATGCTGCAAAATCTGGAGCCCAGTCCTCTGGGTGGACACACTGTGACTGTGTGTCTAGGAACCAGGCTAGTGAGAGGTTACATATCACGTCACCAGAACCTCTCTTAAACCCTCACACAACAGGACTGCTTTCTGGTCTCTTGGTCCGTAGCCAAAGGTCAGAGGTTGGGGTATCATTGGCGGCTCCTGGATGGCCAAGCCTTTGTGTCTAAAGAAGTCAGGTAAGCGATGGGTATTCAGAGGTTCGCACATGATGGAGTCTCTGAAGGGTGGTGAGAGTACTTTGGAAGCCACCACCATGCTGTCTACGGTGTGTATTAGTTGTCCCTGACTGCCATGACAGAAACCCACAGACTGGGAGGGACAGCAGAAGACGTTCATTCCCTCGCCATCCTGGAAGCTGGCAGTCTAAGATCAGGATGTCAGAAGGCTTAGGTTCTCCTGAGGACTCTCTCCGGCTGTGTCCTGAAGTAACCTTTGCTTGTCTGTCAGGAGAGGCTGAAAGGCCATGGCACTCACATCTCTTCCTTTTTGTTATCAAGACACAGAGCTAATGGACTCGGGTTCTACCCTTCAGCCTCACTTAACGTTAACTGCCTTTCTAGAGGCCCATTTCCACCAGGGCTAGGGAGGCAACGGATGCATTCAATAGACAAAATTCAGTCCATAACATGGGGTTGCATAGTCCATTGTCAGGCTAACGTGACAATGGCAGCATGAGGGGCATGTCTGAGGTCGTGGCAATAGCGTTGGTATTTTGAAAATGGAAGCCATTGCGTGAAGAGGATGGCTTGTCTCTGGTCTCTGGTAGTTTAAAGCACCATTTATAGCCATGGAATTGTGGCATCGGGCATGCCACAAGACACACACACACACACACACACACACACACACACACACACACACACTTGAGGCCTGCTTTGTGGTTAAAAACCTTAGCAACAGGCATGTTGAATAGGAAGAGAGCCAGCTTATTTCTTTATCCAGCTATTTTTAAAGGCAAGCTATAGCTGCACTTGGGCTCTCCAGTTCTTATGCAAACCACAGAAAATGCAAATTATTTACCAGTCATGTCAGCAAGTCTTGGGAGGAATTTTTATTCCATTCAGTATGGGAAGTATAATGCCAAAAACGTAGGGTGAGAAGGACTCTGGGAAATCTATACTCTTATTTTACTAACATGGCCCTGGCCTTTTAGTACCAGAGAATTTGAAGCTAACATAATGCCTTGAAGCCAGGGAGAGGCAGGGGAAGCACCAGACTCCACACAGCACTTGACTTTGTACAAGCTCCTGGAGCCTTCTCATGGACTGGTTTCTACTTAGCTTCCAGGAGGGCTCCCTTGGCTCTCACATTTGCTTTTGGCCTTCAATTAATTAATTAGATGATATGTTCAACGTCGTATGTCCTCTATACCCATTCACAGCAGAGAAAACTATGGCATCCTTTCTCAAGGAGGTCAAAGCACTGAAAAAGGGTGCACTCCATTTTCCGAGGCAGCTAAGACTCTAGCCATGTTCTAGAAGCCCTGGGCTCCTTGGAATCTTTTGAAGGCCCTTGGGATCAGATCTGGACTTAAGTCAGTCTTGTTCCTCAGTGTGTGACCTTCAGCATCCACGGGGCTCATTACACCTGCGTTCCCTGCTGCGGATGCCACAGGGTTGGCCACAGAGACATGTTGGCTTTGGGATGGCCACTGTGGTTATTGTCACCACATGTGACACTCCCCACTACTGTTCCAAACAGCTGGTGTTGACACCCCTCTAACTCCCGGTGACAGACAGCAGAAGGTTGGCAAGGAGATTAGCCTCCAGCTGGCCCTGGAGGTAAACCCTGAAGGCAGCTTTGTTTTTTTTTTTTTTTTTTATAGAATAAATAACACTTCCAATCTTCTTTATAATGCTCTCTTATTTCCCCCCCTCCCCCGACACCAAGATCCTGACATTTGGATTTCCGTGAGACCCATTTGAGGTTCTCTATGATCGTCCTGCCATTACCTTTTAAAGGATTTTTCCTCTAGCTCAGGGTACTGGAGGAGAAGTTGGACTGTGGCCTCTTTACTTGAGTTTCTTGTATTTTTTTTTGAATAGACACATGAGCATTTCATAATATAGGAACCAAGAAAATCTTTTGAGTATAAATCCCAGCTCTCGTTCAATTTCTAAGTGACCTCGAGCAAGTGACTAAATTTGTTTGTGCCTCATGTCTATCAGGTGGAGATACTGGCGTCTTTGTATCTTCTAGTCTTACGGCAATGGAGGAGCTATCCCGTGAAGAAAATGCCTTCTGTAGCTTACAGTGCACAGTAAGCACTCAACAGAGATTGTCCTTATTAATATCAAGACACTGACGGGAGAATCAGAGCACTTTGTTAGGACTGCTTTGAGAAGGAAAGGAATGAAAAGAGGGAGGGCATCTCAGAACAAAATCTCCTCGGCACAAAGCCATGAACGCAGCAGGCATCAGGGTAAGTGGCGAAGACAGAGACAGGTCCTGGGAGAGCAGACCACATGCCACGGGGCACGGAATAGCAGCTTTCCGGCTGTATCTAGCCTAACATGACTCCACTTTATAAAGCAACAAATCTGACCCGAATTACTCTCTTTTGAGGGTAAGTGCCAAAAACAATGACTCGACATCTTGTTTGTGCGCGTAAACAGCCACCATCTGCCAACACCAGGAGGCAGAAACTGATAAATAATTTATTTGTGCCAATAAATCATGACACCTGAAAATATACCAAACCATACCAGAAACACGTGACATATGAGCCTATTAATCACCCCAGATGGAAACTCCTCACCTGACACTGTGAAAAAGGGGACACCTCATGACCAAAGTGTAGCAGCCATGCCCACCAGTCACCTGGCTGAGTCCTTAGCTGTGTCCAGGAAGCAGGCACAGGACACAAGGACTCTTGTTATGATCTTGGCTACAGCTTGTGTGTAGTTCCTTCTGCCCGTGACACTCAGTCCACTTCAGACTGACCATCAGGGGACCTGTCACCCAGGCCAGCTTTTGATAACCATGTCTGAAGAGCTGGCACCTGCAGAGCATTCCTCCGCAGACCGACTCTCTCCCCCTGACTTCAGGACACTCTCTCTGAACTCTTCAGCTCCCTCAGCCCTCTCTTTGCCGTCCCTTAACCCCTGTGCATGTAAATCTTGTGGAGTGTTAGCATGGGGTCTGCGAGTTGACTTTAGTAATTAAGATTGGAATAAAAGAACCCAAGCTTGCCGGTGGCCAGCCATCAAGGGAAAGCAGGACCACTTTGGGAAATTACGACCAACAAAACTGATGGGGCTTGTGAGTTTATTGGTGAGTCAATGAATCCTGATACGGTGGAAAGACACAGACAAGTGCCTTAAAATGTGTTTCTGACACAACACACTCAGGGCATACAGCCTAAGAGGAGTTCCTCCTTATCCGTGGGAGATACAGTCTAAGATGCTCTGCCATTTTCAGAGGCCCTACCAATACTTACACAGGCATGCTTATAATGACACAATTCCTAAGTAAAGTACACCAAGAGATTGACAACAGTAAATACTATAGAAAGGACAATTATAAAAGTATAGCATAATAAAAGCTGTGTGAGTATGGCTTCTCCCTGTCTCCTGCTCTGCCTCTTACTGTGCTCTCCTTGTGATGACAGGGAGATGACACCATCCCTGAATGACAAGAAAAAATGAAGAGAGAGACACAGTCATTGAGATGTACTGTGACGTTACTCTGCAGAGGTTATTAGAACGAAAGCACGGGGTGCCACAGCAATGTACCTGGTATCTAAAAGGCTGCTCTCTAACCAAGGAGAGGGTGATGCACACAGCGTGGGGAGTGGAGCAGGACACAATGGTGTAAGACTTCAACAGGACAGCACACAACCTCTCAGCTTCAAACACAGGAGTTGTTCTTATATGGACGTTTTCAACAATAATTTTGGACCACAGCTGACCTTTCAGTGGGACCCCAGATAGATGGAGGGGGGAGCAAAGACAATTCTGATTTAAATTAAAATATAAAATATAAAAATGGTCCGGTGACTTTTTTCTGTAGGGACTTTATCAGTAAATTGGCATCTTTGATTACGTGGTTTGATTCTCTCCCTCTCTCCCTCCCTCTACCACTCTCTCCTCTCCCTCCTTCTCTCTCCCTCCCCTCCTTCCCTCCCCCCCCTCTCTCTCATCTCCTCCCTTCATTCCCTCTCTCTGTTTTCCCCTGTGTGTAGCTTTGGAGAACAAATTTGGCTCAAACTCATTACCTACCTGGGCTAGGGCACAGGTGTGTGCTGACACGCCTGGCTTCTGAGTTTAATTCACAGGCGCAAGAGACGATGTGAGCACAAGGCCTGCGGTACCCATTAGCTTCTTGAATGCGAGGCGCTGATTTCTTAATAATTCTCATATTTCTAGCTTATAAAGAGGAGATCATTTCTGTGTCACAAAAGGCAAGTTGGTCCGATTCTGTAGAAGTGTCTGGGTTATAAAGAGCAGTTACTGCATCATCTGGGAAGCTGGTGCAATGGGCACCTGATGACATTTGTCCAGCTGTTTGCTGACACTGACAACGCTGCCTTCCAGCAGCAGCAGCAGCAGCAGCAGCAGCAGCAGCAGCAGGGAAACGGTTTTGCCTCAGTGTGGACGCGCACAACTGGAGTTTTAAATCCAAGAGCTTAGCTCCTGTTCTTGCTTCAGGTTGTCACCTCCTTGGCAGGAGAAGCATGAATGACAATTTTCAGGGTCCACTGAAGCAACTCCTCCCACATTTGCCAAAGGAGGGGGGCTTCTTGGGTGCTCAGATCATGGGATAACCTCTACAAGACCGGAAGGAGAGCTGGGAGCCCCCTGGTTTCCAGGTAGAAATGGGGATGGTGGGGTGGCATCTCCTGGAGTGCCTTTGTGGGGTTCTGACACCTTCTAAGAACACATCTGGGCCTTCTTGGTTTGGAAACTCCCAGTGGAACGCAAGCTGAGGGGCTGCGGGACAGACTCTGGGTGGCTGAGTTTCGTGGCTGTAGCAGCTCTTGGAAAGCTTGAGGTTGCACTATGCCCAACTATAGCCAAACTGTAACCTGTCAAAACCCTTTCCAGAGTTTCCTTTGCCTGTGCCTTGCTCATCAGAGATCCTAGGGCACCACAGAGGTTTTCTTCTCTGGGCCTTTCACTTTAAATAGATTCTTGCCTCTGGTGATAGTTTATTAAAATGGCTTTAGCAACAGTGATAAAATAAAACGAATTGTCTTGCCTTTCAGTAATAAATCTTTGAGGCCATAATTTTTCTGAATTGACAGCTAAGTTTAAAATTACCGCCCCCCCCCCCCCCCCCCTTCCCCTTGTTAGGAAAGTGGTTGATAGTCACCTTCCAGCCGAGTTCGTCCTGCGGTAACGCTCCCTGTGGACAGCAGGGGGCAGTGTTCATCTTTAAATAACATGAGGCAGCCAGGCGCTCTGCTACAGCGGCCAAATACTCTTGGTGTCCAAGGAGCTAGCGCCCCAGAGCAAACACTGGAGTCTTTCAAACAGATTTTTCTGAATACAAATCTTATGGCCTGGTATGTCTAGATTTGCATTGATTTGTGGCGTTAAAACAAAAGCACTCCCATAAAACGAGATGACAGGGACGTTAAGGCAGCAGGCAGCGTTATCTTCATCGTGAATAATGTTGTAATCACTTAGGGTTGTTGGGACGGTCACCAAGAAACTGATAAACAGCCCGAGGTTATCAGAGTAGCTAACCTGGGAGTTTTGTTTCTGTTTGATCTTGTTTCTTGTGTCACCCTGAAGGGCAGATGAAAGAACTCCCGGTCCATGCAAGGAAAGCCTCTCAACCTAGGCCTCTTCACTCTTCCTAAAGCAGGAGTGCACTGTATGGTGACTTGAATTTTGAACAAAAAGGTTAGAATTGTGACACACATGTAAGTCAACTTTTGAGCAACTAGATGGTGGAATCTACAGCTAATATCATCAAGATTTCAGGGGTGTGTGTGCGCGCGGGCGGGGGCTGCAGGCATCCTTACAGCTTTAGTCCCTGTGGAAAGCAACAGCCCACTGCAAAAGAGGTAGGAGAGTGAAAAGTCGCTGCTCTGGAGGCAGGCAGTGACATTCCTGAATGGGGTGACATCCCCTGGCACTGTTGATGCCTGAATACATAGTCCCTACTTTATTCAATGAGAAATATAAGGAAATAGTTAGGTCTACCTATTCCTTTCCCCAAATTTTGGGACTTAACTTTCCTTCCAGGACAATATTCCCATTGGTTTCCCCTGCACCGCACGTCATGTGACCTAAAGTTTCTTACAGTGCATGCGTGGCATATTTTATCCTGTCATTACAAAACTTAGCTGAAATGTCTGGGTATGGTGTGTTGACAAAGGCTGCAGATCCTTCAAGTTACTGGAAAATCTCCTTTGGAAGAGTCAGGTGGGCTTTAAGCCGGAGGAGAGGGGAAAGGAGTGGGGAAGAAAGAAGAGGAGAGGGGGTGGCAGAGGAGGGAAGGGAGGGGAGGGGATGGGAGGAGAGGTAATGTAGTAGATGGGTTTCTTCCTTTGCTTTCCTCAACAGCCACCATTTTTACTTGAATTCAGCTCTGCGCTTACAGCAGCTGGGCATTGCATCTGACTTCCTTCAGAGCTGAGGGATTTAAAGGCCCGAGATTTTGGACTTTGGCAAGTGCACACAATTCGTCATCTGACCTTGAGCTGTGTCTCACGATCCCCTGTTCAACATAAAGGCTGCATATGTGCACGCTTAATGAGTAAGACCCGTAAGGTCTGAAAAAGGCAACACCCTAGATTTATATATTCCATTAAACATGATCTTCACAGGCTAATTAGTTAGTAATTTCACCCTTGCTTGTAATATAAACCATTTTATGCTCAATAATAATAAAATCTATGTAAACCAGGCTCTTTATTAATAAACATTATGTGCTTCTGGCTTTCAAATGAAATAATGCTCCCCACGCTTTCCCCCTTATCATGCCTAGACTAATCACCCAGTAAAAATCAAACAACTAAAGCACTTGTCTTTATCTCATGCTGTAGAAAAACAATACGGGGACATCTACAGCCTCGGGACCAGCCATGAACTAGAGAGAGCTGGGGTGCGTGAGAGATCCAAGCTGTTATCTCAGCGTTTGGTACTGAGAAACTTGGAGGCTCCAGGGAGTGGGGGAAGTGTTGTTTAACAATGAGAGAGGAGCTCACCCTGACTGCCTTAGGCCCATCTGCTCCCCATGGTCCCTAAAACTCCAAGGAAGCAATGGATGGAGACACTGCGGGGATGGGATGGGGTGGGGCGGGGCGTCCATGTAGGCATCTGAGGCAGCCCCTGTATAAGCAGGAACAGCAGCATTAGGTTGCTTCGTGGATGCTATGGATGCTATGGATGCCAGACGAATGACCGCTTGCAGTTGGGAACCGTGGGGAGAATACGAACTACTGGGTCTACAGATGTAGCGGGAAGTGAGGTGGGACCAGCTAAATGATTCGGCGGAGGGCGGGGGGGGGGGGGGGGGGGGGAGAGGGGGGGGCGGGGGGGGGGCGCTCTGCTGAGAATGATAACGTGAGATCCGTTGTTCAAAAGTTAAGACTTTAGAAATGATAACAGTAGAGAATGGGGCTACTTGTAGGACCCCATGAGGCCTTGTTGGGAGTGACCCCAGGAAGCCAGCTCTGCCAGGGAAGGTGCAGGGGCTCTAAACTTGACACGCTAAAACTTTCTTCCCGTACATTTTGCCTCACGGAGAGACTACTTGTTTTAATCAACAAGATCAGCTCTGCTTACCGCGGGGCTGAATCGAGAGTTTCCAATCGGGTCCTTCCAGACCGGCTTCACGGTTACGTTTGCTTTTATCTAATATGGCATCTGATCTTGGAGAATGCCATAAAAAAAATTACCTATTGAATTGAGAAATGGAAACGCCTTCACTAGGAGCTGAATTACCTCGAACGGGAAAGCACCCAAGCGACTTGGAGACTCTGGTCATGAAGGCTGCCACGTGCCCTGCCTGTTTTTGGGTAAGGCAAAACTTGTTTGCTGAAGTCATGCTTCTACGTATTAACCCAACGAACCCACCAAACAGCATCCTCGTTTATGGCTGGTAGGATTAGAGACTGAAGGCAGGTAGCAGCCAGGAGGGTCACTTGAGGTCACACATGTGGGATGGGAGAGGGGCCAGAGAGGCTCCAGGTAAAGTTCGGGCTGTTTACCATCTCACAGGGCTCACACAAGGAGGCGACGCAGAACGAAGTGGTTTTGGAAATTGAGTCTATGACCTTTCAGACACCAAAGCTCAATAAACTGGCAGCCAAGCCAGACTGTCCTGTTTTCCCGGGTTCACTCCCTCTGTACTCCTTTTATGGCGGTATGCCAGGAACAAGATGGGGCTTCAAGGATGACCCACTTTGGATTGAATTAACCCATTCAATCAGGCAACCATTCCATCGAGTCAAACAGCTAATTCAATGGGCTGTAAATTGTGCTTGGTTGTTTGGTCCTGTGAACTCAGTGATGTGGGCGGCTCTGTCTCTTGGACAGAGAAGTCTTGGTCTTAGGTACACTGACACTAAGGGACTTCATTGACATTCTCCCTGTAAAACTCAGCCCTAGTGGGACCATGGCGAGGGCATCTGCAACAGCTCCCTTCCTAAGACGCCAGCTAGAATGACTGAATCAGGGCAAAGGGCAAATGGTTTCTTTACCTTTAAGGGGAGTGCTCCTGAGAGCTCTTGGGCAGAGTTCTTCTATGCAGAGACTCAAGGTTAGCCTTTACACTTGTGACTCCTAAAGTGAGCCAGAAAGTCAGGTATCCCCCCCCCCCCCAAGAATCCTGGATGAGCAAGCTGGAGGTCAGAGTGCAAAGAGGTGTTTGCTTAAGGTTGACTAAGTCAGTAAATGATGCAGGGAACCTGGAAGCTCTGAAGGCAGAAAAAACCCCAGGAATGTCTTTAAGTGAGCAACGGATGGTCACTGTGCCCCATAAAGATCGGAGGGATGGGTCCGTTCATCCACATGGGTTTCTTTATTGCTGTTAAATATTTACAGATACACGTTTAAGTGCCTGAGGGCAGGGGAAGCTTTCCTTATCAGAAAGCCCCTTTTAAAAGGCAATTAACTCCGGGCTTGGCAGACCTATGAAAATGTTTTCTGTCCCATTCACTTCTCAACATCTGCAAAGCTAATCAGGTTGGCATAGTCATTCTAAAGACTTCGCCGGGAAGAAAACCTTGGAACGTTCTGAATGAATGCAGGGTTGTGAACGGAAAGGCTGTCAAGGGCAAGTGTCCACAGCCACATGACAGATTTATCTGTGTTTGCGTGTCCCTGTTGAGAGGATAATAGGTAAGACTTATTCTGAGTCTGCTTTATTCATTCATAAATATTCAATAGCTATTTATCAAGCGGCCTGCCTGGCCTGGTGTTACACTGGGCATCATGATAGAGCCAAGACTCTGCCAGATAAGGCCTCTGCCTTGCAACTCATCCATTTCCATAAAAACACACAGCAGTGGTATCTAGGTACTCAAGAGTCACCACACATGTGGAAAGGCTCTGCCCACCTCTGTGAAAGCACTTTTCACCTGAAGGGCAGGTGCACACTCTTCCTGCCCATCACGAAAGATACGCCTAGGGAACAATCAAGAAAAAAGTGAAATAGGGCCCTATGCTAAGCTATAAAATTTAATTAGTCATGTGCAGGTCAAAAAGAGCGGGGCTCACCAGCATATAAACCAGAACAACAGTTTATCCTGTGAAATAGTTCTATGGAGGACGAATCTCATAAAGTTGAACGTTTAGTGTCTGTCCCTAATGGTGCATCTGTACCAAAGTGCAGTGTGAACATTGTGGCATGAGGGATTCTCTCCTGTCTACTCCAGATGTTTGTCAACCGAGTGACCAGTTGACTATTTGGCCATACTATCCATTATCCTGTGAACAGGATGCCTTTTGTAGAGGTCTATACTGGTAACCTATAGCAATCGTCCCATGTTTAGAGCTGGTTTCTCCAAGTTAGCATCAGTTTGGAAAGCTAGCTTTGTCCACTGAACTATGAAAGGCGCTTAAGAGCATTCCAGTCTTCTGAAGCGTCCATCTGAAGCTTCATAATGAGATGGTGTTATGGATGACCCCTGAATAAATGGCCGAGTTGAGTTGCAGTACTGACCTCCTTTCTAGGTCTCTGTGGGTCGCTCAGGGTTTTGGGAATTCTTCCAGCAGAGTTTCCAGGCAGCTGGACATCTTTTCACCCATGTATATGTCAAGAGAAAGTCTACCTATGTTTCTGATTTATTTATTTACAGCTTCTTGTGGTGGAATCTTTCACCACTGGGTCCTCCAGCAAATGCTATTTTCTGTATGTCCCAAAGCCTGAGAGTAGGTAGAATTGGAATTTTAGACTTCTGCATCCTCAGAAGCCTGGGTGCCTAAAACACTCCTTCACTGTCTCTGAAATGTGCTATCCAAACTTAGGGGGCCCAGACTTAGGGGGCCCAAACTTAGGGGGCTCAGAGTAAGTATAAGAAAAGTGATTAGGATTACACATAGGTTTTACTCTAAATATTAAGGAAGTTTTTCTGTCAAGGGTGTGTGTGAGAAAATTTTGATAATCTCTAAATACCCTGCCTATAATGCCTATAATTATTAGTAACTGATTCAAAGCAGTGATTGAATCAAGTTTGAAATTGATTTACTTGAAACTGACTAGAAACCTAAAAGTTAATGAAAAATGCTGGAAGCTTCCTTCTCCCCTCCCTATCAGGCCGCACTTTGGCTTTGCTTCTGAGAACTTCCACGGTGCAGGGTTCTTGGGTTACAAACCATGGCCAGAATCAGAAGCGCAACGTTCCAGACCCACTCTCCACCTCACGTGCATTTCTGTGACTTGGGTATAATTTAAATCTAAAGACTGGAGAGTCGAGCATGCCCTGCTCATATGTAAATAAAATAAAATAAAATAGCAAATAAAAATACCTGAAAACCTCTAAGTGTGAAACAAAATCTGTAAATGATGCTTCTCTGAACATTCTGGCAAAGGAAAATCTCTTTTCATTCCCTTTTATCCACTGTGAGTCAGAAACTTTTAATAATAAGTTACTAGAAAAATGAGATAAAAGGACACACAAATAGCTAAGCACAGTTTAAACCTTCATTCTATTCTCTACAAGCATAAGTCTGTTTGGTTAAATTGGTATAAAGGTTTTTAAATGGTCCCGATTAGCTTTGGATCCTGACTCATTACATGTGAGTGGCGGCTGTGGACTGTTCTGGCCAGAGGACAGAACAGCAGAGCTGCGGGCCTGGCAACATCCCCTGTCACTGTCCTGAAGGTCTTCTCTTCCCACATGCCATCACAGTGCCCAGCCCTATGACATGCTGTAGTTTTGAACTGCCATCTCTTTGCTTTTCTAGATATAGCAGCTTCGTTTAGAAGACATGTTTCTAAGTAGTTCACATTTAAGTTTTTAGTGATGCTCTTTTGGGCACCGTGCCTTGGTATCTTCTTTGACTCTGCCAGCTCCCTTACCTAAATCCCCATAGGATTTATCTCAGCCATCTCTTCTCCCTCTGTGCCCCGTGCAAACATTCTGGGTCAGTCCTCTCACTTGGACCTTTCCTGGCCTGTGTCCAGTCTGAGGTAATGATGAGGCTGAATTCCTTCCTGAGCTACGTCCTAATTATAGCATTGCCCAGCCCACATACTTTCCGAGGCTCACGGTTGCCTGTCAAACTAAGCACCAGTCGCCTTTCTCCTCTCTGCATTTCAGATCCCTTTCAGACCTTCTCTTCATCTGGAGAGTTCCCCAAACCTAGTACCCCCAAATCCATACCCTCCCCGAGTTCTTTCCGAATGTCGTCTTCCTTAAAAAGCCCTCTCCATAGGGCTCACTTTGTCAACGTAGCGGTCTGTGTCCCTTATCCGACACCAATGCTACTTCCTCTTGGACTGCAGTGCTTCGTGAATTGTGGATTTGAGAATTCCCTGGTGCCCCATATTTGACCACCTCCTCTTGGTAGGGAGGCCTGACGGCACTCAGAGAAAGGATAAGCAGGCTACCAAGATGAGACTTGATAGCCTATGACCATATAGTGGGGGAGTAGATCCCTGTCAGTCACAGACCCTAGGGGAGGGGAATAGGGTGAAAGCGGGAGGGAGGGAGGAATGGAAGGGTGCAAGTGATGGGATAACAATTGAGTTGTAATCTGAATAAATTAATTAAATTAAAAAAAAGAGTTCCCCTGTTCTTTCCTCACCCCCCCCCCACCTCAAATCAATATATGAATGGTTTGGACATGAGTTGCGCTAATGTTATGAATGAAAGGGTCATTACTAATTACTGAAGAGCACCAAATTGTCATTTTAAGAACAGCCTAAGCAAAGCAGAGAAAGGAGGTGGCTGATCACTTTCCTGAGTCTATTTTGTGGGTGGGAGGCTTTGTCAATTGTTGATTTACTTCACATTCCACTGCTGGGGACTTCTGCATCCAACGCCACCCATAAATCTCCCTCATTCTGCACCTGCCTCAGGACCCAGTGTCCCGTGTTCATCAAACTGTGGTCCCCACTCCTGGGCACAGGGACTCTGTCTACTCTTCTGTAATCGCAAACACCGGCATTTCTCCCTTGCAGAACACAGCCCTTAGAGGCACGGATCACATTAAGTTGGATTCAGCACGAGCGTTGTTAGGCCTGAGGAAATTGTGGATCCCCACTTCCACCCTCAGCCCCAAGACTTTTAAAAGCATAATTGCTTCTCCACTACAGGAAGCAATGTAACTGCAGGCTTTGTCTAATAATAAGGAGTTAGAGCACGTGACTTCTTAGGGATCTCTGTGATGGAGGACTCGATAGCTCTTAAGTCTCTTTTTAAGCCCCTCCCTACCTTGCGCTAGTGTAATTGGGTTGGCAAACTGGAAGTTCCTACAGGATATAGTTATTATGTTAATGAATGAACGGGGGAGCCGAGTCCTCCGTGCAATTATGCTGCTCCTAACTTCTGTTTCTTCAGCTAAAGGTTTTTCTGGAAATGAGCTTTTCGAGCACATCGGTCACAGAAGTCCGGTTGGTCGTTGAAATCTGCCCTCTTCCATTTTGACGCAGGCTGCAGTTTCATTGGGGCCTGTGGCTTGAACTCCGGATCGGTTGTACTACGACAAGTTTCTCTTGTTTCTCAGACTTGCATCTTTTCAAAAATCCTTTCTGTTAGACCCAGGGCGGGGGTTGCTTCCCAAACGGCATTTACTCCCCCCATCTCACCTCAGAGTAGATGCCTAAGCAGAAGAGAAGCTCATTCCCTCCCAGGCTCCGCCCATTCCTCCAGACCCCGCCCATTCCCTCCCAGGCTCCGCCCATTCCCTCGCAGGCTCCGCCCATTCCCTCCCAGGCTCTTAAAGTTTTCTAGTCTTCACTGCTGCTGTAAAATTTGTCCACATTTTGGACAATAATTCCTTCTTCCTGCTTTTCTTAGCCATTCTCTGATTATCTGAAGGACAAACGCTATGCAGCGGGAATCACAAACTGATCACATGCCAGTCTGGGGTTATTGGAAGCCTTGGTTGTCAGCCTGTGGGAGCCAGTCGTGTTCAGGTGTTATTTGCTTTCGTTCTAAGAGAGTAGTACCTCACAGCTTTGCTTGAGAAGCAAGTTTTATTTTGAGGAAGAGAATTGGGTGCATATCGTGGAGGACTCGCCTATCTTTGTGCTGTAGATTGAGATTCAGCTGGGGTCGTGGCAGTAACCGCGCTCTTTGTGTAACATCCGCCTTCCCTTCCCAGTGCCCCTCCTCTCCTTGTCTAAAGTTCAGCTCTGGAAAGCTTATAGGAAATGGTAAAGATCACCCGGAAACCTCCTTTAGAGCAATGTCACTGAAGATGTTTGGGTTCCTAGTCGAAGCACAACCAAACGCACCATCTTGAACATGTTTCCTGAGAGATGGCAAGCCATTTCTGGTAAGGTGGGAGAGTCAGGCCCATGGCTTAACACCAGCATCCTGCCGAATCCCAGAACCGCCTTGGAAAGGAAGCTAGTTTAATGAAATTATAGGATAAAAGGTGAGCCCCTAAGAACCGGGCTCGTGAAAGAGGAGCAAAGACAGACAAGGGACCTGTTATAAGGAAGGCGAGGAGGGAGGTGGGGTGAGAAGGCTCGGAAGACGAAGGTTAGCCTGGGAATGATGCTGGAGAACTTAATTTAAGGGTATTTGCCTCCTGCATTTAGCCTCTATGCTACTGCTTATTCTATGAAATCTCTTTTGTACGAACCGTGGGTGGATAGTCATTCTTAATTAAACAGGCCACATTCTGTTCGTGGCTCAGTAAGGTAAGGGATGTGGATAAATGGTGAAATGCCTGGGCGAGCTTAGCTAGCAGCTGCTGTTGCCTTTCCTTTCTTGCTGTGGGGTTCTGCACAAGCGCTCAGAGAGGTTGCATTTTCCCTGGGGGGCATGGAAATCGGAGTCCTGTGAATCTCACCTGTGCTCCTAAGAGAGGGAAGAGTTCAGCTGATACCCGGCATGGGTCCCCACCCCCTGTAAATCTTCCTGAAATAGGTAAGACCCGATTTAAGAAATAGTCTGACTCTGATTAAGAAATGGTCTGACTCTGTGCTGGCTAGTTTTTTGTCAACGTGACACACACTGGAGTCACCTAGGGAGAGGGGACCTTAGCTGAGGGGTGCCTCCATCAGCTTGGACTTTTGGGCTTTCCTGTGGGTAATTTTCTTGATTGATGACTGATGTGGGAGGGCCCAGACCACTGTGTCAGGTGCCACCCGTGGGCAGGTAGTCCTGAGTTTCACGAAGCCATGAGGAGAAATCTAATAAGCAGCGTTCCTCTGTTGCCTCTGCCCCAAGCTTCTGCCATTTGGACTGTGGTCAGGGCGTATAAGCTGTGTAAGCCTTAAAGTTGTTTTTCATTGTGGTTTTAACCCAGCAACAGAAATCTAAACAGAACACCTTCCCCTCATTCCCGCCCCGCAAAAAAAAGATATGTTCATTTGAAACCTGTAAATGTGACCTAATTTGGTTAAAGCAGTGGTTCTCAACCTTCCTAATGTGAGTCTTTAATACAGTCCTTCACGTTGTGGTGGCCCGAACCATAAAATCATTTCCATTGCTATTTCATAACTGTAATTTTGTTACTGTTATAAATTTTAATGTAAATATCTGTGTTTGCCAGTGGTGTTAGGTGACCCCCAGTGAAAGGGTCATTGACCACCACCCCCCTTCCCATCAAAGGACCCACAGGTTGAGAACCACCGGGATCTTCACAGAGATAATGAGTTAGAGAGCCTCAAATGAGATCATCTTAGATGGAACACAATGGCACCTGTCCTTACAGGAAAATCCACACCCAGAGAGGGTAGAGACAAAGGGGAAGGGAGAGAGACTGAGAAAATACAAGTAGAAGCCAGGATATCACACACACACACACCACACACACACACCGCATACACACACACCACAACACACACACACACACACACACACTGCACATACACACACACACCACAACACACACACACACACACACATACACCACAACACACCACACACACACACACACCACACACCACACCACGACACCACGACACCGCACACACACACACACCACACCACACCACACACACATGACACCACACACACACACCTCACCCCACACCACACACACACACACACACACACACCACACAAACACCACACACCACACATACACACACCACACACACACACCACACACCAGACACACACACACATCACACACACACACACACACCACACACACACACGCCAACACCCCATCCCCCCCTCCATGAGCCACAGTCATAGCAAGAGGAAACAAGGGCGAATTAACCCTTAGCACTCCAGCTCCTCCATCTTCGGTCTTCACACATAGCCCTATGCAAGGGAGGCTTGAGGATCAGTCAATTCGCTTGTTAGGGACACAGGCTAGGTTAACATTCTGTATTGCTTCTTGGGCTTCTAGAGGATTGTTTTGTTTTGTTTTGTAATTTTGCTTATTTTTAGATCATGGCAAAGTTACGGATAGGGGAGAATGCTCGCAAAAAACTGGCATTAGTCACGGTGACAGTGAACACCCCAAGAAATAAAACAGAACAGTTGAGAGGGAAGGGGGGAGGTGAAAGCCAGACCTCCACCAAGCCCCTCTTTAGAACCCGAGACGGGTTCCTTATCTGTCTCTTTGAACCGTTGCTCCCACCTTACTTTTTTTGTCAACAGGATCTAATACTTACGTATGATTCAGGAATCATTCAGGAAACTGCTAATTTTATTTTTCCTTTGTGCTTGTTATTTCAGGTTAGATCTATAAAGGCAAATTATTAGGGCTGTAACCCTAATCCCACCAATTTTCTTAGGCCTCATGGTAAACAGTATTATGGTAAAATCCGATTTAAACAGTTCCTAAATAGTCAAGAGCCTCTATTAATCAAGAGCTATTTTTTTTTCCCGAGGAGGGGGTAAATGTGGGAAAACAAACCAATTAGATTACATTTCAGGGAATTTCAAAGAAGTGACTTTCAGAATACGGATAACACACTCATACTTGGAGGCGCTGACAGGTAGGGAAAGGCCTCCGGAAATATTACCAACTTCATCTCATGAGAGGCGAGGACGTGGGGAGCCTTTGTGTGGAACTGCAGTGTCTGAAGTCTGGAGTCATCCGCAGCCTGGCTGGATCCACCCTGCAGGTCTCCTGAGTCCCGCATTGATTGGCTCAGCCAATGTAATGATGTGCAGCAATTTCCAAATTAGCACCTGTCAAATAAAATCCCCATTATCTTCCCTATACCCAGTAAAATGCAAAAATAATACATCTTTCTAGCAGGGAGAGAAAACCGTTTTCCACCCAGTCTTGACCTCTGAAATCCGATCTTTTGTTCTTATTTACCATTTTTATTTTATATACATTTAGGATGTGTGGCACAGAGCTGCAGCTGGTCTTTGCTATTTTGGGGGGCGGTTTCCTTTTTCCCATCTTTTAGTCCCCTGGTTCCACCTCCTCACACTATATAGAAAGAGGGCTGGTGGGGAGAGAAAGAGATAGAGATCTCTGAGTCTAATTCCTTTCTTCTTGTTTCTTCTTTGCTTGTAGCTGGTCTTTGCTACTGTGTGGGTTCTCCTTTTTCCCATCTTTTAGTCCCCCCGGTTTCACCCCCTAACACTATATAGGAGAGAAACAAGGATATATGGGAGAGAGGAATAAGGAAAATCTCTGAATCTAATTCCCTTCCTTTTGTTTCTTCTTTGACCATGGCTACTAACAACCCCCCACTGACCTCCCTAAACAACCAAAGACCACTAACCCTACCTATTGGGGCTCTAGCATTTACACACCGGCTGAAAAGTTCCCAGAATTCCAAACATCACACAATCCCAGAAACTGTCTGCAGGTGGCAAAACCATGCCTCTGCTAGAGCACTAGGCAAATCACAGTCAGCTGCTGTGGAGAGTCTGAAGCAGCCCCGCAAAGCCCTCACACTTCACATGAGTAAGTTTCTAAGAGCTTCTTCTATCCTAGACTAATACTGGAGGAAATGGGGAGTGGAGACAGCACAGCTTGTCAGGCTTCTGTGTTTCAGGGCCTGTTACTGTCCGAACATCCTGTCTCAGCCCTTTGCTGGGATTTTCACTGTCCTCATCCAACTGTCATCGCTCTTAAGAAACACTTAGTTCAGTATCTCTGGGCCTCAGTTTCCTAATCTGTAAAGGTATTGACACTATGTACCCCATGAGCAGTGATTATCTCCACCAGAAGTAATGAAGTGAGACTTTTATTGTATGTCCCTTAGGAGTGCTTTGCACGAGACAACACTGGCTCAAACAAGGCAGAAAGCATGTCTGGTATAGATTTTAAAGTGTGGGACAGGCATCTGGCGCTGGCGTGACAGCTACAGTGGGACTCAGGTGTCTGTGGCTCCTATGCTGAACCTTTGTGTGAATAGCTCACCGTCCCACCAATACAGGCATCTCCACCCTCGCAGGTGGCCACATGTCCTGCAGCCCTCCAGTGCCTTGTGCCACCCAGGATGAGTTTTATGGCTTTCATGTAAAAAAGGTAAAGTCTAAGAGGAACAGATTTGTTTTGATACTTAGATACAGACAGGTGGTCAGTTAGGTCATCTGCTTCCTTTCCTCAAGGGGGACCTCCCTTTGTCCCTGCATGCCAATGTCTCCAGTGATTCACACTCTATTCCATCTTGAGCTGGGTCACCTTGGGCATGCTGTGGGAAAGTCATACAGCTCAAACGGTGTTACCTTTGCCAACCCCCCACACAAATCCTTCGCTTTGAACCTCAACACTGCAAAAAAGAAGTGAATTCTTTATTGCTTATAAATAGACACAAACCAAAAATCTTGGAGGGATTTCTACCTAAATATATTTGAACCAAGTAAATTTATTTATTTATTTTTGACTGGTAAAAGCTAATCAATCCTGTGTAATTTGATGCCATGGACCACTGAGTGGAGAGGTAGTCATGTTGCTGCAGATGAGCTCAATTGCCAAGGGCTGCATGGTTACAGTGTGGCACATAGACTACAGATGCTTTGAGGAGGTAAGCAATTCAGGAAGGGCTGTCTTCCGAGTGGAAACCAGAGGAAAGAACATTTCTTCAAAATGTCGTTCTTCTCTCCAATGATAAGCGGAATACGGGGTCTTTTAAAATGGGTAGTGGAAAAGCATGAACAAATAAATACTCACACTTTATTCTGATGAACCTGATACACATGTACTGTCCAGATAATTTTCCTCATAAATGTTTTAAAATCCCTACTTTGAAAAGTATGATGAAAAAAAGAACGGAGGCAAAATGAAAATTTAAGGAGTGTTTTTGTTTTTATTTGTTTGCTTGTTTGTTTAAGCAAACAGTGATTTCTGAGTCGGGCAGCTTCAAGCCAGAGGTCCTCTGAAGCTCCGCAGTGGGCCACCAGGACAAGGCTGCAGCATGAACTCAGAAGCAAGCAAGGAAAACGCATCTCACTGCTTGCGGCCCTGAGTGTCCCTTTTTTGTCAAGTCTCCTGGAAAACCCCTAGCAGTAGTTGGTGGCTTCATTCTGATTAGCTAAGCTGGTTTCATTTTTCTTTAATATAGGTACGTGCATGAAAAGGAGCCCAGGTGGCGTTCCACATACTCTTGCAAATCAAGCAAGTTTAGGTCACGCATAGGACTTGGCTAGCTCTGTCCACTCATGAGTCTGTCACGCCAGGTCTCCATGTTGACTCCTTTCCCACAAAACCTGAGACACTGAAATATGATAAATGAAAAGCAAACGTTTCCCCTTTTGGAAGTTTCCTTTTTAAACTTTCTTTTCTTGTTTTTTTTTTTTTCTTCCCCTTTTTTGGAGGTGTTGCCTCTATAATTGAAAAGAAATGTGTATATTTTTATTTCTTCCTTTTCAGTTTTAATGATACCTATTTCTTTCTAGCTCTGAAAGATGAGAACTTGCCCTTAGTCTTGGTATTTGGCTCAATATTTCAAGTTAGGTTTGTATTTCAGTCCCTGCAAGTTAAAATATTCAAGATCAAATGCTATTTCTGGCATGCCTGGACTTGTGTGTGATTAATAATTATGAGCTTGAGTGAGTTTCCTCAATATCAAATCATCCAGATAGTGTACTATAAACAGGTTATGCCAGTAATATAACTGGTGGTCTATAGTACCTAGACCATTTCTTTCAAATATAGGTAAGCATTTTACATATAACTTTTATTAAGGAAAAAAAACCCTTATATTCTGGAATTCTATCAAGGTATAACTGTTAAGCAATCCAATTCAAGACCAAAATAGCATGTGGGGAAGAATACTTACTTATGGACTGATACCAATTCCTATGAACTCTCAAATGTATAAATAGAAAGGTGGATCTAGAGTCAAGGCGACTCTTAGGAGAAGCTGTTTAACGATAGATCCTTCTGTCCTGTCTCTTTGACTCTGGGTGAGTCCTTGGCCATCCCATCTTCTCCTGCAACACACTTTAAGGCAAGTCTCCAGAGAACCAGACGGGTCCGTTATGTCTTCTGCCTGATTGTTTTTCTCAAAGGGTGACTGACTGCCTGTTGTTCTTGCAGGCCAGTGTCTCCATGTTTCACACTTTACCCCATGCTTTACAAGCAGTTTAAACATGCTCCCTATTACTTTCTCTTGCCTGGAAGTGACGGTATTGTTATCCTGTAATAGAAAGGTCAGTCTCCTAAGACAACTAGAGTAGATCTCATCATCAGTTAATGCCAAGATCTAGCCATTGAAGACTTAACAAAGAATGTAACAGAAAGGAGACAAGTGAGGGACTTGGTGCATATTTATCCTTATTCTACAATAAAACTACATTAAACTGCTTTAGGGGATGCTCTGGAGACTGTTACAGGTTGAATGATATGTCCCCCAAAACCTCTCAACTCCCACCAGTAGGCCAAGAGTGTTGACATAAGGTACTCATGTAATTCAAATGCTGATTTCCATATCCCCCCACGTCTGATTGCAAGCCTTGTTCTGAGTATCTCCTGTCTCAGTATTGTATGAACACTGCTCCCTATAGCCAGTCGCTGAGCAGGGGAGAGAATAGGGCTGGACTTCCTGGCAGCCAGGGGAAGGGGAGTTAGGAGAGGAGGTAGGGGATACAGAGGTGCAGGAGAAATGAAGAAGATTCAGCTGGAGCAAAGAAAACTGAACAGCAAGTAACGTGGGGATTTTGGCAAACATGGAGCCAGAACAACATAGAGGGTTAAGAACAGACAAACTGCTTAAGATTGTGTTGTAAAGCTGTATAAACAAATATAAAAAAAAACCTGTCAATTATTTGTGTGAGATCCAAGCTAAGAAATAAGCTAAGAGAAACAAACACAGTTATATAAAAATAACCTTCAACACAAGAGGGTGATCTTATTTGAAAACAAACAAGCAAACAAGTCATGTATTTGCAGAATTAATTAGTGGAGGCCGTGCTGTCTGGGGTGCAGTGAGGGGCACTTAATCTAATATGACTAATATTAATATTGACCTAAGATGACCACTGTCCTTCTAGGATGACACTAAGACCACAAACACACTAGGAAGAATGGCACGATTACAAAATGGAACTCCAAACTGAAGGATGCCAAGATTGACAATAACCACCCAAAGCTAAGAAGACAGGGAGGAGTCTTAACCATGCCTGGTTCAAGGGGAGCCTGACCTGACATTGACTCCAGATGCCTCCCCTTCTAGACTGTGGGATGTCAGTCCATGCTGCAGGAAGTCACCTAGATGTGGCTTTTGTTATGACACCCTGAGACTGTAATGCAGAGACTATACTGTTTTTACGTTACCAAGACAATTGCTATTAGTTGTTAACTATTTTCATTTTGTGAAACTGAAAGACAGAAGTATATTCTAGGCATATGGCTTTCTTTAAACTATTACTGAACTGGATATTTTGCATATAAAATATTAGTTATGTTATTAAAAGTGCCAGCTGAGGAATGCCTAATATTTCACATGTTCAGTGGCAGCAGGAGAAAGTTAGTAGCTGACAGTTCTGAAAACTTACTTGTATCACTTTATTAAACCTTGACTATTCAAAGATCTGGAAATTAAGCTATTTTTAATAAAGATAACATTTCAGATTTTTCCCTTTCCTGGGGTTTATTCTATAGTTATGGTTTTTTTCTTTCAGTTTGGCTGAATATTGCTTTTTATTCCTGATAGTTGGGTTTTTTTTTTTTTTTTTTTTTTTTTTTTTTTTTTTTTTTTGACTAGAATGTGAAGCCCCTGTATCTGTGTCTTTGCCTTTCACTGTGATGGTTACGTGTGGGTTAACCATAGTTCACAAATATTAAGTGGAAAATTCCATAAACAGACAACCTCAGAGTTTTAAATCGGATGCTATTTCAAGCAGCATAATTAAATCTTGTACCATTGTGTTCTGCTCCAGCGGGTCACATACCAAGTCTTCAGGCAGCATAGACACATTTTGTATACTGCCTGTTCACTAGTCACTTAGTGGCACACATGAGTTGGCTGTTTCTGTGATCCTTATTTTACTTAATAATGGCCCCTGAGCATATGGGCGATGACGCAAGGAAACACACGGATGATCTCTGTCAGTGTGTGTCAGTGTTGCCGGTACATAGGAACAAACAGTGGAGCAGTGTTGAGTGGTGTTGATGGTTTCACACATCCACTGGCCTATATGCCTCATACCTCTATTGGAAGGTAATGGGATTCTTCCTGTCAGACCTACACCCTCAGTCTTTTAGTCTGTCTCTGGTTCTGAGTTGTGTGTGCGAGAGTGGGGTCAGGGGCATAGGCAAGCTCTCAAATGGTTGGGGTATCGGTTAGGCCCATAGTCTCCTCATAAATGGAGTAGCGCTGCTCCTTTCATCATGAGTAACTCCTTCATCATGACTCTCTAGTTCCAGAACCTACAACCCTGGGCCCAGAAACACACACCCCTCCCCCACCCCTCCCCCACCCCTCCCCCACCCCTCCCCCATTCCTCCCCCACCCCTCCCCTCCTGAGCACAGATGACCACTTCCTTGTGACTTGTTGATGGAGATGGCACCGTCCCTTTTAAGTTCCCAGAACTGGGTTTTTAATAGTATCTTTAAAAGCCATGGAAGAATCCTAATTTTATTTTTGTCATTTACTGCCATGACTACGACCAAAACAGACTCACTGGAGATGCTCAGTTCCAGTGTCCTGACACAGCGGTACCTAATAAAACCAAAGACCAGCGTGCAGAACTTCCACAACCCAGCATCAAAGTCCACACCAGAGTACTTAGACAACACTATTTTTTAAAAAAAAATGTACCCTTTATTTTCAAATTGCTATTAATACGTGTTTTTCTAATCAGGAAGAAAGCCGAATTATACAGAGAATTCATTTCGTGCTGCCATTCCCCTCCCTGCCCCCTCACTCTCCATATAAGGCAAATCACCTTCTGTCATTACACATATGGGCGCCTATTCCCAACACTAAGCTGGGCCTCATCCTTCTGAAAAGAGTTGTAAATGACTTTCTTGCTTCTGATGTTAAAAACCCCAAGTGTGAATTCAGGTTGCCACCTGACCAGGCACTTTGCATTCCTTCTCATATTTTTAGTAATGTACCCATACCTCTCTCAGTCTGGCTGCATTTTGGCTCTCTGCAGTCAAAGCTGTCATCAGAAGGCTGCATCCTATTTAAACCTACCATGGTTGTTTTAAAAAGCCCTCATTAATATTTGTTTTCTAGTGTGACATATACTGTTAACGTGTGTGTGTGGGGGCGGGGCGTTATTTTGATGACTTTCAAAGCCATAAGCAACTCTTTTTCTGGGAAAATATCCCAGATTAAAAAAAATCTGTGTGTGTTATTTTATCTCTTTGGTGTTCTGTAGAGCATGGTACCAAGTCTCCGATGGAGCAAGGTGGTTGGCTGTAAAGCAAACACGAAGCTTTCCTGGGAAGAGTCTGCTCTTGGGAGTTTCCCTTACTGATAATTCAGGGGCATTCAATGATGGGGTCTTTTTTACAGTTTTGACAATAACTTAACTTGCAGAGCTATATTTAGGAGACTGGAGAGATGGCTCTGAGGTTAACAATACTTGTTGCTCCTGCATAGGACCCAGATTTGGTTCCTAGCACCCACATGGTGGCTCGCAAGCACCCACAGTCCCAGGTCCATGGGATCTGATGGCTCTTCTAGTGGCCACAGTCACCAGGCACACACATGGTGCATATATGCAAGAAAGATATTACACAGATAAAGTAAATAAATCTAGAAATGTTTTAAATTTATAAATTTATAAAAGACAAATCCAGATGAGGTCATAAGTCCTGCTGCAACACAGCTAAGTATTAGAAGAATTGGAAACGAAACTAAGATCTTTCTCTCTTTTTTTTTTTTCTAGTACATTTTCTACAATGCCACTTTCTTTTAAAGAAAGACATTATACAAAGTTAATTTGCAATGCTGTGTTCTGTAACAGGAGATCATGATTTCCAGGCTACATAGAAAGACTCTGTAGAAAGAAAGAAAAAGAGAAAACTATTAATAACAGTAAAACACCTTCTTACAAACCCCAGATCCAGGACACTCACCTCTATCCCAAAATAATAAACAATAAAACCAGATAATGAACCATCAGAATAAAATGCTAACAAACAAAACTTAAGAAAAAAAATCACAGCTTTTTAGGGAAAATGCACTGTGAGCTCAGGGAAGAAGCTACGGAAGGCTTCTTTTTACAACTTAGCCAAGTCGGCTGTCAATAAACTGTCCTCAAGCAACTGGGGAAAAGATAGAATACATTTTTTGTTGGAAATGAAGAAAATAGACTTTCAATAAAATAAAATCTGAGGTAGGGTTTTTGCTGACAGATTTGTTTCATAGATATGGTAAAATGGAATGAAAACTACCACGTGAAATGAATATATGTATGCACAAACACACACACACACACACATGCATGCACGCACACACACACCAGTGTTTTTGTGTGTGTGAAAAAGAGAAAACCCAAAATGCCAATATCAAGAATGAGAAATTCACTCTGCTGATCCCAGAGACACTAGAAAGGCAGTAGAGGAATGATAATAAATTGATAAGGAGGGAAAATTCCTTGAAAATTCAGAATTATGAAAACTTAGAGGAAGAAATAGAAAACATGAATAGTCCTACATATTAAAGACATTGAAGTCATAATGAAAAACATTGGAACAGCGAAACTAGCACTTTTGGTTAGAAATGAATTCTTTACCAACACAATTCTTTCCAAAACTATTGGAGAAGAGAGAACACCCCAACTTTAGGACCTGTCATCCATTATGTGCCCAGCCATAGTCCATGTAAGATGCAAATGGGGGATGAAGCCTTGAACAAGCTGGCTCTGGGAAGGTAGTCCAGACCCTCACGCAGAGATCCCATCATCTGACTTGCAGCGTGACCATATGTTTCAAAACTGGTGGTTACAGCCAGGGGCCATGTAGTCAGTAGCTGGGGATGGGGGGAGACCTAAGCTGGCAGATGGGCTGCTGAGCAGGGGTGCCTAGCAGAGGAGTCTTGATCCGGTGTTTTCTCACGGAGTGACGGGGATACATTTCACCAGCAGAGTGGAAATCTTAATTCCCATTTTCTGCTAAGCAAAGATTGCTTATATTTTTGTCCTGCCTGTGGGGAAAAGGAAAGACAATGTGGAGTGGTGTATAAAATTCCTGTTTCAAGAACTCCCACTCCCTTTGCTGTTGGTGTGGTAAAGTTTATAGCGCTCTGGTAAAGTATCTCTCTCTCTCTCTCTCTCTCTCTTTCTCTCTCTCTCTCTTTCTGTCTCTCTCCTCTCTGTCTCTCTCCCTTTCTTCCCTCCACCTCTCTGTGTGTGTCATTGGTCAGAAAAATGTATTGTGCCTTCCTAATTTTTCATATAGCATCTATTAGTTACACATAATAATGAATTTCACTATGATATTTTAATATATGCATATAATGTATTCTGTTCATATCCACTCTTCCTGCCCTCTCTTGACGCCTCCTTCTGACTCACTTCCTCCTCTCTATCACTTTCCTTTCTACTTTCATGTCTTTATCTTTTTTCTTTCTTTATGGTGATATTTTACTTGTGAGCTTAAGTGACTTTACCAGGGTCACACACTGATGTAAATGACTCTCTCATCTCCAGTACCCACTCACTGCCTACAGCTCCTTGAGGAGGTAAAGGGCCCTCAGAGCCCATTTCTACCTCTGTGATGAACTGTTGACAGGCCCAGTCTTGTGCAGCTCTTGTACATGTCATCAGAGCTCTTGTGATCTCTTGAGTGCAGTAGGCTAACCACACCCTGGTGTCTGCCTTTAAGAATCCCTGCTTACCCATTCTTGCTTTTTTTTTTTTTTTTTTTTTTTTTTTTTCCTTTTTTTTCTCCTTTGGGACAGTTTCCTGGAGGCACCAGTCGCTTCTCTGTATCTATCTGTCCCTGCTAGAGCTGTCTTCTCAACAGGTCTCCTTGTGTCCCGGGTGTACTGTCACGTCCTTCCCCTTGTTATGCTCTGATTGAGCACCCCTCTTTGTCAGCAGCATGGAAAACTTCCCTTTCATGCCTGTACATGCATGCGTGCCTTCTCCTTGTCTAATCTCTCCCATGCAGTCTTCTCCGCAGAGTGCTTGCTTGCTCCATAAAACCTTGGGACCAGAGACGCCAAGAGATGCTTGGGACCAGAGACGCCAAGAGATGCTTGGGACCAGAGATGCCAAGAGATGCTTGGGACCAGAGACGCCAAGAGACGCTTGCTAGGATTTCAGGGTACACCTTTAAAGTTGTCCATATTACTGCTATTCTTTATTTTATCCTATTCTTATTTTAATGATTTATTGGAGACACTGATTACACAGCAATTATTAACTCCATTATAGAATTCTTTCGTGTCTGACCTCTTAGGGTTTGAGCAACATGAATGGCACAGTTGTATCCGTTCAGGCTCTGAAGGGAAACTGAGTCCTCTACAATCAGGTCTGAGTGAAGACCAATTCAGGAAGGGGGAGGGGTACACCCTGAGGACAGGGTGATATGGACTTCTCCCCAAACCTGATGTCAACACGGGAGGAAGAAGGCACTTCGTCGTTTTGATTCAGTCTTATGCCTTTTTAAGCATCATGTCTGTAATAGTCACTCTGTGATTAGGGTGCTTGAGGTAAAACTTGGAAGGCTCATTCCATGGTTGCTTAGCGTTGGGAAAGTGAACAGAGTATCGTTGTGATGGGAGCTCATGGCCAAGGAGTTGCTTCAGCTCAGGGCAGATGTGGAAGGGGTCAGGGGCCAGACATGACCTTCAAAGTTCTTAAAAACATCTTAAAACAATATGTGAACCCCTATAGAGGGCAATCTTTATTCAAGCCATAACATTACTGTTTATATGTTATATGTTATATTTCGATTATAAGTCCAAGCGTGTGGATTTTAATGCTTTTGTTTACAGCTACACCCATGGGACCTGGAATAAGGATTATAAAGAGTAGCAGGAGCTGCGCAGGAAGAAGAAGGCTTTCCGGGGTTTAGTCTTCCCATCCATGTGGTCAGGTCACAGCTCAAACTCTGCCTTAAGAGCCCGATGGGGATATTTTTATACCCAGAGATTATCAAAAGGATTTTTTTGCATTATTGTATTACACGTCCACCAAGTTAACAGAGTTTAGTGTACATTTTATACTCATTAAACACCTTGGTGTTTGATAACTACATGAATTACTTAAATTACTGATCTTTTTAGAACACAAGTAAAAGTTAATGTTGAAAATATACTTTAAAACAAATAC
Source organism: Acomys russatus (assembly GCF_903995435.1). NCBI lineage: Eukaryota > Metazoa > Chordata > Mammalia > Rodentia > Muridae > Acomys > Acomys russatus. The sequence goes on along the minus strand of NC_067148.1, from coordinate 11,398,151 downwards.
ATATTAAATATCATCTAAGATGAGTTGTACCCATGGTTCAAATGTGTTATGATTTCCCAATGTTAGAATCGCTCAAATCCTTTGCCCTCTGATTTTGAAGCTCTTCCCACTAGAAATAAAGGTTTGCTTGTTTGCTTGTTTGTTTGTTCCTGCCACACTGGTATAGGATGGGTCTTTTGACTTGTGTGGCCAATGGAGTGTGGATGGGAATCTTAGCGTGTGCATTCAGGGTCAATGCCCTAACTCTCTGCCATTCATTGTGAAACACCAGTGTTCTGGGTAGCCACTGATCCAAAGGATAGACAGTTACACACCATAGGGCTGTATCAGCTTCCTGGGCATGGGGTCCGGCCTACTGCTAGTCTGAACAAGCCATCACCAGCTTGAAGACCTGTGAGCAAGAAATGCATGTTTTAACTCAGTTTATTTAGGTTGGCGGGTTATTCTATAGTATCATTGAAGGAGTAGCTGATTCAAGCATTACCCAGGACAGAGGCAGGAAGGGTTGTATGTCGGGGAAAGCATTAAAATGTCTATTCGATACATACTCATGCATGTCAAGTTGGGCACCTCAACAGTTGGCGCTAACAGAACATCTAATGACATCTTTACTTCAGATATGCACATCTTTTTGGAGAAAAACAAAAAAGTAAGAATCAGGACTTTGGAGAAAAAAAATCAAAACACAACAACAAAAACCACAATGTGCCTTGAATGTAAGTGGAAAAGCCACCACAAACAGGCCACAACAGGAACACAGGGCAGGGGCATGCATAACCTCCTGTGCCATTCAGCTTGGGGTTTCTGGCTGAGTTTTCCTGGGACTCCTTGGCAGCTGGGATAACTTTCATCCTTGGAGCAGCTTTAAAGATTTGATTTTAAGTGTGTGTGTGTGTGTGTGTGTGTGCGCGTGAGTGCAGGTACTCATGAAGGCCAGAACAGCACAAGTTCAATCCCCTGGGTCTGAAGTTTCAGGTAGTTGTGAGCTTCCTGACTTGACCACTGGGAACGGAACTCTAGTCTTCTGTAAAAGCAATCTGACCCATTGAGCCATGTCTTGAGCCCCCAGCTTTAAGTCTCTTCCCTCATATTTCCTTCTAACCATAGCCCTGGAGAGGTGGCTATCGATATTGGCTCCAAACACCTATGGTTGATCTTTCTGTCTTTGCTACAGGTCACGCTATAAGGAGGTGGGAGAGTGGGGTGCAGTAAGTCGCCCAAAGTGAGATGGCATCACCCAAGATTCTCTGTATGTTCCAAACCACCTTCAAAATACCTAAGCCAAGCTGGTTAATGTAATGAAAATTGATTCAGAAAAACTCTGTCCAGTAATTTACAAGCTTCCAGTCCTGTCCCTGGTAGTCTCCTAAGTTGATCTCTGTTTAGTGACAATAGCTTATACTTGTAGGTATTTGCAAATGTCCAAGGATTGGGGGCTCTGAGTGTATCTGTCCTGTCACCCCATTCTGAGACAGTGGAAGAGACTACCTCATTTTACTGAGCTCCAATGAGTGTTACTGCTTGCCCTAGATAAACACGACTCGCCATCTCAGTTGAAGTAGAATTACGTTTTTTTTTTTCTTAAATGTGCATTGGTATTTTGCCTACATGTATGTCTGTGTGAGAAGTGTCCAATCTTGGCGTTACAGATGGTTACGAGCTGCCATGTGGGTGCTGGGAATTGAACCCACGTCTTTTGGAAAAACAGTCAGTGCTCTTAACCCTTGAGCCATCTCTCCAGCCCAGAATTATGCTTTTATTAGCTATTGTTTTTATTTTGTATTATTATCTGTGAAGACATTTTCAAAAATCACTCTAGATTTTTTTTTTTTAAATTTGGATCACTACTTTGCCTCATATTTTCTCAATGGTGAAAACTGTCATTTAATGGGCTTGCCTCAGAGGTAAAGATGCTCAAACAGTGTGACAAACACAAGTTACAGAGTGAAAAAATAAATGTTTCATTGTACTGTTGTGCTGTTTCCAGGTAGGTTGGCTAGTCTGATGCTAATATCTCCATGAACTTGGATTTTTATTTTAATTAGGAGCTTGGCAGGCCTTAATTTAGATACAAATGTGCTTTCTAAAGGACCTTTTCTTCCATACGTCATAACTGTTAGATCAACACACATAAGTCAAAGCCACTTCACCACACTCCACACAGAGAAAGGATATTCCATTTTTTTTTGTTTGTTTACAGTTTTTCACTTTAAATTGACAGCTTCTTATTCAGTGTCTACAGCACACAACAGGACTGGACAGACTCTCCAACCTTCAACACCCCGGATTTCTATCAAAGACAGCAGTCTCCCACATTTCCTTAAACAATCTAATGGAGCTACAACAAGCAAAGGCTTCGTTCCAACCATAAAAACAGAGCCTACAGCTACCGAGGCTGGTTTCTTCGAGCCAAGAGTTGCCATCTTGTTTACAAGAGAAAAAGCCATTCTCTGTACTGTATACATGAGCTGTGCAGAGCTGTTTGTTTGGTTCTCAACAAAGACAATACAAAAATAAATTAGGCCTCGATTTGGTTGAGGTAAGCACTCTCTCGAGCCACAGCTGTATAGCTAACTGGTCTGTAATTGCACGGCCTCTACCGGAGGGACGGTTTATTCTCTTGCTTGCCACACTATAGGCCACGCAAGGGGGAAGCACTCCAAGTTTCAAGGGCTGCAGTGTTTGGGTGCCTGCCAGGACAGATCTGTTTAGCAAACAGGCTGGAGGGTGCTTATTAGTAGGTTGTGGCTTGCAGACCATGAAGCCCTGGGGCCAGATGCACTGATCAAATGGTGGATCTCGGTGACGGCAAGCCATTGGCTGAAAGGAAGAAGAACAGTGCCACATCTGCTTCTCACAGGCCTTAATTACGCCACTGCGAATGCCTTCTTCTCCAACTCTTTCTGTTGGTCCAGAAGGCAGGCTATTAAAGATTAACATAGGAACTAGTTTTCAAATTAAAACGTAGGCTCTTCTGATGAGTTACAGAGGTATTATTCATCCTACAGGAAGAAGGCTCGGTTAGTCTGGGAGAGTGGAATCAGATTTCTAGTGGAACAGAATACATCTTCTTTCCCTCAATTGCATTTATTTACTTATTTTTTTAAATTACTAGTCTCCTCTGCCCCCTACTTAGATTTTTGTTTCTATTGAATGACTCAAGGTGGCTTGAGGCTTTAAATTAGTGCCTGGTTCAGTATCGTTGAGGCCTTAAAAGAAGGAAGCCAGTCTGACCTATGGTACATCATTTAAGAAAAATCTGGTAGTTTCATCTTTGGCTCTCCCAGAGTCTCTTCCGTGTGTTTGTGTAGGTCTTTAGGGAGAAGCAGCAGAGAAGGGAGCTTCGCAGTGTTGCGGTGCCTCGGGGCTGTTAACTCAGGGATGCAGATTTATGCTTCCGTCCTGTCTCTGGGTACCGGGGATGAGCAAGAACGTCTGTGTCTCTTCGTCTCCCATTGGCTGGTTAATGATTTTTCTCTGTCAAAGTTAAGAGACAGTTGTGCATCAAATGTGAGTCTTGAGGTCTTAACCTGTGCACAGGGCAGAGGAAGGGAGACAGGAGCACACAGAGATCAACATTTGCTGAGGTCCTGGTGAGTGAGCCCAAAGATCACTCTCCTCCCGAAAACCACATCTACTGGTGATGACGCAACGACAGCACAATGTGGAAAAAAACCTTTCTTGACGTTACTGATATTTTAATACAGATTTTGAGACATTCTGGTAAACGTACTGAATGGAAGACAATTTTATTTATGGTTTTAATGGAATGCTTAGGCCTACTTTACACTGTAATATTGCCACAAGTGAAGTGACTTTCAGCTATTCAGAACAACGTCTTAGTTCGGAAAACCATAATCCTAAAAAGCGTGACTTCTACAACTTTGAAATTATTTGGTATTGATAACATTGGCCATGTTTCTTACCAAAACTTTTCACTCCAACCAAATACACAATAGCAAATTTCGAGGTCCTTTGGTTGGACCTCAACATAATTTTGCTCATTGCAGCAAAACTGTTCTTTGTTAGGTTACCCCACGGCCAGTCTGTATTTTAGGTGGGTCTTTATTGTTTTAGTGAGCTTATCGGAGGGGAACAAGCAACTTTGAAAGTGCTTAAATTTGTGCAGCTGGAACTTGTAAACCTCTCTGTATGAGAGTTTCTTCAGAAGCAGGAAGCTGGGCTACAGCTGCTGAACAGACACACAGGACGGCCACAGCCTAAATGTCTGACTCTTCACCTCAATCCAGCACCTGTCTTTGAGCCCTACCACTTTCGTATGTTGTGTTTGGGAGAAGGCAAAGTAGGACCTGGCTTCATTTCCCTGGGAACAGGAGGTGAGCTGGAAGGCAGCTTTGCTGGCGCACAGTGGCGAGATGCTCTCGCAAGCCCGGATTTGTGGGAAGACAAATCAGATGAGCTTGAAACTGTTTGTCGTTTTCATTATTATTACAAAACATGCTTGATGCGCACACTGGAAACTCTAAAGTGAATATATTTCGAACGCTCAGATGTAGCTACTGTTTGTGTTTTGCTGTTTGCCCATTCTGATCACTTTTCTGTACATGTGTGGCGTATGCAAACGTGTTTGTACACTGAAGCCACATTGCTGAGTTTTAACCTTCTTTGATCTGAACACCTAGACTCAGGGCACTAGGACCATCTCCTCCCTTCATTGAGATAAACTCCGACTGACCCCACTTTATCCAAATCAGTGCACAGCTTCTTGACACAAAGTGCTTTGTGTGGGGTAGTTGAGAAGACAGGAAGAAGAGTAAGAAAGCCTATAGGTGATTTCTCTTAATGGTCCTGATGAAGCAAACTAACAATTTTTAAGTCTGCTATCTGCAAATTTTGGTATTTAACATAATTTCCCAGCTGGTTTTGTCAATGAACCAAGTCTCGAATGAGCGAACCTTGAACTCGCCTCAGGTGAGTAGAACTCTTGTGTGGTGCTTCTCACCTCCCTTTCTTGCGCTTCCACCTTGATCACCCCCATCTTTAGCAGCCTGGAGCCTGGAGCCTGGAGCCTGGAGCCTGGGGCCTGGAGCCTGGAGCCTGGAGTCTGAACCTGGAGCCTGAGCCTAGATTCTAGATCCTGGAGCCTCAGCCTGGAGCCTGGATCCTGGAGCCTGGATCCTGGAGCCTAGAGGCTGGAGCCTGGAGCCTGGAGTCTGGCTCCTAGAGCCTGGAACCTGGATCCTGGATCCTGGAACCAGTAATTTAACACCAGACCTCCTTTTTAATTTTGTTTTTGTTTTTGTTTTTTTCAAGACAGGGTTTCTCTGCATAGCTTTGGTTGACCTGGACTCTCTTTGCAGACCAGGCTGGCCTTGAACTCATAGAGATCCACCTGCCTCTGCCTCCCCAGTGTGGGGATTACTGGTGTGTGCCACAGGCCTTCTTCTTAAGTTGAAAGCAGTGATGACTTTTAAGATGCACAGGTCTCACTAAGTAAGAAGGAAGTTCTGGATACTTAGGGTATTATATTCAAAGGAAAGGCACAGGAATGAAATTGTTTGTTCTACATACAAACACCGGTCCCTGTTGCACCAGGCACTGTGCTCTAGGTGGGGAATAGGACAACTGTAAAGAAAAGATGTCTGTTTCCCAGCCAGATTTTTCACTCAGGCAAGAAAAGCAGTCCATTACTGTGCATAGCTGCTGTGCTTTGAGGACCAGGAAGTCTAATAGAAAACATTAGCCAGAAGAGTGGGCGAATGTTGAAAAGAAGGAGAAAGAGAAAGAAAGAAAGAAAGAAAGAAAGAAAGAAAGAAAGAAAGAAAGAAAGAATGCTCTAGACTTGAAGGGCCTGGAGAGAGGAACAGAAAGGAGTAAGTGGCCGAGCAGAAGTCATGGTGATTCCTAGTTTTCAAGCAGGGACACCTGTGAGTGGTCACATACTTAGGGCGTCTGGCAGCAGCAGGCGGCTCCTTCTGCAGAACTGCAGCGGCCAGCCACAGACATCTCCCCCCTCCTCGTTCAAGGCATGGTCCTAGCAACAGCACAGTGTGCGGAGAGCTTCATGCCTATGGCGCTGTGTAAGCATTTTCCAGTAAGTGTGGCTCAGATAATAACAGCTAGTATGTGAAGGATGCTTGCTATGCCACACATTTTCTCATAGAATCTCCATAGAAGACTCATGGGACCAGGCTTAGGGATCATAAGGCCTGTGAGCAGCTGTCAAGATTCAAATGCAGATCAAAAACCTACAAATTGTAGGAAATAACCTTCAGGTAGTCTCCTTGCACCATCCTGCTCATACCTTCCAGAGAAGTTCAAAGAAATCTATTCATCAGCTGAGAGCTCTGTAAGCTATGGGCTGATTCTGGCATCACAACTAGAAAAACTCCCTCTATAGATCAAGATTTAAGCAGACGATCGTTCCTGTTCTAACATCCTGTCTCTAAGCCTGGCCGCCAAGGCTCTGCCTGTAAGGCAATCACTTCTTCATCGAGATTGGAACTGATTAACAAGATGCCCCTTAGGGTCAGAGCTTTCCCCGAGGAGTAGGTTGGGGACCTGGAGAAAGTAAAGCCATTTTGAAAATTTGGCAACTTTGGGGGATGGGGGGGCAGAGAGGAGTTCATGAGTGTTTCTCTGTGTAATATCATCAAGCCACTGAGGCGGCTGGGCTCTCACAGGCAGGATCACGACACTGGGCTGAGGCAGCTCAGCTTCTTTGCAGGCAGAGTTGGCTCATCAGTGTGCTGGGATACTGACACTCCAGGCTTGTGGATAGCCAGGCAGGGGCCAGAAGGTCCAGGGATGCTATCTCTGCCTGAAGGCAGCTTTGTCCACATTGCCATGGGGACTGTACAAATAGTGTCACTGTTGGAGTGACCTGATACAAGTGATGTTGGGAAGTCCTAGGTAGCGCTGTGGTTTCTGACCCTGGGCCGGGGTCAGCATTACTTGGACAGCTACTGAGAAAGAAGTGACCCTGTGTTCCCTCATGTTCACAGAATCAAGTTATTGGTTCGTGGGGCCAGGGAATGTATTCGAAAGCAGTGTGTGTGTATGTGTGTGTGTGTGTGTGTGTGTGTATGTGTGTGTGTGTTTGTGTGTGTGATTCTAATGCCCTTGGGTTGAAGGTCAAGGTCTGAAAGCCTCTGGCTTACAAGTGAGGGCTATGTGTTCCAGCTTGTGTATCTGTTCGTATTGTCTGTGAGGTAAACTTTAGCCCTGCTTTCTCTGTAAAATGTAGATAAAATATCGGTGTAATTACTAAAGAGGACGGATCCACATGAAGAGAACTGAAAAAACAAAACAAAAAACAACTTAGTTCTTACTGGTTTGTTTTGTTTGTTTTACTATGAGACCGTCTCTCTATGTAGCTCTGGCCATCTTGGAACTTGCTATGTAGACCAGGCTGGCTTTGAACTCACAGAGGTCCATCTGCTTCTGCCTCCTGAATGCTGGATAAAAGGAGTCCACTCCAGGCCTGGCTGTTGTCAGCAGCAGTAGCATAGTTTCCGTTTGCTGATACTTGAGTTCGTGTGCGCATCTACGGCCATTCCATTACTGTGTTTATTACTCAGGGCTAAGGGTTCGGAACAGCTCGTCCTGGGTCCCGTGTATTTAGCAGGTTAGGTCCTGCCCTGGACACATTTGCACTCCTGTAGGGACCCAGCTGGTCTTACCCAGGAATTGACCACAGCTTTCCTCATTCATGGCCTGAGCAATTTGGCTGGGGCTAATTTTGGTGTGAAAGGAACAGCGCTTGCCAACGGTGTGATCCAGAGGCAAGAGGAGTGTTCAGAGTGCTCGCGTCTTCTGCTATAGATAAATCCACACTGCACACACTGCAAGTAGAAATCCTGGCAACATTTGGTTTTACATTACATTCTATCTTGACCCAGGCTTCCCGGGGAATTAATAAGCGCCTTTGGTAGACAAGTAGACATTTCCCCCCTCAGTCAAAATTAAGAACAGTGCCATCTTCTAGAAGGTTTTAGAGAAAGAAAGAGGAAACCCAACTACGGCAAATGATTAAAAGGCAGCACCACTTTTAAAGATAAAAGTTTATAATTAGCATGGAAGTTCTAGAATTTAAAATGGAAAGTTTGTGAAGCTATAGGGAAGCAGGATAAACCCCAACGACAAAATAACAGGTTTCAGATGTTAAAAATACCCACCAGTTAACCCAAAGCGAACCAATTATAACACATTGCCTCTAATGCATGGATCTGCAACCTGGAGGTAAGTCCCCAACTTACAGGAAATGTCAGCTCCTTAATACTAATTAGCAAACTTTTGTCTCCAAAATTAGAATTCCAAGTTGCTCTTCTGTTCCAGCGAGCTTGCTGAATTCAGTACTGTCTTTGCACTTAACAGGGAATAAGCACGCATGTGGCTCATCGCGGTCAAGCGAGCGGTGGGTGAGACGCCCATCTAGCGCTGGTGTCATTGTTACTCAGGCAGACACGTTTTTCACGGCCACCTGGGATCTACTGGAATAACAGGACTCTCTCCCTCTTTTAACCTAGAGTTAGATGTAGCTGGTTGTTATCTTGGTTCCACTATATCAAAAACATAGCTCGGAGCCTGACAGGTAATCCGTTGTTACTGTTGGGGAGCTGTCAGTCACTTCAGAACATAGTCTCTAATCACTTGGCATGAATGTGATACGTGGTGGGCAGCTTATCAAATGTCATTTGGAGTGTGTAAGTGAATTTGGGGAAGAAGGAAATGTAATCCCAGGCAACAGTGAAGGAATTCGTGTATCTGAAGTATAAAGCATCTTTTCAGGTTCAGGAGCCTCGGTGATGAAGTTCTTCAGAGTGCACTGCCAACTCCTTTGACACCCCAGAATTAACTTTAAAAATGTGGTCAGCTGGGCTCCAAAGGCCGCTTCTCTCCAGGAATCAATCTAAGCTGTGCAGCGTCGTGAGCACCGTTTTATTCTTACTGCATGGCAAAGAAAAATAAATTTGGCTATCGGAGGTTTTCCTTTTGGAAAACCAGTTGGTTTTTACCATCTCGGTTGACACTCATGATAAACAGTGGAGATGGGCCGCTGGCTTCCTTTTCCAGTTAGCAGTACGTCTGGGGTTACTTCCCTGCACTCCTGGCATGCCCATAGTCACTCCCAGTTATACGCGGAAACCTGCCTGGTGGGGCCTACCCACTTCCCCATAGGAAAATGTAAAATTTATTTTCTGGTAACTTCTCACGCTGCCAACAGAGACTCTTGTCAGACTGCTCACATGTGAAGTAAATAGAAGTGTGGGCCTTCCAGGAACGTGCTAGGTCGTCTGTGATTGCTTCTGTGAGCGTGGCCTTTGACGTGCTCGGGGACCTTTCTCTGCACTCCTGCTATGCTACAGTCCAGTATAAGAGAAATTGCTCTGCTGTCACTGTTGCGTTTGCCTGGTTGTAGTCTGCACCTGGTTTATTTCAGGCTCTCGGGGCTGTAAATTGGATTCTGTACTCTTGAGACATTGGATTGGGAACAGAGTATTTTTAAAATGTATCGACTGAGTCATTTGAATTAGAGGCAAGTGTCTGGGTAACTCAGGAATCCTCTTATTTTTGCCCTTGCATATGCATGTGTAGAGAAAGTCTCTCACATCCACCAGTAACACAGGAAGGATGGAGCTACCTATACATTCCAGAAGTCTCTCGTCTCAAAAAAGATCCTGCGAAGTTAAATGAACATAAAATAGGATGGGTTGTTGGCCTGAAAGAAAGATAGGAAAAGGTGCGTGCGTGCGTGTGTGTGTGTGTGTGTGTGCGTGTGTATGTGTGTGTGTGTGTATGTGGTAGGGAGGTCCTTGTCTGGACAAAGACTGTATTCTACCTAAGGCTCTGATGTAGAGCCATATTGTGGCCAAACTCTGGAGAACGGTGGCCAGTGTTGGCTGAATAGTTCTTTTGCCTGCAAGTCTTTAGGATGGAACTTCCATTTGTATTAGTTCTATGCTAGATTTTTGAATCTTAATATGTGGTAGGAAGGTTTTACACATCGAGGTGACTACGTAACACTCCACATTATTCATGGAAATAAAATCAGCCTAGAAAGAAAGAAAAAAAAAAGGAAAGTGACAGTAATGTGAGGAATGGTGAGGAAAAGTTAGTTGCATTGGTAAGATGTCTTAAAATATTAATATTTTTACCTCTGTCTCTCTGTCTCTGTCTCTCTCCCTCTGTTGCTCTTCCTCCTTCCCTCCCTTCTCTCTCTCTCTCTCTCTCTCTCTCTCTCTGTCTCTCTCTCTGCATGTGTGTGTGAACATGTGTGTGCACGTGTCGCACAGGTGGAAGTTAGAGAATAACCCATGGAAGTCAGTTTTCTCCTTCCACTCTGTGGGCTCTGGGGATTAAACATGGGTCACCAGGCTTGACTACACGTGCCTTTGCCCGATGGTGTCTCACTAGCCAAGTGTTTGGAAGTTTTAATTAATAAAATATTGTCAATGGAAAAAGAAAAGCACAGAAGCCCTTGACTGCCTGAAGATGCTTTTGCACAACCATTCTGGGCAGTAGAAATCTGTTCCTAGGCACTGCCACATACCTGTGATCTTGTTATTTAGGAGCTTGGGGCATGATGATTCAAACTCAGGGCCAGCCTGAGGTTACATAGTGGAGCCCCATTTCTTTTCATTTTATTAATCATTGCAGTATAACAACTTTATTAATAATCTACACATCATTTCGTCCATTACAATTCTACAGTTTGGTAGCATTTCTATACACTTACTAAGTTATACAACTTAATATTTGTGTCGCTACAAATATAAGCATGGCGCCCACAAGTGCTCTTTGTTAACCTCTCACTGTCCTCCTCTTCCCTTCTGTAGGCCACTCCAACCACGGTCTCACTCATAATGAATTCGCTTCATCCAGACGCGTCCTACACCATGGCGTCCTTTGTCACTGAATTCTTTCAGTTTCCACACTGTTTTGGAGACTCACCCTTTTTTTAGTTTATATCAGATCTTCATTCGTTCTCATCAGTGAGTGGCCCTCTAGTGCACGGATGTACCCTAGTTTATCCATCCACTAATGGATATCTTTGTTGCTTCCACTTTTTGGCCATTATGAACACTCAGATCTCTGTAAAGACAAATGTTTTTATTCATTTGGGGTACATATGTGGGAGAGAAGTTTTGGGTCATGTGTAAACATATGTTGAAGCTTTTGAAAAAAAGTCAATCTCTTTTAGATGATTAGACCATTCAAATCACATAAACAGTATATGAGGGTTCCAGTGCCTCCACATGTCATCAACCCCAGTCAGGTCTTTTTAATTTTGTAACTATTGTGAGATAACATGAGTTGGTTATTTTGGTTTGAGTTTTCCTAATGACAAAGGACATGGAATGTCTTTCCCTGCTCCAGAGGCTTATGGGGCCTGGCCAAATGGAGCTGATAAATGAGGCAGACTAAAGTCTCATGCAATAATAACCAGTTTTATTTAGAGTATCAGACAATAATCTGAAGAAAACTCACTCTTATCTGCTACACCTGGGAGCGACACAAAAGCACAAGCCAAGATCAGTTCTGTGATTTTGAAAGAACTGAGGTCACAAGACTCTTGACTTGTTTTCTTAAAAGCTTCCAGAACTCTCCTCAAATAGCTTCACTCATGGACCATGTTCTAGCAGCCACTGAGATCTTTTATAGGAGCATTTTCCTTGTTTCTTGAACATACATTTCCCCCTCACATATGTACCTTGATTACTGTTTTCTTTTCCTCTATTCCTCCTCCCCTCCCCTCCAATCAGAACTAAATTTCTTTCTTCCTCTCATTACAAAACAAACAGGCTTCTGAGGGATAATAATAAAATATAATAAGATAAGCAAAACTAACACATTACAATATTTCAAAACAAAAATCAAGTTGTGTGTGGTGGCTCACACCTGTAATCCCAGCACTAGGGGATGCAGAGGCAGGTGGATCTCTGTGAGTTTGAGGTCAGCCTGGTCTACAAAGTGAGTCCAGGACAGCCAGGGCTACACAGAGAGACCCTGTCTCAAAAAACAAAAGCAAAGAACAAATAAAAACACAAAATCAAAAAGAAAACAGCCCAGGAAAGGACATAAGAAACTGACTTAGACACAGGAATCCCATAAAAAACACTAAACTGGAAGCCATAATATATATGAAAAGAACCTGTAGAATGAGAGAGAGAGAGAGAGAGAGAGAGAGAGAGAGAGAGGGATACAATATATAGAATTAAAATAAAAAAATTAGACAAAAAATGTTTAAAGCCCTGACATGACATTATGAGACAAAGAAACTCCAAAGACACTGTTGAGTTCATTTTCTGTCACCTGTCTACTGCTGGGCATGCAGCCTGCCCTTAAGAGGGGTTTGTCTCCCCAGTGAGACTCCTTTGGAGAAAACTAAATTTTCATTTGCAAGTGGTTGTTGATTGGAGAAGCTTCCGGAATAAGGATAGGGGGTATGTGTTCACTTTTCCTTTCAGCTCCAGGACCCCATTTCAAAAAGAAAAACCAAACAAATAAAAAACCATAAAGACAAATTATGTATGAAAAATGACATGGGACCGTGAAAGTGACCTTTGCCATGCTTTTTCCTTCTCTTACTGACCAGATTAATGGCTAACCTGACATTTAATAAAACTTTTTTGGGAAGTTTTAAATACTTAAAAAAATGTTTGTGCATGTGTGAGAGGCTTGTAGATGTGTGCACATGAGTGCAATACCCATGGAGGCCAGAAGAGGGCGGCCAACCCGAGGAGCTGGTGTTACAGGTGGTGTGAGCCCTGAAGGTGGGTACTGCAAACCGAACTCAGCTCCTTTACAGGACAATGCACTCTCTTAGCCACTGGGCTATCTCTCCTGATATAAAGTGGCTCTTAATTTAGCACGATGAGTACTTGATTCAGGGGGTTGCGAGTTGTTGGTAATAACTGAAGAGAGGGAAAGAGAACTGCAGGTCACCTCATCTGTTGGGTCTGTGACAGCATATGTTTTTTTAAATCTAATCAACATTTTAGATCCAGCTTTGGAATTGCAAAGACTTTAGTCCATAGTGCTGTGGCCGTAATGCTTGTGTAGATACAACTTAGAATGATTGGGGCTGAGTTAGTAATTAAACTTCTTTAAAAGAACGTTGGGTCTCGGGATTTGAATGTAAAACATCTTATGTGTCTTCACACTTGGTCCCCAGATGGGGGTGCTTTTATGGGGAGGTTGTGTAACCTTTATGAGGTGGAGACTAGCTGGGGCACATGGGTCAGGGGAGACAGGTCTTGAAGGTTCATATCTACCTCTCTGGCTCCAGCCTGTGTTCCCTGCCTCTCGGTCCTCACACATGAAGATTATGCTGTGCCCTTCTGCCTACTCAGACACCTACTGAGTAGGTGGAGCAATTCCTACCACCATGACTTCCCTGCCATATGTGCTGAGGTCGCCCCTGAAGCTGTGAGCCAAACTAAACCTCTTCTCTCTTAATAATTTCTAGCTACTGTTTCATCTCCACCACAACAAGAGGAGCTAATGGGAGTACCTGCAGCACCATCTGTCTTTGGTAAAAATTTATGACTCCCCTCTACTCATGTGGGTAATAATATGTGGACTAAAGGTTGGTATTGTTTGTAAAAAAAAAATGGGGCTATGCTCATCAAAAACAGTCACCACTATCATACAATCCTTTTAAAGTGACAGTCATGACAAGACTTTGAATTAGGAATAATCATTGATTATTTTAATCAATGATTAAATTTTTGGCAAGGATACTGGAGATAACTACATGGTGGCATTTTTTAAACACCAGTAGGTCTTAGCTCTATGTTATAAATTGTATTAGTAACTAAAGCGGACATGAATTTTTCCCTCTAGGCATCCAGATAGAGACCATGTCGCAGGGTGCTGACTGTATGACCTGAGCCCTACTAATCTCTTGGTGTTCAAACAGCATGACTTCCATGGCTGCCACAAATCTATCCCAAGGCAAGCTGCTGAAGAAATGTGTACCCTGGGAGAGGATTAATGCTGCAATCTGAAATTGCCTCGTGGGTCACAAAAACACGCAGGAGAGGAAGGAACTAGATTGTCAAGACATAATGGCCTGAGCCCTCTTCACGGTGGCCAGCATGGACTCATGGGAGAAAGCGCAAGGGTGTTGGACATGGGTAGTAGTCGTACGGGTCGCTTGGTGATTGCTCATGTTCGATGTGAAAATTCTGGCCAGTGAATTACCAGTGACAGTGTTAAGAATGAGTCTGTCGGACTGGAGGGTGTTTGAACTGGAAGGTGTAAGGGTGAGGTGCTGGTTCTGACTGAGGTTTACTTAGGACTATCTGAGTAGATTGGAGGGCCCCCTGTTGTTGACTTCTCCACATCTTTAAACAGGAAGCCCAGCTCCTCAGTGTGCGCTGTGGCTCATCACACTCATTAGCCTCACATCTCCTCATTTCCACAATTTTATCCGATGCAAGCTCTATTTTGGTGTAGGGCCACCAATGCACGGACGTCATCTGGCTTCCCTTGGGGTCACCGTCCACTGCTGATTTAACTGAAAGAAATGGGAGCTTAATCTCCTTCGAAACTGTTAAGGTGGATCAACTCTAAGGCTCGCACAGTTCTGAATGCAAAATGTCAGACTTCACTGGAGTTATATGGTGGAAGAAGAGATGAAAAGAGGAACTTCTGTATTGGAATGTTGTGTCCCCACCCAGTGCAGAATAGGGGACCTCAGTGCTGCCCAACAGGGAATAACCTATTTGGAATATGAATTTCCAGAAGACAGACTATTTTATTTATAAAATAATTTCTATTAAAAAATTCTCGTTTTGTCATCCAGTGAAATAGTCTAGTCCACTCAAATAATGCTTTTTTAAATACGCTGTTTGGCCAAGTACAGCATTTGTAGAGATTAAGATATTTTGAAAGTTTTGATGAACTACAACCCCAACTGTATTAACACCATGCTTCACAGATAATTCAGTGTAATTCCATATAGGATCTCAACCTTATGTGCACGATCTTAAAGAGTGGGTCCAGACCGTACGGTAGGGGAGGAGGTCCCCTTCTGTCACAGACCTAGGGGAGGGGAATAGGGTGAAAGAAGGGGGAAGGGAGAGATGGGAGGATACAAGTGAGGGGATAACAATTGAGATACAATCTGAATAAATTAATTAAATAAAAAAAGAGTGGGTCCAGAATTCTGTTTCATATATTCTGATTTCTTTTCAGATCTGGCTGTCTTTAGACACATATTTGTCAAGTTCTCCAGAGAGCTAGGACACGGGGACACACACACACACACACACACACACACACACACACACACACACACAGAGAGACAGAGAGACAGAGATAGAGACAAACAGAGAGACACTGATGCAGAGACAGAGAGAAACAGAGAGGCAAAGAGAATGGGAAAAGGAGTAAGGGAAAAAGATTCCTTTTAAGGAGTTGGCACACATGACTATGGTGGCTGGGAAGTCATCTAATGTCTGCAGGGTTGGCCATCAGGTTGATTGACATCCAGGGAAGAAGTGATGTGATAGTCTGAGGCCAAGGCATCTGCTGGCACAACTCCTTCCCACTTGAGGAGGTCAGTTTGTTATTCCTCTCAGGCCTTTCATTGATTTGACGAGGCCCACCCACGTTATGGAGGACAATCACTTTACTCAAGTTTCACTGATTTAAATGTTATTCTCATCCAAAAAAAATCCCTCACAGAAACATCCAGAATTTTTGACCGCATATCTGGCACTGTGGCCCAACCAAAGTGATACGAAGTTAACTATCACAGCACTAGACCTCAGTCACAAAGCTGGAAGGAATGTTGCTCTCTCTTTTTGGCCTCTTTGGGCAATCAGATTTTCAGTGGGATAGAAAATAGCGCACACACACAAACACACACACACACACACATCCATGCACTCCACACATGCATATACACATGCACACACACATGTGCACACATACACACATAAATATATATTCATGCACACGTGTGCATGTACACATGTGCTCGCATGCATACAAACACACATGCACACATGCACATGTACATGCACACACATATGCATGTTCACACACACACATGCAAACACATGTGCACCTATACATGTGTACACATGCACACACATAAACACACACACACGCACACTTACACACACACACATGCACACACACACACATGATGACGGTATTCATAGTTAGACAATAGGAAACCAGAGCATAGTTAATGGAGAGCAAGTGGACTAATGTTTTGGAGAATCAGCGCCACACGATTTCTGATAACATTCCTCAATAACCAGTTACAAAATGATTCTGTGTTTGTGATGACATCTCACTCACTGTGAGCATGCGAACACACAACAGTGCATGTGTGGAGGGCGGAGGACAGCGGCTTGTTCTCTGCTTCCACCAAGTGGGTGCCAGGCATAGAATCAGGCTGTCCTTGATGGCTTGTACCTTTTCTTGCTAAACCAAATTGCCAGCCCCATTGCTTAATGCTTAAAAGCAGAGAAGGCCCTGAAAGCTTTAGTTTTTGTCACTAAGAGTCTTGTGACTTTTGTTATGTAAACTGGACCAAGAAACTCTCGTTGTTATGCTAAACTTGCGCCCAGAAGCTGCTTTCCCTCTCCTGTCTAGGTAGAGGGTAGTGTATGAGAGTGTGCACGTGTGTGTGTGTGTGTGTGTGTGTGTGTGTGTGTGTGTGAGAGAGAGAGAGAGAGAGAGAGAGAGAGAGAGAGAGAGAGAGAGAGAGAGAGAGAGAGAGAGAGCACATGTGTGTGCATCTGTGTGTATTTATTAGACAGGGTCTCAGTATGTACAGATTGGTCTTGAACTCTCTGTGTAGCCCAGGTTGGTTTTGAACTCACAACCCTCTGCCTCGGCCTTTCAAGGACTGGCATTGCAGATGAGTGCCACCATGCCCAGGCACATTGCTATTTTGTTTTTTATGATGGGAGCTGGCTGCTCTGCGCCTGTTCACACCCGTCTCTGTTTCTCTCCTCTTTGCCCATATCAGCTTCAGAGCGTCACCTTCTCCAACTTTCTCTTCAATTTGTAACTTTTAAAAATACATCAAGCAACCCTTTAAACTCCTGTCCACGCTTTCCTCGCGGTTTGCATGATAAGGTAATTCTAGAAGCGGAGCCGGCGAGCCTGAGTTTGTCCACAGTCCTGCTTCTCGGGCGCCGGCACCTCCCTAGAAGATCCATCTGGTCAAGTGACCCTGGCTTCCCGCCGTCTAGTTGCCTGAGAAATCACTTAAAACCGAAGGCTTCTAGACCAGAAAAGGTTCTAAGAGAAAGGAGCTGTTAGTGAGTGTGAGGGACAGCAGATATGCGTCAAAACAGCTTTCAGTAACTTACTGTTGCCTTCATACAAAGCTGAATGCCAACATGGCTTCATTGAAAATGAATACACAAAAGTTGTTGTGAAAATTATTACATGGAAAAGTAGTAATTTGGTAGAAATGATGATCCCAGATCTAGATTCTAGATGATACTAACAAAAACCAGAAAGCAAATGTGGTGAAGAGTTGGGGAAGTGAAAATGTGCCTAATTCCCAACTCGCATAATGAGAATAAAGGCTTGACTTCCTCTATGGATGTCTTACAAAATGCAGCTTCCCGTGTGATTTGGTAACTTGGCAGCAACCTTCAGCAATAGGTTAAAAGGAAGACAATGTCTATGTCGCACCAACCCTGTAAGACAAAACCAAACAAAAACAAAACAAAACCAAAAAACACCAAGCACAGAGCAAAAGGCAGGCAAGATGTCACCCAGGGCAAGTGCAAGGACACAGGCTCAGCATGATCAACAGCAAACTGACCCACAGGGGCAAATTCCCAAGCCTCCCAGTGGAAAATGCATGCATAGAAGGTAAGCCTTAAGGGAGATGCCATGTACAAAACACAATACAAAATGCCCTAACACGAAAACGCAAACAAATAAGGCCAAAATGGGCTAGATCTTTGTAAAAAATGACTCGCCAATAAACGAGAAGGAAAAAAAAAAAAAAAAAACCCAGTAGATCTGTGATAGAAAGATGAGTGAACTATTAGATCAAGATCGACAAGAAGAAACAAAGATGGCGACACTGCCCTAATAGTGTAACGAACTTGTGTAGTTAGTGAAATCCAATTCAAACAGGAAGGGAACAGGCATCTCCCCTAGTAACTGGACAGAGAAATTGAAAAGATCATTTTAAGTGTTTGGACGATGAGTCCTTGTTCACAAAACTGGAGGCCATGTGAGCTGGTACAATTAGAATCTTCTCACCATGCTATCTTTTTGGTCAATAACTCTGTTTATTGAAGTGTACTTCAGAGCCAAGTGTGGTGGTTTATACCTGTAATCCCAGTACTCAGGGAGGCAGAGACAGGCCTCTGTAAAATTGAGGCCAGCCTGGTCTACAAAGTGTGTCCAGAGCAGCCAAGGAGACACAGAGAGACCCTGTGTCGATAAAACAAAACAAAACAAAACAAAAAACAAAAAAGAAGAAGCATGCTTCAGCAAGGCAATGGGAAATTCAGAAAATTGTATTTGGAAAATAAATCGTAAAATTGTAAGAAAACCAACTTAAAAGTTTAGGACAATGAGGAAATAATTATATGGATTACAGAATGTTTCTGATTCATCAGAAATTATGTTTATGGAGTTATTCATGGCATTGAGCTTAAGATTAAAATAAAATGCAAGTCCATAAAATATATGATTTCAATCTTATAAATACACAAGTTTGTGTATACGCATGTGTTTCTTCTCAATTCTAAGATAGAATCCAATATTTAATGCTTTAAAATCAGGATGATTTATACATTTAATATAATCTTCCTCAATCAAAAAAGAATTTTAAATGCACACATTATCTCACAACGAATTACATGTTGCATTCAAGGAAGTATTATATTTGCATGCTTAAAAAGGTACTTAGAAAATAAATCCTTTTTTTTTTTTTTTACAAAGAAGGAAAGTGGCATACCTTTAAAGGCCATTTGTCACATTTGTGAAGGGACCATCTTGCAGGTGTTCTGCACCTGGTTAGAGCTTGCCTGCCGGCTGTTCGTCTAGCACCCTGAAGAGGCCATATGTATAATTTAGATATTTCCAACCTGTGGCTGGTGAACTACATACATCCTAGATAGTAATGACTACAACCCGCTCCGTTTGTAGATGGGGACATCATGTCAGGATGTCGAGAGACTGGACACCTGTGCCAGATGCTACTTATGACACGTCGTTTTTGAAGTCCATGCAGGGCACGGCTCTCTTTAGAGTTTTGCAATGCAAGCTACCATTGCGTCTTCTCCTTGGCTTTGTGCGGAGTCTGCTCCCAGGCTCCCAAGCTCTGCGCTGCAGAAAAGTCAGCGTCTGTTTCGTTCAAATCTTCTCTTCTGTGTCTGGAATGAGCCCTTTCAACAGTGACCTCAGAATTATGACTCCAGGTTCCTGTAGAATCCTCTGGAAATGGAAATCGGGGTCCATTCCAACATCCCACTTGTTTCCGGAGACCACGTCCCCTTTTAGCCTGTGCTTGCCTGTCACGTTTGGAAGGTAATTTCCCGTGATGGAAACGCTTGTCCCATCTGCCAGCGTTAACCGTTGTTTCTAGCTGTACACGTTCCTTCTGTCATTTACATTAGGGCTCATAACGGACGAGCCGGGCAGGACTTATTGCCTTTGTCACTTTTATAAGCACTGGCCTATCAGGGCATTAACGATTTTGACAATTTTCTTATACATTTCACAATTTGACCTTGGTTCTACTGCCTTCCTGGTACAGATTTTTTTCAAAACCTAGCTTACCATAGAGTTTCCGTGCAGCCTTACTATGTCGTCATCTTCCGTATTCACTCATCAGAATGTGGACTTTCTCGTCTGCATCCTGTTATCTTTCCTGAGGCAAGGTTTTTCAGATTCACTCTTCAAAAAGCCATTATTCGATTTTTCTTTAAATTTCATTTTGTTTTGTTCTGCTCTGTTTTGTTTCTCCCTAGGGCCTTGTGTACATGCTTGACTCTGATCAAATGTCCTCCCTCTTGTACACCGGCAATCCCAAGATGGAACGGCCACCATTTCATTTGGTCCCCACTGCTTTACCGTGCCTGCAAATGAAAGGCTTAGATGAACGGTACACTGTGTCAGGCTAATTAGTGCAGTAATTGATATCAGTGAGCAGCCCTAGTGCAGGGGCTCCGCCTGGCCCTGATTGCTTGGTTTTTAATCTCTAATACAAAATGAGAGCTGTCGGTTTGGGGCTTCGTCCTGAGGGAAACGCAGTGTGACTGGTCTGGCAACTTCATCCCCAGCTCCGTTTGGAAAGCTTTAGTCGCCACACACGCACTGTAGGAGTGCACAGTGGAATCCAGACTCCACGGGACCTGCGCTTGCTCCTCCCGGGGCCCTGCAACTCATGACCACAATGAACAGAACAGCCGTGCTCCTTGTTTATCCAGTCGGTGAAACCCAAGAGTGGGGGAAATTAGGGCTTCGTAAACAAGAAGAGATTGAACTCTTTCGCAAACGCAACTATGTTGTGAGAAGGGCCCAAATGGCTTTTTCAATGTAGACATTTTGTCGAGACACTTAATTTGCTTGTCAGACCCCAAACGTGGGAGTTTCAACAATTGTTTTCCATTTTTTTCTTTCCTCCCTGTCAGTGTGAGACATAACAATGTTACAACATCCGCTGTTAGCATTTTTGCCCGTGTCTTTGTCGTTAGGTTCTGGGCTAACTACGGCGCACACCGGGGCGTCTGGCAGCTGACAGAGTGGGTTGAATCTCAGAAAGTCCATCTCAATGAATGACTTTGAGAACATCAGGGCTTTGGCACACTCTCTCTTTACCTCACCGGTGTTCATATGTGTGCATGTTTTACAACGTGCTTAGTATGTTGACGCAGCAGTACGTTTGTGGGCCACACAGGGTTAAAATTTATTGGTTGGGGTACATGAAAAAGCACTGGGAGCCACAATGATCATACAAAAAAGCAGTCTCCATAGCTGGTTCTACATATATATATACCTGATCACATAGAAATCATTTGTAAACACACATAATCGACATTTTAATGTTACATATAAATCACCCAAAGTTTGGAATTGGCATTTACTTACATTTAAAAAATAAAACCTGGGGACTGGATGGCTCAGTGGTTTAAAAAAATGAAATCTAGGCGGCAGAGAAGAGCTCTAGTGAGAGACAAAGTGAGGGCGAGAAAGGTCAGTAAGGGTGCATGTGATCAAAATACATCGTATACATGTGTGAAATTGAAAAGGGTGATAAAAAATATCTTGAAATAAGCTCCGCGACTATCTACTGGGAAGGCAGTGGGAACAAACAGGCTGGAGCATGAGAAAACAAGTAAGAGCAGGAATTTCCTGGCCCGTGAGATCTGACAGGCACTAAAAAGGCCCAACCAAAGGAAACTTTGTGCTGGCTCTTGGTATTTATTCTCCCATGCTCTCCTGAGGAAGGTGTGAATTTTAAACACCACACTCTTCACTTTCCCCCACTACTAGTGGGTCTCTGCACCCGTGAAGGCAGAGGTGAGGGAAGCAGAGAAGCTGTGGGAGCTTCTGAAACACGACCCTAAAGAAGAAGGGCCAAGAGATCCTTTGCTGCCTTTCCACTGACAGGAATAAAAATGTGATGGCTGGTGATCCGGCGTCCATGGTGAACCGTGAGGAAGAAGCTATGGACAGAACATCACAGAGCATAAAGAAAGGAGAGCGATGAGGTCACTTACTAGAACCTTTGAAAACTAGTATGTCTACACAGAAGAAAAATATATACTCACTTAGAGTTAAAATAAGAGCTAAGCACAAAACAAGGCCCAGGCACGGTGGCAACACAGTTAGAGTTCTAACAATCCTCAGAGGCAACAGGTTGCCATGAGTCCAGAGTCAGTCATTCTGACAGAGTGAGTTCTAGGCAGCCTAGGCTATCTAAAAACATTAAAAATGACCAAACCCAAGCCAACTCACACAAGAAAGAACAATTGAAAGCAACTTTGAGCAGTGAAAGGGCCCTAGGGTAGAACACAAAGGGAAGATTTTCCCTGTGAGAAAAGAACATTTGATCTTGCCTTGAACCAGTGAGAAAGAAGTGAAGCTGGTCACCGGGGTCTAGCACTTGGAAGCAGAAAAAAACAAAACACGCTGACGTGGGGAAGCATGAAGTATGCATAACCGAGGGTAAGTGGATGGGGAAAGGCTGCCCCGCACTCGCTTTTCGAAACAACTTTCTGTGTTTAAGATACTTCATAACCAACTTTATCTGGAAAGAAACCAGCAACCCTGATAAACGCTTAGGCAATTTTCAGATAAACTTAAATGCAATTAAAGAGCTCTTCTGAGAAGTCGGCTCCTCACCTCCTCCAACAATGTTCTCTAACCAGAAAGATTATTTTTCCTGAATTCTGTCTAAAAGTTTTACATAAACATTCCCTTTTCTCGTAACATGTCCTGATGGACCTTTTTCCCCCCCACCGTGGGAGAAGCAAAAACTTAAGATTTGTACTTAGAAATAAACGTGGCATAAGGGCGTTTTAGAACAAACATATCTCATGAGATACAGTGTGTGTGAGGCTCCCTGGTGGATAAGCCAAGCTAACTGATGTTAGGAAGCAGTGAACGCTGCCCTGGGGCGTTGGCCTTTGACGTGTGGACACATTGAAGGCGCCTGTGAGCACTGCACCCACCCGGTGCCCTCTTGTTGATTCAGTCAGAAGACTGTTTGCTTGGAGATAGTGTGCTGGGCAATCAAGACAAGTTTGGTGGCTTCTCCACCAATCAGTGACGCGCTCCCGGAAATTCATGAAGGCCATGGGGGGGCCAGCTGATGTGTAAGGCGCTGACCACAGCCTTCATCCTGGACCCGCACTGCTCATTCACAGGGCTGTTCCTCCTCCTTGTTGGAAGTCTCCAACCTTGACTACTGTGCCGGGGCTGTATTGCTTCTTTGTTCGCTTGTCACTTGCCCTGATCCCTTATGAGCATCACTGGGTTTCCTTGGTGAGTCTCTCCCTTCAGCCCTCCCCTGGTGCTGCCCTGTGTGATGCCTCTTTCCTGTGCTACCTCTTAGGGCTCCCAAGCTGGAGGATGAGCCAGGACCTCCTGCAGCACAGACCATATCCCCCATCATATACAGTGTGAGAGCCATCCTTGAACACAGGAGGATCGATTTGAGCCAGGCTGTGGTCTGTCTGGACGCACAGGGCATAGATATCTCAAGAGCTGGGTCGTAGGAGAAGTGACTGCATTTCTTCCTCTGTGTTATGATTTGGAGGTCCTCTTTTGGTGTTAACCTGAAGAACTATAGGAGGAAACACTTTCCTATCGTGGGAAGAGTTTGGCTTATGACCCTCCCAAATACGTATAGCTGGAAGTTTGATTTCCCCAAGTCCATAGAATGGGGGTGCTAGGATGATTTCATTGTGTTATTTTTAATTTCCTTTATTTGTTTTATCTCTGTCTTGCTTGTGCATCTAGTGTAGCTGTTGCATGAAACAGTAAAATGACTGTGAGTTTCTTTGAACAGCATTTATAAATTTTTATTTTGTGATAGTGTGTCTGTGCGCGCGCGCGCGCATGTACGCATACACATGAGAGCAGGTGCCTAGAGAGGCCGGGAGAGGGAGCCATACTCTCCTGCAGCTGGAGTGATAGGCACCTAACATGGGTCCGCCGCAAAAACAGCAGTTGCTCTTAACTGCTCAGCCATCTCTCTAGCTTTGGCTATGTATTTCCTCCAAGCATTAACTGGTGAGATTTATTTCTGCATCCGGGTCAGTTGTTTGCACATGCTTGGGATGGAGAAGCACAACTTCAGCTGACCAACTGAGTGAAAACCAAACTGATGCTATTGCAAGTGTGACTGAAATAAAAGTTAGAAGTCATACTGAGGACTGGTGAGGCGGGTCGGTGGTGACAACCTCTACTGCTTATGAAGAGCTGACATTGGGTCCTGGGGCCTATATTGAGAGGTTCACAGCTACTTGTAATTTCATTTCCAGGGGATCTGAAAACCCTTTCTGGCTTCCTTGGGCATTGCACTCACATGTCCAACACCTACCCACACACACACATAAACACACAGTTAAAATGCAAATAAACATATTCTAAAAATACATTTGAAAGCTTTTTTAAGGACAGAGTTTCATGCATTGCTGATTCTAAGAGACACAAATGGTGATTGGCTCCCACAGTTTGATGCTCGCTGCTCGTTTTCTGTTGCTGGTAGCTGTTCCTGATGGTGGTCGTCTAAAAGAAACCTTCAGATTCTTAGGCAGTCCTGCAATTTACAAGGTCCAGAAGTAAGGGCTAGGGGTGTAGCCCAGTTGGTACAGTGCTTATCTAGAATTAAGGAAGTCCCGGGTCCAATGTCTAGCAGCCCATAACATGGGCTTGTGACACAGGCCTAAAATCCCAGCACTCAAGAGGTGGGAGTAGGAGGATCAGAGTTCAAGGTCATCTTGTCGCCAGCCTGGGCCACATGGCGCCTTGTCCCAAAAGCTCTAGTCTACTTGCCTACCCTTGAAGATGGGCCAGCCTCAGTGGCTCATTCAATGAAACTAGAACAGATGAAAACAGTGCTAGCATTACCAAAGCTACGCTAAGAGCAATGGCTTGGCTTCCTTCTGACTCTATACCCTAGTACATGCCTTTAGGCGGAGAAGCTGAGCTGTCAGGGACTCCACACCCCCGATGATGCCGTGTACAAAGGACAAGTCTGGAGACAGTTGAGAAGAGTCCCAGTGTTTCCAACTACCAGGTGCATGACCCTTTAGCTGATATTTCAGACACGGAAAGTAAGACATCTCCAAAATGACCCCAGTCACAGCCACTATGATCTCGAGTCCTCCTTCCTCGGCTGGGTTACTCCCAAATTCCTGAGCCACAGAGACATTTTAAAATGTGTTTTCCTATTTTTATACCCACAAACCTGGGGCTGCTTTTTCTATACAACAACAGACACATTATCACTATAGCTTCACCCTTCAAGTTGCCCATAGTCCACCACACCAGCCCACCACGCTTTTCAAGCCGTGATAAGATGTTTAAGAAACACATGCCTGTGTTTCTTAATCATGCTCACATGTTCAGATAGGACCCTCTTGTTCCGGTTTGAGAGCTGTGGCTATGGAATTTCAGACTTTGCAGCATTCAGGCCTGTGGAGAAGGCAAATTCATCTACACCCAGCTGTGGAGGAAAGCAAGCAGGGGTGGGAGGCCACTGAGTAGCTGCGAAGGTTGGAGAGTACGTGAGTGTGGTGTGTGGATGTCCCTGGCACAGTCTAGTTCCTTTAGGGTGAACACAAGTCATCTTGAGGTATTTGGTGTGTCAGCTTTTCTATGAGCCAAAACACGGAAGAAAGCACATCAGAAAGATGAGGCTGTGACCCAGCCCACCATGTGTGAAGCCTCTGAGAGTCTAGACCAGAAACAGTTATAAGCAAATACAATGCCCATTAGACACAAGGAGTTTCTTGTTTTTAGAGATATCAGCTTGTTTCTGGGAGCTAGGGTCTTTGATTGGACCAGAAAGGAATTTTGTGTTTCTCCTAGGGCACAGTAGTGCCCAAGTTTGTACTGTGTGTAGGGTACAGGGCATAGGGAAACTGACCAAAGGACACAGAAAGCCAACTGGAGGGACAGCTTAATCCATTCTGCTCTCAGATCAGTCTAGACCAAGACACAATTGTAGATAAGTTGCTGAGCAGTCAGTCCTCTCTGTTCCTGGCCAGAGCAGGTCTTGAAGGAAGCTTCACTTCTGAGATGGGTCTGGCATTTGTTAATCATTTGAGGCATTTGAAAAACCCCTGCGTATGTTGGATTTCAGGTTCTTACTCTGTGACACGTTTGTAGTATGTAACATGAGGTGTGCATGTGAAGGCATCCTTTGCTTCAGTGTCTTCGGCTTGTTTGTGATTAGAGTTTATCTGTGGTTCTCTCAGCACGGAGTTCCCTTACTCAGCCGGTGTCCCTGGAAACTGTCTTCTCATCATAAGCATGTTCTCCTTCCTGCCTCCAAGGTTGGTCACCACCACATTTGTGACACACTCTGTCATTCATCCCTCCATGCAGTCACTTCCATGCTGTGTGGTCATCATTTGCTTTCTGTCTAAAAACTCCTGCATGACTGATTTTTAGCTTTTTGGTTTTTTTGGTTTTTTTTTTTTTTTTTTTTTTGCTTTGTTGTTATTGTTGTTGTTGTTTTCGGTATACATGGAATAAAGCTAATGTGCCTCTCCTGGTTTCCCCTTGCCACCCACGAGCAAGCAATAATCTCCTAAAGGGTCTTTTTAACATGTCACTTATATAGAGACACAAACAGGATGTTTATGCAATTTCTTGGTGAGAACCAGATAAGATTGATTCCCATCCTCAGAAGAAGAGACATTGGCTGGTCTAAATTTGCTGCAAGATCTCCAGGGGACATTGGTGTGGAGCCACAGGTTTACTCGGGACTGCTATTTACTTGCCTATACAGCTGGTGACAAAAATCTTCTCCCTCCTTACAAGGCTCCGTTCATAAGAACCTTGTAAGAAGCCAGAAGGGAAGGATGCAGTTTTGTCTCCTGCAGCACACACTTGTTCTACCCCAGCCGTGTGCAATCCCAGCATGATTCTGCCAAGGCGAGGGACACCCAGTGTCTACTGACTCCACTTGTCTGTGGAATGGCTCTTTGCCTGGTCCTAGGGTACTCTCTACACATTAAACCAGAAGATGTTCAGAGAGACTTATAGACTTAGACAGACAGACAGACAGATACACACACACACACACACACACACCATTACACCAGAAGATGCTCAGATAGACTGGTAGACACACACAGAGTAAGAAAGCAAGGGAGAGGGAGAAAGGGAGAACAAGAGAGCGCATGACAGAAAGAGTGAAAGCAAGTGAGATAGAGCAAGAGCGAGAGCGGAAGAGAGAGCGAGAGACAGCAAGAGAGAGAGAGAGACAGAGAGACAGAGAGAGAGAGAGAGAGAGAGAGGAGAGAGAGAGAGAGAGAGAGAGAGAGAGAGAGAGAGAGAGAGAGAGAGAGAGAGAGAGAGAGAGAGAGAGAGGAGAGAGGAGTATAGCGATCTGATATCTACTCCTGGCTGTTATAGATTACCAGACCAACAGATGCTGTTATTTCACCTGAACTTATCTACTGTAATGTCTTGTTATTTTGATTCATAATCTACTTGCTTTCTGATTTTGGTCAAAAATGATTGTTGAATTTTATTTTGCTTTCTGGAGACTTAGTCAACTGATAGGCTTTCTATGTATAGACCCCAAGTCCAGCAAGTGACAGTGAGTTATGGTAAGGGAGTAGAAAGTGTAAATAATTATTTTTTAATTAATTGCCAATACATGCTAAATCTGTGGCCATTTCCTTTAGAGGAGCTTTAACTTTTGATATTTGATGTTCAAAACAAAACAGCAGGAGAACTTCCGCCTTTGTGCCAGAAATGGAAAAGTTTCCTCTGTGCTGAGTGTCTTCCCACTGTCCTTCTGCAAATGCATTAAAAGGTCAGGGTGTGAGTTTTACTCCAAAGGAAACCAATAGGAAGACACCATTCCCCTGTAAAAACACACAGAGGGATTACAGTCTCAGGTAGAAACATGCTCTACCGAGCTATGATTTAAATTTTCAAGTTTGAGTTGTGGTTCTTACAACAAGGCAGCTAATGTAAAATCTTATTCTTATTTTAAGAGTTATTTCGGGTGTCAGCTCATAAAGAGTCTTAAGAAAGACTCTCCAAAATAACATATTACAATGCAGTCCTCCAACCCAGCACAAAACACTGCTATCTCTATTCAGATATCTCACCCTCCTATGAAAGCAGGTCAGGGGAGGTAAGGCGAGTTCGCTCTTCTGTCCTAGAGTGTGCCGATGGCTTGAGGACCAGAACTTTTGAGCAGAGTCTTTGGACATCAGATGGCCTTTATGTAACAATGTCTTGATGAGTTAAGTAAAAAATGAATCAGAAACATGTGCACTCGCCTTCCCTTGTAATATAAGAGGGCATACAAATCAAGGAAGAGAGCAGTTACCAAACACTGGGGTTAGGTTTCCTAAACCTGAAATGTTAAAATAATTAACAAGGACTTATTGGGGCTGAGAGGTGATCAGTTTCAGTATGCCTGACTTGAGACTGAAATGAGGAGAGGCGGCAAGGTCCTAGAAGAGAAAAGAGTGTGCACAGGGCGGATGGAGATATTTGAAAACTACCCCTCCCCACCAAACTATTTGTTTATGCGAGCTCACGGGCTTCACTTTCATTTCTTCTTCTTCTCTTTCCTTTTGACATGTAAGTTTCAACCAAAAGACCTGACTGGAATATTCTGCACAGGTTAGGCACATCCTTCTAGTTCCTTCTCAAAGCCAGGAAATGATGATATTTTACAAGACAATGCTCTGTTCATTCTTGAAGTAGATATGAACTCATACCTTGGCCTTTCAGGAAGTTTGGTTAAGTAATCAGGTTGGATTTACTTCCTAGTGAACTGTACTTCTCAATATTCCCCCAAGCCCAGAAAGCTCTGGGCAAAAGTTGTAAGAGAGAGTTATTATGTACCAGAAATTTTAAAATGGATTGTTAGCTTGGAGAAAAATACAGAAAGCAAGAAATAATAGAAAGAGAGAGACAGTAGTTTCCTTGCTTGGCCTTATGCCCTATCAGAGATTCCCTGGGGTTCATCTGAGGCCTCTTCCTTCCTTCCTGAGATCCTGGGGAGCTCAGCCCCCTGGGTCACTTTCAAGCCTCACTGTAAAGTGTGAAGGGGCCACTCACCACCATTCCGGAACACACATTATTTCCAGCATATTTTACAGGCTTGTTGCTTAAGATCACAGGGAACAGAAGTAAGGAAGAGAAAGTCCTTAACAGCCAGTAGAGAAAGGTTTCTCATTTCCTCTGTCAACTGAAATCTTGGATTCAGCACCAATGCAGGTTGTACCGAGTGAACGTGGAGCTTGGCTACCAGATGTTTCCCAAGTCTACCAAACTATTTGTCTTTCAAGATGGCCCTTGAGATAAACTACAGATAGTACCTGGATTGCATCACTCTCACCTGCTTCTGATGTGTGTGATAAGAAACCCTAATAGGAAGTTTGAACCTCTGAAAATATTCTGAAATCAGACATTTTTCACTATATCTGTGTGTAGCTTCTTCGGGTATGTATATATATGTGTGTGTGTGTGTGTGTGTGTATAAAACTTTATGTGTGTGTGTCTGAATGTATGTATTTGTACCATGTGTGCATGCAGTAGCCTGCAGAGGTCAGGAGAAGGCATTGGATATTCCAGAGCTGGAGTTACAGACAGTTGTGATGGGTCTTCTGCATGATGGGAACTGATCTCAGGTCCTCTGTAAGAGCTGCAAGTGTCCTTAACTGCTGGGCCATCCCCTTGGTTACTACTCTTATGTTTCTGATTACTTCTATTGTTTTAATATTAAACATCTATTTACTTATTAATATAATGCATGCTGTCTACATCAGGCCCCTCCATCCAGTGCTATGAATGTGATGGTCAAGTACATGGTGTAATTGAACTCTAATTATAGTAAAAGTCTGATTCAAAAGAGCAATGTTATTAATCCCATCAACGAACGGTGTCCTATTGCTTCTATGTTTACTGATAAACATTTTAGCATGTGGAAAAAGTAGGAGCAACTTTTGGGTTGGGAAGCATTATGTGCGTGCAAACTGATGCTCCCTTGTTTTACAAGGCCTTCCATTGGATGTCTGACTCCATCATGCCTTCTTCTGCCATCTTGGTATTAGCGCTCTCTGTATTGAGCACTTATCATGAAACAAGCAAACTCTCTTATTTAACCTTCATTGCAAATCTATGACACAGAAAATGATCCTGACATAATCATGGAAACAATTTAGATCCACAGCAGTTACTTTTCTAGTCACAGAATCATGTGACTAGAGTCCAGAGAATAGTGTTAAAGAGTGTCAGAACCCATCTCCCTGCTGTAGGTTATGATAGGTCTGTAAAATGTTAGCATGGGGACTACAATTTTTTTTCTACTTGAAAATGCTGGGGCTCAAAGCCAGGCAACTGGGCATGCTAGGCGAGTCCTTCACCACAGAAGTTACATTTCCAGAAGGTGAAGATGTTTATGATCACCAAATCCAGCGTCATTTTTTAAACCTGGGAATAGAATGTCATCTTCAGAGTGGCAGGGCTACAGCCCTCATCAGAGTTCTCTCGAGGCCAAGTAAGGGCTCGTCTCTGCAACTTCTGAAGGTACTGGTGAGGGTTTTTGCTTTGGGTTACAATGGTTGTCTAGGTACACTAAGTGTAGTTGAGTACACTATGTTTTTTTAAAAACAAAAACTTTCTGCTTTCAAGTCAATTTTCTTCGGAACTGATACATAATAGCTGTACATATTTGCAGACCACCCTGCGATACTTCTGTCCAGTTAGGGATTTTATAGTGAGCAAGCCAGCTTACTTAGCTCATTGTGACAACCGGAAATCAAGATAGAAAGATAGAGTGGTACAGCTATTAGAAGCCACGCGCTGAGTGACAGCGATACCCGCTGTGGCTGCATCAAGCCTGGCGTTGCTTTGTATTTTGAGTATGTGGTCAAGTTTAGAATAACGGTTTCACTGATTTGCAAGTTCTTTTACCTGCTTAGACTGAGGTCTCTTTATTGGTTTTTTAAATAGCCCACTGACACTCTCTTTTTCTTTGCCGGCTATAAGTTCTGGGAATTGAGCCAGTTTGCTTGAATGAATAAGACAAAGGTGGAGGGGGAGGTGATAGCTTGACCACAATTATTTTCATTGAGTTTTTGTTCTATGCAAACATTGCCTTAAGTGCTTTACACGAATAGTTCCACGGGTCCTTTTGCACTTACAGAGGAGCAAGAGAGACAGAGCTCCAGTAGCCCTCCCAAGGCTAAATAACCAGCACACAGTTGATGTGACCGCACTGCAGCCTTTTGGTGCTCCCCTCCACCAAAGAGCTCCTGGCTCTCTCTATTACTGCTGGTAGGCAATATGCACACATGTACTGCATTCCTGCTATCTTCCATTGCATTGAGAGGGCGAGAACTTTCTTGTAGTCACTGCTTTGTATAAGAAGGGTCTGTAGCCTACACACTGAGAAGCCACAAAGATTCAGAAGCCTAGAGGGACCTTTTCATCAATCATTCATTGGTCTGTAGCCTCAAGCTCCTTTGTGGCTTGAGCAAAAGAAACTCCAATCATCTTTTAGTCCCCCCCCCCCCCCCCCCGGGAAGCAAGCTACTCTCTCCCCAGGTCTGTCTCTCCACCGAGAGAAGATGAGGCGTCTGAAGACACTGGCCACAAAAGCTGAACCCCAAGTGGACTGTGGCCCTGCCAGGGAGGATCCATCACTGACTCTCAGATGCAACAAGGACACCCATGACCAGGTTTGTGTGCGGCCCTCAGTGACACCCTCTCTGGGGAGAAGAAGGTAAGAAGGGGAGGGGTATGGCGAATGCCCTTATCTGTTGGGGTGCTGTCAGTGTCCTTCCCTATTTCTTCTTCTTGGTAAGCGTGTCTGGTGTCGCTGGACTTGCAGATCTTTTAACAGGGCCAGTGAGATGGCTCCTCAGTGGATGGGCATGCTTGCTCTGCAAGCCTCATGATCTGAATTGAGTCACAGTGAGTGAAAGTTGTCCTCTGATGTCACATACTGGCAATGAAATACACTTGCCTGCATACACACACACAACACACACACACAGACACACACAGACACACACACAACACACACACAGACACACACACACAACACACACACACACACAGACATACATACAGACACACACACACAACACACACACAGACACACACACACAGACACACACACACCACACACACAGACACACACACAACACACACACACAACACACACACAGACACACATACAGACACACACACACACACACACAGACACACACGCACAGACACACACACTTGAACAGATGCACAGCTGACCCTTCTGGGAGAGAGTAGAGGATCTACATTAGAGGCCACTTGGTAAGTCAGACGACTGAAATTGGCAGTGGCAACACCAGATGCTGAATTTTTGACTTGCCCCCTCCCGGCCTTCCTAACATGTGGCTGGGGGAAAGCAGGGGGCGCATTTCACACACGATGAACTGTTTTCATGATCTTGTATTAGTCTAAGGCACTCACACATTACAGCGTGAGATTCTAACTGGGGTTTAAACAAACAAAGAACTCACTTGACTGGATGAATATGCTGGCCTCACTGCTGACTCTTGCCCTGTGATGTCAGCCTATTCCTTGGTTTGCTCAGACTCGGTTTCTCTAAAGTGACAGGGGAAGAGTTACTTCTGTGGTCCCTTTAATTCGGGTACCCCCTTGGAACTATGAGAGGAAGCCGCAAACAGTAGCATAAGGGAGCGTGCGCTCTGCTATTAGTTTGCGTTTTATCAGATATTACTTGGTTCTGAATATTAAAACAGAATTGGAAATTTTTCAATTAGTTTTCCATGCTGTTCAGAACACATTTTTAATTCAGGAAATTAAAAAAAAAAAAAGAAAGCTAAAAGTCTTACTTGGGAGGGAAAGTGGTGTTCTTTAGTTTCCTTAGACATTAAATGGCTCATTCAAAGCAACATTTTGACAAATTGTGTAAATGAGAGAAGAGCATATGGATTAAATTTTCCTTGAAATACATATGCACTTTAAAAGTGCAGAGAAAAGTGCTTGGCAAAGCCCCTCTGGGGTTCTGCCAAATGGGAAACATTTTTAAAATAGTTGAAAATGCAGTTTTATCAAAGAACGCTGCCACATCTACCCATTCTTATTGATTATAGATTTTTAAATTTGTGAGTTATTCCTGTATTTATTTCTGCAGTTTCTTTATGCCAGGGGTGTATTCAATTTTGCTACAGTTTGCCCCTCCCTGACAGAGAACACAGGCAATCAGCGCTGACACTAACACCATGGTATCTGCCTTCAGTGTGTGATTTCTGGTGTCTGGACTCTAGGAGAGGTTGTGTGTGTTCTTCCTGGAGCGAGAGTGGCTCCTTCCACTTTTCCATAAGTGTAAGGGTCCAAATATTGATGAAGGGAGACCCCCAGACTCAAATAGTATATAAAAATTAAGGGTGTTTATTTGCAGAAACAGCCTGCATTCAGGGGTCAAACCTCTACACAAAATGGTAGTGACCTCCCAGGAGGAGCTCACAGGCTCTTTTACCCCTTGGTGTGGAGGCACACAGAAGAAGGGGAACTGGGCTATCTGGATGAGACCTGATAGGCTGTCACATGGTGGGGGAGGAGGTTGAGGAGAGGGGAATAGGGCGGAAGAGGGAGGGAGGGTGGGAAGGGGGAGATACAATCTGGATGTAAATCTGAATAAATTGTTTTTTAAAAGGGCTTCTAGGGGAATCTTATCTGTGGCTACATGACTCCAGCTGGGATTGGCCGGTGCCTGTGGAGACTGCTTGACTCCAGCCGTGGGCCTTTTAGCAATGGCTGACCCTCTCATAATGAGCAATTGTAAGGAGCACTGTGCTCGTAGGAACAGCGTGGAAACAAGCTTCCAGGCGTGCCTGTGAGTGATTACTAAGTTACTTGTTAATTGGAGGTGGAGAGACCCATGTAAAGTGGGGTGGGGACATGAAAAGGAGAAAGTGTGCTGGGTGTAGTCACTCAACTGTCCCTAGGGTTTGTGCCCCTGGTGTCAGACCTTCTCTGCCATGGTGGATTGGGCCTCGAATCATAAGCCCCAACAAGGCCTGTCTCCCTCAAGTTGCTCTCTGCCAGGCTCTTTTATCCCAGCACCCGAGGCTCTGTGTATAGAAGTGGAGGAGGGGTCTAGTGTCTGAAGGTGTGGAATGTGGTTGACGGCTTTCCGTGCAATTATGCAATTATAGGCAGGGAGCTTATGAAAACAGAAGCCCATGTCTTCTGGTTCTGCAGGCTGAAATTGGACAGCCAACAGACTTATGGATAACACCTTTTTGTATGGATAGAAAGGTGGTTTGTCCATGGCTCTTACTGAACCACTTGCAGGAAGGAAAAGACTAGTTTTTCAAAATTTCAAAAGTCACAGATTTTTTTAAAAATTAAATTTGCCATGTTTTTCTTCTGAATTATTGAACTCAGCTGTTAATGTCTCTGTTTAAACTGAGTGGGTTTTTTTTTGTTTTTGTTTTTTTGTTTTTGTTTTTGTTTTTTGTTGTTTTTTTTTTTTATGGATCTCTGCAAGACAAACCAGCAGTTGTATCTCCACACATGCTTGGATTGGAGTCATAAGGCCGGAGTCCACTGGCCTGCTGAGGGAGAAGCCACACCCTGCTCTCGTGTCTCTTCCCTTTACAAATGCTAACTCTTTTGGTAAAAGGATGTAACAACAACAAAGAACATTTTCTTGGTGTCCTAGGCAACTAACACGGGCATTCATGGACCCACGCATGCATGCACGCATGCAGATACTCAACAGTAGCTTAGCGTTTGAAGCTGATCTTTGACACAAGGCAATGCAAGGCCCTTTTTCTTCAACCTCATCAGCATGCTATGTGTTTTTTAAAATAAGTTTTCAATGAATAATTTGTGATTTGGAGAAAAACCCTCCTTGTGGGCGCAAATGTTTGATTCAGGTAAAACTCCAAACAGAGTGTATAACTGAGCTTTGAACCGAGGCTGTGGTGAGCACCTTTCTTCAGTCACATCAGGGAGGACATGGACCGTGGACCATCTCCTGTTCTGGTTTTATGTTTTAACAGCCTCCCAGTGCAAGGGTATATTTAAAATAGAAGTGAAGTAACTTTGAAATGCTTTAATTTTACTTAGAGTGCATTATAAGTAATGCTATAAAGTAGAAAGGTTCTCTATCTTATTGCAGATGCTTTCACTATTCGTTGTTTGATTCTCAGTCTACCTGAAATGCAGTGACATGTTCTGAAATTCTGATGGAGAAGAGATGAATGTGGTGTCCATGAGGTATTCTGGAAAACCTTTGTGGCTCGTGACTATAGGAAGGTGAATACAGAGACACGTTACTCTTTAGTATGAAGAGTTAACCTGCCAGGAAGGTGAATACAGAGACACGTTATTGTTTCTTTAGTACAAGAGTTAACCTGCCAGACATAGGTAGATGGCAGCGACTCAGTGTGAGCTTACTGTGGCTTTTCAGCTACTAAGAAAACTTACTCTTACAAAATAATCAGGCCATAATTTACATATAATGAGATGGGACTATGGGAAAATGTACGTGTTGTGGGTTGAATTTGAAATGTCCCCCACAGGAATCATGTGTTTGAAAACTTGGTCTCAGAAGGGTGGCACTACTTTGGGAGTTTCTGGGATTTTTAGAAGCTAAGGGCTAGCTGAAGGAAGTAGATTGTGGGTTATACCTGTCCTGGACTTCCTGCCTTGCTCTCTACTTCTTGTTCCAAATGAGATGAATATTTACCTCTGTCACACCTCTTGTTACCAGTGACCTCCTCAGTCCAGACTTTGAAGCTCACGGCCAAATTGTCACAGTTTGAGCCTTCTGAAACAATAAGGAGCCAGGGTAGATAATTCCTCTTTGAGTTGTTTCAATCAAATCCTTTAGTCACAATGACAAGAAAGTTATCTAGGGCAGCACATTGAAATGATTTTCAGCAGGTGTGAACAGCACAACCTACCTTTACCATGGCCAAGACACCTAATATTCCTGCCCAAAGTGTGCTGGTCTTTGGGAGAATACATTGTGTTTCTCTTCAGTAAGTACCTGGAAGTAAAATAGATGGGTTCTCTACCAACAAGTACATGCTTTCATCCTAAGCTGCCAAACCGGTTTTCTCGGGTGGTTATAGTGCATTTGATTCCCATTTGGTACTTATCCTTGCTGAGACTTTAGTGCTGTAACTGCTCTGGGTCTGTGCGATGACTCAGGGGCTAAATCTGCTTGTTGAGCAAACTCAGCAGCCTGAGGTTGATCCCCAGAACCTATGGTAGAGAGACCTGACTCCAAATGATGTCCTTTAACTTTCACACAGGTGCAATGCCTCACTTACATGCTGATGCACTTGCACACCGCCCCCGCCCCACACTTAAAGCAAGGAATAGAAGATGTATTTATACACTGACGTATATAGTGCATTAATCACAGACCAAAAGTGAAATGGGGCTAGAGACATGGCTCAGTGATTAAGAGCACTGGCTGTTCTTGCCAGTGACCTAGGTTTGATTCCCAGCACCCACTTAGCAGTTCACAACTGTCTATTACTCCAGTCTCGCAGGGTTTTAGTCTCTGTGGACACTGTATACTCTGTGGTGCACAGAAATACATGTATGCAACACCCCCATGAGCAATATATACAAAGATAAGACTGTATTATCTCTGCCCCCAGTCCCAGGGAACTGAGCAACTTCTCTGTCACAGCCTTCCTCCCTTCACCCATCTGTTCTTCTCACCTGCCAACAACCCAGAAAACTCCCTCCCTGGAAACCCACTGGGCACACTGGACACAGAGGCCAGTGAGTTAGATCCTCAAGGTAGATCCCTCATCCTTTCTGTGGAGCCTCTCAGCGCACCCCCCCATCCTTCAAGCCCATCCCCATTCTTGCTTGTCAGCTCCCAGTCCCTTGAAGCAAGTTCTCCAGGGATCCCCACTGGTCACACTGGCAGGGACACGGAAGTACTTCTTCTCGGGCCTCACACAGCTTCCATACACAGAGAGGGCAACAGAAATGAAGGGCTGGAAAATCCACTTAGCTGACTGGTGTCGTGAACCAAATGGACCTAACATATTTACAGACCATTTCACCTAAACACAAAAGAATGTGCCTTCTTCTCGGAGATATATGGGGCTTTCCTCAAAATTGGCCAGCTACTTGGACATAACACAAGGCTCAGTAGATGGGAGAACATTGAAAGAACACCGTGAATCCTATCAGACCACCACCAATTAAAGCTGGATACCAACAACAATGGACACCTTCCAACTCATGGAAACTGAACAGCTCACTACTGAATGAAAACTAGGCTAAGAAAGAAATTAAAAATAAATAAATAAATAAATAAATAATAAACAAAATGAAAGAAATTAAGAAAAATTAAAAAACTTTAGTAGAATTGACTGAAAAATGAAAACACAACATGCCTAAACTTATAGGACACAATGAGAGTGGTCCTAAGAGGCAAGTTCATAACACTAAGTGCCTACCTAAAAAGGAACTGGAGAAATCTCAAATTAGTAATTTAACAGCTTCGAACAACAGAAAGAACTAAATCTGAGTAGATGGCAAGACATAAGATTCAAGGCCAAAATCAATAAAATTGAGACAAACAAACAAAAATACAGAGGATCAATGAAACAAAGAGGCGGTCTTTGGAAAAAAAATCAGTGAGATTGATTGACAAACTGTTAGTCAAATTAACTAAAAGGCAGGAAGAGAAGATTCAAATCAATGAAAGCAGAAACAAGAGTATAACAACAGACATCAAGGAAATC
Organism: Acomys russatus; assembly: GCF_903995435.1. Lineage (NCBI taxonomy): Eukaryota > Metazoa > Chordata > Mammalia > Rodentia > Muridae > Acomys > Acomys russatus. Next base: position 11,360,742 of record NC_067148.1, on the reverse strand, counting down.
CAAAGAGTCGTAAGAACACACTTTAGAAACATCATAAAATCTAACCGAAATGGATAACTTTTTTCATATATACCACCAACCAAAGTTCAATCAAGATTAAAGAAGTAATTTAAACAGACCTATAACCCATACATATTCTCTCTGCATACGTAGTCAGAATAATTCTTGAAGTCTTAAGTAGAGCAATAAGACAGCTGAAAGAGATCAGAGGGAGTACAAATAGGAAGAAAAGAAGTCAAAGTATCTTTATTTGTAGATGATAAAATAGTATTCATAAGTGACCCTAAAATTTTCACCAGGAAATTTCTACATCAGATAGACACTTTGAGCACAGAAGTGGGATGGCTGGTGCCTACCTAGAGCCTTCGCCTCTACTGACTAGTGCTCAGGGTGCTGAAGGCCCTTTGCATGATACAAAAGGAAGGTAAACACTAACCCAACTATAAACCCTTCGATCTACAAAGGTGACCCGTACATGAAATGTGCTAGCTCAATAGTGGCACAAAACTTGCAATACTAACCAATCAATATCTAATTGGATTTCAGGCCCACTCCATGAGGAGGAGCCTAGCCCCAACACTGCTCAAGTGGCAGAGACCCTAGCACTAGATAGGCTAGCAGGAAAGCAGAAATTGTGCTAAAGGAATGCTTAATCAGATTCAAGGCCAAAATCTTGACTCCCAACAAAATTCTGCTGTACTCACAAATCAGTGTCTTGCTCAGCCATCACCAGAGAAGCTTCCTCCTGCGGCAGATGGGAACAAACACAGAGACCCACGTCTATACAATGTGTGGACTGAGAGACTTGGAATACCTGACCCTAAATGGAATGTTTCCATTGAATCCCTCCTGTATGGACTCAGAGAACCCTGCAGAAGAGGAGAGAGAATGAGTGTAAGAGTCAGAAGGGATATAAAACAGCAAGGAAATAAGGCCTTCTAAACAAAGCACAGCAGATGCACGTATGAACTCACAGAGACTAGGACAGCATGCATAGGGTCTGCCCAGGTCTGAGCCTTATGGGTTTCCAGTGTTGAGAATGGATGTGGACACAAGTCCACATCCCTAACCCAGAAATGATCTCCACTCATAAATGAAAAATTACCTTTCCCAGGGTAACACTCCTCCATTGCTGGTGGGAGTGCAAACTTGTACAACTACTTTGGAAATCAATCTGGTGCTTTCTCAGAAAATTGGGAACAGTGCTACCTCAAGACTGAGCTATACCACTCCTGCGCATTCACCCAAAAGATGCTCCACCGTACAACAAGGACATTTGCTCAACTATATTCATAGCAGCTTTATTCGTAATAGCCAGAAACTGGAAACAACCTAGATGTCTCTCAATCTAAGAATGGCTAAAGAAACTGCGGTACACTTACAAAATGGAATACTACTCAGTTATTAAAAACAAAGAAACCGTAGGATTTGCAGGCAAATGGATGGAACTAGAAAAGATCATGCTGAGTGAGGTGACCCAGACCCAGAAAGACATGCATGGTATGCACTTACTTATAAGCAATTATTAGCCATATAGTACAGGATAACCATAACACAACTCACAGAGCCAAAGAAGTTAAGTAGCAAGAAAGCCCCAAGGGAGGATATTTGAATCTCACTCAGAAGGGGAAATAGAATAAACAGTGCAAGTGGTTGAAGAGAGGAAATAAGATAGGAGAGGAAGTGCTGAAGGAAATGAGGTTAGGGACCAGATGTGGGGAGAGTAAGGGAGGACAGAAGGCTGGCAGAGAGAAGAGAAACCTTGGTCAGGGGCATCTCTGAGACAAGCTGGAGACCTATGACAGGGTAGGTTCCTGGGAGGCTATGGGGGTGACTCTAGCTGAGACCCCTAGTAACGGGGGTCATGGAAACTGAAGAGAATGCCTTCTAACCAGACAGGAGGCTGAGTGGATGGAGGGGGAACACCAACACACTCACAAAAACTTCAGCCCAAAATTTATCCTGCCTACAAGATGTACATGGATAAAGATAGAGCAGAGGTTGAGGGAATAGCCCACCAATGCCTGACCCAACTTGAGAACCGCATTAAGGGAGAGGGCCAACCCCGGACACTACTAATGATACTCTGCTATGCTTCCAGACAGGAGCCTAGCATACCTGTCCTCTGAGAGGCTCCATCCAGCAATGGATTGGAACAGATGCTGAAACTCACAGCCAAACATTGGGCTGAGCAAGGAGTCTTGTGAAAGAGTGGAGGGAAGGATAGAAGGACCCGAAAGGGACAGAAGCTCCACAAGAAGATTGATAGAGCCAACTAATCTGGGCACAGGGTGGGGGTGGCTTGTGGAGACTGAAGCTCCAACCAAGGACCACATCCCCTACACATATGTACTCGATGGGCAGCTTGGTCTTCATGAGTCCCCTAGTAAGAGGTGGGGCAGGGCTCTCTCTGGCAAAGACTCCGTTGCATGCTTTTCAATCACTGCTCTCATGGCAGGGCTGCCTTTCCAGGAAACCAAGGAAGAGGACATGTCTTGATGTGCTGGGGTGGGTTGATGGAGATGGGGGCTCCCCTTTTCTAAGAGGTAGGGGAGGGGGAAGAGGGGGAAGAGGGAGGGAAGGTGGGAGGAGAGAAGGGAGGAGATTACAATTGAGATGTAAAGTGAATAAATCAATTAATTAATTTTGAAAAAGAAAAATTAATTTTCTCCAAGAGTTCCACTGTCTGTACAAACCACTCTTAAGGCCAGGCTGTGTGCCCAGCAGCAGACAGTCAACACAAAACAAAATCAGTGGGATTTCTGAAGGTTTTTTCCCCTCATTATGCTTTATCTGGAAATCTCTGTCTCTGTCTCTGTCTCTGTCTCTGCCTCTGCCCGCCCCCTTTCTCTCTCTCTCTCTCTCTCTCTCTCTCTCTCTCTCTCTCTCTCTCTCTCTCTCTCTCAGGCCTTTTGCTTATATGGTATGACTGACAATTTTGTGTTTTATGGGATTTTAATTTTTATGTTTACCAATGCGTCTATATGGATCTCTTGTGATTTTTCTTTGCCTCTTTGCTTTTCTGTTCACTTGCTAATTGTGTTCTATTCAGGTTTGTTTGTTTGTTGTGTTAATTTTTAGATGCCTATTTGCTAGTGATAGAAAACAAGAAAATATATAGATTTGGGTGGGTAGGGAGGTGGCATAGATCTTGAAGGAATTGTGGAAGGGGGAACCATAATTTGAATATATTATATGAAAAAAATCTATTTTTAATAAAAAATAACGTGAAACAACCCAACTGTTCATAGAACAATGAATGGATACTTGCATTGGAAGATTATTTCATTCTGAAAAGGAAGAGAACTTGTATTTTAAAGATTTATCTTAGTATGTATACACATGTGTGTGTGAAGGTGCACGCGTGTGTGGGTACCCACAGAAGCAGGCGGTGGCACTGGATTTCCTGGAATTAGAACCTTTAATCTGGGCCAGACCTTCCCCTGGCAAGGAAGAAGGATTCTCTCCCTCTCTGGTTGCCTGCCCTCACTCTTGTGGGAAGTCCATTCCTTCACTGGCATCAGAGCCTGCTTCGTCAGAACACTATAGAGCATGTGAGACACTCAGACAGGTGGACTTAACAACTCCCGGGTTTTTGAACTTTGCATTGGTAGACAGCCATTGTTGGACTAGCAGGACCACAGTCTGGAGGTCATTTTAATAAATCACCTTAAAACACATATGCACACCCACACACATACACACATGCACACATAGTCTCACATACACTCACACACATACACACACTCTCACGCACACACACAACCACACACTCAGACACATACATACACACACTTACACTCTCATGGACACATACACACACAAACACACACTCACACATATACATACACACACACACACACACTCACACACTTATTTCTATTAACTGTTCTGTTTCTTTATGGATTAATACACATCTGGAATAGAATTGTTACATATGAAACAACATGAAAAATATTGGAGATAGTATGCTGAATAAAATAAGCCAGACACAGAATGACAAAGATTATACGCTATTATTCATATGTGACACTAAAGTAGTTACACTTACAGAGGCAAAAATATAGCATATAATGGTCACTGGGAACTAGGGACAAGAGGTAAGAAAGGGCTAGTATGTAATGGAAATAGGGTTTCAATTTAAAATTATGAGAAAGTTCTAGAGGTGGATAGTGCTGACAGCCGCACAATGATGTGAACATACCTAGCGTTCCCGAACTGTGCATTTAAAAATACTTTTTAAAAAATTGGCAGCTATCTTTCTTGCAAAGCCCACATCCTTGTACTGTGTGCTCTCTCTTACCTTACCACCCCCGCCTCTGCCTGGACTTAAATATATATTAAAATCTTTTCTTAATAATTCCAGTTTTGGGGACTATAGAAATAGTTCACTGGTTAGGAGTATTAGATGCTCGTACAGGATCAGAGTTCTGTTCATAACTGTCTGCAATTCCAGCGCTAGATCAGACCACTCTTCTGGCCTCAGCAGGCACCCATACACACACACACACACACACACACACACACGCATGCACACATGCATGTACTCACACATATATGAACGATAATCTCTAATACAAATACTTCAATGTTGCCTATTAAATATAAGGAAATGGGTCTAGAGAGATGGCTCAGTGGTTAAGAGCAATTCATGGTCTGGAAAAGGATCCACATCAGTTGGCTCACAACTGCCTGTAACTCTGGCTTCAGAAGATCACACACCCCTTTTGTCCTCTGTGGGCACCCACACACTTGTGGCAAACACACACACACACACACACACACACACACGCATGCACATGCGCACACATACATATATACACATAAATTTAAAGTTAAGGAAAAGATGATAATTTTAAGTTACCCATTTTTTGCCATGAAGAGTCTCCCTGCATTAAAAGATACTTGGCTGTTGGAGTTGATAGACCCAGACAGTGCCATAGAGTCAAGCATCTTTTCAAGTTTGTAAAAAGCCCTGTATTTCCTTAGGGAGTTAATATCCACTTTATGAATAAAAACAAGGTCTGGAGCCAAATATAGTTTTTGAAACACTGTGTTTTGTTCAAGTGTTTGTTAAACCTGGCATACACTTATTGCTCAGTAGTTGCCTGCATGGTCTGAAGGGGGAGCGATCCACCTGCCTCTGCCTCCAGTGTGCTGGGATTAAAGGTGTGCACCACCGTATTTCCCACAGAAGTCACTTTCGTGACTATTTGTGACTAGAGTTCCTGGCAGGGCGTTGAGGAGGCGTGGCTCAGCCTAAGTCCTTACTCAGAACTCAAGTTCACCCACTAACCCTGCAGAGGTTCTCAGGTAACAACCCCTAAACTGGAATTCCTCAGAGGTGTACCCTTCTAAATTGATTGAGCGATTTAGCTCCACCTTTTCTGCCCCTTGGTAGAGCGTGTCCTCAAATAAAACTCTCCTAATGTCCACCTCATCTCAAAAAGTTTTAGTGGAAATCCTGAAACACGTCAGGAGACACACAGATACCACTTTTATTAGAATACCTCAACCTTGAGAACACAAAATAACCGTTTGGCCAAGTGGGTAAGCCTGTTCATTTAAACAAGTGCAATAAAATACCTACCCTGACCTTTCATTCTCATGGAGTTTACAGTGCTGTAGAATCATCACAGCACAGTAAGAGCCACAGGAGAGACTTCCCAGTCTCCAGTCAGGGTCAGAGTTTCTCAACAGGGGCGGGGTTCCGAGTCGTCTTTACTTTTCTATTGCTGTGCCAAAACACCATGACCATGACCAGGGAAAGCTATAAAATAAAGTGTTGAATTGGGCTTACAATTCTGTGGTGTTAGAGTCTGTGATGGCAGAGCAAAGGCATGGTGGCAGGAAGAGCTGAGAGCTCACATCTTGATCCACAAGTAGGAGACAGAGACACATTGTGGGAATGGAGTAAGTCTTCTGAAACCTCAAAGCCTGCGGCCAGCCCAGCGACACTCCTCCTCTAGCATGGTGGCACCTCCTAATCCTTCCCGAACAGTTCCACCAATAGAGGGTGGATTACCCAAACACATAGCCTGCAGGGGACAGTCTCATTTAGGCCACCACAGTCCCTAATCAAACCCATTTTCTTTTTTCTTTCAGTGTAACTTGAAAATTACTTTTCCTAAAAAGCAAATGATGCATCCTGCAACTTCCCATCTTTCTCACGCAGAAGTCTCTGTGGAGGATATTTCCCTTTCTTTCGAAGCACCAGCAAGAAACTCAACGGTTAACCTTGAGGACACATACTGTCAGGAGGTTGTGCCAGCCTCTTCCAAGTTTCTCTCTCTAATCAGTTCATTCCTTTCCATCACTGCTGTGATCATAATCCAAGCTCTTTCCTGCACAGCTCAGAGAGCCTCCTAGCAGGCCAGTTGTAGCTACTCTTGCTCTTTTTCAATCTCTTCTTTACTTTGCAGCCACTGTGCTCTTTTTCACATGCCAAGTTGACTAAGCTATCCACATGCTTAAAGCACTTCTGTGGTTTTCTGCTGCTCTGAGGCTACCATAGGCTGCGTGTTCTGGCGCCGATGCACACCTTACAAACCATGCTCCCCTGTTCTGCACTCCAACTGCTCCATTCTTTTCCCACTCCCTGGTGACCCTCAGCTCCCCCTGGGATGCATGCTGCTTCCCCGCCTGGAACATTCTTTCCTTCATGCTCAGCTGACTCTAGGAGGCCAGAAACACTGTAACACTAAAAGCAGCCACATTCATCAAAAGCAAACTATTTAATCAACAATCCAAGGAAAACAATTCTATAGCACCATTAAAAGATAAACTACTCAGAGTAAATTTGACAAAGAAGGTAAAAGATCAATACCCTAATAAACTTTGATTTGCACGGATGAAATTAAAGCAGTCATGAATAAATGGACGGAAAGCATTAGTCATCAATTGGGGTGATCAACATTGATAAAATCCCCATGTTGTCCAAAGTGACCTATAGGTTTAATGTAATCCCTGTTCTAGTGATCAAACTGGAGATACTACACTTTCTGATTTCAATCTATATTGCAAAACTATACTAATAAAAACAATACTGTATAGACATAAGAACAGGTGTGCCCCAATGAAACAGAACAGAGAGCCCAGAAATAAACACATACATATAGAGTCAGCAATAATTGACACGGATGCCAAGAATACACAGTGAGGTGAAGAGAATATCTTCAAGAAGTGATGTAACATAAACCATGCTACTATAGCAAAATGCCTCAGTCAATTCGTTTATAAAGAAAAGAGTTTTCTTTGCCTCATGTTTTTAGGAGGTTCTAGTGCAAGATCAGGCAGCCTTATTACCTTGGACCTCTGTAAACGACATTACTCAGGGTCTCATCCACAGTTACCTAAGGGCTTATTACTGCACCCCACCCCTTAAAGGCTCGCAGTACCTCCCAATAGCACTTCCCTTTAAAGGATGGGCATTTGGGGGACAGTACCCATACTCAAACCATAAAAAAAGGTGTTAACTCAGCATGGGTTGACAGCTTTAAGCATGAAGCGTGAGGTATGAATCTCCTATCAGGAAACATGACCAGCGCTCATTGATTTGGTCTTGGTGATGACACAAGCAAAAGTAACTGTATGCTGCTTCTACCTCCTGTTGGCATAAGGGTATTGTGTAATTCAAATGCTGATTTTTTATTTTTATTTTTATTTATTTATTTATTTATTTATTTATTTATTTATTTATTGCCCTCCACCTCCAATATCTGGTTGCAAGCTTCATTCTGAGAATTTCCTGTCTAGCTGTTGTATAAACTCTGCTCCCTAATTGTCCCCCTGATAAGTCAATAAAGCAGCTTCCAGCCAATCAATGATCATGGGGGACAATAGGGCTGGACTTCCTGTCATTCAGAGAAGGAGGAGTTAGAGGATTCAGCCACGGGGTTCAGCACCAGTGAGGTGCGAGGAAGATCAGGAGGAAGGAGCTGGAGCCCAGGAAAGCTACAAAGTGCAAGTATCGCTGGGATGTTTGCTGGGGGTAAGACAGACTAGCATAAAGGGTTAAAAATAAACTTAAACTGCTCAAGATTGTAAAGCTTATTTTTAAGCAAATATAAAGGAGACTTAATCAATTTTTGTGTGATAGTTGGGTTAAGAAATAAGCTAAGAGAAACAAACACTGTTTTATAAAAATAGCTTAAACAGCCACCGGCACCAGTGAAAAAGCTTCTGCAAACCAAAGAAGACAAAAAAGACCCCGTGGAATGGGACAAAATGCTTGTAAAAGGCATGTAAAACCATCTAAAAAACATAAGGGATCCCTGTAACACCTACAACAACAACGATGATTATGGTAATTCAACTCAAAATGAGGAAGGACCTGAATAGACTGTTTTCTATTCATGACAATGGTACATGAAAAGCTCTTGAGTTCCGTGTCTTGGACCCACAGGGTGGAAGGAAAGATCTGACTTAATAAAGTTGTTCTCTGACCTCCACTGGCACACTGTGCATGCACATACCCACACCTACCCCATGCACACACTGAATGAACAAAGAAACAAATGTTAAAACAAAGGCTACCATATCACTAATTGTCAATGACACAAATCAGAATTACCAGGAATTAAGATCTCACACCTGCTAGCATTACCATCTGCTGACAACTCCCCTCAAAAATCCAAAAATATGATATGTGAATGTTGGCTACTAGTCAAAACTAAACTGTGTTATCTCTTATGAAAACAATGTAGTAGTGCCTCAAAAACTTAACTATAGTGCTACCACACGCTCTAACAGCCCTAAGAAATCGCTGTTAGCAAACAGATAAAGGAAATATGATGGAAATACACAGCTGTATGTTACTCATTCATAAATATAGGGAGAACCGCCACCATTTGTGACAATGTGGATGAGGCTGGAGGTCAGTATTCCAAGTGAAATTAACAGAGAAAAACACATGCTGCATGAACTCACTCACGTGTGGAATTGTTTAAAAAGGCAGACTTACCGAAAGGAGAAGAATGGTGGTTGTGAAATTAAGTATGGATTTGGGGCAAGGAATACATGGTTTATGTTATAAGAGATACTTTTTGGGGGGAGGGGATCTCCTGGACAACACAGAACTGTAGTTTGTAACCCTGTGTCATATACTTGCACGTCTCTAAGAGACAGCTCTTCTGTGTTCTTATGTCACACACAAAATGGTAACTCTGATGCTGGGCATGTAAGCTCACCGGGTCGCCTTGCTCACTTTACAGGGCACAGAGATATAAAGTCAGCACGCTGTGCACATTAAATATAGACACTTTTGTTTGGAAATGACACCTGAGAAGAGAAGCTGGTTAGTCCCAGGCCAACCTGAGCCAGCTCCCAGCTGGTGAACTCTGAAGCCAAGCAATGCTGTCTTGCAAAGCGTTGGGCTCGTCACTCTTTTCTGAGCACAGAATTGCTAGCAAGCGTTGGAGGGATGTCTCTGTGCACTGTGTACTCGAAGGCTGATTTCTGCATGGGCAGAGATGTGCTTGCAGTCCAGTCTTTGTAATTGTCGTTATTATGAAGCATCGCCCGTCTTAGTATTTTGTAAGCATTTTTCTCCATCACTTTCAGATTGGTCAAATAAAGAGCTGAACAGCCTATAGCTGGCCAGGAGAGGGAAAGATGAGGGAGGGGCCGGGGAGAGAGAGTCTGTCTCAGGTAGGGACCAGAGAGTCATCCATTGAGACATGGAGGAAGAAGAAGGTGCCAGGGTGCAACTAAGATGGCCGGTAATGGGCCGCGTGGCTGGGAACTGGCCAGACCATTATTGTTAGATTAGATTAGTTGAGTATCTGCCCAGTTATACATCTGGTGCCAAGATGGTAGGCATATAATCCAAACTAAGATGGAAACTGAAGGGTTAAAAAAAAAGATTCAGGTATTAGACAAGGCCCCAAGTGGAAGACAAGAAAAATTGTTTTCTAGGAAGTAGATGCTGCCCACAGCTGGGACCACAGAGCTGCTGAGGGCAGCCCATGCTACTCCAGTGGGAGGCCCGACAGGTTGGAACCCAGCTACCGGTTCTCCCAAGTTTGCATGGTGGGTCAGCCCAATGCCATCCTGTGGGGATCGTGAGTGCGCACTCACGGCTTAGAAGGGCAACCGCCCTCCTGAACCAAGCTGCCCAGAGATTTAACACAGAGCAAGAACCAGGAGCAACGGGTAGCAACCAAGGCATCTGATGAGCATACCTCTAGGCTTCCCCTTGGGCAAAACTAGTCCTAGTAGGATAGCTCCTGACTGTTGCCCCGAACCCGAGGCCTGGTGTGAGGAGAGAGCAGAAGTGGCGTCCAAGCCGAGGGTGGTGCACCGTCCCAGGCAAACCTGCTACTGCTGCTATGCAAGCAGGCAGAACACTGTATCCAGAATTGAGCAGAAGGGCTAGGTCAGAGCCAGCCACTGCTAGGTATAAGCTAAACAGCAGTGGGAGCATCGGAGACAACACACAGAAGGAATCCAAAACCCGAGCACCGAGCATAGGTGGAGCCTCTGATCAGGAAAGGATGTTTGGAATTGTGCTTAAATGTTAAAGAAAGAAAGATACTGCGAATAAAAAATTCATAGACACAAATAAATAGCTTGAAAGTAATAAAATAAAGTCCTTAAAAAGAGAATTATGTAAAATTAAAAAGAATAAGACATGTAAGGTTGAAAAACATAATAACACAGGGTATTTGGACCCTATGTAATGCTGTCTTACATAGTTTAAGAACAGAGACAGAAAATGAAAAGACAAATGGCTCAACCAAGGTTGGCATAATATCAATCATGATTACTATCATTCTTGTATTTCATATTTTATTCTTAATAGCCATGATGGACTTAGCCTTCTCAAACAAAAAGGCTTTAGAGACACAGGAAAAAGAAAAATATGAAAAGTGAAGATAAATCTTAGAAGAAAAATTAGAAGTGCTTATAAATAAAAATGAAAAAAAAAAAACTCAGAAAGAGACACGTGGCTTAAGACAAGAGCCTACTGTGTCATTACATAACGGAATTAAAGAAGATTAGACAACTTTAGCTTATCTGGTTACTGTATGACAAGCATCAGCAGATAATAGACACCCCCAAGGTTATGAAGAATTTGAATGATATCCTGTAGATGTGCTAGAGTTAAAAAAAAAAAAAACAAAAAACAAAAAACAAAAAAAAAACTAAGGAACCTGTAACTTCATATGGTATGTATTCAATGTTTGTGAAGCAGATATTAAGTTTGTGGGCGATTCAAAAAAGAATAATCCCCCTAAGTCTGGAAAGATATTACAAAATCAACATTCGAAGCTGGTCCTCGGTGGCAGTGGTGATCGTGGTGGAAAGATGAAGCTAAGGAGACAGAGCAGAGAAGCGGGGCCAGATATATCACTGTTTCCCGGTATCAGCTGCTGGGTGGAGGTCCACATGCTGAGGTACAGATGCAAGTAGGATATGATGCAGGGACGTGACATTAGGTTGTATGGCTGCTTTAAGTGGGACAACGTTGAAGAAACAAGAGAAAGGTCTGAACCATTTACTCAGATTGTACAAGGTTCAAAAGAACCATTCACTGACTTTTTTTTTTTTTTACAAAGATTGACTTCAGATGTAAATAGAAGGGTATCAGACCCAGAAACTAGGAAACCACTGATAAAATCTTTGGCTTTCAAAAATGCTAATTCTGAATGCAAAAAGGTGATTAAACCCTAGACCCCTAAAGGCAGGATCAATACCAATAGATGAATGGATTAGAAATACGGCTAATATTAGATCTTATTCATATGATGTCATTTTAATAGGAGAAGTGATCTGTAAAGCTTTGGAGAAAATCCAAACTGTCAAATGTCTTAATTGTGGTAAGCAAAGGTCATTTCAAAAGAAATTGTAGGTAGAACCAAGCTAATTCCGAAAGAAGGCCTGAGCCTTCTGGAATATGCAGATGTGGCAGAGGCTGGCATTGAACTAATGAATGCAGATCAACAAGGGACAAACAGGGTGACCCCTTGTTAGGAAATGCCCAAGGGGACCTCTCGCAAGCCCCAATATCAAATTCAAGTCAGCCATCTCAGGTCAGCAGTGGAGAAACTCATTCACACAGCAATTAAACAACTCTTCTCTGAAGACAGACATTAAAACAATTAAACAACTCTGCTTTTGAAGACAGACATTAAAAACTCAATTATCAAAATCAGAGCAGCTTTAAAAGATTAAAATTTAAAAGTAAGAAGGGACTAAACAAACAAGTATTTTTGGCAAACTTCTATAGATGATCAGATACCAAAACTAAATGTATTTATAAATAATACTGAAATTGAAGGTTTGGTAGACAGAAGCAGGTGTAACAATAATATCACCAAAATCTTGGCCTCCAGATTGGCCTCCTCAAGAGGTAGGTATTCAAGTTCTAGGGGTTGGAACTTTACCCCAGATAAAGCTAAGTGTAAAATGCCTTGACTGTATAGAGTCAGAAGGTCAAATAGGAAAATTAAAACTATATATGACAATATAGATATGAATTTATGGGGAATAAATCCATTCCAAAAATGGGGAGCATGGATTAGCACTCCCCCAACTTTAGGGACAAGCCATAAAATAGGATATGTTCCTGATGGACGTATTGAAAAAAATTTTATCAAGGACGTCACAGACTGTCCAGGCTGTCCATAAACAGGACACAGAGGAAGTTAGCTCTTTAACTTTATTTGGCAGAGCCACTGATGACAGAACACCAATGGTATTACCACTAAGGTGGTTGACCAGTAGGTCTGTTTGGGTAGAACAATGGCCTATGATAAAAGAAAGATTACAGACACCAGAACAGCTAGTCCAAAGCAACTGGAGGTTCAACATACAGAAGAGTCAACCAGCCCTTAGGATTCTCCTATCTTTGTCATTAAAAAGAAATCTGGGAAATGGAGGATGTTAACAGATATGAGAGCAATCAATAAGATCAATAAGCCAATGGACTCTTTACAACCTGGAATTCCATTACCTTCATTTTTACCTAAGGTATGGTCTATTATAGTAATTGATTTAAAATATTTTTTACTATGCCTTTACAAGAACAAGATACAGAAAGATTTGCTTCTACTGTGCACACATTTTATCACTCCATAAAAACTAAGAAATACCAATAAAGAGTCTTGACACAAGGAATGTGTCAAAGTCCTATTTTGTGCCAACATTTGTACAACAGCCATCAGAAATAATTTGTAAGCAGTTTCCTTAGTCTATAATTTATTGTTACATGGATGATATCTTGTTGGCTGTTTCAGGAGACACCTTTAAAAAAGTTTGATGATGAAATGACTTTTACTTGCTAGGGATTACAAATGCTCCTGAAAAAAGTATAAAGAGGAGATTTTATTAATTATCTAGGACATAAGATAGGTCTGCAAAAAAAAAAAAAGACCACAGAAAGTGTAAATCAGTAGAGATCAATTGCAAACTCTTAATGATTTTCGAAAATTGTTGGGGGATATTAATTGGCTAAGGCTCATAATTGGGTTAACTACTCAAGAACTAAGTAATTTATTTTCAGCCTTACAAGGTGATAAGGACTTAAATAGTCAAAGAAAACTATCACCTGAGGCTGAGAAAAACTGGCTCCAGCAGAAAAGAAATTACATAAGTGGACTGTGTGGATCTAAATCTGAACTGTATTTTAGTTCTTTTGCCTTCTATTAATTCTTCCATAGAAATTATTATCCAGAGAGAAGATTATATCACAGAATAGATATTTTTGGCACACAAACCAAATCTTTAAAAACTTAAAGATCAATGTAAAAAGGGTTTCTGAATTGATTCTGAAAGGAAAAATAAAACTTCATCAATTAGCAGTAACAGACCCAGCAGAAAGTCATACCTTTTACGGATGTTGATGCTAAAAGTGCCTCATTATGGGCAAAAAAATGAACATTGGCAAAGCACTTACAGTAGTTTTTTTGGAGAAATCAACAACAAATACCTCCAAAGCAAGCAGTTTCAATTTATAAAAAGAACTAATTGGATTCTCCCTTGTACAGTTAATGCTCCACCAATTTCTGGAGCCCCTACATTCTATACTGATTAATGTCAATAAGGAAAGGCAGGTTATCTGTCATAATAAATAAGTGAGGTGGCTCAGAGCCCTTATGATTCATTTAATAAATCAGAGCTACTTTATATTCTTATAATATTATTAGATTTTCCATAATCTCTTAATATAGTTACTGACTCTCAATATGCAGAAAGAGTTGTTTTGCCTATAGAAAACTGATGAATTTATTCCAGAGGATTCAGAATTAACTTCACTATTTATTCAACTACAAAAAGTAATCAGAAGCAGAAGTCATCCATTGTATATAAAACATATCAGATTCCATATGGGTCTACCAGGCCCTCTATCACAAGGTAATGATGAAATTGATCAGTTATTAGTAGGAAATATGCCAGAAACCTCAGAACCATGTTAACAACAAAGAATTGAAAAAAATAACTTTATATCACTTGGCAATAAGCCAAGGAAATTGTAAATAAGTGTCCTATTTGTTCTTTGCATAACCAAACTACAGTATTTGTGGAAAGTAACCCAAAAGGTATCTAAAGAAATGAAATTTGGCAAACAGATGTGTTTTATCTTGCAGAGTTAGGAAAACTAAAGTACACCAGACTTTAGATACATATTCAGAATTTCACTGGACAACTGCTTTAAGTTATGAAAAGGTTGATTCTGTATTTACACATTAGAAGTTATGACTATTATGGGATATCTGTACAAATTAAGTCTGACAGTGCTCCAGCATATATCTCTACTAAAATGAAACCATTTTTACATGTTACAGTATAAAGCATATAATAGGTATAGCACACAATTCTACAAGATCTTTGTAGAAAAAGCTAATCATACTTTAAAAGAGATGCTTATTAAATATAAGATAGATTGTGTAATGTTTTATTAACTTTAAATGTTTTAAATTCTGATGAACAAAAACAGCTGCTAAGATACGTTGGATTATGAAAAAAAAAACTGCTGAACTAAGCCAACTTACTTATTTTAAGGATGCCTTAACTTCAGAATGGAAGGCAGGAAATGTGTTGCATTGGAAGAGAGGTTTTGTCTTTGTTTCAACAGGAGAGAAAAGCTATGGATACCTTCAAAATTAATAAAGGTTAGATTTGACCAGGGGAAACTTTGGCTGCAAACATGAAGAAAGAAACCAAGAAGAAGAAGAAAACATGTAATGTATATGTGTATATCTGGTACTTTATAGGTGATCCCTCTACATGGGAACAGCTCTGAGACTGACTGAAACATGAAAATGACTGCATAGCTAAAAAATCCTGTCAGCTACAGAATTGTCAGGGCTTACCATGCCATGCTTTCATATGGCGTGGGTGGAGATTTATATTGCAGCTTGGTTATACAGTCCAATAGGACATATAAAGACAGACGTCTTTCACCTGCTTGAACATAGAGCAGAAAACCATCTTTAGCTGAATTGTGAACACTACACATTATATACATGTGTTAATACAAAAATGTATATTATTTTTAAGCATTTATATATTTACAGTGCAAAATGATCGGACACAAAAGAAGATAAAACAAATATCCTAGTTGAGCCAACCTCACAGACTGCCTCAATAGCTGTTTCCTCACAAAAAGATTCTGGATCCATAACTGTTCCAGTTAGGAATTCAGTTAAGCCCTGCTCTTTCCCATCACACAGAGCCTGGACAGCAAATGTTGCAGCTAGTTCTACTAAGACTTGGTCATTATCTAGGTTTTCTTAGGGACCCCCCCAAAAAAGATGCCATTGCTCCCAGACAGCAGGAAGAAATTTTAAAAGAATGACATCCCACTCTCAAAAGGTGGCATGTGTGGGTTTTTTGGTCATTTGATGGTGATGGATGATTGTCCTTGTTAAGGGAGAGTTGGTCACAAGTTGTTAATGGTCTAGGTCAGGGAGGAAACAAAGTAAAAGAGTTAGATTTAGGGACCTCTTCTCTCTCTGTCTGTCTCTGTCTCTGTCTCTGTCTCTGTCTCTGTCTCTGTCTCTCTGTCTCTGTCTCTGTCTCTGTCTCTGTCTCTGTCTCTCTCTCTCTCTCTCTCTCTCTCTCTCTCTCTCTCTCTCTCTCTCTCTCTCTCTCTCCTGTATTCTTTCTCTAGTATCTAGTATTAAGGGAAAGAAGGAGAGAAGGGATGAAAAGAAAAAGGAGGATATAAAAGAGTGATAGGATAAAAGGGTAGATTATTGAATCTACTTTTAGACTAGAAAACATCAACAAGCCAAATACTTTACGTTGGTATGGATTTTTTTACTATTGACACACAGGTTACGTGCTCACAAAACCAGTCTCAAAGCCCAGCTGTCTGGCAGAACGTTGTCAGCACATTCTCCTGGAAAGCGAGGTGATTAGTTAATCAGATCGCTTGCAAAACATGTGTAGCAATGAGAGAACCAAATCATCAGTCTGAACAACAAGCTTCGGCAATGAAAGGTCTAGAGGGACACGGGAGGATGAACGGAACCCTGGAACCATACATAATAGCCAGAACATGGAAACAGCCTAAGTGTCCCTCAGTAGAAGAATGGACTAAGAACTGTGGTACATTTACACTATGGAATACTACTCAGCTATTAAAAACAAGAAATTCCCTAAATTTGTGGACAAATAAATTGAGCTAGAAATTATCATAATGAGTGAGTTCACCCAGAAGCAAAAAGAGACAAACGGTATATACTCACTTATATCAGGACACTAGTCCAAGGGATATGTCCCATGAAAAACCTTACTTACCAGGGGAAAGTGGGTCAGAGGAGAGGACAGTCTATTGAAACTTTAGGTGAAAGTAGGATGGAAGAATGGAGAAATAGTAGGATCCACAGGGTCCTGGAAATCTACAAGAAGAACTTTATGACAGGAAGATCTGGGTCCTGGGGTCCTCCTCAAACTAAGGCACCAGCCAAGGAGAATATAGGCAATAAGCTTCGAACCCCTACCAAGACCTAGCCGATGAACAGGATATTCTTCACCGTTGAGTGGAGAGTGAGATCTGACTCTCACACGAACTCTGGTGCCCCTTTTCTGACCACGTCCCCTGGATGGGGAGGCCTGGTGGCACTCAGAGGAAGGATAGCAGGTTACCAAGAAGAGACTCAATATTCTAAGAGCATATATAGGGGGAGAGGATCTCCTTCAGTCACAGACATAGGGGAGGGGAGAAGGGGGAAAGTTGGAGGGAGGGAGGAATAGGAGGAAACAAGGGAAGGGCTAACAATCAAGATGTAATATGAATAAATTAATAATAAAAAAATTAAAAAAAAAGAAAGGTCAAGCTGTGAAAAACACGAACCACCCCCCCCCCCCCCCCCCCCCCCCGCCAAATATCTGAAGCCACAGAGAAATAAAACTACTGTTGGGGTTTTGGCAAGATACAGATGGGTGGGGCAGAGCGATCGCTTGCTGCCTCTTTCTCACCTCTGTCACCCGGAAGATGAGTCGTCTTAGGAAGGACAAGGGAGCCTGGGAAAGATGGAGCCAGGACAGCCTCCTGGGGACCTAACTATAAAAAAAGAATTTTTGAGTCATTTTATACTCCCTGTCTGCATACTTACCATTCAGAACCAGTTTTGTTAGTTAGTTTGTTTTTGGTTTTTTGTTTTGTTGTTTGTTTGTTTTTGTCAGCCCTGGCTATGTACTGAGAGAGATTTGGCACCTATGATCACCAGCTCTCATTCCCAGGGAGTCTGATTTCACTGATCTCGGTGCCTCCAGAGTGTCAAGATGCTCCATGTCTTTCCATTGTTTGTGAGGAGCAGCTGAGGCTGTGTGCATCAGCATAGGGCTTTTCAGCCTCTACCCTACTGACACCTACTGACACGCTGCCGTGAGGGGCTGTCTGTGCACAGAGAAATATTTAGCCCTGTCCCTGAGCCTCTAGCCACTGTATGCCAGCACCAGTTGTACCACCCAAAAAGATGTGCAGATTTTGCTAAATGTCCCCGTAGGACAGGGTAAAGTTTTCTGCAGCCTTATTGGAAATCTCCGCTTCAGTGAGAAGTTCCTCAGTGTGGTCCCTGTATCGGTGGCATATCTACAACAGGTAGAAACAGGAGGCTGACCAATTAGAAGAAATGCAAGTTCTGGGCTCTTACCTAGTCTTTGCCAAGTGGAAGCTTGGAGAGGGTACCGGAAGTGTGGTGCAGGGGAGTCCAACACTCCATTGGATAAGCCCTCCAGGCTGTTTTGATGCATGCTCAGGTTAGAACCGTCCTTTTGGAACTGACTTCTGTTGAGTATGTCAGAATTTCTTCGCCTGTGTCAGCTTATACCTATCTGCCCTACTGTCCTTGAACTTCCAAGGGAAATGCTTTGATATTCAAGAACCTCGTCATCAGGTCACCTGCGGGCAGATTTCCTCCACACAAAATGGCATGCCATCCATGAGAAAGGGCTTCTCAGGTGAATGTCAAGATGTTTCATCAGACTGCTGCGGCTTACAGAAGGGGCAGAAGCCAGAGGACAGACTGGACGGAGTCAACCTTGAGTCCAATGCTTTTCCGATAAGCACTTCGAGACGTGAAGGCGATGCTGCCCTGATCCCGGAGGCTGGGAAGCGGTGGGGGTGTTTCTCATCCGTGTGTGAAAATGTTGCTGAAGTTCAGGGTTCTCAGCTGACAGGTCTGGGGCTCCCTCATCTCATCGCCCATCATCTAACCGAAGAAGGATGAGGGAAACTTTGCTCCCTTGCCAGCAAGCTTTGAGCTTGCCACACAGCAATGTCTACTGCAGTAATCACCTCCGATGTGCAAGGTCCTCGTAGCACCTCTAGGCACAGAAAGACAGGTTCCACTGCCTTATAAACTGAGATATCACTGTCATTGAAATACTGTCAGACATTGTGATTCAACACCTCCCAGTTTTCCTAAGGACGGGAAACTGTTTACATCTTCTGTGGATGTTCTATCATTAGTGCTAAAACTCCAAATGTTCAGATCAGAAAGTTCTCATATATATATATATATATATATATATATATATATATATATATATATATATATATATATATATATATTTGTTGTTGTTGTTGTTGTTGTTGTTGTTGTTGTTGTTTACCTAGAGCTCCTTTTCTCTCCCTAAAGTTAAAGTTTGCTTATTGCGGTTTTTGGAGAGATACAGAAAATTCAACTGGCATGTTCGCACATTTGTGCATTTGAAACTTTACTATATTAGGACACTCTGAAGTTTCATTTCACTAAGTAATCTTCACTACAAGTTCCTCTTGTCTTCTGCTTTTCATGCGGGCAATTCTATCAAAATACTAAACCAGAGGGGTGCCAGGATAGATAATAAGCAATTAAACATTTGTAGCGAACGAGAGTGTGCGTGCTAAGCTGTTATGTCAAGTGTTGCTGAGAAAACACCCCTTGGGAAGACTTAAAGAAGACAGCTTGCAAGGGCGGTTCTTGTTCGTAAGGGAAAAGTTAAGGGTAGACTTTTCAATAGTGTGGCAAACAAAACACAAAATGCAAAAAATAAAAATCTCAGTACAATGCATTCATCTCTCCAGCTTATCATGAGTGAACTTATGTGACAAAAATATGATGGAAGAGACACTTGTGTACAGCTTTATGGGCACAATCACAGCCTGTCCATTGTGTCGGACTCACCACAATTCCATCTGAGAGAAGAACACCAAAAAGTCTACTGTAGACACCTCTCTCAAGACAGCTCAGTTAAGCCTCTCCCTCTCACTCGACCCCTAAGACTTGGAATCCTGTTCTCTGTGCCATCTCTGGGTATTCCACTGCCAATGTTAATAACCTAGCATTCAGAAAGCTACTTTTTACTTTTGTCCTAAAGCAGTTTTTCTCTCGTCTTTTTTGTGCCCTGCAATTAAAGTCAGTTTCTACTTATTTTGGCCTTAATAGAGATACAGAAAACTTGATCTGCACCATTAGCGCTTTGTGCATTCAAAACCTTACTATATTAGGAGAATCTGAAATTTCGTTTGGCTGGGATAAATAGCCCTAATTCTGTTTACTTCTCCTCAAATACCCTATTACCCAAGCTTGAATCATTTTTATTGCATCCTTTTAGTCCTCCGTAGCATGCTCATGTTCTTCTCGGCTGGGCTTCTAAAGCCCAAGTGTAGCTGTTTATTAAAGACTCATGCGAGGCCAAGGAGGAGAGTTTCTGTCCACAGGACCTGCACATGTGGCTCTTTTGCTTAGACAACTCAGAAGCAACCCGATTTTGCTTTCTTTCCGTTAGGAATTCTTTCTTGAAATAAGCCCTGACTTAACAAAGGCCGTTCATCGACTGCTGCTTTAAAACGGCAGGCTGAGCTTGGCCATCTAACTCCTCTTTCCTACAAAGATCCCCTTGAAATAACAGTGAGGATTCGTTAATGAAAGCAGGGCATACTATAAAAATACAGGTTGGTCAAAAATGTCGGGAAATACAGAAAACATATGTGATCAGATAGACAGAGCAGAGGAAAGCAGGACACCAGACAGAGGTGAGCCTGGGACAGTCTCAGGGATCCCAGGAGACCCCTCACTTCAAAGTCACTGTGTGTCAGAGGTGAGGTGAGGTAGGTGCCAGGCTAACCCCATGGGAAAGCTCCCCACATTCACACTCATCAGAGACTGAACGGGAAACTCGGGCCCTGGAGCCAAAGCCAGAATGCTAGGCTCTGAAAAAAGCGAGTGATTTGTGCCTAAAGTTTCGAAATGAGTACTGGGGGAGTGTCAAAAAAAACAGGAGCCAGGTACCTCCAGAGCATATGGCATCCGTAAGAAGTTTTTAGCCATTTTGTCATCCCCCTCCCTCTGGGATCTAGGCTGAAGGGGGAAAGGGACTGCTACATTGGACACTGCCATGTGCCATGGCAGGAGAGAGGAGAGTTTGGGGAGTGGGTCACAGGACTATACCCTGTGTTCATACTCTTTAGCAGGAGTCCTGTGACACCAGTGACACCAGTGACGTTCAAGTGTGTCAATATTTCTTCTTTCCAAAGGATCTTGCAAGCAGAGGCACTGGAATGTTTCCTACAGGTTCTAAGTTTCACCCTGTCATCCACAAGGACTCAGAAGAAGACAGAGTCCTCCTCACCACACTAAGTACCAATGCTGTTTGAGCAAATATTGCACACATGCCTGTAACATGAAATTACATATAAGATACACAAAGCCCTTGCTTTATTTAGGATCATATGATACTACAGGAAGTACAGTAGTCCATAAACAAAGGAAATAAAATCCACAATTAGAGGGAAGAGGTGAAGAAAACCGTATAAATTATAAACACTATAAAATATAAAATAATATTTTATAGGTGCATAGGTATATGTAAAGCTACATGGCATTATCTATAACTTCAATTATATATTATATATTGATTCAGTTTTTCTAATCTCTTTGCTCAAAACTAAAATATTTTATTATGATTGTAGAATAGAATCTACTTAACTAGAGGATGTGGCGATAAGGATGGAAAAAAGTCAAAACCAGGAAAGTATGGTAAAACTCATCAATCGAGTACTGGAAATTCAGTGTGTGTGTGTGTGTGTGTGTGTGTGTGTGTGTGTGTGTGTGTGTGTGTGTATGCGTGCAGGTACATGTGTATGTATGGTGGTCAGAGGACAATTTCAGCTGTCATTATTCCTCAATTCCTCAAATACTGTCCACATTACTTCCTGAGGAAGGATGCCTTCATTTGGGCTGCTGGTGCTGTGATAAAGAGTAAGACCAACGCAAGTTTGAAGCAAGAGTTTCTTTGGCCTATGCTTCCTCATGACAGTCCATCACAAAGGGAAGTCGGGTAGGGTAGAAACTCAAGGAAGGGACCTGGAGGCAGGGTCTGACTCAGAGATCGTGGAGGAACACTGTGCACTCTTGCACTCCCCATGGCTTGCTCAGCCTGTCTTCTTACACACTGTGGGATCCCCTGCCTAGGAGTGAGAGGCACATCCCACACAGAAGGTTTGGGCACAGGGTAGGGGGCATGTTGGAAAACGTATTTGACAGTGACCAGAACACCTAGTCCCAGCTTACCACTACTTAGCTAGTGTTTAACTTCTCCACCCTGAGCCTGGATCCCTTGGTTCATTTATAAAGTGTTCTCCGAACTGCTGCGTTGGGTGCAGTTTTGGACTTCCAGAAAGCTGTGCTTTCCCTGATAAACATGGATGTCTTGCTTATATGCAGGGGAGAGTTCAAAATGTAAACAAAGATTGTTATCATCTGTAAATACTGGGGGTTGCTTCTTAAAAGGGAAGGATAGAGGAAAAGCAAACTGTCCTGCCTGGTGGGGATGTGGGGATGCCGGTGTGATGCCTGTGGGGAGCTGTGGGGAGCAGAGAGGAATACAGGGGAAATAGATTCTGACACCTCAGTCTTGAGGCCTCTGTTTATCAACGTGGCCTGAGACTGGCTCTGAGTTTAAGCAAAGACCATAGGAAGCTGGGAAGAGAAGACTTCTTTTTTTGTAGTTTGTTTTGTTTTTTTTTAAGAATTTGCTTTGTGGTGGCACCATCACTCAGGACCAGGATCTTCCTCCTTTCTGGGTGTACGGTAATCAGTCAGGACTTGTTGTGTTTGATGGAGGAGCAAGGTTCAATTCTTGATGAGGAATTGAGACTGAAAATGATCTAGAAAAGATGCCGCCTAGTAGGAATGTCCAAACTTTTTGACGATGTGATATTTTCACCTACAAAATTAAGAGTCAAAAGCCACGCAACCGAGTTACAAAATTGCAAGACCGCATTTAAAAAGAAAAACCACCTGTGTTTTAAGTAAGTCTGTGATTTTGTGTTAGGCAGTCTGGGATCACAGGTGACCTGTGGCCTGAGAGTTGGATAAACCTTACTGTCAAGAGTCACATTTCTGTGATGTCCGTTGGTGTTACAGTGTTTGTTGGAGAGGCTTTCAGACACTAAAAATTGGAGTAGACAAAGAAATTGAAATGATCCCGCAGAAAGGAAGAATCCGGGCTGGCAAGAGGCAGAGCTAATGGCCCAGAAGAGCTCCTGCCTCCAGTTACTCTTTGGCTTAATGGCAAGACTGTTTTGGAAAGACAAATCAAAGGTTTATTTCCCTTACAGGAAAAAAAGAAAAGAAATGTCTGATGATGAAGCAGAGCTTTAAACTACATCTCTTCTTCTGAGAGAACACATGTGACCAAGGTCATTCTTCTACAGACACACCCCCTGTTTCCTTGCACAAAAATGGCTGAATGATACTTAGCTGTTGGGACCTCCAAACATTGAGTACTGAATGGCCACTGTGTCGCCCTCCACAGGCCCCATGGTGCACAGATGGGAGAGGCTGGTACAATTTTTGTCCTAACCAAGCCAGCTGTATTTGTATTTCCTTGACATTGGCCTGTAAATTTATCAACTTTTTATTAACCCAAGCTAGCATATAACCCTGAGCATCTGTACACGAACAATTATTTTTCTAGAAACAATGAAGTAGCCTCAGTTTTAGTCTGTCTTTTGTGGCTGGAAAGCACATTTTTTTTAATGATTTCTTTTTTGAATATTAAGTTCTTGGGAAATGACATCACTTAGAACAGAATCCGGGGAAACACACTGTATGAGTTTTAAAAATGTGGTTAAAAGCTGGGGGAGAAGACAGATTCTTCCAATCAATGGTAGCGTTGGCAGAAAGAGCTTCTCCAGAACTTCCTGTCTCTGCTCTCCAAGCCTGGTTGTGCCACCAGGAAGGGATGACTTTCATTCAAAAACTCATGTTCTATATGAATAATGTAGGTTTTTCTCAAGTAACAACCAGGAAAGGAACACTTATCTTAAGGGGCAAATCCAACTGTAAGTCAATCTTTGTCACTGAAAGCAAGTGGCTCTCTGGCTATCTCAGAATTGTTGGTGATAACACTCTCTAATTTGCTCGCACCCAGGGGACTCACAGGGGGGAGAACTAATTGGGAACCCACCCAAATGTCCTCTTGTCCATAAAGATGAAAGTAGAGTGTTGCCCCACCTCTCCAGAGCTTGATCTGCTTCCGTTCTAGTTCTATTTAAGTCGTCAAGCATTGATTGCCCTCCCATCATGTTCAGAGGGTGTGCTTTGTAACCCGGGGACTACTAGGCTAAAAGGCAGGATTCCTCCCCCTTGTGTGTGGTGCTGCAGTTAAGGAGACAGAAGGGACACAAACAATACTCTTGAGGTGCTACCGAGCACCATGTTTAGTGGCACTGGGCTATGCACCCAACCCACTCATAAAAGCTCTTTACATATGGAGTCACTAAGGCGCAGCCATCGTCATGGCCCCAGAGCCTACCCACAATGGGCAGCATCGGGATTAAAGATACGCAGCCCAACTCCAGGCCCTGAAGCATTGTGGGCTTGGGACAGGCCAGAGGAAGTCGCCTGAAGAGGACTTGAGCACGCATCTTGAGAGTGAGTTGTGACGTAGGGCCTCTCTACCCTCCCTGGCTTCGTTTGCTATGTTAGTTTATTAAGCGTGTGCTGTGTGTAAGCTATTGTATTCCATACGAGGATTCTGGCCAGGTGGAGGACACTCTCCCTGTCCTACAGAGTGAGAGTCCCTGTGTTTGATTTGGAAACCCACCCGCGTTTGTATAAATTGTTTGAGGGTGGCATAAACTCTTAAGCTTTTAAAACTAAATCAGAACCTGGAAGTCTGTCAAGGTTGGGGTTACTGCTCTACACCTCAGTGAAAACAAACAAACAAGCAACAACACAGCTCCCTCAGACTTTCCCCCCTCAGGCAAAACACTTTTATTTTCCATAACTGCTTTAATCAGCTTGGAGTATTGGTTGAAGGGTTTCATGTGTACTTGAGAACTTTAAGCATCAAACAGACTTGGAAAGTGGCTTTTTCCTGTTAGCACAATGCTCCTTGGAACTAGGCTACTGTGCCAAAATGTGCTGTCAAAAGGTGGTGCTGCCATCGGTGTAAGCCGCAAGAGGCTGTGCTCTGGTGGGGATGCACCTCACCAGGCCTTCTGGTGGTACTGCTGGTTTCTTAGTGTCAAGGTCACACGGTTAGACTCTTGGGTGCACAACTGCCAGGCAGCCGCTTTGCCATCTTGTCAATTGGTTTGCATTATTCGTGATAATACTTACCCTTTATTATAATCACCACAAGTCATGGGAAGGTTCAACTGTTTCATTAGCTGACTGAGAACAACAAAGTCTAATGTTTCATTGAAATCAGATGTAGTGTTTGTGTTCCAAGGTCAGCTGGAAACTAATAGGAATAATTTAAGCCATAATATCCCAACCATGGCTGAGCCATGCTAATCAGCCTGCACATCATACTGGAGTGATTCTGAGCGGGGGGTGGGGGGGTGGAAATCACTTCCTATTTCTCCCTCATTAAGTCACCGAAGGCTGATTCTGTAAAAGGAAACAATTAATCTCAGCAGGGTGGTCAGAGCCCACTCCTGGAGAACCCTCCGGAGCCAGGAGCTATGAACCAGTGGCTGAGGGGAGTCTAGAGACCTAGCCCCCTTTCTCCTTCTTCCTCTTTTTTTTTTTAGTTCTTATTTTCTACTTCCACAGTGTAGCAGCGTACTTCCACAGTCCTGAGAATGTTCTAGAACGTCCTAGGAAGTTCTCTGACTCTAAATGCCCTACCAAAAAACTATGAATGTGAGAAAGCTTTGAGAGTGAGGTCAGAAAATGTTCTGCATGGAGAACCTTCCTGTCACTGTAACCTATTGCTCTGTCTGTCTAGCCATTTCCGACCTTTACTTGTGACCACTCTTTTTAACTGGTGAGGTAACAGGGGCAGTGTCGCTACCCTCACGGTGAGGACGCAGCTACCCATTCTGGAATATGTCTGGTCTATCTTTTCTTTCCATGAATGAAATCAAGCTGGGCAGATGGTACTTCTACAGCTGTGAATTTAAAAGAGGAAAGTCTGTTTGAGGCAAAATACATGGAAAATGTATAGTCATCTTCTGCCTAGTTGTAGCGTTTAAATAGAGAGATGAGACTGTTATTGTGTGGGATACTGAAAGTCTGAATGCATTAGCTACGAAGGATATGCAAGCTGACAGGACCCAGGACCCTGAGAGTGCAGGGCTGTGCCATCTGCTTTGAAAGAGGGGAACGTGAATTCAGAGGAGTATTTCTTCTGGCACTGGAGACACACAAATGTCCGACACAGACCTCTGAGTAATGACAGTTTTCAAGGCAAGTTTAGGAGGGGACAAATTCCTGATTGAGAATACCTACCAGAGCAGGCATGGAAGAGCCTCTGTGTATGGTGCTGCCCTTTAGCACCGGCACTGCTGTGAAACCAGGCAGAGCCACTCGCTGGCCTCTCACTGGCCCTGATTCCAGATCCTTCTAGCCTTGTCACTTTGCCAAGAATCATATGCCTTGGGCTAAAATACGGGATGTTGCTGCCACTGTTTCTTTTCCCATGGGAAAAATTGTGGCCATCTCATCTTATGTAACCTGATCTACTGTCTTATTTTGTCACTTCATACAGGGCTTGAGACTGAAGCTGACACTGCCCCAAGATCCCCTAACAAGATGTCCATGTCCTAGAACTTGAACCTAAGTGTCTGAGGCCAAGTCCAGCGCTCCCTTTGCCCCATGCTCCATCCTGCTTGTTTTACAATTTATTTATTTGTTTGTTTGTTTGTTTGTTTGTTTGTTTAATATAGACAGATTTTTTTTCCTGTGTAGTCCTGGCTGTCCTGGAACTCACTCTGTAGACCAGGCTGGCCTCAAACTCAGAGATCCACCTGTCTCTACCTCTGCCTCTGCCTCCCAAGTGCTGGGATTAAAGGCACGTGCCATCACACACAGTTTAATGAGCTGTTTTAACATATTTATTTTCTTTTTCTTTTTGTTTTTGTTTTTTTTAGCTCCATCCTGCTTAGTGGCCTGACTCTGAGTGTCCAAGGGAGAAGGAGAGGGAGAGAGACTTAATCTCTGAGTTATTTTTATTCTGACAGTGTTATCTTGAGTGAGTTTGAACCACCTCTGTAGACACTGGGCAGTTTTTCTCAGGCCACTTCTTTTTCAGTGAACATGATGTCAAATATATAAACACATCTCCTCTTTCCATATTCCCTGTAATTCTTATACATTTGAAAAATTGGTGCTTATGATTCTGCAATGAGAACTAAGTATGAATGAATGACATTTTATAATTGCCTATTATTTCTTGATTGCTTAATAAAATAATAAGATCTAATCTATAAATTTCAAATATAATGAAAATATTGATTCTAAATTTGACAGTGAATAAATGTGTCATGGCATTGCAGTTTAGAAATAGACACTGGTTGATTTTAGAGTTATGCTTTTTTTACATCTCAAAAAAAAAAAAAAAAAAAGACTTTAAAAAGGAATTTGCATTTTTAAAGTGACTTTGGAGTCTTCAGACATGTCCCCGTCAGTGGGAATCGCACTTCACATTACCAAGTACGAAACAGCCGGCAAAATCTATTGGCCCCATGAGCCCAGCCCATCGTGTGTGCACCGGACAGGGAGAAAGGTGTGGCTGTGTTCCTGAGGCAAATGCTTTGAAAAGCTCTTATCCCTCAGGAGGCTTCCTGATGCTATTGACGGTTATATTACTAGAGTTTGCAATGCCAACTTACACCAGAAAAGCAAGAGGAACTGGAAGGCATGGGTGTCCTGGTGTTGGGGTGTCTGAGGGCTATGCAGAGGTAGTGTTTAGTTCAGTCATCCTCATTTTGGATAACTCTACAGCCCTGGTGAGCAGCAACATGGAGCAAAACATGAGATCTGAGGACTGAAGAGTTTCATGGCCAACGCCAGTCTTCCTTGAATACATTCTACGGGCGTGTCTATTTGGGAGGAACCAGCAATTGGTTGATTCTTTTCTGGACGTTGGAGTTTTGTTTGTTTGTTCATTTGTTTTTCTTTTTTTCTTTTTTTCTTTTTTCTTTTTCTTTTTTTTTTTTTTTTGGTTTTTGGTTTTTCGAGACAGGGTTTCTCTATGTAGCCTTGGCTGTCCTGGATTCACTTTGTAGACCAGGCTGGTCTCGAACTCACAGTGATCCGCCTGCCTCTGCCTCCCGAGTGCTGGGATTAAAGGCGTGCACCACCACGCCCGGCTTTGTTTGTTTTTCTTAAAAGAAAACTTCTGTGTCAACTATTTTTCTATTTCTGGCTCTCTTTGGTAAGAGTGGAGAGGCCCCACGGCTAATATTTTTTCCAATGTCACACTATAATGGCCAGTTGAAACAGAAGCCGTGTAATAGTTTTCAAGCTGTGTACTCTCCAATGCTGACTTTCAAAGCCGGGAGAAGTCTTTTGGCTTCACGGGCGATATTTTAACCTTCTTCTTACATTATTGGCTTTTACCCTTCCGTGTATTGCTCCTTCTAACAATTCAATATGAGAATTTCTTTTCTTTGAAATGAGGGGAAAACACATTTCTTCAAACATTTATCATGGTGGTGATAGACTCTTCAGCTACCACAAGCTCTGCACTTCATTAAGGAACAAAGTCGCACACTCTCTGGTGCATAAAAACGCGATGGTGACAACAGGTCTTGCTTGGATCACTCTGGCCCATCCATGTTTACACACTTGTTCACTTGGCAAATGTTTGCTGAGCACCTACTGTATTTGAAGTACTCACAAGACAGTATCAGAAGATGGAAATAGCCTCATGTACAAGTTTGTATTTTGCTATTAATATCCTGTGCACACACGTGTACACTCACCTTCATGTGTATGAGTCTGCATATGTGTGCCGGTGTATATGAAAGTCAGGAGATAAATTCAGGAGTTATTCCTTGGGAGGTATCTACCTCATATTTTGAGACAGGATTTCTCAGGGAGCTCAGGATCCTGGTTTGACTAGGCTGGCTAGTTAGCCCCAGAAATCCCCCTGTGTCTTCCACTCTGATCTGTGGTGTAGAACTATGTGAATGCTAGAAATTAAACTCAGGTCCTCATGGCAAACATTTTACACTTTCTCACTAATATCTCTCCTGTCTCTCTCTCTCTCTCTCTCTCTCTCTCTCTCTCTCTCTCTCTCTCTCTCTCTCTCTCTCTCTCTCTCTGTGTGTGTGTGTGTGTATGAGAGAGAGAGAGAGAGAGAAAGAGAGAGAGAGAGAGAGAGAGAGAGAGAGGTAGGAAGGGAGGGAGGAAGGGAGGGAGAAACAATATCCAAATTTATGGTGTAAAAGTACTGGAACAACCTGTTTCTGGAAATTCATTTGATAAGTGGTATTAATGCTCAAGGCAACCCTCGTATTGAGTGTCACATTTATTTGGCAACAATCTACTGAACCTCACTTGTACAGTGATATTCTGCTGGCTGTTAGAGCTACATCAGGGAAACAGGGGTGGTGCACCACCGCTGAGGGACCTAGGAACAACCATACACTGTGAGAGTGTCTCCATGCACTCGCACTCCAGGCAGAGGGAACACATGGGGGGGTGTTTCACACACTAGCATAGTGTGCCCTTGCCTTGTCTCACGAGGAAACCAGATGCCGCTCCTTTACAGCTGGGCCAGCCCACCCTTCTAAGTGGCCATGTTCCATCTGCACTCCAATTTCCTGCAGCATCTGTAGAGGTCTGTGAGGAATTTGTGTACACCATTTAACTCAATGCTGGGAACTTTCTCCAGCCACCTACACTTAGGTCTTTTTAGCACCATGAGATGACCTTTCTTAGATACAGACTTTGTGTGTCAAAATCAAAGATATCTCTGGGATCCTGAAGATCTGCAAGCTACTATCAGTGCCAGTCTCCACACTAGTCAGAATTTCCACCACTGTGTGCCAGTCTCTTGTTTACCCTTGCTGGGATACAGACTTACCTTTCACACTTAGATCACGATCTTTTATTTCAATCACACAGGCGTGTGTAAATCTTCACTTGGATGAAAATATACCCATTTCTGAAACAGACAGGACATTGCCAACCAATACCTTTAGGGAAAAAAAAAAATGCTTCATTGGCACACAGCCTATCTTGACCAGCCTCCACTCCCTTTGGGGAGGGACATGGCCCACTGGTCTCTCATCAAAGGCAAGTCAGCTGGTAAAGATTTTGATTGACAGCTCTGTTTACAAACCACAGTGAGGAGGTTTGTGGGAAAGAGGCAGAGTGGCTAAAACAGCAAAGGAAACACTGATGAAGTATACTGGGAAACTTGAGGCTCTGGGAAGCAGAGAGCAGTGGGCAGCTCTTGTAAGACAGGTGCTGGAAGGGACAAGCATCTACTTGCCTTTACTCCACTGCACCCAACACAGTCTGGGGAAGGCATTTCTGATTGACTTGGCGAGGGCAGGTGCTCCCTCACTGGGGACAAGGAATATCTAAATTGGTAGGTCACTTGAGGTTACTGCAGGTGAGCTTTCAAAAAGCAAGCTGTTATCAAAAAAGGCGGGGGGGGGGGGGGGGGGGGGAGGGCGCGCTGGAGAGATGGCTCAGCAGTTAAGAGCACTGGCTGCTCTTCCAGAGTCCTGAGTTCAATCCCTAGCAACCACATGGTGGCTCACAACCATCTATAATGTCATCCAATGCCCTCTTCTGGCCTGCAGGTGTACATGTAGGCAGAGCACTGTATATATAATAAATAAACAAATCTTTTTAAAAAAGTGAAAGAATGTGTGTGTATGTGTTTGCACACTGACACAAAACATTCATCAGAATAAAGAAATCGCCCACTGCAATATTTTTTCTCTTCCAAACTATGAACATTAAAAATTATTTTAACATAGTATTTTTATTAAACCTTGAGAATTTCACGCATTTTGAGCTCATCATCTCTCTCTCTGTTTCGTCCCAGATCTATCAGGCATCCCAACTTCCTGTACTCTTTGTATTTTGCTAACACCCTGAGTCAAGTTCGTGTTGACCATATGCACATGGGTGTGGGGCCACCCACTGGAGTGTGGTCAATGAAACCTGACTCCTCCCAGAAGCCATCAGCTGCCCACTGGTTATCAGTTATACTTATCAGTTATGGGAGTTGGGGGCCACTGTGGCCCTTCATGCTAGAATGGTGCCTGGCTTGATCTTGTGTGGGTCTTGTGCAACCATAGCTGCTTTGAGTTCAAGCAGTCCTATCATGCCCAGAAAGCTGTGAAAATCGTATCTTCCACTTTTCAGTGTTGGTAGGATTTTTAGAACCTTCTGGTATTTCAGAAGCCAAAAAAAAAAAAAAAAAAAAAAGAAAGAAAGAAAGAAAGAAAGAAAGAAAGAAAGAAAGAAAAGAAAAAGCCACATAAAACAGGACAACCAAGGCTGGGTGTCTATCTATCTTCATTAGATAATCTTGAATTTTATTTTACAATTATCAATCAAACGTACTCATCTACCTGAAAACATAAAAATAAATGGGTGGAAAACACTGAGAAGAGGAAGACTTTTAAAAGAAAATTTTTCCTTTTGCAACGTGACTTAGAATAATGGGATTTCCTCAGTTTGCTTCGGGCAGGGTAACAGAGAGCTTACTGTGTCCCTGAGATGGATAAGACAGATGCACCACTTAACCATCAGCATTTGGGAGGTTTGTTCCCACCACAGAGATCTGAGTGGCTCCCATGAGATGCTACTCAAAATCAGTGCAATACTTTCCTCATTTGTCACTGTGCTGTGAAACTGGTAAAATACAGAGGAAACAGAAAATTGGGCACATCTGTGAATTTGGTCGTGTCCTGATTATAGCAACGCAGTTCCACAGATGTGCATGTTTCCACAGGAGAACAGAATTCTATTTGACTCCAAACTCCATCAATGCTCAGCTGGTGTTTTATGGCTCCTCTGGGTTAAGCGTGCTCCCCCTTGATAGAGCCAGACAGTAGCTTAGCTATAAGATTCCCTGGCACCATTTCAAGATCTATTTTCCTAAATTACGGCAAACGAGGACTTGGGGTACACATGTGTCAACTCCACCTACATACTTCTGTAATAATGTTCACCACATCCACTCTGCCCCTCGGCCGAGAGCAAACACTTAGCAAACATTATTCATTCTTCTGGTTAAAAAAAAAAAAAAAAAAAAGAGTCCAGAAGACTTCATGGTTCCTGTATTAGAAAACAGAGGTGAAGAAACCTCACAGCCATGAAGCATCCAAGTGTGAGTGTTGATAGCCTTTGCCTTTGTGCTATGATCCCAGCAGTTCTTTCTCAGAGGCTCTTACAATGGCGCGCGTGTGCGTGTCATTTGGGATCTAGTCAACACAGGGACTACTTAGCTCCGTCGGAGGTTTGCATGGTAAAAAGTCTGCAGGGAAACATATCAACAGGCTCCCTTTCAGGTGACTCAGAAGGCATCATGTTGAGGAACACAGATGTAAACAAACTAACCAAATGACAAATCATGCAAAGAGGAAGAAAACATAGCTCTAAAAGAAACCTTTAACCAGATGCCGCTGCCCCTGGCAGGCCTCCTCTTCTCCTCCTAGCTCCACTCATAGACAATTACTCCTCTTTAAAAGAAACCTACAAGGAGAACATCATGACGGGGCGGATCTGGACCCAGGGGGACTCCGTTCAAACTACTGCACCAACCAAGGACAATACATGCAGTAAACATTGAACCCCTACTCAGTTCTAGCCAATGGACAAGACATTCTCCACAGTTGTGTGGAGAGCAGGACTGACTCTGACATGAACTCTGGTGCCCCACACTTGACTACTTCTGCTTGGTGTGGAGGCCTGGTGGCACTCAGAGAAAGGATAAGCAAGGTACCAAGATGAGACTTGATCGTCTATGACCATATAGTCAGAGATGAGGTCCCCATTGGTAATAGAGCTAGGGAAGGGGAATACGGTGAAAGTGGGAGGGAGGGAGGAACGAATAGATACAAATGAAGGGAAAACGATTGAGATGTAATCTGAATAAATTAATTAAATAATAAAAATTAAAGAGTGTCTCTTGACAGCCGCCATCCCCATCACAGTTGTGTAGAACTTCCTGGTGGGTAGCTATTTTCAAAAGAAAGGGAAATCACTTAGGCATGAAAGCCTGAATCTGGTCTGTGTACTTGTGTGTGTGCACGTGTGTATGCATTTGTGTACACATGAATTCAGACCCACAGGAAGCCTCAGGCACTATTACTAGCATCCATCCACTCTGTTTAGAGTCAGGGCTGCTCATAGGTCTGGAGTTCACCGATTGGACAAAGCTGGCCAATAAGACCCAGGTATTCACCCATCTCTGCCTCCCACTTAGATTTCAAGCATATGTGCACTACCACACCAGTTGTTGTTTTCTTTTAAATCATAGTATTGTGTTGCATGACATTCTTACAACTGAGCCATCTCTAAATCCCCAAATTAATGTTTGAGCTTGTGTGTGTGTGTGTGTGTGTGTGTGTGTGTGTGTGTGTGATGAGTTAAGAGAACAAGGCTCTTTTTTAAGACTTGGGGAGCTAGGTCTCGCTTTGTCCTTCTAGGACAGTCTAGAGCCACATTGATCATTCATAGGAAGCAGACACTGTTTCCAAGAAAATCCAGGATAATCTCTAAGGATTTTCCCAACACATATCAAGTGATTTCTCATGTGGGAGGTGAGCCTCCCAAGACACCTATGGGCCTATCACCATAATTCTACTAAGGATTTTTATGATCCTAGTAATAATTACAACTAATATTTATTATTTGCTGTGTACATCACATCCCTCATAAGGCATTTGTTCCTCCCAATAATCATATAAGACAGGTAAGAATTGCCCCCATTTCACAGATGAGGAAACTGTGTTAGTCAAGGCGTTTACTGCTCTGATAATACATGATGACCAAAAGCGTGGCAGGGGCGGGGGAAAGACTGATTTCATCTCGCAGCTTATAGTCCATTATCAAGGCAGGAACCTGGAGGCAGGAACCTGGAGGCGGGAACCTGGAGGCGGGAACCTGGAGGCGGGAACCTGGAGGCAGGAACCTGGAGGCAGGAACTGATGCAGAGGTCGTGGACAAGTGTTGCTCTCCAGCTTGCTCTTTCTTTCTTTCTTTTTTTAAAAAAAAAATATTTATTTTCAATTTATTCACTTTACATCCCGATTGTAGCCCCTTCCTTCATCTCCTGCCAGCCCCACCCTCCCTCCATCTTTCCTCAATCCCCTTTCCCTAGTCCTCAGAAAATGGGAGCCGTCCTCCCCTACCATCCGACCCCAGCCTATCAAGTCTCCTCAGGACTTCCTACATCCTCTTCCTCTGTGTCCTGGCAAGGCCGGCCTGCCGGGGGAAGTGATCAATGAGTGGGCAACAGAGTCCATGACAGAGGCAGCCCCTACTCCTCATATTGTGGGACTCACACAGAGAATGGGCTTTTTATAGACTACATATGAGCAGGGGGTCCTCTCCATGTATGGTCCTTGGTTGGTGCATCGGTCTCTGCAGGCCCTTCCGGCCCAGATTTGTCAGTTGTGTTGGCCTCCTTGTAGAGTTCCTGTCCCCTCAGGGTCTTTCTACCCCCCAACTCTTCCATAAGACTCCCTGTGCTCTGCCCAAAGTTTGGCTGTGAATCTCAGCATCTGCTTTGATCCCCTGCTGGGTGGAATCTTTCAGAGGACAACTATGGTAGGAGCCCATCCTGTTCCCTCTCTTCAACTGCTTCCAGTGTCTATTCTATTTGCCCTTCTGAATGGGGATTCAGCACTCTCCCTTGGGCTCTCCTTGTTATTTAGCTTTTTTGGGTCTGTGGACTGTAGTATAGTTATCCTGTATTATATGGCTAATATACGCTTATAAGTGAGTATATGCTACCATAGCTTGCGCAGTCTCTTTGTTATAGAACCCAGGACCACCGGCCCAGGGATAGTTTCACTTGCAACGGGCTGGGCCCTCCCACATCAACCACTCATTAAGACAATTTGCTACAGCTACAGACTTGCCTTCAGGCCAATCTTGTGGAGAATATTTTCTCAATTAAGGTTCCCTCTTCTAAAAAGACTCTCGCTTGTGTCAAGGTGACATAAAACTAGCCAGCACAACTGACACACAATCACATTACTGTTGAGCCATAGACTCTCCTTTTTTCCTTCATCCCCAAGATCTCATATTAATATTAATATCACAATATAAAACAAATTACTTCAAAAGTCCCATGTTCTTTACAAATTCAAACCAAACTTCAAAAGTTCCTTTTAAAATATCCCAAGTCTCTTTAAAATATTCATAGTTTCTCTAAAACTCCAAAGTCTCTTTAAAAGTTCAAAGTCTTTTAACTGTGGGCTCCTGTAAAGTGAAAAAATAAGTTAAATACTTTCTTACTGTGAGAGGGAAGAGCCAGAGCAGAGTCACAATTGAAACCAAAGCAAACGCCAACAGCTTAAAGCTGTGGCAGACTTCTGGGATTTACTCACTGTCTTCTGGCCTCCTCCCAAGGGCTTGGAAAGCCATCCACAGCACACCCAGCTTGTCTCCTGGGTTCCAGCCAGCTCTACTCGGAAGCTGCTGCTGTCCTTGGAGACCTTCCCGTGCTATCTCCAAAATGCTCAGGTCTCCTCAGCAACTGAACAGCACCTTCACCAAAATCTTCTGGGCTCTCCTCAGAGAGTCTCATCCCCACTCCATGCTGCCACGTGTCAACTTCCCTCCACGACCCCAGAGCCTTCCACTGCACCTTCCCCGGGGACCTCTCCTGGCCTCCTTTCAGGAATGCCAGTCCCGCCACACAGTGCCAAGCCTTGGCTGCTTTCTATGACCCCTGAAGCCTTCATAATTAGGCCACTCGGGTGACTCTTACTACCAGCTTCAGAAGCTTCCAGTGCAAGGTATAGCCTTGGACACTCTGGACCACAGCCTTCATGTGCTGATCCTGAAGAGGCACTTCCCAGAAGACTCCATCTCTACGATGCTGTTTGCTTTTTGATAATGTCAATCCTTCTGCTTCAGCTGAGCAGATGTCACAGGTCCTTAACACTAAATATCACAAATGGCCCCTGGAGAGTCTTGAAGTGGCTCTAAAACTGTCCTCTGAGACCTCGTAAGTCAGGCTGCCATCATGTACACTGCTCCCAAGATGATTGTCTTTTAAGCTCCCACAGAACATCCCGCTGAGCTCTGGAAATTATACATCTTTTTCCAGCCAAGGCACTACCACAACTCTCCCAAACACACAGTCAGGTGTCTTAGAACCAACTTCTGCCATAGTCAGGGTGTCTACTGTTCTACTGCTGTGAGAAAACACTGTGAGCAAAAGCAACTTGAGGAGGAAAGGTTTACTTTCAACTTGCAACTTGTAGTCTGTCATCCAGGGATGTCAGGGTAGGAACTCAAGGCAGGAATCTGGAGACAGGAAGTGAAGCAGAGATTTTGAAGGAGACTGCTTATTTGTTTATTTTTTCATGGCTTTCCCACCCTGGTTTCATTGTTGTTGTTTGTTTGTTTGTTTTGTTGGGATTTTTGGTGGGGTTTTCATGACAGGGTTTCTCTGTGTATTCTTGGCTCTACTGGACTCACTTTGTAGACCAGGTTGGCCTCGAACTCACAGTGATCCGCCTGCCTCTGCCTCTCAAGTGCTGGGATTAAAGGCGTGGGCCACCACCACCGGGCTAAACATTTACTATCTTTTGTTTTGTTTTGTTTTGTTTTGTTTTGTTGTTATTGTTTTTGTTTTTCGAGACAGGGTTGGCTGTCCTGGACTTGCTTTGTAGACCAGGCTGGCCTTGAACTCAAAGCAATCTACCTGCTCTGTCTCCCAAGGGCTGGGATTATGGGCGCGGGTCACCACGCTGGGCCTGATTTTTTGTTTTTTGTTTTTTAATAGTATCCAAGGCAATCAGCTCAGGGGTATCGCCAGCGACTGTCAATGGTACCATGCCCCCCCAATTAATCACTAATTATCAAAATGTACTACAGACTTGGCGACAGGCCAATATATATTTTTTCAAGACAGGGTTTCTCTGTGTAGCCTTGGTTGTCCTGCACTCGATTTATAGACCAGGTTGGCCTCGAACTCACAGCGATCTACTTGCCTCTGCCTCCTGAGTGCTGGGATTATGGGCATGTAATTATAGGCATGCCAGGCCAATCTTATGGGTGCAATTTCTGTCTTTCAAAATGACTAAAGCTTGTGTTAAGTTGCCATAAAAGTAACCAGCAGAGAAATATAAGATAGACTATCTTCCCAGCTGCACAGACTCCCCACAAGGGTGCTGAGCAATGAAACCTTGATTTGCAAATAGTTTACTTGCTTTTGAGTCCCTGCACAGAATGACTGCTACACGCCTCTCTGCATAGATGGCCAATGTGGCAAAAGCTCCCCATGGCAGCTCAGTGGACAAGGGAGCTGAAGGCAGGCAGAAAGTTGCAAAGGCAAAGTTGTTCAGTTAAGTAATATATATATATATATATATATATATATATATATATATATATATATATATATATATATATATCTTCAGGTTAAAAAAAGGGGAGGAGATGATAAAATTAATCCAACTGTTTGTGGGTGAAGGGTGGTGGGATTCTTGTGTGTTCAAAGTCAGACTATGGAAGAGGATTGCAGCTATTACCCCCATGCCCTATTCTGTATGTAATCATGCCGGGTGAAATACTTTCTGAGCAACTGTATACATAATCAAATATTGCACACATCTAAGAGCTTGAAGGTGCCTGCTAACCTCCGCCTACCCTGAATGCTATGCAATAACCCATAGTTATAATTTCCCCCCTGGTTTCACTTGGATTTCCTTTAATAATGTTTGATTATAATTAAAAATCAGCATCTCTGTGGCATGGGGGGCAGAAACCAAAATTGTCCTCTTTGTCTTTAGAAAAGTGACAGTTCTAAGAATGCTCGACATAATCAATTCACTTTTCCTGCCATGGAACTAGCATTTTATCAACCACAAATATGCTTCTCCACATAAGACAGCCACTACAGTTCTGTGGTAAACGCAACAGGACTGAAGTCACTGCCAAAGAAGCATCAAAGCTTTCAGAGCAGCGATTGATGTGCTCCGTTCAGAGCTCAAAGGACGAGGGAGCAAAGAGAAAGAAGCCAGTGGCAGGAATGGCTCAAGGCTATGCTTTCAAAATAGGTTTAATATAAAGGCAAAGCCAGCCATAAGATATTCACATATAAAACAGATACGTGCCACTTAGCAAGTGGAGTGCACTGAGCTCCCAGAGGGTGTTGGCGTTCAGGCCTTGCTGATCCTAGTCACAATAGCCTTGAAATGGGCATAGATTCTTGGAGCCAGCTCTGACCCAGAAGAGTCTGCACGGGACCTCTGGCTGGCTGTAGAGCTTGCTGATTAGGCACCAGGATTGAGTGTCTTTTCTGACCTGTTGTTATTGGGGTTTCTCATACTGAAACCCCGAATCTTATTCTGTCTCTTGAGCCCAACTAGCTGACATGTTCCCAGAGATACATCTTCCATGTCCAGAAGAACCGTTGACACCAAGGCTAGAAATGAACTGAACGCACCTTGGATGGAGACCCTTTCTCCTATATGTAGCTCATGAGGTTTCATAGAAGATTCTTTCTCTTCTGTCTGGTCTTACTACTCTCCTCTCTGATAAAAATTACTTTGGAAACAGCCCTGGAACTGTTTCCAGGATATTTGGAATTATGTCTCAAACAAAGGCACCGCCGCATGTGGGATTGATTATACACTTAAAAACAGGTAACAAAGGTGCTGAGGAGGTGGCTCAGTCAGTGAGGAGCTTGCTGTACAAGCGTGAGAACTTGAGCTTGACCCCTACACCCACTTAAAAGCCCAGCACAGTAGCACGCACTTATAATCTCAGCACTAGGAAGGCAGTGACAGGATGGCCACGGGTCCTTTCTGGCCAGCCAATATACTGAACTGGTAAATTCCAAGTTTGGTGAGAAAAACCATTCTCAAGAAGTTAAGAATGACTGAGGAAGATACCTGACTTCAACCTTTGGTCTCCACAGCATGTGCAAGCACACACATGGCCAGGTTGCATACATGCACACCTGTGGACACATGCATGTACATATATACAAAAGAAAACAGCAGTAGTGATAATTTAACATTATTATTTTATGTTTCCATTTTAAAATACAGATTTCTGCCCTCTTATGTATAATGTATTCTTTTTAAAAGTTATTCTTCTCCCATTCAATACATCCTGACTACAGCCTTCCCTC
Source organism: Acomys russatus (assembly GCF_903995435.1). Taxonomy (NCBI): domain Eukaryota; kingdom Metazoa; phylum Chordata; class Mammalia; order Rodentia; family Muridae; genus Acomys; species Acomys russatus. Next base: position 11,321,721 of record NC_067148.1, on the reverse strand, counting down.
CCTCCACTTCTTCTGGTCCCCACTTCCCCACTACCACCTCCCCTCTCTTCCAGATCCACTCCTCTTTCCGTTCCCTTCAGAAAAGAACAGGCCTCCAGAGATATTAACTGAACACAACATAACAAGATGCAATAAAACTAGTCACAAACCCTCATCTCAAGGCTGGATGAGGCAACCCAGTAGGAGGAAAAGGGTCCCATGAGCTGGCAAAAGGGTCAGAGACACCCCCACTTCCACTGTTAGGAGTCCCACAAAACCCACCTAGCTGAACTACCCCAGCATACTTGCAGAGGACCTAGCGCACACCTGGGTAGGCTCTATGATTGCTTCTTCAATCTCTGTGAGCCCTCTGAGCCCTGCTTAGTTGATTCTGTGGGCTGTGTTCTCCTGCTGCCCTTAACCTCTCTGGCTCCTATAAGCCTTCCTCCCTTTCTTCTGCAGAGTTCCCTGAGCTCTGCCTGATGTCTGGCTGTGGGTCTCTGCATCTGCTCCCATCAGCTGCTGGAGGAAGCCTCACTGACTGACGATTGGGTTAGGCCCCATCTAAGAGCATAGCAGAATCTCATTAGGAATCAAAATGTGCCTTTTAAACAGAATGATATAGTTTTTAAAAAGTCGGAAACAAGAGGTGAAACTCATGTGGGTATTCATTTTCTCACAACCTTAAAACCTTTTTCTTGGCTGGGGAAAGCATTTCCATGATGCCAATTCAGGAAATGATACTTTCTTAAGAGGTCCCGATGCCCAGAGAAAATAATAGAAATCTGTAAGGAGATGATGTTCATGACATCATAGCCTGTTGGTACCTAAATCATGAAGAGGCAGGATGAAAGCCACTAGGATGAAGAAATACAGAGTCTGGAGGTAAAGAGCTGGAACACAGAGCCTTGTACTACCATGCACAACCCTGCACACCTAGGAATTAGGCCAGAAAGGGAAAGCATACTTTGGAAAGGTTAAATAGACATCTGTCTGTTTAGCTTGAAAGTCATCCTTGTTACCCAAAGCACATCCTCAAACATGAAATACAAAGATGGTCCTTATTTTTCCTTCAGATGTACATTTTAATACAGCACACAGTCACTTTGAACTTCTTACTCCTCAACATCTGTAGAATCCAATTTCCGCTTGGTTGAAAAAAAAATGCTGGCATCTGTTTAAACCCTAATATCTCCACAACCATGTAGCATGTTAACTCAAGCTTGGTGTCATGTTAAATAACTTGGGCTTTAAAAAAATATTAAGCTTATGGTTTTGTTTCAAGTTTCCCATGATGCTAGCATTTCACTCTTCAGATGTTCTTAAGTGGTCACCAAGAAAAAAAAATGTTTGAGTGTTTCCTGTGCCCCTCAATAATGTCCAATATGGACCTTTCACACCAAGCTCAGAGATTTTTTTTTCCTGAAAGCAACCAAGAATTTGGAACTTTAGAGTTAGATTATTTTGGGCTTATCAGAAAGTCAATAAAATTATCAAAACATTCCGACTTGGCCATAAAGAGCCCTTCTCCAAGAGAGGACAGCTGCTGATTCTGCTAAGTCAAAATTGTGACATAGTAAGAATAACTTGGACTCACACAGTGTTAACGACATCTGGTGCTTTCTGTATTCATGATGTCATTAAGATTTCAGAACAGCATTAGAAGCTATAGCAGGGAGGTGTGCCCCACAGACATGCCCCTGTATTGGGATTCTTTGCATGGTTACAGGAGGAGGTTTGCCTGTTGGAGATAGATTAGTCTCCTGTACAAGAGCTATTGTCTGTCCGGAGCCTAGAGGATTCTGCTTCATTCAGTCTATGTGCCTGCCCCAATAGCAGGCCACATTCAATGACACTTTGGTTAATAAAGGCACAACTAAGGGTGATGAAGCTGAGTCTGTGTAACAGGGCAAAAACGAGAAAACAGCTGCAGCCTCAGGACCAGTTCACCCCACTAACACTCCAGTTGCAAATTTCCTCAAATCCCATAAGGAGCCATTTTCAGATGGGCTGTTCAGAGTAAGGAAGTGTGTCTGGGTGGTGTGAGGACATGCACAGTGGGTGCAGTATGCCACGGAACAAACCTCTTACCCTCTCAAGGGTCGGCCTTTTGCCCACTGGTGGCTTCCAACCCAGCAGAATCCCTCCCCAGGAACTGCTGCCAACTAAAGGGAGTTGCTTCCTGGAAAGTGGTGTCCTTCCCTAACAGTGGTGTGCATCCAGTAGCCTGGTCAGGGTTCCAATGCAGGACAATCCTGAGGAGCTGCACCCATCAAGAAATCCCTCCACACATGGATTGATCGATTGGAATGTCATCCCGCTTTACCCTCCATCACTGCCCAATCTTGCCTTCCTCATTCTCTCACAGGATTGTTCCTGAGAGAACCCTCCCCCCCACCCCCCGCCCAACGAATTCTCCATATATTCTCAGCCCATGTCCTTGGAAACTCAATCTAAGACAGGAGGCTACTGCTGCTCCCTCCCTTTCATAGAGAGTCAGTAACACACCCCAGAGACAGGGTGTTTAGAATCAGATGGTGATGGGCTATCAAAATAAAAAACAAACAAACAAACAAACAAAAACAAAAACCTATTAAAACATTGAATACCCTAACTTGGCCCCAAAGGGGACCTTCTCATAGAGTCAATAGTAGCTGACTTTGCCAAGTCAAAATTGTGCTGTAGTAAGAATAGCTTGAATTTACAAAGTGTAAAAACATCTAGATTTTTCCAAGGCTTGTGCTGCTGCTAAGGGTTGAGACATGACTGTGCTTGATACTGTCCTTCCAGCCCTTGGCTGTCTGTACTGCTGCAATCTCTCCATCAGTCTACCCACCAGTGTTCATGGGTCCCTCACTGAGAGCGGGCACTAGCTTCACACTGGACTCGCAGAGAGAAATGAATGCTATCCTGATCCTCATGATGAGGAGAGCACAATGTGATCTTTGTCCTTGGTCCCTGGCAGGCTGATCCCTACTTTCATGCAAGCAGGCGCCTCAGAAATGCCTAAGTATCCCTCTATTCTATTGTAAACAGCTCTCTGATGTGGGTAAAGAATTCTGAGAGAGGTGGAGAGAAGGCTCAGAGGTTAGGTGCACAGGCAATTCTTCCAAAGGTCTTGAGTTCAATCCCCAGCAACCATATGGTGGCTCATAGTCATCTATAATGAGATCTGGTGCCCTCTTCTGTCCTGCAGGCACTCATGTAGGCAGTATACTGTATAAATAATAAATAAATCTAAAAAAAAAAAAAGTGTACTAGAAGGAGGAGGAGGAGGAGGAGGAGGAGGAGGAGGAGGAAGAAGAAGAAGAAGAAGAAGAAGAAGAAGAAGAAGAAGAAGAAGAAGAAGAAGAAGAAGAAGAAAAGCAGCAGCAGCAGCAGCAACAACAACAACAACTCTGAGAGAAACCAGGCACAGTGGCACACGCCTTTAATTCCAACACTCAGGGAGGCAGAGGCAGACAGATCTCTGTGAGTTCGAGGCCAGCCTGGTCTACAAAGTGAGTCCAGGACAGCCAAGGCTACACAGAGAAACCCTGTCTCAAAAAATCAAAAACAAAACAAAACAAAAATCTGGGAAATTAAAACTCTATGTTGTTGGTGATGATGATGATGATACAGAAATTTATATAGTATTTTCCCTAAAATGTCACATTCTTATATTATGAAACTAATTTGTAACTTTAATTTCTAATGCATGTCAGAGAAAAATTGATTTTTGTGCAGACCTAGAACCTTTCATAGCAGAAAGATCAGGAGTCCCATGTGTACAAAAGTAGCTGGCTAGACCAGATCATTCACCATGTAGGGCTGTGTGTGCACCAGGCCCAGATTTTAAAACACAGATTTATATTTTATAGGCATAAAATGTGCTTAATTGACTGTTGACGTCAAATAGAAAAAAGGTGTGTTCACTGGTGTCCCTTGCTCTCTATCCACTAAATAATATACAGGCTTTCTAAAATGTACCAAAAATGTTAGTAATTTAATTCAGCTATAGAATTGGAGGGGTGTGTGTGTGTGTACTAAACTCTACCTAGTTCATGGTTACTTGTATGCTCAATTTTCTTAACCGATACATTTTATTAACAACTTAGTGACCGAGCATATGTCACTTATAACCCGACTAACCGAAACAATAGGACATGAGGATTAATAGACACAATATCAAAACCGTAAGGATATCAGTTCTGAGGAATGATTCTCCTGGCGCAATCTGCAGGATTTCTTCTGCTGGAACCTAGAGTAACCAGAACCCAGAACCTCAGCAAGAGCCGGAACCCCGGAGCCTTCCCTTGAGCGGCTCTCTCTAGGAGCATCTCGAAGTGCAGCGATGAACAGCCAAAACTATCCCAAGTCTCCAAAGGGCCCCCCCCCCACTAGTTTTTGGCTCATTTATATATCCCCTCCCAGAGTCTGTTCATGGGATCTTTTCAGCTGGCAACAATTAAGCTCCTGAACGAGGTGGTTGCCCTTCTAGTGAATTAACCTCACCTGTTCTCTCACGAGACCGTTCTGATCCCGCACTTGGAATCCTAAAACACAGGTTTATCTCTCCTTCAGTTACTGCTAACTCACCTTCTCTTTTTGTTATATTTCCATCTCACACAGGATCTTTATTCCTTTGAATGCGTATCCCATTTCTCCCTTTTGTGCCCATTTTCTTCGCTCTCAAACTTGTGATTTCAGAGTACTAGAATGAAAGAAAGCTCAGGGACTAAGGTTAAAAAAAAAAAATCAAGAAAAGTTTTCTTCAGCTTGAGTCAAACCTGTCACTTCATCACGCACATTGAGATAGAATCTTTGTACTATAGTAGAAAGCTAAGTGTCATAGGTATGTAGATATGAACACACACACTTTCCTTTCAGGAATTTTACTATATAAAAGGCAAAAAACACGTTAGTTCAAAGTGATGTGTTCTTAAGAGCAATGCTATGACGTGATTGTCACGAGTCATAATTTAAAGTGAGTGAAGGGTGTGAGGGTCCCAGATCTGCTGAGTTGTTGAGGACAGGTCCTGGGACGTGTCACTGCATTGATTTGAGCAGATGCCCCTGGGGGAATGAAGACTGGTCTACATCTTGGAAACCCTAAGCAGAGACTCAGACACACAGTGATCGGTGCTAAGAAATAACTTGTTTTAGTGTGCATAGTGAAAAGGATAGTTTTTAAAGCCATTTCCACATAGTCATCCTCATTGATGTGGCCCGGTGGCTGATGGTAATATCTCCTTTGTGCAGATCTGCAGTGAGGCCTTGAGGGCATATACACCTCTTCCTGTGGAATGGCCACAGTGGTATCCTTTGAGCTTAACCTGGCTCCCAACCCAAATTCTTAAGCTTTTGGTCTTCAATAAACAGTGAACTCAGACTTACATGTTCAGCTATATCAAGAAATCTGATTGGAGGATTGTTTTTTATTTTCACCTTGGTAATACTTCTTCAAGTGTCTTTGTCTGTTTGGATTGCTATAACCAAGTACTGTAGACCATGGGGCTTCTAAACATCAGCAAGTTATTTCTTACAGTTCTAGAGGCTGGGCACCAGCAGAGGCAGGTTCTGGTGAGGACTCCCGGATTGTAGGCTGCAGACTTTGTATGTTAGTCTCATCTGGTCGAAAAAGGCAGGAGAACTCTTTGGCGTTATAAAACTCTACTCTGGGCTCGTGTCATAATGGTGACACCTTCATGAGCTGATTACCTCCCTTCAAACCCCCATCTCCGACTGCCATCCTATGCAGGACTGGGCCCTCGAGAGGGAAGTTCAAAGAGGCACAGACATCCAGTCCATTGCACCTGGGAACTTTCCTTCATGTCCAGGCTCAAGCCTAGTCCTCCTGTTGTGCCACATGGCAGCTAGTATTTACTTCTTACATGTGAGACTCTGCTGGATAAGGTTGAAGTCTGATGATGTCTCAGGAAAGCCATTTTTTTGTGCTCCATCTATGATGGTGGACTCCCTTTTCCCAGCAGCAGTTCTCACTCCACCTAGTCACCCCAGAGTTTGTAAGGAGAGTCACATAGCCCTCAGGGAAGCTCACAGGACAGACCGGTTCCTGATAAGGAACTTGTTCAGAAAGCACAGAGAATTCCTGCAAGTACCTCACCCTATGCTGAGGAGATCCTAACCTCCAGAAAATGACCTTTAATCCTACTTAAGTCATCCCCTCACCCATAGGATAATTAAGTACTAATTCTCCTTCTTGTGATAGCCCCTACCCCCAGTTACTGCATGTAAATGAGGTACTCTACCTCTGTATGTAGATTAAGAATTCTGGCACCCTTAGCCCTAGGGAATCAGACACACTCATCCATAATAACAATACCCCCACTGCCCAAGGTTTATAAATAAAGGCTGGCTGGTATGTCTGATACTCCATTTGTTCAAGGTGGAGGGGATGCCTGGTAGCCAGGCAGCAAGGGTGGGATTGCCTTTGTAGCTGCTGGGGCCTACCTCACCGCCACTGATGACACAGTGTTGACCCTCGCAGTGAAGGACTGCTGGACCTGGGTCTCACTGGACCTGCCTGCTGGTTTCGGCCTAGCACAGCAGCTCAAGGAATAGTAACGCTTTTGGTATCATCATGGGCTTATGGAGCTCCTGAGTCTCTACTGCCTTCTGATACCAGCAATGTCATTCTAAAAGACCTAAACTGTAACACCCCATGGAAAAATCATTTTCCACCCCCCACCCCCAGTGAGACCGGGAACCTGGCCTAGTGCCCAGACGACGAGCCTCACCCTGAGCACTCTAAGCTGCCCCTGAGCAAGAAATGGGACCTTAGGACCTTTGATCTCCAGGTCTGTCCACTCTCATCTGGAAACAAGCAAGCAGTGTCTGGAGCAACCCTCTGAATGTGGAACTTGGACTGACCCACAGGTGGTGGGATCCAGGTAGCCCCATTGGACACTGAACACCTAGGGGCACTGACTGACCGACCATACACTATGTCCCTTGCTCATCCACTGTGGGCCCTGTAAGGACAGAAGTCACATTCTCCTGCTCACTGCTGAAGTCCTGTACCCAGCACAGTGCCAAGAGCACAGTGAGCATGTCACACATCCTTATGGGATGAACGGCAAGAGCAGGTGGTCTTTGCTGATACAGCAAGATGTCCCCTCTGCCTCAAAGCTATAGCAGTTTCTTTCTGTGCACATTTACAGGGCTCTTCCTAGGCATTAGCCGCCATTGTGGATGACTGAAAGTGTTCTATTAGGGGTCAAAATGAGTAGAAATCCCTTGTCTGGTAAAGTTCTAATCGACGGACCCCACAGATAAGTCCAACTTGGAATTAGTGAGCAAGATGTTGGCTTGTTTCACATAGCAGTCTTGGGCACATCTCCCAGGCAGGACAGCCATCATTTGTGGACCAGTGTGAGCTGTTTGTATACTGTTAACCTTCTACCTCAGGGGCTGGCAAACTATAAATGCTTGTTTGTTCCCATAAATGCCCATGGCTGTTCTCTTGAGTGAACAGTGGAATGGGACAGCGTGACAGAGATTATATAGTTCATGTAATTAGAACAGTCATTGTCCCGCCCACTGTAACAAGAGCTTGCTTCACTACTCTTCTTCACTGTTACTTTTTTTGGTGGACATTTAAGCCGGATTCACTTGTGGCAGCAAGAACTTCCCCGGGTGGGACAGTGACATAGCCCTGCCTTGCAGGAGAGCTGAGCTGTGATGTCACCACAGCCCATCTTTGCGTGGTAATGGGTGCTTTGTACAAGGAAGCTGTTGGGTTGCAATTCAGGTCTATGAGCTTGACGTTAGGTGACTGGTTTGAAGATACTTTTTAAAATAGAAATTTGCTTATTCAACAACTAAGACTGGCCAGACACTAGAGAATAAAATAAGTGTTCCTTCCCTCGTGGATCCTTTGGTCTAATGGAAGAGAGATACTAAGAAACTGAGGCATTAAAGAATATTAAATTACAAACCATGATAGGTGTTGCCTGGAGAAACTGCAGTCTGCCCTTAACTCCTCTCCCATTGTGATGGCAGGTCATGAGAAGGACTACAAATGGGAAGGTTTGACTCCTAAGTTGATGCTATGTATCCTATGGCAACTGGACAGGTGGGGAAGAAGCTAGGGAGGTGGTCCTCCCCGGAGAAGCATGTGTCACCTCTGGGACCATCACCTCTCCAGTCCCTTGCAAGGAGCAGCAGCGCAGGGACCATATGTCACATTTCGTGATGTCACCCCTCACTTTTTGCATTTGTGGGAAGTTATGGAAACTGGAGGAAACGCTCTGAGAGTGAAGCTGGCAAAACCCTTCTTTGATTTTCACAAAAGCGAAACACATGAGTACAATGGCTCATTTGAGTGTCAATTGCGTCTAAGTTTCAATAGTAGGTAACCAATCGAAGGCAAATATTTTAAAAGGAATGCAGGGATGACTGAAAACTAACAGAGGATCACTAGGAACCTTCACGACAAACGGCTTATATTTTTATTGGGGTGTAGAATGGAGTTGGGTTTTGTTTGGGGTGGAACGGATGGTTGATTAGTACCTTCTTTAGCAAGGGCTCATACGTGGCCCTGTGGTCAAGGGGAGGAAAGGTCATTTGGGAGAAGGCAGCTAGAAAGGCGGGCTTTGAAAATCTGCCCCTTTGAACTTGACCATGACCTAGAAGACCTAGGCAACTCCCTGTGCTCTGGACTTCCCCATTATTGGTCTCCCAAACCTGCTTTCCTATTTTCACTGCCTCAGCCCTCCCTAGTTCCCACAATGCCACTGTTTTCCCCTCAGCTGGACCTTGTGGCCAGAGTGGCATTCCTACAGCAGCCAGCCGACTCTTCTAGCCCTCTGTCACTCCCAGCCTGGATGCGTTCCAGCTTTAGAAGCCCCACCTTCATTTTTTCTTACAGCCCAGGCCACTAAAACCCTGGAGAAAATTGCAAGCCTGTTGCTTCCAATTCTGGAAATTGCTCCACAGCCGAGATTCTTCTGGGATGGACAGCACTGGCTGAAGCTGAGCTCCTGGTGGGATGGCCCCAGCATCTCTCATGCTCACTCCTTAGTTTTGATGGCACAATCTTGCTGAGCTCAACTGTTATATCTCCTTTGCTGTACCTTAGTTGCTCCCCAACATTCCTGAAACGTGACAGCTCCTGATCGGCCTCCCTCCGACTCTGGTGTTGCTCTTCCTCATCATCGGTGCCTCTGGAGATGTTCTCGGGGCACCGGCTGTCTCCTAGTCATAGGAGACAAGGATAAGAGGTGTCTTTACTTTAAGGCCCATTTCAACCCCATCACTGCATTTTTCACTCTATCCTTCACCCTGTGAAGTCTTGGCTACTCTCTGCCTTGGTTCCTCCACCTTCAAACTGTAGAAATTGGAATTTATCGCTGATCCCCAGAGGCTTGGGGTTCAAGAGTTAATGTCTGGGCTGCATCTTGAGCTCCTTGGAAGAAAGGCGCTAGATAAATACAAAGTGTTGTTGTTATTACAGGGAAGAAAAAGTAAGTGTTAGCCCGGGCTCTGTAATTAGAAAACAAATATAGTGTCTGGTGGCTTTGATGATAGGATTTCTATGAAGACGTGGCATGAAGAAAGCCTGTTGACTGTATGCTAAAAACGACGTTTTTTTTTTTTAACCATCCTCATCCGAATCCTTAAGGTTTCCACTCTTGAGGCTTCCTTCCCTTCTTCCAGCACCCCCACCCCCAACTCTCCTCAGAGGTGAGGTAAGCTGTAGGAAGGCAAGTTCTGGATGAACACCTCAGGAACTAGTGAGTTTAGTGTGTGCATGGATGTGTAACAATTGTGAACAGTGAGCGCGCTTACTGCCTTCTTGCTGAGGCCGGTCGGTCCAGAGACGCCCAGCTGAGTGTGAGGAAGGCCTTTCCTGAGTTTCCCCATCCAGGATCCTCGGGCTCTGTAGTCACAGGGCCTGACACAGGACTAGTCCTATTCCTTGGACGAGAAGGCTTGGGAATTCCTTCAGGAGAGTCACAGTTGGAATGTGAGTAATGGAGGAAGGTCTTTTGGCCGCATTGTCATACGTTTGTGTGCGTATTTTTAGGCTACTCATGGTAGTCTGAGAATTTAAATGGTTTTAGGGGGGGAAAATCACTTCTTAAGGAACTTTGTCTTGGGTGGGGGCCGCTTCAGAGACCCTTGACTCTTTCTGCCGTCCATTGGCTTCTGCATCGTTACCTATAGTGGCCTCAATTTCTGGCCCTGTAAAATTGTTGCTAAGTGAGTCTCATTTCCAGGAGGCACTGGTGGAGGAAGAAGCAACTCAAACGTGCAGTTAGTTGCCCATGCTCGGTCTGTTATGAAGCAGTCTGCTTCCGGGCTTCAGGCCACTTCCAGGAAGCCCATTGCCTAAGTTTCCTTTTTATGAAAAAAATTAAATAATGAAATATTTAAATAATGATGACATATTTAAATATCTGAAGATGCTTCAGGCCTTAAATTCTTTGCTTCATGCTCTGACCTCAAGGATCTTGCTAAGGTGGCCCTTCCAGTCTTGTCTATTATGTTGAGGTTTTTTTTTCTTATTTAAGTATGTGTCTGTCATTTTTACTGTAAGAACTAGCTTACCCCATGAAACGTGGTGCCATAATTCTTATTTGAATGGATCCATTAATTCTTAAGGCACCAAACTCCCAAGCATGTGCGGTTTTTTTTGTTTTTGTTTTTGTTTTTTTTGTTTTTTTTTTTTTGGATAATGAATTTGTTAAGTGTGTTTTTATTGAGTAGCTTCCCCCTTGTTGCTTTTATTCTAATAGTTTGGATTTTAAGATAATTTTTCTATCATTTCCATAGATACATTAAAATGAAAACATATCAAACAATTCTCCTTTCACATTCTTCGTGCCAGTGGTAATAATTTGGGGCAAGCTCCCATTTGTCAGTGCCACTCAGTAATGACATAGCTTCTGAGGTGGGTGGGTGAGGGCCCGGCAGAGGGAAAGGTGTTTGTGGGGAGAAGGAAAAGGTCTCTCAGTTTCCTGGACTACCAAGGGAGTGTTTACGGCTTTCAGAGGTGTTACAGCTTAATTAGTGTTTATTGAATGTATTAGAGTTTGCTTTGATTCAAAGTGCACGGATGGTACCTGAAAACACATTTATTGGCTCCTTTGCGCTGTGAAAACAGGGCTTTTTTTTTTTTTTTTTTTTTTTTTTTTTTTTTTTTTTAATGTCAAATTCCATTTCCCTCAGAAGCAGATGTCCTGAGTATAAACTAAATTGTAACGATTGGGACATATTTCTGGGACTCATGTTAATGCAAAGTAGAATTTAAAGGACATTTAACAGATCCTCATGCCAGCTTAAAGAAATCTCAGAGAATAGGTGTGTTGAAGGGCCACTGGGAAAAGCCTGAGGATTAACGACACATTTGGAAAGTGCTTTGGGGATTTGGATTGCCCAATACAGGGACTGCAGAGTGCCTGGGGGTGGGGGTGGGGCTGGGGGTGGCTGAGGCTTAGACTTCTGTCTTTGTCCCAGTCCCAGGCAGGGACATGGCCTTCCTCTCCCTGTGTGTCCAGAGCTGGGATAGCTCCTTGGTCTCTTTGCCCCCTCTGCTCTGGGCCTGCCTGGATGGGGCTCATCAGAGGTCCCGGTGGGGTAGGCCCCTCAGGGAGTTTGCTGTGGTCACCTCCCAAGTTCTCCAACTCCCTGACACATCTGCTTTCCCGAGTGACAAATTAAAATGTCTGAGGCGGCTGGAGCCGGCTGCCGCCAGCACACATGGCTGACATGTGAAGCTGTGGTCTTGCAGCGTTTTGGCGCATTCCATTCGGGACACAGGGACAGCAGTGTTTTAGCAGTTGACACAAGAGGGGTTTCTGGTGCATGCCAGACAGCTAAAAGGCTGCAAGAAATGTTTTGTGGGTTCCCTGGACACTTTGAATTCTTCTAACCAGCCTGCCGGCTCTCCACTATGAGCACACTGCAAAGGGTTGCAATGTTCTTGTGGCCCTGGGTGAGCCTTCCTGAGGAGGACAGGAAGACCCCAGGAAAACTCCCAGGGGCAGTAGATGCCAAGAATTCCAGTGTGTCTCCAGCCAGCCTGTGAGGACATGGCAGAACCAAGTGCAGACAGAATGTGACCTGCAGCAAAGAGGGAAGAAGCCAAGATATCCCAAGGAATCTTAGCTCTCTGCTCCCCCACCCCCCACTCCCAACTCACCTCCCTGCTCCCCAGCCCCCTCTGGCCCTGCAGGGTTCGTGTTCAACGTCAAATTAAGTGTTCATGACAGCTAACCGCAAGTTATTAAATGTGATTCACAGCCACATTACTGCGCCCTCACTGGTGGTACAGGGCAGCCACTTAGACAGACCATTTGATTCGTGGCGTTGATACAAAGAGTCTTTCAGAGCCTGAGAGAGAGAGAGGGGCCTTCTCCAGCCTTTAGCTGAAAATTGTTTTATTTCCGTTATTCTCTTAAACAGGTCAGTGCGCTGAATTAAACCCCAAATTCTTTCTAACTACTTAGCTGCGAAGTCTTTAAGATATTACAGAGCTTGTGCGAAGTGCCTGAGGATTGCCAAGTCAGCGGAAATACAAGAAATCAGTGTCAAAAAATGAGCTCGTGTTTGACAACTGACACAAGCGATCTGCAGCCTGTGTGAAGGGCGTTAATCTTTCAGTGTTTAACGCTCTTAATAATTTGGTTTCCTATCATAGACAGGTCTTATTATTTTTGCTCGCTCCTGTGGTGACGGGAAAGAGGGTGACATAGTGGCTGTTGCTTTTCCTGTGTTTCGGTCCTGCTTTGGTCTGGAGATGGTGGCTGACGACAGACCAGAGGTCTGTGAGCACCAGGCGCCTCACTCCACTGTTTTTCTAGTTCAGTATTCAGGACCTCTGAGGCGTGTGGGCTGGCCAAGGGAGTGCCACTGCCCCCTCCTGGGAGGAGCACCATACTAAATTTGCTGTCGAGTTCTGCCTTGCTAAGCCAACTGGATTCATGCATTTAGAAGACCCCAAAATAGGAAGCTGAGCAGTCTTTCCTCGGAATTCAGTGGACCGGACCATGTGTTCTTTTGATAACGCCCCAGAAAGTTCCTGATAAAACTACAGCTTGGCCTTCGGTCTCTGCTGAGCAGTGGGGTGCGGAGGCTTGCCATCTGTTTATAATTGGCATCCAGATCTGATATATTGTAGAGGGATCCCAAGCTTATTGAATTTAAAAGGGGGTACCAAGTTTGTGTGGGATAAATTCAGATCTAACTTGTCATCTCTCTGCCAAGAGCATGTAATTCATTTTCTTATTACCAACACAGTCTATTAGAAAATAAGTTAGCTATGGAACAAATTGAAGCCTAAGAAAATATCCATATTAGGAAACCTAGTTTGATGATTAAATTAAGCAAGGATTACTTTGGCGTGAATAATTCCACAATCTGCTTTTCTGTCCTGAAAAATGAGTTTAGCAAGGCGTGGCTGTGCGTGTAATATTTAACAGCCCTATTTAAGGGCTTCAAGTTCCCACTCAATGGGCCTTCAATGTCACCCATGACCTAATGTCACCCTCGCTGTCACTTATGAAACTCATAAAATTGTTTTACTAGAGGGCCACATCCAGGTCATTAGCCCATTTACCTATCCATTCATGGGCTTAGCCCTGCCCGCCTGGCGCTCCTTCCGTAAAAAGTGCCTTAGAGCAAAGCACTGAGTTTGATGGGCTGGTAAGATGGCTCAGTGGTAAGAGAGCTTGCCATGCCCGCTTGGTGAGCTGAGTCTGATGCCTGAAATCTGCAATGGAAGGAAAGAACTGAATCCCGAAGGCTGTCCTCTGCCCTCCACATGTTGGCAGGCATGTACACGCACAGGCACATGTGCACATGCATGCCAATGATAGCAAATAAAATAAAAATTTTAAAAAGAATTTGGTCATTAAGATTTCACTCAAGTAATAAAAAAAAAATACAGGACGGGAGAGATGGCGCAGCATTTAAAGAGTGTGTAGTCCTCTTGCGGAGGACCCAAGTTCAAGTCCTGGCAGCTCACAACTTCCCGGAACTCTCACTCCAGAGAACCTGATATCTTTGGCCTCTTCATGCACTGCACTCATATGTGTGTACACACACACACACACACACACACACACACACACACACACACACACATCATGTACACAGTTAGACATACATACATAGATATACACACACACAGACATACACACCACATACATAAATACAAAAACACCACATACACACACCATACACACACATATACCGCATACACACATACACACACACACCATATACACACACATGCCAATATGCACATACATAACACATACAACACACACATACTACATACATGCGCACAGCACACACACACCCCATATACACACACGCCGCATATACACACCACATACATACATACATACATATATACATACATACACACCACATAAACACATACACACCATACACACCATATATACACACAAACACATACACACTCCACATATATACACAAACACCAAACACACCACATACAACATACACACCATATATAACACATACATACATACATACACCAACACATAACACACACACACTCTCTCTTTTGAAATACTAAAAACCTCATTTTTAAAGAAATACAGTAAAAGCACAGTTCACCAAGATATGCAGAACCTTCCATTTCCTGAGGGTCAAGCTGTTAAATTGTTTTCTTTCTGTTATTACTTTAAAATATACATATAAATAAGTAAATCCCAATAGTTTCCCTTCTGGATAGAATGAGAGTAATGATCATCAAAGACTTAGGATATTGCTAGACCAGTCATTCTTTTAAGAGGTGCCTGTAACTAACATATTTTTGCCTAGAATATATACACAAAGGTTTGCTGTTTTAGCTAACACTTGCCTCTTTGTTGTAGCACCTCTTAAAAATTAAAAATAAAGCTTATATAATAGAAGGTTTAGATTATAATTGGTCAGTGTTCTGGTATAATTTAACAAGCATTAATGCTACCTTCAAGAGTTTGGGTGGCTGATACCCAGAAAGAAGCATCACCGACAGTCATAAGAAAGTGACCGAGAGATGGTGCACACTGGGACATCTTCTTTCCTTGGAAGTATATTAAAATGATTAAGTCTGACAGCTTTCTTTTACCTGGTAACTTTTTGTAACCCCTAAAATATGGGGTCATTTGTGAGGTAAATGCCATCACTTCTACCACGTCCGAGACTCCCTCTGGGTGGAGGGGCAGTTTCTGTACAGTGCGATAAATAGCGTGCATCCAGTCCAACACGATTTAAAAAGAGCACAGTGGATTCTAGGAAGGAAAGGGACCATCGAGCGGTCACCCTAAGATAGAGTAAGAACCACACAAACTCTCAAACAAGAATGTAAAATTCAGGAAATGGCAGAAGGTGTGCAGGCAGAACAAAGCCACAAGCAGAGGGTCACCTGAGAAAATGCAAATGAGGTCCCCTGCAGCTCTTTCGGAAGGAAGAAAGGTGGCACGATGCTGAAGCTGCAACCACAGTTTGCTGAGCACACGGGCAGTGCAGCCTCCATCTCCAGTTGCATTAGCTGGAGAGAAGACGCAGCTTGGATGCTATGCAGTGGCAGTCAGGCTAAGGAAAAAGGCAAACACCAAAGCATGTCAAGTGAGGAATGACACATCATTCGCCGCCTCGATGGTTCATTCTTACGTTGGTGTGAAGAGCAGGTCGGGAATAGAACATACGGTCGGAGGTGGTCACGGGAGTCTGGTGGGTGATTCTAGAGACCAGAACTGAGGTGTGGAAGGAAAGATGGAGAGAGAGGAGTATTTGAAAAGATGTTTGGGAGGTAGAAGCATCCTGGCTTAGAGACTGACTAGCTGTAGAGGATCCAAGAGAGCCCCTGTGTTTCCACCCTGAGCAACTAGACAGATGTTTAGTGCTGCTGACCAAGCTGGGGGCACGGACAGTAAACCAGGTTCAGGATATGTACTGAGCTCAGAGAGTGGCACGTTAAGATTCTTTGGTGCACTTGAGTGGAAACGTTCAATATGTAGTGAATCTCTGGAGAGAGGACTAGGTTGCCTGTGTTTTAAGCCCCTTAATTGCCTTTAGCATATGATAACGTGTGTATACATGTGTGTACATGTATGTACACATGTGTGCATATGTGTGTACACATGTGTTTGTGCACATGTGTGTACACATGTGTGTGCGCACATGTGTGTACATTTGCACACAGTGACAGCAGGCCTGCCTCTCACTTTGCCCCTTGTTCCCTCACAGCCATTCCTTGTGTGTGTGTACATGTATGTGTACACATGTGTGTGTGTGCACATTTGCACACACTGATAGCAGGCCTGCCTCTCACTTCACCCCCTGTTCCCTCACAGCAATTCCTTTTGCTTGCTGCTGTCTATTTGGTTTTGTCCACTCTCTTCTCTCAGTTTTTATTCTCACAAAGGAACCAAAGAGAGGAGAGAGGACATGAGCTCTTGTCTGCTCTTTCAGATTGGACTCTGTGTTTTCTGTTCTTCTTCCCCCTCTCTCTCCTTTTCCTCTGGTACCCTTACCCAACTCCTCCTCTGGGTTCTCATTTTCACATGAGTATGGTCTACCTACCCTTCTTTTAAGTAGCAAAACGGGAGATGCCCTGGCTCCTCCACTCTATAACCGGTCACTTGGCACATCCTGTGACAGTCCCTGGAAGAGCAATAGAAAGAGGCCCGTGGCCAAGTCACTCTCTTTCTCTCACATCGAAGTCCTTTTCATATGCCATCGTTTCAAAAAAAAAGTCAAATATTCTCTTGCTTAAAGAAAAATAAACCTTTCTAGTAATTTTCAACAAAGTCCTCAAGGGAAGGCAGGGAGGAATGGAAATAAATGTAGTGTGACCCTGTATGACAGCGGAGCACTCTGAGGACTGATGTATGGGTTAGTCGTCATCACGGTGACAAAATGCCTGACACAAGTAACTAAAGGGAGCAAGGATTTGTTTCAGCTTTCGGTCTCAGAGACTTCAGACCACAGTCCTTGGCTCAGTTGATTCTGGGCATGTACCAAGCAGAACCTCATAGTGTTGGTAACATGCAGCAGAAAATACTCACCCATGCTACACAGGATGCAGGGGGAGAGGAAGAGGCTGGGGACCAGGTAGCATCTTTAGAGATACTGAAATGCTTTCTCCAAGATGCCCTAAGCCTTGAAGTTCCCACTTTCCCCCAACATGGTGCTGACATCTGGACACAGAGTTCAGCCCACAAAGTGAGGGACATTTCTTGCTCAAACGACAACACAGCCTCCCCAGAGAATGCTGGAAAAGTGTCTGTCTTTCCACACCTTTGCCAGCATTGAGAGTTTCCACTCAGATATGCTTGCTAACTGAATGTGGGGGGAGGGGATATGGGGGAGCATCTCTTTGCTTTGTTTGCATTTTCATTACTGATAAGAGGAGAAACATGTTTCCATGTTTCTTGCCTTGCTCTCTCCTATAACGTCCCCTCTCTTTCTCTCACCCTCTCTTTCTTTTACGGTATTAAGATTCAAACCCAGGGCCTCACACATTTGTGGGCAAACACTCTAATGCTGAAGTATACGCCCTGCTCCATTTGCATTTTATTGACATGAAATTAAAATTAAATAATTTGATCAATATCACACTGCTCACAGTAGAAAAATCAGACCCAAGATAAGCACAAATCCATGCACCCTTCAATGTCTTCTGTTTGTACCCTACTGGTCTCTATGATGTGGCAATGTAAGACATTTTGTAATCTGACCTCTAATCTGCTTTCTATTTTATCTTCCTTCTATCTAATGCAGTCCTTACTCTAACTTGTCCCTGCATAAGCCATGCCCGTTGAGACTTTCTTACTTTCCATATTTTCTCTCCAGCATTGGCATGATTTTCTACTTGGTTAATCTTCTGTTTAGCCCTTACACCCTGGAGAAAGTCTCTATGCTCAGGGTTGCTTCTTGAATTAGGTGTGGCAGTCTTTGGCTCTTTTGTACATCGCAGTTGACATCATAGTGGTTTGACGCTCTCTGGGTCCAGAGGCTGGTCATTTGTCTCCGCTACACTTTGCCCAACAGGGGTCTCAGCTCCAAAAGCTGTGGTGGTGTAAGCACCACAGTCTATGTGGCTTGAGCACAGCCTCATTCCTCACAATCCTAACAGTTTTAGACTCCAGGACCAAGGTGCCAGCTGGTCTCTGTAAAAGCATGCGTTTCTCCTGCATCCCACCTCCTGAAATAAGGACTCTGAGGCTTAAATATATTTACAAAAGCCCAGGCCAATGTAGCTAGGTGTGATCCTTGACTTGCTCATAACTGATATCCTGTTTGTTCTATGCCTGTTCTGCCACGTGGCTAGTTACCTCTGCTCACGTTCATACCTCCATCTTCTTCAGAATCCCAGGGCAAATCTCCTGCCCATCTGTATCTCCCAGAATTTTTCTGTCCCTCCCCCACTCCCTCTCTCCCTCCCCCCCCCTCTCTCTCATCCCCTCCTTCTTATTTCCTGCCTCAGATAATTGGCTACTAGCTTTTAATTGACAAGTGATACCTCTATACAGACACAAGAGATTCCTTCTACAGACTTCAGTTTCTGGTGAGGGCTTTGTTCCTGGCTTGCAGAAGAAAGGTCTACTACCCCCTCACTCTGGCCTCACCTGGTACAGTGTGCTGCTTCCCTCTTCTCTTTCCGCCCCTTCACCTCCATGACCAAATGACTCCCCTAAATTCTGCTCCCCGTATTGTTGTAGTGAGGTCAGGACTTCATTGGACAACTGTGATCGACGCACTCCCATCCATAGCAGTGAGTGAGTGCGTGCGTGCTGGATGAAAACTAAACTAAGGGCAGGAAGCTTTCATCTCCAAAGAAGAAACAGCAAAGAAAAAAAATCAAGTGTGTAAGAATGTATTACTGTGAAATATGCAAACACCTGGGCCAGACAGGTGCTTGGAAACTTTGGGTTTCTCCCTGCCTCCCACAGGCCACCAGAGAGAGCTCCTTGGTTCTTCCCCACTAAAGATGCCCACAAGAACCTAGACAGCCATTCCCAACATTATCTGTGGAAGAAACAAGGTTGGATTTCATCCCAAATGCCTAATATTAAATTTGTTATCAAAGAATCCCCAAATCCTGGAGCACACTGACACATGGGATCCTTGTGGCCCTAGGTTTTCTCCAGAAGGGATCCTCCTCTCTCTACGCTGCCCTTAATTTGTTCTCAGCTTCAGGGTTTTTTGGGGTCTTTGTTTGTTATGTTTCCAGACCCTCTGGCCTAGCCAGCCCTAGCATTCTCCCACTGTTACATATTTAGCAGCTTAAAGCAATATACATTTGATTTGCTTCTGGCTCCAAAGACCACAAGCCCAAGATCGAGAGGCCAGCAGAGCTCTGCTCGCTCCTCAAGAGGAGTGTGCCCTAGCTCTTGTGCTCTGGAGGTTACACCTTCTAGCACAGCAGGCTCCTGTTTCTGCACACACCAGCTATCCCCAACCCCCAGCTCCCCACCTGCCACAAAAGAACCTCTGTTTGACGTCAGACTCAAAGATCATCTCTCCTTAATCGCACCAGCAAAGGTCCTGTCACTCCATCCGTGTCTTCTGGCACTTAGGACACTGTCAACTCTGAGAGAGTCCTTCCTCAGCACCCCACCGATCTTACGAGCTAGTATTGATTTGCTGCTGTGCTGAAGGGACACCTGGCTGTGCCTTTTACACACGACCTTGATTGACATCACTCCAAACCCTAAAAGAATGTTTTACTATTATACTTGTTTCACAGGTGAGGGCACAGAGCTGTTGATTACACTTTTCTAGAACACAGGAATATCAGAACCCCAACAGAGAGGCAGGCCGGAGAGCTCAGTGGATTCAGGCACATGTCAAGCCTGATGACCCGAGTTCAATCCCAGCCCACCTACGGTGGAAAGATGTCTCCAACCATGACACACGGACAAGTACACGCCCCACCTCACTAAATAAATGGCTGGGGAGAAGTGAAAAAAAAAACAGAGGAAGGATAGCTAGTTACCAAGAAGAGACTTGATATTCTGAGAGCATATATAGGGGGAGGAGGTCTCCCTCAGTCACAGACATAGGGGAGGGGAGAAGGGGAGAAATGGGAGGAAGGGAAGAATGGGAGGAAACAGGGGAAGGGCTAACAATCGAGATGTAATATGAATAAATTAAAAAACAAAACAAAACAAAACCAAACATACACACAAAACTACCTGAACTGCCAGGTGGCCTTGATCTTCACACTCCTTTTGTTTTCCTCACAGTTTATGGTGCTATCGTTTCATGCGTATTTTGTGTGTATTTTTTTTTGCAAACAGACTTTTGTAAAGGTTGCCAGGTCTCTGTTCTCTTCTTAGCTCCCTGACTAAATGCCTGTTTTCCCTCGATCTACTCAGGCCTTGCAGACCACAAGTATATTTGACACATCCACTCATAAGAAAGAAGCACCCACCCAGGATTTAACCTGCCGCTCTTTCTTGAGATTTGCACTGTCAGGGCCGCTGGAGGCCAGGCTTGAGGATGCATTTCATTCCCCTGCCTCTCTCCATAGCCACCAGACTCGGAAAGCTGAAAGGAGAGAGTCATGAGGGAGGTTCTCTTGAGACAGAGTGTTACTCTGTAGCCTAGGCTAGCTCAAATGCCCAGCCATCTTCTTCCTCAGCCTCATCAGAACAGGGAGTGCAGATTCCAGCCTCAAAAAAAAAATTTTTTTTAAAAAATAAAACAAAAAGCTGTACCACAACTGCAAAAACAACAACAACAAACTAAAATTATTTTTTAAAAAGATTTATTTATGTACAACTGCAGGCCAGAAGAGGGCATCAGATTACATCATAGATGGCTGTGAGCCACCCTGTGGTTGCTGGGAATTGAACTCAGGACCTCTGCAAGAGCAGTCAGTGCTCTTAACCTCTGAGCCATCTCTCCAGGCCCCCAAACTAAAACTATTAACAAGAAGAGTGGGAACAAGGGAAGTAAGGGAGAACCCTGGGAAAATTTAAATTAGCTTCAGGTAATACACCACAACCGGGGCGTATGTGGCTCTTGTATAGCTTTAGCCGAGGAGTCAGAGCCCCACAGTCTTCCAAGGTCATCACTCAAGCACAGAGAGAGCTCTCTGAGCTCCGTATCTTTCTTTCTTCACTTCCCCTGCTTTGTCCTGGTTCAGACGGAGCCTTCCCATCAGGGTGCGCCACGGCAGATACTGGCTGGAACTGAAAGGCCAGAGGCCCAAGGTATGTCTCACTTCCCTCGGCACGCCTCTAACACTTACAGTGCACACATCAATTGGACACTCGTGGACTGCACATGCTGAAGCCTGATTGAAATGCAAGTCAGCCCGCTGTTAAACGCACACTGTCCTCTTACCACATCTCCCACCATCTTGACTTTGACGGCCACTTCAGTAGAATCTGTGGGCTCCACAAAACTCGGACCTAGACATGGTATCTAAGAGCCAGATGGGCCTTGCTCCTGCCCCACTCTCGCTGCCCAGGTCTCTGTTTAGGCTTGGCCTTTGGTTTGCCAGCAACTCGCTTCTTATAATAACAGTCCGTACATACATAGCCCTATGTTATGTAGCGAGCCATATGCCCCTGCCTTCAAACATCTGCCATTTGCCATAGCCATTGCTTTATGGCTTCTTGGCCTTTCCACCAAGCCAGTGCTTCTTGGCCTTCCTAATGCTGCAATCCTTTACTGCTGTTCTTTTTGTTGTAGTCCCTCAACAATAAAATGATCTGGTTCAGACTTTGTAGCTATAGGCTTGCTACTGTCGTGAGTCGTAGATGTGCGGGATATCTGATATGCCATGCCCCCATGGCAGTCACGACCCACAGGTTAAGAACCATTGGTCTAGGGTATCTAGAGTGAGCTACGACAGATACTGGTTGGAACCAAAGGAATACAGAGGCCCTGAGCACAGGTACCTCTTTGTAGCAGCCAGGATTCCCCACGGCAGGGGCTCTCCAGCTGGAAAGGTACCAGAAGAGGCTATAAGGCTTTCAGACAGGTCTAGATCCTGTCCCAGGAGCCATAGTGTCCCTGTCTTTCTGCTTCAGGTGGCATCTATTGAGTTCTGTCGCTACGAACCCCAGCTTCACTTCTCCCTCTGTCTCTCCTGTTCATGGCTTAACACCGTAGCTTGGGGCTGGAGAGATGGCTCAGTGGTTAAGAGAGCCTCCTGCACTTCCAGAGGTCCTGAGTTCAATTCCCAGCAACCACATGGTGGCTCACAACCATCTATAATGTAATCTGCTACCCTCTTCTGCAGATAAAGCACTCATATGCAATAAATAAAATAAATAAATCTTTTTTAAAAACCACTGTAGCTCATCTCTGGGTTTCCTGGGCACCTCTTGCTAGCTTCTTGATCTTCCATCACTGCTATAATCAATTCTCTGTGCTGAACTTCTTTTGTCTTAAACGCTCAAAGAGGTTTTTACTTTTATGGTCATATTCTGTTGGATCAGCAACTAATTAAAGATTTTTTTTTCAGACAGCCATTTGAGAAAGGGATAGTCTTGGCTGCTTCCTCCTGCCAGCCTCCAACTTTTCTCCTTCCTCCTGTCTACCCCTTTCTCTTCCAGTTTCCCACCCCCACCACCAAGACCTCGCAATGCTGAGGAAGGCCTCCCTCCTAAGGGAAGCCAATTTCGTATCATTGGTAAGACCTCTCCAAAGACGTTACTCAAAGAAAGGGAAGGAGCCTGCCTGCAGAGGCAGCCATCTGAGCTCCCCAGCACGGAGCATTCCAGTGTGACCACTCTAGCTCTCCCTGGAGCTGACCTTGACAATTATTTATAAAGTTGCTTCTATGCGCACACTACCCTTCTGCAGAACGTTATGAAAACCAGACTTCATGCAGTGTTCTAAGTTTTGATGCATCAAAAAGAAGTTTAAATATTTTTCCTTTAATGTGGAAATATTTTTAGATGATGAAGATGATTAAGTGTTGAAAACGTAGCAATCTGCTTGGCATGGAGAGAAAAAGAAATATGAAGAATTTTTAATAAAAATCTGACCACAATGGTGTTGGAACACAATCTGTCTGAAATACAAGACAGATACTTTATCCCATGGGCAAAGCTGACTTTACTAATAATTTTGGACAGCTACAGGTGTAATTTTAGCTACCAGAGGGAGCACCAATTATCATAAGAACACAAGAGGAACAATTGGAGAAACAATTAAAATATTAAAAGAAAAAAGTGAATATAATGTTAACAGAATTAATACAGAGCACATTTATGTAGCTTTTCAAGTGCAATGCATGTGAATCCAAGCCATTATGAAAGCCATGATGACTTGCTGGCCTTCTCATGTCAAGAGTGTGAAAGGCTGCTGGTGTTGTAAGCCCTGACTGTGACCGGTCTGCAGTCTGCAACTGACAAAATTATCCTTGACATGTTGGCTTACATAATTAAACCATTAGAGAAACACCACAAAATAAAAGCAAAGATTGAGAGAACAGGGGTGGGGGGGTGTGGCAAGAGGGATGGAGGGGGGAAGAAACAGAAAAGAAAGAAAAACAAGAAGAAAGGAAAGAAAAAAAAGAGATGATGGATAATTATTTGGGGGGACGGGCACACTTGTCACCCGTGTTTCTCTGTGACCAATGAGACTGTGTCTCTTTTTTGCCTACGTGGCTTTAATTTGCCGTTGTAAGATGTAGGCAGCATGGGGAAAATATGTGGGGAGAAGGCTCTTATGTGTTTTTTCATTTAAAAAAATCAGTGCCACTAGTCTGTGAGCCATCCTAAAATAACAAAGCAACTGTGTGTGTGTGTGTGTGTGTGTGTGCCTGCGCAAACTGGAGGGAAAACTTTGGGTAGGGAAACAGATTTAAGTTTCAAGTTTCCAAGGATCTATTTAAATGACAGCAAGGCAAAAAAATATTGAAAAAGTGATGAAAAATATCCCAGCAGGATCCTTTCAGAAAGCCAGCTCACTTCCGGTGGTTTAACTTGTGCAATGTAATTTCTGCAGCCTTTGGAATATGTGGGCGCCCTCGCTGCTATTTATGGTCCCCATACTTGGAATCAAATGCTCCATTAGGGTGCTGAGAAGACAGGAGTGTCCAGAGGACTTGAGTAATTGCCCCATTCCTTACTCAAACACAATGACAGGGAGTCATCAGCTCTCTCCCTAAGTAACACTGGCATGTGGTAGCAACCATGCACGGGGAGGCCAGAGCATCAACTATGGAGGCATCTCCACCCTGGTTAGCAATGTTGTGCATGAGAAGGCTCGGGCGTAGAGCCATCGCCAGTGTGCTGAGGAAGTGGCTCTTCTCTCCACAGTCAGCTCTGAAGAGGAGGGGACCTTTCATGACAAGGACACACCTGCCCATCCTGGCACTCTGAGGGTGGCTCTCCCACAGAGAACAGCGCAATTTCCATAGACTATTTCCTAAGTCCAGTCAGGGACAAGACATGCTAGCCCAGCTGTCCCTAATAACTCTGATTCTGCCTCAGAGGCTGCTGTGGAGGTTGCAGCAGCCGGCTCACTAGAATCACCCTGTTCAGATCCTTTTTATTGTGTTGTGTTTTTTGAGATTGTAACTTGATTACTATGTCGCCTTCCTCCCCTTTCCTCTCTCCGAACCCTCCCATTTATGCCTCCTCACTCTCCTTCAAATTCATGGCCTCTTTTGCCCATTAATTGCTATTGCATGCTTATACGCATTTGTATACACGTGTTCCTAAATAATATATTTCTAAATATAAGTTCCAGATACATGTGCTGGCTCCTTCCCAACATGTCTGGGACTCTTCTAAATGTTCTGTGTGCTGATGACGGGCTAGATGGCCATTTTTCAGATGGTCTTTTCACAAGATAGTCTCTATCAGGGGTAACCTAAGCTCCCTAGCTGTCCATTGAAAGCACTACCATTTATTTCTAAGATTTGAACTTGACCTGTTTATCCTGCCTTTGCAGCTAGTGTTATGTTAGGAGAGAACATGCTTGTGTGTGTGTGTGTGTGTGTGTGTGTGTGTGTGTGTGTGTGTGTGTGTGTGTTAGTGTGTGTGTGTTAGTGTGCGTGTGTGTCTGTCATAGGAAGGGACTATTAGATCACTGTTTATTTGAAGTAGAACTAAAGATCTGCAACACAGAATAACCATTCCCTGCTCTTTCATAAGGTCCTTTCCCTTTGCTTTCTGCTTCAGACTAGATAGACTCACCCGGGGAAGGCGGGGAAGGGAATGTGCTACGCTCTTCTCTGTCACTACCCAGTTTAGTGTTTTCTTTGAAGTAGATGCTGATCATTAGGAGAGCAGATGCTTAAATGTTATAGCTAGTTTCTCCTTGGCTCTTCTGGGTGTGTTTTCATCTTGGTTTCTCGTGGGATAAGGCTGCTTTCCACAGTAGACATCCCCATCTGGTTCCCGGGGTACCTGGGCCTTGGATGATTAGGGTCCCTCCCACGTGACTCACTAGAGGTCCTGTGAAGATTAGGGAAGAGATGTGTAGAGAGATGCTGTCATCAGACCATTTCAGAGTCGACGGCATGGGAAACTAAGGGCTTTTTTTTTTTTTAAGTGGGTGGAATCTCACATGAAACACAACATCGTATACTCTTATCTATTCAAAGAAAGTAACGCTGGGAAAACATGAACAGCAAACATAAGATTGTTTCTGAAGACCAGAAAGCCGTGCCACCTGATGGCTGTATTTTGGGACAGGTCATTGTTTCTCGGGTTTATATTTACTGTGGGCCAAATAAAAGCCTGAAACCCCAACACCTGTGGCCTGGGGTCACAGAGCAAGCTCTCGAAGGGAGAGTAATGCTGAGGAAGCCCCTTTAAAGATTTTTACTCTGAGCTCATAGATCAGTTTGACCTTTTCGCTGTGTGAAATGAGGAAAGAACCTGACGTGTCTCATTCGGGACTGGGACAGAGTGAGCATCTGTATGAAATGGTAGACTGTCTCTGCACATGCTCAGCCCACGGTCTCTTACATTAACCTCTATCCTTTGTGGGTCCCAAGTGACTCTGGCTTCCCGAATCATCTACGTTCATGTGGCTCGTTGGGAAATGCCACTGTTTTTCCGGCCAAAGGGTTTGTTACCTAGGTTTAATTTCTGTTTGGAATGAAAAGTATAGTTAGCTAGCTTCTGTGGGCTTTTAAAAGAGATATGTAAAACCAAAGTTAGAGCAATGGAAAACAAACATTAGAGGAGGCACATAATTAGGGGATGGATGTAAACTCAAGCTTGGGGAGGTTGATTTCATAAAGGAGGACTGTGTGTGGTCATAGAAGACATAGAAGAGGGTATTCGTGGCCACCCTGCTCCCCTAAATTCCCCCTCAGAAGTGGAATCCAGGGAGGTAACCGGTTAAGTAAAACCTGAAAACTGTTAAAAGAAGAAAAAAAAAAAAAAAAAAAAAAGCCAACAGCCTAATCAGATCTAATAGTTAAAACTGTAACTACTTCTTAATTGTAAATATCCTCATTATCTTTTTTTTTTAATGAATGCACTTTTGCATGAATCATAATACCTTAAACTATTTTGGTTTCTCGCTTATTTATTTTTAACAAATCAGCTCACACAGTTTAGGCTTTATTACGGAATTTCAAACAAAATCTGTTGTTGATTCTTTCTACCCATATTTCCCCCTAATCCCCCTCCCCCGGCAACACACACACTCTGTACCCTTCCACCCTCCCCGTGGCTCCCTTCCCACCTTGATGCCACATATGTCCTATTGCCTCCTCCTTCTTCAAACCTCTTTCCCCCATCACGATCTCCGTATATGCTTCATAGCCTGGACCCACACAGAGAGATGGTAAACTTGGATCCACATGCGATGGAGAACATGGCAGAAAGCCTTGGATGCTTATCCACTCAAAGGGAATACCACTTGAATGAAGCTTCAGAGCCAGATACGTGATGGTCTCTGTTGAGCAGGCTTCATAGCTACCCAGGACGCTATGCTAAGTTGTGCCTCCGGAATCTATCACCATGCGTCTGCATGGAGATGTTTTCTGCAAAGAGTCGGAATTGCATTGTGGTAGAGCCACAGGAAAGAATGAGAGAAGAGAATGAAATAAGGTCCCTCCATAAGAGGAGAGATGAGAAAATTTAATAAAACTAAATGTACCTACTCCCCAAAACATCAGACCATGCTATTTTTCAGAGGAAAGATAAAAGAAATGAAGTTCTTATGAAAACCAGTTTGGCTCTGGGGTGGGGTGGGGGACAGGATGGGAGAGGAAAGTTACTGCCTTGACACTGGGTGGCTTCTCCTCTCTTCGAGGTGCAAAAAGCAGCAGTTATTTGAATGCCGTCGAACAGCCTTTCAGCTCACACAAAAGAGCAGACGGTTCCACTTATTTCTGAAATTAGATGCAATCATATCTGTGAATCACGCAGCAGCAAACCACCGTAATCTGCATTACAATACGTTATCCTGCCACGCTCCCTAACTGCAGTCTACCGCAGCAACAGAAACACTTTGCGGTGACCTGCACCGCTCCGGCAGAAGCGCCAAGCCACGCTAAGGCAGCAAAGCGACAAAAAGGAACTGCTTTCTGCTGTGAAAAAAGAGCAAATTACAACAAGAGTCAAGTCGCTGCTAATGCAAGACTGGTGTCTTCTTGTTCACAGTTTGCATAATTAGATATCCTGAATAGAGGTTTTTATTGTTCTAAAAATACTCCTGCTTTGTTTAAATCAGCTATTTCCTTAACAGCATGACTTTGGTACCAGAATTAGTGAGGTAGTTAGGGCGGGTGCTGCGATGAGGTACTTTTAGTTAACGTTTAGAGGGGGGAATCTCTTCATGCTCTGCTTCCTTCTTCCCTCTTAGCAATTGTCCACTGCAACAGCAGAGTGAATTCGTGGAGGATGGAGGGTGGAGGGTGGACGGCCTGGCATCCCAGCCTCCTGGACCACTCAGATCAACTTTTATAACTTTCTTGGCATTCAGAAATATTTTAAACATTTCACCAAACAAAGACCTTAGTACAGTGGGGCCCATAGTAGTACAAAGTCCAAAATGGAGCAGAATGTCTCAGGTCCAGCAAAAAGAAAGAAAACACCTTTGGCCTTAGAGGTTAGAGTCATGCAATGTTTCCTGCCTTAACGAAGTGAGGTGCAGGGCAGGAGGTGGGGGGTGGGGGGTGGGGGGTGGGAGACACAGGTCCAAACACTCCACTATTCACCTTATTCCTTCCCTCCTGATGTTCACTTCCTTCACTTCTTTTAAAAGGAACTTCTTTCTTCTAAGGCAAAACACTGGCACCAGTGTCTTCCAGAATTAGTTTATTTATCACAACATGTGTGTGTGTGTGTGTGTGTGTGTGTGTGTGTGTGTGTTGGCCTATAAGTCTGACAAACCACAGCCAAGAAGTTAACTGGCAATGCTTAGTCCTCCCATCTACCTTCAAATTAAAACACTAATAAGAACCCAAGAAGAGAAGCCACAGTAAACTTGTGGGCTC
The DNA here is from genome assembly GCF_903995435.1 of Acomys russatus. Lineage (NCBI taxonomy): Eukaryota > Metazoa > Chordata > Mammalia > Rodentia > Muridae > Acomys > Acomys russatus. Next base: position 11,293,346 of record NC_067148.1, on the reverse strand, counting down.
GGGTTTTCTGTCTCTCTGGAAGCCCTGGATGAGATGACAAGTGGACTGGTAGACTCCCAGCAGCACCTCACTCCGCTCACAGGCTGGGGTAACTCTGAGGCAGCCTACAGCCTAAACACACCGACTGACCGACCGTTTCTCTCAGCCCCTCAGGATGCCTGACATCTCCTTGGCAGAACATCTCAAGGGCCCTCAGTGCCTCCTTGACCTTTGCCATTTGTAAACTGCATTAAAGGGCCATGAGAAGGGAAATAGCACCAAAACGTTTACTTTCATTTAGCACTGCCTGTGTGCTGCCTACAACACCTTCCCTCCGATTCTTGTATTTATATTGAAGTTTGGACTGTTGTATTTTTCAGAGTTGGACATCATTGCTTCCCCTGAGAACTAATAATAACCAGGAAGCTGTTTTAAGTGAGATACGGTGACTACGTCTTAGTAGGAATTGGCTCTTACAGCCTCCTGACTATGTTTACAGACAACCGAAGCGTTGAGAGTTAAGCAGCTCAGCTGATGTGTTCCCCTTTCCTCCCCGCCGCTGTCATAGGCACACAAGGCTACCATGCTGGCTTTGGTTCTCCTTGTATCTCTGGTAGATAGAACTGCCGGGGACTGTTGCCATGAGCATGTCCGGGGGAAAAGCTGAGCATTCCTGGGTAATGTTCTTAGCACACATGGGATCCGGGGGTCCCAGTGCCCAGCACCTGGAAGAAAGAAGAGAGGGGTCAGGCAAGGGAGCTGGTGGGACAGGGACAGGGACAGGGACTTGTAGTTTGCTTTTCACACCCAGTTAGAATTTGACAGCTACAACCCTACCAAGCTCAGAGTAAGCTAGCCTATTAACATTTGAGGGGGCAAAGTTAACAAATCCGCCATAGCACAAGAGCTTCTTTTGTTTTACCTAATGCTATTCTTTTGCCAGATCTGGAAAGGGAGGCTTCGGTAAGCAGATATGCCCATCTACCCAGCTTTCCTCTTCCCATATAGACACATACTGATGTGTAGTCTAATCTCAGGAAAACCCCGAAGAACTCTCTTTAAAAATCCGTAATTGTTTCCCCCCATATTTCTCTCTGGGTAAATTTATGGTCTGTTTCATATTTCTTGAGAGGCAGGGACCAGAACTGTATGTAGCAATGCAGGTGGTGATAAATCCTGTCATAAGAGGAACCCAGCTCCTGGCTTCTTAAATCTAAATAAAGGTGTCTTTCATGCTTCCAATAAAAGACACTGAAAAAAAAAACAAACCTTCAACCTTCAGACCTCTATAGATAAAAGTTTTTGTGCCTTGGCTTCATGTTAATACAGAATCCATCAACATAACTGAGCACTTTGTGTTTTAATTGTAACATGAGACCTGTAGTAAATTTAGCTATTGCAAGCTATTCCAAGAGACATCTTAAATTTTTACTTATCGAAAACAAGACATGGGGTCTTCCAAAGTGTTAGACACCGTGGAAACATGACTTCTGACATGGCTTAATGTATGTAAGCCCTAGGATTAGTTTTCTGCATGTCACAAAGTACCCGCTGACCGACACCCCCCATCCTTCCACCCCCCCCCACATCTGTTCTTGATTTCTTAGGCCAGAAGGGTGACAGCAATCCCAGCAGAGGCGGGGCAGGAGCTCGTAGATTGGGATAATTCTGTATCAGTGCGTCCAAGGGGAAGAAAGTGAGGTTCTATCAAGCAAGCAGCAATGTGGCGTCCACGCCCCTCCCACCCACCCGGTTCTCCAAGGCCATTGCCAATGCACCCTACACGTCCCATGTTGATTATGAGTGAAGCTGTGATGGTGGGAGGGGGCGAGGGGGGGTGGGGGTACCAGACAACCACATTATAATTCTCCTGAAAAGTGTTCTTATTGTTTCTAAATTGCCGGTTATAGTGAGCAACCCTTGTGACTTGGGAAGGGGGGGGGGGGCGGAGAGATTTTGAAGAAACACTTTTCGCCTTAAAGCTGCACTCCATGAGTGGCAAAGAGTGGCAGAAAGAGATCACTGGCACACCTTAATATGCAAAGTGGCTTCGGCGTCCTAAGAACGTCGGTTAAGTTGCTGAATTACAACTAAAGAGCCTCCCAGGCTACCCATCCAGAGGATGACTGTGATGGGCAGAAAGAGCTCTCACAGAGAGGACATGCCTGTTTCAGAGCCTCGCAAGGCAACAGAACCCATCCTTGTCTATTGTGCTTTTCTGGCCTACAGGGCATATGCCATATCATACCAGTTGCCTGGGTCCCTGTTATAGTGAATTTCCTGGGGATGATCTACATTGTAATGTAAAGACACAAATGGCTCTCTCCCGATATACCAGCTTTCCCATCCCGCTGTCTCCCGGGAGAGAGCATGGTAAATGTGGTGCAGTTCGCTGACTCTGGGATGTTAAGGATGCCTTAGGGATCCTCCAGCCCTGGGGTTTGTATGTTATATGTGTGGATAGCGCTGTAGTCCAAGTGAGTCTGTGTAATCAACACATCACTTATTTTCTCCAATTTACTTGGCTGGTTCCAAGACCTTCTTTAATTCCCCTGAGTTCTTGAATTCTGTTTATTGAAGCGTAGCCGGAAATCACAAAGGCGAGGGTTGCTATCTGGAGTGCAGCGGGTTCTGAATAATAATGGATTTGTTGAGGAGCGGACCCCGAATGAAGTCCACCGCGGGTCCCGTTCCCAGCAGGTCTGGCCTGGCCCCTGTGGAGAAGACCAAAATGTCCAGGCTCACTACACTACTGTGGTCGCGGCTGTAATGATAGACGATAATAGGCCGCTTTTTGGTTTCAAGCAGCTGATTTATGTTGTAAAACTGCTGAATATTTTTGGTGAGGGAACGTACCATTCTTTTTTATTTCTCACTAGACTCAAGACCTTGAATATTTGACCAGAACTATTGACATCTGCTTTAAATCCTCAGGCAGTATTGTTCTCTCATTTACCACAAGCATCAGCAGAGGGCTCTTGCATCTCCATTTGCCCTACTGTGTTTCTCGGTTCTGCTCTCCATCTTCCCTACTGTTATCTGAATAAATCGTACAACTCATCTTTTTTGTCAGGTTGGGTACCACAGATGAGAAGAGGGAGTTCCCTCACTGGCCCTAAACACAAAGAACCCCTACTTGGCTGTTTTGAATTAAGGGCTGCCTTTTCTTTCATGTTTCAGAGATCATAGCACTAAGAATTGTATGTGTCTAAGCTTTAAAAAAAAAAACTAAGTAATATTTGCAAGGATCACATACCTGATTATGTATGTGGTAGAGACACTGGGGCATCTGAGGAGGCTAAGGTGGAGGTCTGAGAGTCCTGCTGGCTCTGGCACTGAGTTGATGGCGTCAGAACTCCCCACCAGCCAGCTGGTTCTTCTGGAAGCTGAAAGCATTGGCCTACATAATGTCAGAAAAAGCTGCTCAGCCTCGAGAATCTAAGGGCTTCTGTATTTCCTGTCTGCATTTAGAGACCAAATAAGCCAAAGGGAGAAAGAAAGAAAGAAAAGTAGGAAGAGAGGAAGAGAAAAGAAACAAAACAAAACACAAGACAGAAAGCCAGGGAGAGAAGCTTTGTGGAAGAGAGAGAGCGAGCGGGAGAGCATGCCTTTGGGCAGCTGGAACCAGCCAGATCTGCAGTGGAACATGACTTGCACCATTATGTCAAGAGGCTGAGTGGGGTGCAGGGGTGCAAGGATGTTGTGCTGAGTGTTTTGAGCACACCAGAGGCACAAAAGGAAGCGACAGACCCATGCACCCATGAGCGGATGCACAGGTGAAAAGACTCATAAACCCTAAATCCTACTGATTTAACAGGTGCTTTCTCAGTGAAATTTAAGTGAAGGGACAGTACTCAGAAACAGGACAGAATCCTTTACGCAGCGCTGTAGCAGCTCCCACGTTGGCCGTGTCATTGGGCCTGGAGTTCAGTTTTCTCACCTACACAGTGGAGAAGAGGTCTATGTCCTTTCTGTTCTGTAAGGATGAAGTGGATGAGGGTACGTTCGAGAGTGATTTCCTTTAGTATACAGCATACACGGTAGTTTTGCTGCCCAATTCTTAAAGCCATACTTCTGGTGAAACCCAGAGCCTTCCCAAAGTCATTCAACAGGAGGCATTTGCAAAGTGTTATAAAGGGACTAGTGCCTTTCCTACCCTTCCAACCTCAGATAACGCAAGTGTGCTTGCAGGAAAAAAGAACTAGATTGCCCACGCCACGTTTTACACGTGAATCAACCAAACTCCACAGAGATGAAATGGTATGTCTAGGTACACCAAGGTTAGGCCCAGATTAGATTCTTTCCTTTTTTTTTTTTTCCAGATTAGATTCTTAGCCTCCTGTGGACTCATTGTTTCAACAAACAAACAAACAAACAAACGGTTCCTCCATTTTCATTATTTTAGCTTACCCTAAGAAGTGGCGCTCAAAGACAAGCCTGTGATTAATACCTGAAGTCCTTATGGTCGTCTCTGTAAATGTTTAGTGAATAGATAACAGGATGTAAAAAAAAACCACATTGGAGCAAAAATAAAAGGAATCCATGGCCTTTCTTTCTTGCCTGTCTTCTGGTCAACTCCACCTAAGATGGTGGAATGCTGAGGGTAAGAGCTGGGACCAGCGAGCTCCAACATGTTTATTCAGCCATTCCCAGTGGATAAGTGAATTCTTTCTAAAATTTCATTTCAGGGCCAAGAGTCATCTAAATGCATTGCTATTTAGACCACTAAAAGAAATACGGTATAAAACTCCTGATTCGCATTTCACAACATGTTAATCTTCCTTATTTATTCCTCCCAAATGTTTTAAAAACAATCTCTCTCTGGGACAATTGGATCTTGTGTATCCTGTCAAATTTTAGTAGAAAGCAAATTTTTTATAACCGAATTATAAAGCTCTCCACACTGAGGCTTATTTATGATGGAAACACTGAGAGAATGTTAACTAAGGCGGCTCCCGTGACACAGGCTCCAGTGAGCTGGAGTTCCTGAACTAGAAAAATGGGGAAGTTATTTAGCCTTGACTCTAACACCCTTCCCTCAGCACTGGGCACATCCCCCTGACCCCTTTTTAAGACTGTTTCATCAGTGTTTAGCTTTTTTTTTTTTTTTTTTTTTTTTAATGTTTGGTAGCAATTCTGTGTCACTTGAAAAAGAGACCTTCTTGTTACCGAGTTTTGTTTTTGTTTTCTAACTGTAAAACTTGCTAGTTTCTCCAGCAATTGGTTTAAGAGCAAGACATGGCAGAGAAGTGTCCCGCAGGTGTTTGATGTTTGATTTTAAACTTAACTCCCCTTGGCTATGATTAAGTCTTCCAGAAGAAAACACCATTCTGCTTTTACTTCGGAACTACAGCTGGGAGGAGAAGGCCAGCCTTTCCTTTAAAAAGTCACTCTGAGTGCAAACAGGAGTTGCTAGGAATAAGAGGTCTCTGAGAGGCCACACAGAGCCCCCTGCCCGTTTACTTCTGACAGAGACTCCTGCTGCAGGACTTTTCTTTGTAAGGTTTCAACAAGCTCCACAGACCCGGCTTAAACTTAATAATGAAATCAGAAGAAGCACGGGATCGCAGACTCGGGGGCGGGGTGGGAGCGTGGAGGGGAAGGAGAACGAAAAATAGAGGCAGAGAAATATGAAAATAACCAAGCTACGACCCCAAAGCGAGAACCTCGTCCCGTGGTTCCTGGACGAGGATGCCATTTCACTCTGGATCGGTTCACGCGAGCTCAGTGGCAGCCGCAAACCCCCAGCCTCCTGTGGAATGAAAAACGATTCTAAGGAGAAGAAAGCAACTGGGAAGAAACAGCATCCGTTGAGCTCTGAGGGGCCGGGACTGTGAATGCAAATGCTTTCGAGGGCTTTGCCTTTCTGCCTTGGGAAAGCGATGTGGATACCAGGTGTACAGAAAGAGGAAAGAGACATTAAACACTCGCCTGTCTCGGGGAGCAGAAACAACAGCAGCCAGCCATGTTTGAGGACAGAGAAAGAGAAGGAGCAGGAGAGGCAGAGAAATTCACCACGTCCTCTTCTCCAAAGCAGATGGTCACCACAGAAAAGAGCAAGGAAGAAGACATGCAAAAGTGAACCTGGGGTTGCCAGGACTTGTGACCTAAGAGATGTCATCCTTTGGGCTTTGGGACAATCACTTAAAACAAAAACAGAAACAAAAACAAAAAGCAACTGTAATCCCTTTGGCTGTAAGCCTTTGGTGTCATCAATCTCTGTTTCCTTTCTCTCACGTAAAGCTACCAAAGCTTCAGTTTATTAAATAATTTCCACAAAAAACAGATGAACGTATAATTGAGAAGGCAAACAAAGTGTATTTGGTGCGCTCCTTCATCAGAAATGTGTGTCAAATGTCAAAAAAGCGCTGCTTCCCTGTCTCTTAAGCGCGCCATTGTCATAATATAAAAACTGACTTACTAACTTAGATTATTTGGAGAGTTAAGTGCTTGTGTTATTGCAAATTAAACTAATTAGTATCATTTCCTGACAGCTGCAGCTAGTGTTAGCATTTCCACAATTTTCCTTCAGCCGCTCAAGTAGGATGCAGAGAGGGCAGCGCTGTGATTTAAGGGAGTGGGAGCAGCTTATCAGAGTCCCTGTCCCTTCCCAGTTTGCTCCAGACTGTGTGAGCTCCCAGATGAGGTGGTCTCTGAAAGAACCCCCAGCAAGCTGGAAAGATGGTGGAATTTGCCTGTAGTGCTTCCCTTTTGGAATAGCTGAGATTACACACTCCATCCTTTGAACCAAAATTGTAGCTGCCCATAAAGCGTGCTGGAACTAATTTCCTACCACAGCTAGCTTAATTGTTATAAAAAAAAAAAAAGGCTTATAAAGATGCCCGAATGGGGCTTCCAGCATCTGTGAGGGAGTAGCTAGAGAGAAAGGCTGCATCTCTCATCAGTTTTCCTCAGGAACCCATGAGCTTCAAACTACAAAGGTTACCGAAGCCCACCGGCTAGAGATAGGTGCTTTGCCACACCCAACACAGGAAAATGTACATGACAGCATCACCTTGCAAGACACAATAATCAAGAAATTATTCAGGAGGCCACAGAAGTGGCTGAGCAGTTAGGAGCAGGTACCACTCTTATGAGGAGCTCACAACCACCTCAAAGAAAAGGTCGAGTTTCAGGGAACAGACACCTCTGGGCTCCATGGATGCCTGCACTGACATGTACACACTGCACATTGCCACACACGTACATGTAATTAAGCATTAAAAATTTTAAGATTTATTTTGACCAGAAGCTGCTAGCCAGAACCTGGTTCACAATGGATTGTGTTTCCTCTATAGCGGTGGTTCTCAATCTGTGGGCCGAAACCCTTTGGCAAACCTCTATCTCCAAAAACATGCTTATGTTATGATTCACGACAGTGGCAAAACTACAGTTATGATGTCGCAATGGGAGTAATTTTATGGTTAGGGGGTCACAGCGTTCGGAAGGTTGAGGACCACTGCTCTGTACATTCAAGAAGTGCCCGGTATCTTTAAATACTAGCATGAAAAGGAAAAGGAACAGGGGAGAAGGTCAGAGAATGTGAAATAAAGACCCATGTACAAGAGGAGAAAACAAAGATCTGGAAGAATCACATATAATAATGAAAAGAAAGGTTCAGATCATGAGGACCTGTTTTATGCTTGATTTTTTTCTCCCTCCCTCCCCCTCCCTCCCTCCCTCACCCCCTTTCTCTCCCTCCCTCCCTCCCCCTCCCTCCCCCTCCCTCCCTCACCCCCTTTCTCTCCCTCCCTCCCCCTCCCTCCCTCCCTCCCTCCCCCTCCCTCCCTCACCCCCTTTCTCTCCCTCCCTCCCCCTCCCTCCCTCCCTCCCTCCCCCTCCCTCCCTCCCTCCCTCCCTCCACCCCCCCTTTCCTTTCTTGTTTCCTTTAGGTCTTTGATATATATAGCCTAGGCAGGTCTACTCATGTCTCCCCCTTTAGCCTCCTGAGTGCTGTATCACACGCATGAACTACCATGTGGGGCACCATTTGGTTTTAGGCACCTGCTAATTCTGATTTTTACTCAGCCCATATTTAACAAAGGAGTGGAAGGCCCAGCAATGTCTCTGGGGGGCTGCTTAAGGTGAAGCCAATGGGGAAATGACAGAGGGAGCTGCGCAGCAGGATAACAAGCCTCAGTCTTCTTCCTCAGATTCCAACCGCAGTTATTTATTTATTTATTTATTTATTCACTCATTCATTCATTCATTCATTTATGCCAGGTCTTTCTATGTACCTCAGGTTGTCCTTAAACTAACAATCCTGCTTCAACCTGCCAATGCCAGGATTGCAAGTGGGCTCCCTCACACCCAGCATCTGAGAACAAGGTGTTTTTTGTGTGGTTGTGTTTTTGATTACCCAGAGTTACTCTCTACCCAAGGAGGAGTGATGAGGATGTGATCTAGACCTTGAAAACTGCAAATTAGAATCGCTAACTAGAGTCTCTGAGAAGGTAACACTGACCTTTAAAAAAATGGTGACTGTGACATTCAGTGTTCTTGAGAAGGCTGGGCTCTGGTAGGAATTAGGATCGTCCTGGAAAAGAGCCAAATGGCAAGTCGCAGAGACGGTTGTATCTTTCAAAACCTCCAAATAGTTACTGAGGCACAGAGGAAGAGTCAGACATGTGCCCATTGTTGGTCCTGGCAGCCCCACTCAGGAGCATATCCCATAATATTACTCATATGAGTACACAAGCAAGAATCAACTATTGTTTGAAAGGGAGAAGGACTGTATCAAGCTTAGGGAGCAACTGGTTAAGTAAACTGTGGGCAAATATGTAGTAAGATACTACACAGATGTCAAAGGGAGTGAGAGAAGCCTATGGGTGTCAAGACAGATCAGCCTTAAGATACATTAACCTCAAAATTCAAGAGCAAAGACTATGTATGATCTTCTATCATTTTGGAAAAAGGAAAGAATTGGGGAATTTATGTGTTTGCATAATCATAGGCTATCTATGGAACGACGAATAAAAATCTGGTAACCATAGTTGCCATCATTGTCTCTGGGGAGAAAAATTTGAGGAGCCGGGAGTCAAAAAGAGCAGAAAGACTTTGTGCCATATGCTCTTCTCGGCTGCTAGGGCTTTTCTTCCCTGAACAGAGTGGATTTGTAATCCATTTTCAAAAGTAAAATCTCTTTAGAATGATACATTCTATTACCTTAATTCTGGAAAGCTGCATTGGAATAACCTGTACAGTAGAAAGTCCCAATGTATACTTAAGAAAGTCTTCTGTCTTTGCTTAACACTAAGCAAAATAATAATTCTTAATTCCTTCTTTGTGAACCCTCTTGAAATTATTATCAATTGTGATATGTACTAGTCTGACCCACTGTAATGGAGAGCATGTGGCTTATATGTTCTGAGTCTGATTCACCGCAGTGCAGAGCAGTGGGTGACATGTACTGAGTCTGATTCACTGAAGTGGAAAGCAGTGGGCGATAACGTACTAGGCCTGATTCACTGTGGTGTAAAGTTTATATGTACTGAGTCTGATTCACTGCAGTAGAGAGAGTGCGGGTGATATGTACTGAGCCTGATTCACTGCAGTGGAGAATGGTAGGTGATATGTACTAAGCCCTATTCTCTGCAGTGGAGAGCGGTGGGTGATATGTACTGAGCCTGATTCTCTGCAGTGGAGAGCGGTGGGTGATATGTATTAAACCTGATTCACTGCGGTGGAGAGGTATGGGTGATATGTACTGAGCCTGATTCGCTGCAGTGGAGAGCGGTGGGTGAAACGTATTGAGTCTGATTCACTATGGAGGAGGCACTGCTTATGGAGCCACTGTCAGGAGCAGCTTGTTCCGATAGCACTGGGAGAAGGTACAAGATGGAGCGTCTTTCTGTGGCCCTGGGAATGGTGCAGGAATGAGTGGGAGAAAAGAACAACCTAAGGAAAATTTAAAGACTAAAATTTTGAAATTGCTTGTCTATACCAAAACTCTCACTGATCCATGTCTAAAAGAAATAGCTAAGACAATAAGGGAACTTCCAACAACTAAGCTTATTTGACCTAAATATCCATTTATACTCGTAGGTCCTTCTAAATCTTGTACAGCATTCTTTTATGAAATAACATGATAATAAGCAATAATTATCGGTTCATATTTTAAATACTCTTTTGGTAAAATGAAAGTTTGGCAAGACCTTTGTTGCGCCTCAAGGTTTTACTATATTTATTAGTAAATATAAGAAATGGGAGGATGTGGAGATGGCTCAGTGGTTAAGACCACCTGCTGCTCTTTCAGAGGACCTGGCTCAGTCCAGCAACCACATGGTGGCTCACAGTCTAATACCTCTGAGGCTTCTATGTGCATGTGGAGCAAATGAGCTGATGCAGGCACACACACACACACACAAACACACACACACACGCACAGGCACACGCACAGGTGCCCACACATTCATGCACACTTGTATATGCACATGTGCACATCATTTAAAACAATAAATAAATAATACAAAAATAATTGGGATATACTGAGACCAGAGGTTATGAAGAAATCAAATAAAATAGCAATGGAAAACAATTCTTTGTTAATTGCATTAGTCAGTTGATTTTCTATCTATTGGTCTGAATAGGAAATTATTTTAATGTATGTAAGTACAATAAATATACAGGTTAAATATGATTTGTTATTTTAAATAACTATCTAGTACTTCTACCTTATTTTTAAAATTTTACTTGGAAACAGTAACTCTTCTGGAACAACGATTTTAAGAAAGTTGGAAATGAAACCTAAAATCTACTAAGTTGCCATGAGAAAAGACTTTACTTCTAATTAAAGCCATAGCAGAAATATGGGCTCCTTTAATTCTCAGTATCCTCTTACACCCTTGCTGCTCCGAAGGCCTGTTCACCATTACCAAAATGAAAACAATATTAGAAGTATTATAGTCATTTCAGTCTGTTGAAAACTAATTCTGTGGTCTTTGAGATGTATGATTTCTTTCAAGGAACACATAATCAAAGAAATGACCTAGAACTCTAGGAATTAAATGGTCTGCTGGAATCCATGTCAGCCTGGGAGGCACCTATTGTGTTTCTATGACATGTCAAACTCCATGGGGTATCTTTGTACAAGATGCATGACACCCAGCCTTGTCTGGTTGTTGACTGTTCAGTATCTTCCTAGGATGTGTGTGTGTGTGTGTGTGTATGTGTGTGTAATCAACCATTGTGTGTGTGTATATAATCAACCAGTGTGTGTGTGTGTGTGTGTAATCAACCATTGTGTGTTTGTGTGTGTGTAATCAACCGCTGTGTGTGTGTGTAATCAACCATTGTATGTGTGTGTGTAATCAACCATTGTGTGTATGTGTGTGTATAATCAATCATTGTGTGTTTGTGTGTGTGTAATCAACCGCTGTGTGTGTGTGTGTAATCAACCATTGTATGTGTGTGTACAATCAACCATTGTGTGTGTGTGTGTGTGTGTGTGTGTGTGTGTAATCAACCATTGTGTGTGTGTGTGTGTGCGTGTGTAATCAACCATTCTGCATTATGTTAAGTCTATGGCCTGCCAGAAATAAGATCAGTGCTCTAATGAGACAAACGAGGGACTGGTACTCAGTTCTACCTGCACCAGGGAAGCTTTTGAAGACTTTTAAGAGATGGCTGATTATTTTTTTAAAGATATGTATTTTATATAATATTTTTATTTATTCTTTGAGAGTTTCACAGGCATATACAGTGAATTTTAGTCTGCCCACCTCTACTCTCTCTTCAACACTTTCCCCTCCCAACTTCGTGTTCTCTTCTTTCTTGTCACCCGTTAAGTCCATAGTGATGCCTGTTAGGATTCTGCCCCAGTCTGCCTACCGGTGATGTCATTGCATACCTCCCACTGGGCGTGGCCCTACCCAAGATTATAAAAGGTCAATTCCTCCTAGTGGCTCCCTCTGTCACCTCTCTTCTCTTCTCTTCTCTTCTCTTCTCTTCTCTTCTCTCTCTCTCTCTCTCCCCTCTCCTCCCTTATCTCTCTCTCTGACCTCTCTCCCTCCTCCTCTCTCTTCCTCTGTCTCTGTCTCTGTCTCTCTCTGGAGTACCACTCCTCCATTTCCTTCTCTCCCCATGCTCATTTAATAAATTTATTCATCTAATATCTATTGTCTGGCATCTTATTTTCTTATTTTTAATTATTAAAGTGCCCACATATACAAAGCTAGGGCCGTGATTGCAGCCTCCGAGTAGATAATCCTACAGCCATGCATGTACTTCCCTCTCTACGTGGACCCAATAGCTTGACCAAAAGAGCATATGAACTTGGGAGAGAGCTGTGGTCCAGTACAGATAAGTGGACGAGTTGGAGGAGACACAATCGGAGAAGGTAGATTTGATCAAAGCATACTATATGCATGTATGAAATTATCAAACAATAAATAAATAAACAAAGTGGATCTCAAAGAATGGGCAGTACATAAAGGGGTTTCTGTAATATGATGCAAATTATTACAAAAATCATGTGATAATGATTGCATTTTCCCCATTAAAATGGGAATACCTTAGAACTAGGAGTCTGTCTTACTCAAACTTTGTATAACCCAGCAGTAGATAGAAGGTCTGTTATATAACAGGGACTCAAATATGGGTGAAAAAATTATATGGGTAACAAAATAAAAGCCAAAAATTGAATAATAGGACTTCCCCAAACTTTAACATATACAATAAAGGACAAGTGAAGAAATTCTAACAGGTAACATGTACGTGTGGTTTGTCAACTACTTAAAATGTTTTAAAATATGCTTTCAGTTCTATATATAGTACCTGATCTTATTTATCTTTTGTCATTGGTGATTAAAAGCTGAGCTTTATGATTGGGAAGCCTGAGGCCTGACAATGTTGACATAGCCATTGTGAGGATAGTGGCTTTGAGTACCTTAAAAGGGACACAAAATGGTAAACCAACAAATGCTGTGACTTAAGGCAGCATCTGTGTCCACAAGAAATTAAAATTCATCCCATTTGGAAGAAAACTTCCTTGCTCTCTGGGTCATCCCACTGGGAAAAAGAAAAAGAAAACTTCTTTCCTACCTTCCCCGCCTCTTCCCCCTCTTCTTCCTCCTCCTGCTCCTTCTCCTCCCCTCCCCCTCCCCCCTCCTCTCCCATACACACACACACACACACACACACACACACACACACACACACACACAGAGTTACTTAACTTGTTAAGGGTTTCAGGCAGGCAGTTCTGGAGTTCCCATCACAGATAAAAGCCTACTGCACTGGAATCTACCTGTCCCCCACCCCAATACCTTCATCTCCCAAGAACTTGAAGGGTGAGTCCATTCTTTTTTTTTTTTTTTCAACCCATTTCTCCCTTGAGTAGTATCAGCAAATTCCTAAGATGTTGCCTTGCTTTTACATACACAGAGGCCTTGGAGTCCACAGAGACAAATTACAAGACCCTCCTCAAGTACCAAAGTCTGTGGTTGTTGGTATCCTTTTTATAAAATGGTGTTGTCTTTGCATATACACTGCTGAGTCCTCAACATCTAATATATTTTAAATGCTGTGTAAATAGTCATTTTGCTGTTTAGGGAGTGGCAATAAAGCAAAGCTATTATAGGCTAGGTACAGAGACAATTCACTGTTTCTTTTTAACATCTAATCCTTATTTGGTGTACTCTACAGACAATGAACCCAAGGGCCCAGAGAGCCACTTTTACTCGCTTCAGTGACTCTGATGGGAAACACAGCCCTTCTGAGTCCCCTGTTCCTGAGCTTAGGGGAGCCATATTCCACAGGCAGAGAATGAGTCACCTGAGTGCATGCGAGACAGGAAAAACCTCAAAAAAAAAAAAAAAAAAAAAGGGCCCCATATGCTAAAAGGCATTCAGCTGTTGCTAGCATGGTGGTGGCAGTATGCTGCAGGAGAGTGGGTCAGTTATGAGTCTGTTCCCTGTGTAGGGCCCTCACTTGGCCTGGTTTTTGGCATCCCACCTCTGTAACGGCACTTTCTGTGGAGTTCAACTCATGGTAGTGGTGTGAGTGGTGCCAACATCTATCTTTCCACAGTAGAGCCAGAGAAACGACTAGTCTGTAGAGCCAGATCCTCAATGTTTAAATAGCCCGGGTAGGAATTTAAACGGTTCTTGGTAGCAATTCAGAACACATTCTGTTCTCTGTAAGAACGGCACACACACACACGGTGCCGGCCTCTCACAGCATCAGCGTGTCTTAGAAGGAGAGCTAATGGCCCATTGGATAATGAGCATGTATGTTTTATTAATGGCCTAAATAAGCATTAGCATCACAGGTTTCACCGGCGGCTACACACAACCACTCTCGCAGGGCTCCAGACACGGAGTCAGTTATTAACTCTTTTACAGAGTACTTCGCCCCGGAAAGAACATGGTAAACAATGATCTTTACACCAAAATCTCAGTCCTGCCCAAAGATGTTTCCCGTTTAGCGTCATGGAAATTTGGCCTGAGCTACAAGGAGGGCAGGGGCAGCAGCAAGATGTAATGCGAGACCTTGTTATTTATTACTTTTACAATTGTCAGCTGCTCCCTTCAGGAAGAAATGAAGGAATACCTTACAGGGACCGAAATGGCTTCCTCTGGGCATCAGCAGGCTGCTTAGTGCTGTCTCTAGCTCAGGAAGGAGAGGCAAGCAGAGAGGAAACGTAAGGAAGACTGAGTTGCAGATGCCTAAGGGCTTAACAAGGAAGCTCAGGAAGACCTACTGTGTGCTGGCACCTAAGTAGCTACTTTACTCTGAGTTCAGGTCTTCAGTGTCTTTCAAGTTAAAGACAGTGCTACTTTTATTGCTGCAGGAACAAGATGTTTCCAATTTTAAGAAGAAAAAGGAAGTACACGTGCACAAATGCACAATCCCCCTTTCTCAGCCACAGCCACAGGAAACCCTGTGGAGCTTCTCCCTCTGGCCTCTTCTTTTCTCTTTTATTGTCCAGCCATCCAGACTTTTACATAATGACATCACAAGACGCAAACATTGGCCTCTGTTCGCCTTTCTTCACTGAGGAATCGTGAATATGTTTTCATTGAAATCATTCAAAACTTTTAACGACATGCACACATGAATCGTGTTAACCATCCAATCAGGTGACAACAAAAAAGGACACTTTTTTTTAAGTGTCACATAAATAACCAGTGTCTATGTCAAAGAAAAGTCATTCTTAATGGTCTCTATTCTAAGACAGGTGCAGTGGAGCACACCTGTAATCCCAGCACTTGGGAGGCAGAGGCAGGTGGATGGCTGTGAGTTCCAGGCCAGCCTGGTCTACAAAGTGATTCCAGGATAGCCAGGGCTACACAGAAAAACCCTGTCTCAAAAAACACCACACACACACACACACACACACACACACACACACAGACACACACACACACAGAGAGAGAGAGAGAGAGAGAGAGAGAGAGTCTCTATTCTATTATATCTTTATAGTCTCTCGTTATTTTAAGTTAATGATCATAATAATCCACTATACAGTTTAGTAAACTATGCTTTCACCACAGCCTTTGTTATTACTAGGTACAGTTACATTTCCTTCCTTGTCTCCTGACTCCTTTGTTTAATCTTACTACCTTGTCCTTGCTCATCCGTCTTACAAGATTTTAGAAGTAGGATTCTGGGGTCAAATTTTGTATCTAATGCCACATTATCTTTAAAAAAATAAAATAAAATAGTCGACCAGTGGTGGCGCTTGCCTTCAGTCCCAGCACTTGGGAGGCAGAAGCAGGCGGATCGCTGTGAGTTCGAGGCCAACCTGGTCTACAAAGCGAGTCCAGGACAGTCAAGGCTACACAGAGAGACCCTGTCCCAAATAAATAAATAAATAAATAAATAAATAAATAAATAAATAAAATTAAATAAAAAGCAGAAACAGGCAGGAGAGATGCTCAGCAGGTAAGGGTACTTGCCACCAAGTTCCAGGACATGAACTGAATTCCCAGGCTGCACATGGGAGGAAGAAAGCACCAATTCTTGCACATTGTCCCTTAATCTCTATGTGTGTATGTAGGCGTAAGTTTATTGTAGAGTTTAAATTCTGATCCCCTGTTTAAAAGTTGTATAAACTCTGCTCCCCAATTGTCCCCCTGATATGTCAGTAAGGCAGCTTCCAGCCAATCAATGAGCAGAGGAGAGATAGGGCTGGACTTCCTGCCAGCCAAGGGAGAAGGAGTTAGGGTATTCAGCCTGGAGGAGTGGTCCAAGGAAAATCAGGAGGAAGTGGCTGGATCCCCTTGTAATAGGAAAGAGTCTCAGTTATTTGTGTGATAGCCAGGTTAAGAAATAAACTAAGAGAAGCAAACACTGTTTTTTTTTTTTAAATAACTCATGTACACACACATGCACACAATAAATAACTGTAAATTTTTTAAAAATTAAAGACAAAATTTCCTATCCTGTATCTAACATAGGTTTAATAATTAACAGCTCTGAGGTCCTTCTGATTTGTTTACAGATCAATAGAACATTTTTTTGTGATTTCCCTGTTCTACCTTATTAATTTTTTGTCACACTCTTCTTCTCTTTATTCTTTTAAGATCTGTAGCTCTTTGTGTACTTGTGAAGACATCTCTTTGTCATCTTGGTTGCTGCTTGCCCTTGTTTTTGAGACTTATATCATATAATTTAGAGATTTTACCTTCACGTCATCCCTTTCACTCTTTGGTACTAGTGATGCCTTGCAAGTACAGTAGAATTATCTGACATGTTCTCATTTTTAGATGTGTAATTTTGGGGGTTGGGGTTCTGGTTCACATGTGTGTGTTTGTGTGTGGTAGGCAGGGACAACCTTGGGTGTCCCACAAGAACCACCAAAAAGGTCTCTCATGGGCTTGGAACTCACCAAGTGGAGTAGGCTAGCTGGCCAGCAAATGCTGGAGATCTGCCCACTCTGCTTCCTCAGCGATGGCTTTTTGTTTGTTTGTTTGTTTTGTTTGTTTGTTTGTTTTAACATGGGTTTGAACTCAGTAGCTCAGGCTTGCATAGCAAGCACTTCACCATAAGCTGTCCCCATGATCCTCAGATTAATTATTCCATCTCACAAAGGGATCCTTCGTAATGCTATTCTTATGAGTTGACATCCATATGAAATCTGGATACAGTACTTCGATTAGGAAAAAACAAGTGCTTTATATGATTTTTGAGAAAAAAAACTTACTCACAAAAATGTATCTCTAGAGTCATGTTCAATTATGAGTCGTTGGCCACATACAGGCAAAAATAAGATCTGCGGCAGAAGAATGTTCAGGTTTGTGGTAGGATGTTTGGTGTTGCTTCTGAAATTAGAGCAAGATAATTCACAGGGTTTATGCCATCGTGTTACTTACCGTCTAACGTATTGACTCCCGTGCTTTCCGGCACCGTCTGGCTCCGAGAACACCCACTGAACGAACGTGATAAAAATCTACAAGGGCGAGACAGATAGCGTTCAGCTCTGCGAGCCTTCCTGCCACAGCGGGCGGGCAGGAGGTGCAGAGAGGAGCTGAAAGCGTTCACTTCAAGCTAACAGTAGTGTTGGGAGCCCCCACCCTATCCCCACCCCCACCTCCCGGCTCTTCTGTGTCTCTGAACAAGCTTCGGGATTTTGCTGATCAACTGTCAATAAGAAACCTCAGGCTTTCTTTCTTCCTGTGAGCTGACTAGCGCTGCGGTCTCCTCGTAATTCATGACATTCCATTGTATTGATTTCTGCTGGAATTTTCAGGCTGAATTACTGTAACTAATATGCCACTACGTCTGCTGCAAAAGCTTTGACCTTTGAATCCTCCCTCCTAGCAGAAAATTGGCATAAGAAATTTCAACACAATAAATGCTTTAGGTTGGCTTTTTTTTTTTTTTTTTTTTTTTGCTTAATCTTGATTCAGAATTCATATGTTTCAATTTAATTATGTCAGAGGTCTTTGCCACCAGTATCAGTTTAGATTAAGGGGTTTTGAAGATTGCATTGATAGGAGAAAATGAGAGAGACGAGATAATTCTATTTGCAGCAGAGCACGAAAGGGGAAACAAAAACTCCGAAACGTGAAATCCTTTGGTCTTTTCTAAAATCATTTGCGCCCACAGCTCAATTTGAACACAGGAGTTGAGGGCCTCCTAAGATGTGCAACCCGAGCATCTTTCTGATCTTTGGCGTATGGTGGAAGAGTTTTGATTTCCACCAGTTGATAAGAAAATAATGGCCTATTTTCATTCACCTCCTATGAGTAGGATTAGGAGAGGTTTTGAGGAGACAGCCTGAGTCTAGCATGTCCTCAGGCTGGTGGGGAGGCTACAAGTACCAAGCCTGGTGACCCACCTCTGCTCCTAGGATCCAGAAAAATAAGTTATTTTCAATACTGTGACTGGCAGAGGTCTCTGTTGCATAGTCTTATTATTTCTTTGTTTGTTTTAAGTCTGTTTTTCACAGCCCTTTAGAAACGTGAAAGCCATTCTCCGCTCAGACTCAATCCACAGGTTTTGAGTTGGACTAGGTTTGCTGGCTCAGTTTGCCAACCAGCTTTTGTGTAAGCTCATTGGAGGAGACAGTCACTGGCCCCCAGGTGCCACCGAGGCCAAGGACAGAGCTGCTGGGCACTTCATTCTCCTGCAGTTTACTCAGCACGTCTTTCATCATTGTTTTACTTGATTATTGAAATAGCCTGTGTGCCAAAGAGCATCGTGCCTGCACTGGAGAAAACAAGCTAAAGGATGCCCTCCCCTCAAACCATACAGATGTTAAGAGGGAAAGTTAGGAATGAGCACAGCTTGCAAGGATGGTCCTTTCTCTTTCTGTGAAAGCCTGAGTCAGAAAAAAAAAAAAGCCCACAGTTAACACGCCTGTCCCTTGGGACTCCCAAGAGTGAATAAAAACCACGTACATACCCCACCTCTTGCATAGTGCAGTGGCCTTACAGGTCTAGATAAATTACTAATTAACTTTCAGCCAACTCAGGATTTGGGGAGATCTCTACTTGGCTCATAATTCCCACCTACACTGATTTTAAAAAAAAAAAAGGTGCGATTTGTGCTGTCTTGCTGCTTTCAAGGCAGAGAAGGGAACCGATGGCTTAGAGCCCAGACACAAACTCCAAGACATGGAGGAGGGAGGAGAGCAGACTTCCACTTCAGCAGCTCCCACTGGGAGGGAGTCGGCCTAATGAAACATAACAGCATTGTTTGGAAAGACAAGCTAAGTCGACTTGTGTGGCCAAGGGGCTAATCAGGATCTCCATCAGAAAGACTAGGCCAAGGTACATATGGGACTCATTCCTGCATTTTTATGGCTTAGAGACACGGACTGTGTATCCTGTTACACAGTAGACCAACGGGAGCAAGGGCAAGATAAGGTCCAAGAAACACAGTAACTTTACATGACGTTGCGATAACCTTTTCATCAGAAATTATAGGTCAACATGTTTTAATGGCATTTACTTTTATTTGGGCTTTTATTCCCTGCTTTCCATAGCTAAGTGTGTGTGTGGCTGGAGGAAGTCTATCACCCTGTGACACTGGTTAGCTGAGTGCCACCAGAATGCTATGGCCACGTGTGGCTTCCACGACATTGAAATGTGGAAAAGCTGGAGAAGGTTCAGAGAAGACTTCAGAATAAAAGTGCTGGAGAAAGAAGGGCTGGAACAGGATTAAAGAGACTGGCTTTTGCTAAGGTTTTCAAAATTACTAACAAGGCTTCACCTCAAAGGCTTGCATAAACGGGAAGGAAGCAATCGCTTTCTCTTCCTATCTACAATAAAAATGCAAGGAGGGACCCTAGAGCTGGGTGTCTGGTATGTGGGCTCCCAGTCCTGTAAGGAAAGCAGCAGGAAGGTTTGCCACTGAATTCTTTCTAGGGACTCTTCAAAGATATTTTATTTTATCGAACATCAAAAGCAGACCAGTATAACAGTTGGGGAAATCGGTATAAAAATGTTTGTTCTTAAAAGGGGACGTATGAGGCAGAGGTGGGCGGATGGCTGTGAGTTTGAGGCCAGCCTGGTCTACAAAGTGAGTCCAGGATGGCCAAGGCTACAGAGAAACCCTATCACGAAAAGGGGGGGCGACCTATGGGGTCAGTCAGATAGTTCAGTGGGTGAAGACACTGCCACCAACCCTGGCAACCTGAGTTCGATCCTTGGGACTTGGTGGTAGAAGGAAAAAACTAACTCCCATAATTGTCTCTCACTTTCATACATGTGTGGCCCAGGATGAACCCAGGTCACATACAAGTAAGTTAAAAGCAGGGGTTTGGGTTTTTTTTTTTCTGAGTGGAAATTATTGACTGTAACTGTAACACTGGGGCAAGAGTGTGCTATGAAAAGTGACTTTCTTCCAATAAGAATTATTAACGTTGATCTGTACTTTGCTAGGCTGACTAAAATAACCACGGCCATTGTAATTTCAGGGTAGTACAGAGGTTTGTTTATTTACTCAGTCTACTATTATTCAACAGACCGCAATCCATGTGTCAATGCCCTGTAGCCTGTGGTAAGCAGGCATAAGAAGAGCAGGACTGAGGCAAGCTTTTGGTGTCATGTGTATGGCTGGTAGAATTCAATGGTTCATGTCTGGCGTGTGATCTAGCTCCCTACCTAAAATTTTATTTATCTCAACTTAATGGGAAGATACACCTGACTTTAAATGTTTGTTTGTGGGGCTTATTTTTGCATTTGACATTGAATTGTAACTCATGCTTAGTAAGGGACTCTTTTTAAAGCTCTAAATTGTGTTTCTTATTCGTGAGCTATGCAAAGACTCTTTGTTTTACTTGTAGAGGGTCATAGGAAGGTTCCTTATAGTCAAATATTTGGGCTCCTACCTAGAAGGAGAGATCCAAGGTAGTTTGAAGAGGAAACTTGCTCTCCTTCGCGCCTGCTCACTCGTTTCCAGAGTGAGGGGAAGATGGCTGCAATCTTGGAGGACTCCCTTGTCTTCTCTCTACAAAAGACAATGTTGTCTCCAATTAGTCACTGAGCTTTCAGGTCACTTAGAGAGCTTTCTGCTAAGTGGAAAGCATCACAAATTTACATCCGTCCACAGTGGCAATACAGCTGAAATAGTCACAGGTCTTTCTTCAAAAGCTTTTTCTTTTATCACCCCTCATTTTTTTGGCACATTATGAGTTGAATTCAGTGTCATGGACAATACACAGAAGAGGCAAATTATCTCAATTTTTCTCCAGAAATATTAAAAACATTTTGTTCTCAGCTGGGGATTATTTTCAGATGACTTTCATTGACTTTGTGTCAACCCCATTTCTTAGAGTAAATCACACATATTGAATACTTAAATACAATCTAGAAATTAGTTCAAATATTTTGCATGTATCATCTTATTGATCACCGTGGCAGCCCTCTGATATAGCAACAGTCCTTATTCCCATGAGACAGGTGAAGAGAGAGAGCTAAGTATCTTGTTCGGAGACACAGTAGCCAAGCCAGGAAGTAGCTCTTAGCCACACAATTTCATGATTTTGCTAAGAATAAATGATTTTATTTCCTTTAAGGATTTCTAACTTGGATGCCACATAAAACTAGTAATCAGAATTTTCTAAAACAGCTGGACAGTGGTGGTGTAGGTCTTTAATCCCAGCACTAGGGGGACAGAGGCAGGAGGGTCTCTGAGTTTGAGGCCACCTTGGTCTACGGAGTGAGTTCCAGGACAACCAGAGCTACACAGAGAAACTCTGTCTTGAAAAAAAAGCAAAGAAAAGAAATTCTAAAACACATCTTAATTTTTTTTTTTATAATGGAGCACTCTACAGCAATAAGAAGTGAATTCTAACTAAATGATCACAGGATAGGAAATATCATTACTTAATGTGGAGTAAAGGAAGCCAAACGCATAATTATTGAATTCATTTGTACAAAATTCAAAGGCATGGGAATTAAAGAATGGGACACACAATAACATAAGTGTGTGGCAAACTCTCAGGGAGCTCAACACTCAAGACTCACAACACTCAAGATTGAGCTGCATTAGTGAAGGCAAGGAGGAAATGTGACCTATGAACAGGGACATGGTGGTGGTGGGTGCACAAGGCATTCTATTTATTATTTTATTATGTTTTTTTAAACAATCTATTCTGTACATTACAGTGCTCTACAACTTTCTAAGAAAACAGTTTTATTGCTAAGTGGCTGTACCAAAGTTCCCCCTAGCATCCTATTTTAACTGACATTTCCCTAGCCAGAATTTCTAGTCCTCCAATTGAGGTTTCAGTTTTTTTTAAGACTAGATGCCAGGCGTGGTGGTGAATGTGTGCAATGCAACGCAAGCATTCAAGAGGCTGAGCCAGGAGGGTTACAAGTTCAAGCCCTGTTGGCTATGTAGTGCCCGAGTCAGGGTTATAGAATATATATTTTTGCTTATACTTCCTATTGTGACACATTTCTGAAAGCATAGTGACTTAGGGTTTCTAGTGCTGCAGTGAAACACCATTATAGAAAAGCAAGCTGTGGAGGAATGGGGTCATTTGCCTTACACTTCCATGTTGCTTGTTCATCATCAAAGAAAGTCAGGACAGGAACTCAAGCAGGGCAGGAACCTAGAGACAGGAGTTGATGCAGAGGCCATGGAAGGATGCTGCTTACTGGCTTGCTCCCCATGCCTTGCTCAGACTACTTTCTTATAGCACCCAGAACCACCTGCCCAGGAATGGCATTACACACAAGTCACTGGACCCTTCCCCACCAATCACTAAATAAGGAAACGCCCTACAGCCAGATAGTATGTTGGCATTTTTCTGAATTGAGGACCTTTTCTTTCCAGTGATTTTAGTTTGTGTCAAGCTGACATAAGACTAGCTATAGCACACAGAATGACACCCATTCCCCGGTGTAGGAAAGAGGCAAATCTTTTGTATGGTAAAAATTTAATTAATTCCTGTCTAATGAGGCACGGTTAAGAGTGTGGTTTCTGGTTTTCACATTCTTTTAAAACTGCTTGACAGAGCAGTACTTGCTCCTCAGTGTTTACTGCATCACTGTTCCCAATAGCTAAGTTACAGACCCGCCTCGGTGTCCATCAACAGAGTGGAGAAATGAAGTGTGGTGACATACACAACTGATGTTTTATTCAGTCATGAAGAAGAGTGAACTGATGTGGTTCTCTGGGCGTGGGGAGATAGATGAAATTGTAGATCATCATCTTAAATGAATTCAGCCAGTCACAGAAAGTTGAACACCTCATATTTTCTCTAATTTGTGGGTCCTAGACTTTACAGACAGATAAAATCTTATATGCACAGATGACATAAAGTAGGAATGAGTCTTGGGTAAGAAAGTAAGCTAACAGCAAGGAGGACAGGATAATGTGGGGGGATGCATTCAAAGCACATTACATACTTGCATGAAAATGGCCTACCTAACCCTGAATAATTTTTGTAATAAACGTATATGATACAATATATAATGCAAATGAGTTGCTCACCTACTAATATCAACATGTATTGTATATGGGCAAACACAACATTTTGTTGTCAGTCATTGCTCAATACTTATGCTGCAAACAGATTTAAATACCGAGAAAACTTTTTGCTTTTTCAAAAAAACATGGCCCATTATTCCTATCACCATTCCCTAAAGGCAACACCGGCGATTTTAAAATCTTTGTGGAGACAGTCAAGACTGCTCTGTTCCTTGTGGCACTTTTAGAAAAGCTGGCTGCTCTGTTTGTTTTTTGAGACAGTGTTTCGCTCTGTAGCCCTGGCTGTCCTAGACTCACTCTGTAGACCAGACTGGCCTCGAACTCACAGAGATCCACTTGTCTTTCTCTACCAATGCTGGGATTAAAGGTGTGTGCCACCACTGCCAAGCTTTGAAGCTGACAATTCCTATTTATTTATTTTCTTTTTATTGATTCTTTGTGAGCTTCACATCTAGTCCCACTTTCTCCACGTCCCCCTCATATCTACCCTTCTCCCTTGCAACCATAATAAAAAAAACACAGAAACAAACAAAAAGCAACAAATCAGAGAAAGCATCTCATCGTGGAAGCTGCAGTACACCACAGTGTGGCCCATTGTCCATACCTCTTGGCTTGCAAATGTTCATTGTAATGAGTCTTTGATCTGGTTCGAGATCTCTGGCTTCTGTGACACCATCAATATTGGTCCTCACTGGGCCTCCTCCCTGCTATCCTGCTGTTGCCCTGTGTCATGGAGGTGCTGCAGCTTTGGATCATCAGGACTGGCTCTTTCACAAGTCCCAACCATTTGCAGATGACATAGATTTTTGGGGTGGATCAACTCAGAGCCCTGGATCTGGGCCTGGGTGGTAGGTGCACAGACAGACATACAAGCAGGCAAAACACCGACACACATAAAATAAAGAATTTTAAGTGCTTTCAGCTAACAGTAATTTATAGTTTCTTTCAATGAAGGTTTGATTAGATCCCCCACAAAGGCAATTACAAAGTCAACACCACAGAGTAAATTAAGAACCTAAATTACTCACGGTTCTATCGCTAATGCTGATATTTGTATCACGTGTCGTCAGCCTTTTTATGTTTCTCCACTTTTGTGAATGGACGTATGAGCAGGAGACAGGAAGATCTCAAGTTTAAGGCCTGTTTTGCCTACAGGGGAAGCAAAAGACCGGCCCCCCCCCCAAAAAAAAAAAAACAACAACAAAAAAAAAAAAACAAAACCAATGTGGGACCCTGACTCAAACTAAGAAGTAAAAATAATGCTTGAAGGTGTGGCTCGGTGGTAAGGACACCTGCCCAGCATGTGCAAGGCCCAAGTTCAATCCTCAATACCCCAGACCCCAGAAACAACGACTTTCTAGCTATATGAACAAGGGAACAAAGCATCATGGTCCTATAGAAGTTGTACTACATAGTGTATTAGGTCCACCAGCTCCTCTGGGCACCTAGACTCCTGTTCAGTATCCAGGACTAGAAGAACTCTTAAAGGACATCAGTCCTCACCTGGCATTTCCCAAGAGCAAACGTGAAGTCAATGGACTGGATTTGGGTTCTCTATATACACTTAAACGACATGTACAGCTGACCCTAGCCAAGTTGTCAGAGCGAAAATGAACCCGTTTCAACAGTTCCAGCACCTTTTCTCCTCTGGCTGGTCAATGCTCAGACATGAAGACTTGATGGCAGGGAAAAAAAAAAATAGAGCATTGTTCTTTCTCTCTTTTCAAAATTCCAAAATCCTGAGATCAATAATGCTCCTTAGGAGGGGTGGGAGGAATTAATATATTCAATGAATTAATTTTAGTCAGTGATTGAGATTGTGCAGTTGCTAGTAAGAAGACCACACACTGTGCAAGGTGTCGTGGGATGGACACAGACAGGTTAAATGTAATTCCTTTCTTAAATGCATAATTTAATTGAAAAGTTAACTTTAAATATATTGTATAATTTATGATAATATAAATACAAGGCACAATTCTTTAAATCATATGATAATTTTTATTTAATTATATGAACAAAAACAGCAGTGATATGATCCTTTGTAAGTAGGGCAAACTGGTCTGTTAGATAGCCCATATAATGCTGTGGAAATTCAACACCAGTCTTTTTTAAGAGGCACTTTAAAAAAATCATCAATTATTTCTGTTCTGAACTATTCAAGACTCAGAGTTAAAATTCCATTTAAAGTACATATTTAAATAATATTAAATTATTTGGTTATATCTAATCTCCAGTCCTGACAAAAAACTCTTTGAAAGGTAAAAAACAAGCAGAACTGCCTCAATTTGATTTTTAAAAACTTATTTTGCTTTTTATTTTGTTGTTTTTGTTTTTTGTTTCTTGAGACAGGGTTTCTCTGTGTAGCCTTGGCTGTCCTGGAACTTGTTTTGTAGCCCAGGCTGGCCTAGAACTCACAAAGATCCACTTTCCTTTGACTCCCTGAGCACTGGGATTAAAGGTGTGTGCCACCATACTTGGCAAGCATATATTTTCTTTTAAAAGCCTATAGCTAGCATCATTGATGGAAAAAACTCAAACTTCTCCCTAAGATAGGGACAAGTCAAGCCTATCCTCTACAATTGCTCCTATTCAGAGCTGAGCCATTGCAATCAGACAAGAAAAATAAATAGCAGGCATCATATTGGAAAAGAAGAAGCTGTCTTAACTCACAGAGAACGTGGTTATCTGTGCACAAAATCTGACTGGATCTACAGGGATCCAGAGCAAGCATGTTCATGGAGATTTCTAGCTATAGGATTAATATATAAAATTTTCTTAAATGTTAATTAAAATGTAAAAGGAATGCTACAAAGAGTGCCGATAACAGTGAGAATTACTTAAAAATAAAATTGGCAAAAGATTAGACTATAATATACCATTGAGAAAACCCAAAGGTCTAAATAAGTAAGCTATGATAGCAATGCAAATTAAGGCTAGAATGAAGGGCTGGCAAAGTGCCTCTGTGGTTTACGCTCTTGCAGAGGAATTGGGTTCATTTCCCAACACCTACACGGGGCTCACAGCCACCTGAAAATCCAGTGCCAGGGGATCCACCGTCCACTTCTGGTCCCTGAAAATATTTGTGCACATGGTACACTTGTATCTGTGCAGTCAAAACACTCTTACACACACAACAAAAAATAACTTTGCAAAATCTCTAAAAGAAAAAGAAATAGGACGAGATAACATTGTGTGCCTTTAAAGAACGTCTCAAATGAAAACGCGTGAACATCAAGTTTGACGAGGATGAGCAGCAACTTGATCTTTATACACTGTAAGTGGGACTGGGGGACGGCACAATGACCTGGGGAAACAAGTACTGGCTTCTTTAAAATGTAAACATGTGCCTCCTATGTAATTATAGTCCAAAGAAACGAAAGTGTGTGTCCACACAGAGATCTGTAAGTGAGCATCTATGGCAGAGCTGGAGAGGTGGCTCAGTGGACAAGAGTTCTAACCCTAGCCTCCCACAAAGTCCTGTTACTCCAGCTCTGCAGGGACAGGAAGATGAGAGTGCAGTCCAGCTTAGCAGAGGAAACCCAAGTATGGGTTCAGGGAGAGACTCTGACTCAAAGGACAAGTGGGGAGTGATATAGAAAGGCACCCGGCACCCCCTCATGGCCTCCACGTGCATGTGTGCACAGCACAGGTACACATTCCTGTGGACATGGGTGTGCACAGCACAGGTACACATGCTGTGGACATGGGTGTGCAGCACAGATACACATGCCTGTAGACATGGGTGTGCAGCACAGGTAAACATGCTTGTGGACATGGGTGTGCAGCACAGGTACACATGCTGTGGACATGGGTGTGCACAGCACAGGTACACATGCCTGTGGACATGGGTGTACAGCACAGGTGCACATGCTGTGGACATGGGTGTGTAGCACAGGTACACATACCTGTGGACACATGCTTCCATACACTCATCCAGACCTGAGGGTAGAAAAATATAGACACACACAAAAATAAAAATAAGCATTAATTACAAAATTACTTGAAGTAATTTAAAGGCCTATGAATACATAAATTGAGATATCTATCTATCTATCTATCTATCTATCTATCTATCTATCTATCTATCTATCTCTCATTTTGTTTTGTTTGGAGACTCTGTTTAGAGACTAGGCTGTCCTTGAACTCACAGAGATCTGCTTGCCTCTGCCTCCCTGAGTGCTGAGATTACAGGTGTGCACCACTATGCCTGGCTGATATCTCTCTCTTTTAAAAACAAATATTTAATTTTAAATGTATGCATATATGCCTCTGTGTGGACCTATGTCAAATGGCCCTATGTCACATGGCCCTATGTCACATGACCCTATGTCACATGTGTTCAGGCCTGAGGAGGCCAGAAGAGGGCACGGTATCTCCTGGAGCTAGAGCTACAGGCTGTTATGACCCTCTGGACATGGATTCTAAGAACCAAACTCAAGTCCTCAGACAAGGGCAAGAAAGTGAGCTATCTCCCCAGCCACAAGGCATAGCTTTCAAGAAATTAGTCTTTGCAGAGTTTATTTTAGCTCCCAATGAGGGCTGGCAGTGTGCACAGACAGGAGAAGGGCTTAAATATAGTCACGATTTGACATGAGCACAACTCAAGATTTGCCTTCTCTGAGCTTGAGGTGCTGAAGCATCTGCTCTCTTCCAGACGCTGGTCACTTGGTAACCTACGACTGGCTGCTGTTCATCTGCTTTGATTGGTGGATACTCCGATGCGTGACCTCACAGTACAAGTTCAATGTCACCTCAGCAACAGGGAATCAACTCTGGCCTGTGATGGGCTTATAAGGGCACTATCAGAAGACTTGGGGAGCTAAACTCTGATCCCTAGTATATCCTTGTTGGAGTGTGTGGATTATCAAAACAGATCAAACCTGTGCGTGTATATTTATTTATAAGAAGTTTTCAGTTTAAATCTACTTTATAGTTCAAAAAATAGACAACTAAAATATATACTTTTTTCTGCTAATTATAATATATCAATAAAACTATCAGATTTTTATAGCTCCTCTCACTCAAAGCACTTAATCATTCAGGAATTAAGTAAAGTCTCCAATTATGTTTAAAATGCCCACACCTTCTCAAATGACACAAACCATAACTGGAAAATTCAAATTTCATCAACTACTTTACGAAACATTTTTAAGTGTAAAGTGCAAAATCGACAATTATTAAACTAATACCCTCTAAAAAAAACTTCAAAATGATTTCCAGCCAGACTGTAGAAATTTAACAGAAACAGTATTATGTAAAACTCAAGCTGGACTAAAGAACGAAAATACGTCCGTATCCAAGCAAGAGTGTATGAGAGGCTTTGCATAAAATCCTTCATGGGCTTTCCCCCTGGTGCAGTTTTAAACCTGTAATGAGAAATATCTTTTCCTAAAGTGTATAATTACCCTCTGTCCCTCTTACATCTCCTCCATATCTAAGCTTTCTTAATAATGGTGAACAGATGAGCAGAAATTAAAAATAAAGGCCTTCTACCAATTTAGCCCCCCACACATAATGTACCTATAATGATACTTTGATTGCCAGTACCCATTATTTTGTTGCTCTCTTTTTTTCCCCCGATTACTGCATGAGAGCCCTGAGTTTCAAAAAAAAAAAAAAAGAACACAGCATCCTGCTCTATAAAAATCAGAGCAATTTACATGAACACCAGCTTTGGCCTGTATTAGAAAGATGCATAGAATAAAGTGGAAAACATAATGTAACACCACGTGGACCGTTTAATGTCAGCGGCACTCTCCACTTAAATATCATATTACATTTTGGTTAATTTATTTTCCAAAAGGGAAAAGTGAAAAGCATGAATTTTTTTCCAGCAGAAGAGGAGAGAAAATTGAAGTGTTTATGACTATTAAAGATGAATAAGAAAAAAAATACATTGAAAAGAGGATAGCAAGTGCCCTACAATAGTTTCCTTGGCAGATATAAAGCAAGTTTTTTAACAGTTATTAAAGGTAAGAGACCAAACAAGACTATTTAGATTTAGTATAAAGCAGAAAAGTCGTGAAATAGCACTATAATTTTAATAATTTGGTCTTTAAAATGTGTTTTGAGAATGTTTCTTTCTTATTGGGGGGCAGCAGTGTGTAAATGTTTGTATGAGTTGGGGAGGGTGCATGTATGTCCTTGTGTGCATGTATAGGCTAGAGTCCAGCTTTTGGTATTGTTCCTTGGGATCTATAAATCTTGGTTTTGAGACGGACTGTCTCCTTGGGACCTGAGGCTTGTGGATTAGGCTGGGCTGGCAGCTCAGGGAGCCTGGGAATCCTGTCTTTGCCTCCCCAGTGCTGCAATTCCAAGCACATGACACCAGGCAAGGCCCTTTTCCGTGGACACTGGGACTGTCCTCAGACCCTGATGCTCACCTGGCAAGCACTGGCTTTATGGATTGAACTTTCTTCTTAAGTCTTGCTGACTGAACCTTCTCCCAGCCTTACTGACTAAGCCATTTTCCCAGCCTTACTGACTGGGGTGTCTCACCAGTCCCAAAACTTTTATCCAACCACTTATGGGTATTTTTCATATTCATCCTTTTCCAATGACACACAAAATACCTATTTATAACTCATTTAAAAGAAAAGCTGAAACTGGGTCCTGGGACTGCAAGCCTGTAATCCTAGCAACTCAGATGTTTGAGGTCAGCCTGAGATACACAGCTCAATCCTGCTGCCAAAGAAGGGAAGGGGAAAGGGAAGGGAGAGGGAAGGAAGGAAGGAGGAGAAGGGAGAAATGAAGGGAGGGAAGAAAAGGAGAAAGGCTAGCCTTCATACTGCAGTTAACTCAAAATCAATATCAAACTCAAAATCAACTCAAAAGTTGGATTTTTTTTTTTCAGTTGGATTTTTTTTTCAGTTGTAAGATTATTTCTTTCATTCATCAAAACTAAGCCTGATTGGTTATTTTAGTAAAATGTAACACAGCCTTAAATACCAACAACCCAGGTCTCCCTCAGGCATCCTTGGGAGCTCTGTTCTTTACTAATGTGTAGGGAGGACTTTAAGGCCTTTGAGCGCACCATGTTGGGAAGCAGATGCTGAGACGAAGGCGAGGTGACTAGTAACTGCCCACTTAAAATCCAGCACATCCCAATTCCTGTTCTGTGGAAAACCCTCACCCCTAACACTGACTCAGTGCACGGCTGAGGGCTCAATTATCACTGACCCCGCCTGGCAGGCCTGCAGTCTGTAAACATCTTGTGGTAATATCGGGGCCCTATCTCACTCCAGTAAGAGAGCTTCCTCTCCACAGACCTATGAAATGGCCCAGGGGAACTGTGGGTGGTGTTCAGTTACCTTCCAAACACCCCATATAGGCCCTGCTTGTATGTGGACAAGTAGACTGTATGGATCATTTGTCGGGGTGTGTGTGCTTTTTCCCACCCTGCAGCACCTGTACAAGCAACCCCAGCAGTCTGTGTGAATATCTTCAATCATTATAACCTATTCTTCAGTCATTTCCTGAATTCTATGGCACCCTTTGGTCTACTCTTCCCCCCCCCCCCTTTAGATGTTCTGGACCTTGGATAGGAATATGAGTCAGTTCTTGGGGCTATTTTCTCACAGCCCATTCTGTGTGAGGTCCTGACTGCGCTTGACAGTGTGTGTGAGGTGATTCTGAGAGATGGAAACCCCCTCAGACTTCACGCTCCCTAGCCTCCAGGGGAGGTGGGTTTAGCAGAGAACACTGTTTTACACATATTAAGTGCCGCTGGGCGCCGACTCCTGTAGCGAAGCAACACCAGATTTTTTTTTTTTTTTTGTGCCAAACAAGGGTGTACATATCGGAGCTGGTGGGTGGACGGACTGAGAAGAACCTTTTATTCAAGAGATTAACACAGGGGTAGCCCTGTCTTTGCTGATCTGAAAAGACCACAGTTAGACAGCTAAGGGCTCCGCTGGTCTCTTAAGTGAGGTTCACTGTCAGCAAGCTGAAAGTCAGTGGTGCCAAGGCAAAACACCAGAGAGGAGAAAAGCTCCAGGGGACTGACTGGACCAGGCCAACCAGAACAGCAGGTCACCCTTGCTTGGCTACGTGGTAGGCAGTGGGCCACGCAAGCATCTGGAACATACCTGCAGCACACCGCAGCTCTGAACAGCAAGACCTTGCTCAAGGTGACAGGACATGGTAGGACACAGCTCATTGGTGTCCACTCTTAGGTGTTCTGTTTCTCTCCTAAACTGGTAGTGGAGACTTTAGACAAGAGTTGGAAGTTGTACCAATCAGACTTCAATGATGAAATCTCATCAAATGTTTGAGAGAATAACAGATGGGAGGTTTGTTTGAGTTCATGGATTAAGAGAGCCCAGTTTGTCCTGTGGCTTCTAGGCACGTGTATGGAGGGGCAGAGATTCGTGGAGGGGAGCCTCATAGAGCAAAGCTGTTTACCTCATGGTGGGCAGAAGGCAGAGAAAGAGAGAGAGACAGGGAGAGCAGGGACAGAGTAAAACCTTTGAAGGCACAAGTAATGCACTCTCTGTGGCTAAGCCTCACCTCAGAATATTCCCCCTCATTTTGGGAGCTGATAAGTAGGTAATCTAGTCATGACGTTAGCAATCTTGGAGCCAAGGTCTCTTGGCCGCATCAACAGCTAAGCACCCAGCCTTCCACACAAGCCTCCTGAGGGAGTTCATATCCGGACCCCAGCATCTGTGTCTTCAGGAGCCAAGTCCCACAGCTACTGTTTCCTAACTCGCCAGTGGTTGGGAAGCAAGAGTTTCTGTCAGGAGAGTGCATCACACTGTTTCTTCACAGATCCAGAAGTTCTAGGTATGGAGGATAAGGTGCTTCCCAGGTGCTGGGGAGAGGGGGTGGGGGTGAGGACCTAGCAGGCTGTTGACATAGCTCCAGACCCAGAGGGGAGTTAGCCTCTATGGAAAAGCTGACCTAAAAATATTTTCAACCTCTAATCTCAGTTATTGTTTTCATGTGTCACAGTTTCCCTGTTGAGATAAGGGAAGGCTGATAAGCCCGGCCATTGCTGGAGTAGAATTTTAAACTATACTCTGTGCTAAGAATTCACTATGCACTCTCACTAGAGAGCTGACGTGTCCCTGCCTCTACTCAGTCCTATAATGCTGTTTGGTGTACCACTCATTTCTTTTCCGATTTCATAGCTATCTTTAGTGGTCTTTTTACTTTCTGGTGCCATCACAAACCCACCTCTCTGGGACCTTTCACCACTTTTTTTTTCCTCCCTCCCAGATGGAGAGTTTCAGGTAGATTTTGGTGGCAGCCACAGTGTTGCTCTGTGGGGGAGGGAAACTTGCCAAAAACTGTTTGATTCACTCCTCTCGGTTGAACCCTGGTGGGAAGTCAACATCCCTTCTGCTATTTTGGAAAATTCTCGGAAGTGAGATGAACAGAAATTTCAGGAAAATATTTTCAACTCTACTAAGCTCTGTAGATGGCCCCAAGGTATGAACAGAGGAGCTGGAGGACAGGTCCCTAAAGAAACACAGCTCCCCCTCCAGCGCTATGCGGGGGCACAGTCTCTGAACAAGGATCTTGGCTTAGGAAAGCTCCTGACCTAGGGGAGGAGGGCACAGTACCATACCCCAGAAAGCCCCATATAATCTGCTTGTATTTGATTCAGATCAAACTTCCTCATCAGCATCTAGTGAGCGAGGCTGAGTCTGAGCCTCAGTTTACTACACAGGTCAGGTGTAGTAGGCCATCAAAACCTCAGATCATGCCATTGGCAGTTCAAAAGCACAAAGCAAGCCCTAATGGATGCTTACTAAAGTCCTGTGTCCTTTTAGGTTGCTTACTTAAGGTTTTTTTTTTTTTAATTTAAGTAATTTATTCAGATTACATCTCATTTGTTATCCCCTCACTTGTATCTTCCTGTTCCCCCTCCCTCCCTCTTTCATCCTATTACCCTCCCCTAGGTCTGTGACAGAAGGGGACCTTGTCCCCCACTATAAGATCACAGCCTATCAGGTCTCTTCCTGGTGGCCTGCTTACTCTTCCTCTGAGTATCACCAAGTCTCCCCACCAAGGGGAAGTGATCAAATAGGGGGCGCCAGTGTTCATGTCCGAGTCAGTCCGTGCTCTCCACACAATTGTGGAGAATGTGGTGTCCATTGGCTAGATCTGGATAGGGGTTCTATGTTTACTGCATGCATGTCCTTGATTGGTGCAGTAGTTTGAGCAGACCCGCCTGGGTCCAGATCCGCCAGCCTTAATGGTGTTCTTGTAGGTTTCTAGGACCCTCTGGATCCTTCCATTTCCCCATTCTTCCTACTCTCTCTCATCTAGAGTCCCAGTAGGAAGTCCCAGTATCTATCCCAATCTCTGTCTAAGTGAAGACTTTCATAGGTCATCTCTGTTGGGCTAATGTCCAGTTATAAGTGAGTATATGCCATGTATATCTTTCTGGATCTGGGTTAACTCACTCAGGATAATCATTTCTAGTTCCATCCATTTGTCTGCAAATTTCAGTATTTCCTTGTTTTTAATAGCTGAGTAGTATTCCATAGTGTAAATGTAGCACAGTTTCTTTATCCATTCTTCAACTGAATGGATAGCTACCGAATGAAACATCTAGGTTTTTTCCAGGTTCTGGCTATTACGAATAAGGCTGCTATGAACACGGTTGAGCATATTTTCTTGTTGTGTGGTGAGGCATCTTCTGGGTATATTCCAAGGGTGGAATAGCTGGATCTTGAGGTAGCCATATTCCAAGTTTTCTGAGAAAGTGCTAGGTTGATTTCCAAAGTGGTTGTACAAGTTTGCACTCCCACCAGCAATGGAGGAGTGTTCCCTTTTCTTTACATCCTTGTCAGGATATGATGTCACTTGAGTTTTTGATCTTAGCCATTCTGATTGGTATAAGATGGAATCTCAGAGTCATTTTTATTTGCATTTCTCTGATGACTAAGGACATTGAGCATTTCTTTAAGTGTTTCTCAGCCATTGGTATTCTTCTATTGAGAATTCTCTGTTTAGTTCTGAGCCCCAATTCTTGATTGGATTATTTGGTTTGGTGGTGTTTAATTTCTTGAGTTCTTTATATATTTTGAATATATAAAGTCCTTTGTCAGATGTAGGCTTGGTGAAGATCTTTTCCCAGTCTGCAGGCTGTTGCTTTGTTCTATTGACAGTGTCTTCTGCCTTACAGAAGCTTCTCAGCCTCTTGAGGTCCCATTTATTAATTGTTGATCTAAGAGCCTGAGCTGCTGGAGTTGTGTTCAGGAAGTTGTCTCATGTGCCAATGAGTTCTAGGCTCTTCCCCACTTTTTCTTCTAACCGATTTAGTGTCTCTGGTTTTATGTTGAGTTTACCTAAGTTCTAATGCTTGGTTTAAGCCTCCTGGTGTTTTTTTGTTTGTTTGCTTGCTTGCTTGCTTGTTTTTGTTTTGTTCTTTGTTAGGATTAAGGACACATTTTTTAGGAGATTATTGCTTAACAAGAATCAATATTGAAGGGATAGTAGCTACCAGGGGAAAAACTATCTCTTGTAGAAACTCATCAACTGGTTATCCAATACCAAATGTGTATATGTGTTCAGATACAGATATGCATGTAATATTACCTGAAAAAAGGCCAAGAATGTGAAAGAAAGCAAGGTGGGGGTATATGAGAATGTTTGGAGGGAGGAGAGGGAAAGGAGAAATATAATTATATTATAATCTCAAAAAGAAAAAATAGAAATATGTTCTAAAATGTTTTTCCTTCAGACTGCCCAAGAATCTTTCAAGGGAAGAGTGGCTTTAGCTTTGGAACCCCCATAAACATGACCTCTTGTCCAGTCCAGGAGACAAGCAGCTTGGTGGACGTGTGTGTTGATTCTGAGGTCGGTGAGTGATAACAGAGTAAAGGGAAGTCTGAAGATTATAGCTCTTTCTTACACAAGAGGGAGATGGGGGCGAGATAAAGGCAGTGACACATGCAAAGGCTCAGACAGGAACTAGGAAGCTAGTGCAATGTCCCTCCAAACTATAATCTGCCTTTCATAGTCTTTATACAGAGGCTATTTTGTTGTGTGTGTTTGATCACACAGTAATATAACATCAACATACACAAGTCCCAAGTCATAACTGTGTCCTGGGTGTCTCTTCATGGAACGGGCTCACACTATATCCCGTCATCTCCACTCTTGTGGCTCCTTCTCAGCACTAGCTTCCCTGTGTGGCCACCGTGCTGTTTCCATCTCCTGGCTTTGAGGTTTGGGTAAGGTGGACCACAAAATGTGTGCTCTTTGGCATCTTCTTCTCCTACTCAACGTTGTGCTCATGGACCCCGTCTAGTGTGTTGAGTGTGGCATTGTGTACGCTATTCTGGTCTGAGGGGACTTGGTTGTTTAGCTACTACAATGTATTTAGCTATTCAACCGTTAGTCATCATCTGAGCTGCTTTCAGGCCCGGTTTGTTATGTATAAAAGAAACATTGTTGAATACAGGTGTCATTACTGGTGCAGAGTTGCTGAGTCATAGAATACACGCGTTTTACCTTAGTTAGAGATCGCGCAACATTTTTCCAAAGCAGCTCTCCCATCTTACAACTCCACCAGCAGAGGCTAAAGGCTCTAACTACTGCATATCATTACAAAAACTTGCCACTAACACTGTTTTTCTTAATAAATTAATATGATTGTGTTTCTCCTGTTTGTAGAAGAGTTGGGGGAAGAGGAGAAAAGAGGGTTTCTGTTCCCAGATATTTTATATTTTAAATCATTTAAAAGATGTCACAGGTTTCAACCCTAGACATTTTGCCATTTTTCCTTTGTGACAGCTTTTGGTAAATGACTACAAAACATAAGTTAGGACTCTAACATGAGCTCCAAAGCACGTGCTTAGCTAAGATATTTCAACTAAAGGCAGTCTTCACTGGCTACTAAAGCCTTATGCTCCTCAAGTGTGCTTTGATGAGAAATAAACATTTTCCATCAGCCAGCGTCACAGTGGGATGGAAGGACCCTGCTGTGATGACATGGGAGCGGGTGAGCTGACCCTGCCCCAAGGACACAGGAACAGGAGAGCTGTTCTTGCCCTGATGACATGGGAGCAGGAGAGCCATCCTTGCCCTGATGACATGGGAGTGGGAGAACCATCCCAGCCCTGAGGACACAGGAGCAGAAGAGCTGGCCCTGCCATGATGACACAGGAGAGAGAGAACGGGCTATGCCCTGAGGACAAGGGAGTGGTCCCTGATCCAGGGCTCTAAGTGAACCTCACCCAAACATCTACCCTATATATGACCTGCTGGAACACATGAAGGGGCTGGACCTGAAGATTCAAAGATTAAGAATTTCCTCACACACACATACACACACAGCAACAACAGGATATCTGACAGCAGTCCCAGTGAGGATCCGGTAACGATAGTGCAGGCCTCCAACCAGACCCATGACTCATAGCAGTGAACATTTGAAAGTAAACATAGGTGGACAAAAAGGCTATGCTGTGTAATACACTACAACTTCTGTGACAAGAAAAAAAAAAAAAGAATTGAAGGCATAGAAGCCAGGTGTGGCTGGTCTACACAGGCCAATCAGAACTATATATTAAGACCCTATCTCAGTAAACAAACAGACAAATAAACAAATAAATAAATAAGTATTAAAAAAGAAAAGAAAAGAAAATGTGGAAGGATACCACAGTGCTACCTGTGGGCTAAGTGTCAACCTATAGCCTCCACATTTTACAGTTAAAATTTTCAAGAGTGTTTACTGGGCCTATAACAATACAATAAAATTAAAAAAGAGCTAATCCGTTAAAAAAACAGACCAAAAATAAAATAAATAAATAACTTAAATTTGGCATTGCATTTAAAACCCAGATTAATTTTTTAAGTAAAGTCTTAAGGTACCATTGAGTTCAAAAGCAACATTACACCCCAAAAAGAAACCAATCAGTTTGGTACTTTTTATATGCTGTAGACAGTTGATATGAGAATTCCTGGGTCAGTAATATTTGGATATACATGCTATAAAAGTATTGTATATCTCCAGTATCTAGGGTAGATATAAATTAGTCCGTTAACTTAGATTTAACAATATAGTGCCACTATGGGAGCCTTATGTTGCACAAACATCAGACACATAATAATCTCTTTGCATACATGAGTCTGTGAGCTGACATTTCCATCTCTGATGGAGTTGAACTGTGTCTTCCATTTTGTACATAAGGAGGAATCCAGACTGTAGAAAAGTTAAACGGCCATGTCTTTCTCTAAACTGTAGAGCAGGGATTTGTGGCCAGGTCTGCTGGACTCCTCTGTGGACCACTGCCTTTAGAGATAGGCTCCTGGGGTGGGGTGGGGTGGGGGAGACAGTAGCGCTTAATCGGGAAAGATATGCGAGTGTGTCATTAGTCCAGGGCCCCTCCCACTGCCCTTCCCTTCTGCCTTTACCTTGCCCTCCCTCCTGCCACCTTTCAAAACCTGTCACTCACCAGTCTCTTGCTTTGGAAAGTGCGGTGCCCAGTGTGTTTGCTTCTCCTGGTAGATCTCTGACAGAAAAGGCCTCACAGACACAGTTTTGTTTGAATGAGGCTGCGGCAACACCATCTGCCCGCCGGAGAAAGACACTCCCTTTAATTAGGAACGTTGAAACGTTGGGAACCCAGGCCAGCTTCTAGCATTACCAAAAAAACTTAGGGTATGGAATCCAAGGGGGGAGGAAACCAAGAGTTGGGCCAAATTTCTCAAGGAAAACACACAACTGCACAGAGTCAAGGAGAAATGGAGCCTTGTGTCCAGTCTGTGGGAGGTGTCCCTGCTCTGCCCCCGAGTGGTCTCCTATGTCACACTGCTGGTGTCAGATGCGCTGAAGGAAGTGCTTAGTTGTGTCCGCAGGTCTCTAGTGTGTTTTTCCCCACACATGTGTGGGGCTTTATAACCGAGGGCACAGATAAAGCTTTCATCCCTCTTTCGGCATGTGTCCTTATTAAACAGATTCTAGCCATTTTCCTAGCTGCACCAGTGAAATTGAATAGTACAGAAATGCACTTTTAGCCCAGATCTGGGCTGTGTTTTTTCTAAATTGTGGAAATCAATATTGAATTGCATGAGAATTATTAAACATATAATAATTTTTTCCACCATTCAATACAGAAGACATCATTTCAATCCTTTACAGACCGTGTTTATTCGAATATAGTGTAGTTATGATAGTCAAATTGAAATTTTTTTTCTCCATACTAAGTAGACTTAAATACAGTCCTTCTTAAGTAAAAAACAGTTGGGTAAATTAAAATGACAGGCTCATTTTATTTCCATGTTTAATATTCCTCAGTGGTAAAGGGATTATTTTATTTCTAAATTTGAGCCATATTTTATTAATGTAAAAAGTAAAACATGTTATAATAACATATCTTATCTGAATTGTCTAATTTTTTAAAAAGTTTTTACAATATAGTTTGATTGCAAGTGGCCAACTCTAAAAGATTATGTGCGTTGGAATTTAAGGCCGTGGTTATACTTAATATTAAAATAGTCAGAAGAATAACATGAGGTAGAATTTACCTTAGAGGAAGCACATAAAAAATATGTCAGCACCTAGACAAAATTTTCTTGCAAGAACTATAGCATTTCAACATTACGACAGTCCTTTATTGTTGAATTTAAGGTAGAGTCCTTCTTGTCTCTGTGGCTAAAATCACTAGAAATAAGGTAAACAAACACAGTTTCACTTTGATGACAATTTTTACAAAGTCAATAGCATTTTTGCATAAACCCTCTGTAGATGAGCCCAAAGGGGGAGTTAAAACATGGTCTCAATCAAGAGAGTGCAGGTACTAGTTAGTGTAAGCAATCAGAATGTCAAGATAGAATTTTATTGATCTTTTCTTTGGTTCCTCACATCACAATGACAAGTACAAATATTGAGTCTTAAGCTTAAAAAATCGGTATCATGCTAGAAATAGTCCATATAAAAAGAAAAACCTCATTATGGCATGCTTCCTTAATCTAGTTACAGTGGGCATGCTTACATCAGAAAAGCACCGTGGCCAAGATGGGCCTGTGTTCCTAATTCCTTCTTGCTAATAACCTGATATACCCCATAGACCTCTGGTTCGGCAAGTGGGCTTTGATGAAAAACAGACTATAAAACTAGTCACCCACTAGTCAGTCATGTGCCCCCACATACCACTTTAATATCTGTAATCCCGGGTCAATCTGTAGTTTTTTTTTTTTTTTTTTTTTTTTTTTTTTTTTTTTTTTTAATTATCATAGCTTCGGGTAATGACAGAATGAAAGGTGCCACACAAATCATGAATTTTAGTTGGTAGCTATCTTACCATCAGTGTCACAAACACCAAGCTTTCCTAAACCCAATCTCCCAGGAGCTCCTGCTTCCCTCTGTTTCGTCTTCTGTGTCAGTCGCCACTAAAGCCATCAGTTCCAAAATCCAGCTGTCAGAAAGCTGTCCTCACCACCTCAATCTCCCTCTTTCGGGCCAGATCCTGTGGCCTTCTTCAGCCCCGTCCTCTCTGTACCTCCTTTGGATCCTCCCTCTGAGCCCACACACGTCACTGCTCAGGACCACTAATCTAGCCATGTCACCCTCCTTCAAACGTGTTTGCCAAACAGTGATGCTCACATTGCTACTCTCTCCTTTAATTTTTGAAAAGTCACCTAAAGGCTCCTGACTGAGTCCAGAGGGACAGCAATTACCCTATAGAGCTTACAGCCCACGTCACCAAGTAAGGGCCTGTCCCTGCAGTGAGCTGGAGGTGAAAGTCACAACTATTCTTCCTTTTCCCAGGTTTCTTAGGGGAGATCTCACGAAACCCAAATGAAACAGGAATTCAAAGATAAGTAATTGTTTATGAGTTCAAAATGGCCACCAGTGGATTTTTTGCTTTGAATTTTTTTATTCTTATTTTTTTTAATGTTTTATTTTTTATTAATTTATTCATATTACATCTCAATGATTACCCCATCCCTTGTATCCTCCCATTCCTCCCTCCCTTCTGCTTTTCCTCTTACTCCCCTCCCCTATGACTGTGACTGAGGGGGACCTCCTCCTCCTGTATATGCTCATAGGATATCAAGTCTCTTCTTGGTAGCCTGCTATCCTTCCTCTGAGTGCCACCAGGCCTCCCTATCCAGGGGACATGGTCAAATATGGGGCACCAGAGTTCCTGTGAAAGTCAGACCCCACTCTCCACTCAACTGTGGAGAATGTCCTGTCCATTGGCTAGATCTGGGTAGGGGTATGAAGTTTACTGTATGTATTGGTATGTATTGTCCTTGGCTGGTGCCATCTCACTTATATCTTCACACTAGCCCAAGGGGCAAGTCTCATGAAAGTCTTCACTTACCAGGAAACTGGAACATGAGGGAGGACATCCTATTGGGACTCTAGGTGAGAGAAGCATAGGAAAATGGCAAAATAGAAGGATCCAGAGGGTCCTAGAAACCTACAAGAAGAACATTATGATGGGCAGAACTGGGCCCAGGGGTCCTGCTCAAACTATGGCACCAGCCAAGGACAATACTTGTTTTGTTTTTCAATTCAGTTCTCAAGCAGAGAATCAGCCTTTTCCAAAGGTGGGAGGAGGACAGTCTCTGTTGGAGGAATTAACTTAGAGAGGACACATGGTACCAACATGGTGCCTTCACAGAATACTTTGAAGAGCGTGGGAAATGAGATCTCACTCTGACCTTCAGTCCTACCTGCTTTGCAAATAAGTCCCATCACGGCACTTCTGAGCCTGCTCCTGGTGCTAGCCACTGCCCAGCCTTTGTGACTCCTTCTAGTGTTTCAGGCTCACCCTCTACACATTTCTATTTGAGCCGATCCAAGGACCGACCTGAGCAGATGTTTAGTAAACATGGAACAATGCTGAGAAGACCCAGTGTAGCTTTCTTGCTATGTCAACAATTTCTTCTGTGCCTTATGATCATCATATGCACGTGCAATGGGAACTTTAGAAATCTTTTTTTGTTTGTTTGGCACTGAAGCATGACAAACAGAATTTTGGGAAAACTCTTCCTTTCAGCAAGTACCATGTGGAGCCCTCCTGATGCTAACCACAGCTGTAGGCCAGTGAGAAGGGACAATGTCGAGTCCCAGGTGCCTCTCTCCCAGGTACAGCCAAGCGGCCCTGTCTGACTATTCTTTGCAACTTGAACAGAAGCAAAACCATCTCCATGCTAGAAATTCTAGTGCAAACAGGCAACGGTCTGTCTGTCTAACCTTTCTTTCAAGTCAGATGGGTTTATTTAAGTAAGATCGCCCCCAGGAGAGGGGGATGAAAACTGGCCAACCTTAGCACACAGCCTGCAGCAACCCAAGGGTCTGGCTAGCTTTCCACCAA
The DNA here is from genome assembly GCF_903995435.1 of Acomys russatus. NCBI lineage: Eukaryota > Metazoa > Chordata > Mammalia > Rodentia > Muridae > Acomys > Acomys russatus. Next base: position 11,251,695 of record NC_067148.1, on the reverse strand, counting down.
GATTTGTGTCAAGGTTTGTAGGGGTGAGGTACTGCCTCATAGCAAATAACTCAGACAGGATTAAACATATTTCTCTGCAACTGTGGCAGATTTGGGTTTAATTTTTACCCCACAGTCCTTAAATTACAATACCTCTTTTGATGTGGCATATGCACATGGTGTGTTCTTAACTGCTTATTTGGATACATTTGAGGATCTCGTGAGCCTTTTTGTTCTTCTTCTTCTTCTTCTTCTTCTTCTCCTTCTTCTTCTTTTTCTTCTTCTTCTTCTCTTCTCTTCTCCTTCTCCTTCTTCTTCTCCTCCTCCTCCTTCCTTCCTCCTCCCTTCCTCCTCTCTTCTTCTTTCTTCTTCTTTCTTCTTCTTCTTCTTCTCCTTCTTCTTTTCTTCTCCTTCTTCTTCTTCTTCTTCTTCTTCTTCTTCTTCTTCTTCTTCTTCTTCTTCTTCTTCTTCCTCTTCTTCTCCATAGATGCCAGTAAATATGTCTTATTGGGGAGGAGGGAAAATGGCATTTTTATATTCCTGGCTTGGGAACCCTAAGATAAGCTTTTAAACTTAACAACTTAGTAGCAACGCTTGGCTCCCACGGCAGCACACCGAAGGATTTTTATTTCCTTTAAAAGAAAAGATATGGGTTTTTTTTCTTCTGTCTAAATATGACCTGCAATCGTTTCCCACGTGGGAACCTGAGTGCCTGTATTGTCTGGTGTTTGCCTGTTACAGTCCCCGAGAGCGGCAGCTGGGGTCCTCTGAAGGAAAGCAAGAGAGCTGCTGAAGGGGCTCACTCTTCCTTTCTCTAGGGTAGTTCAGTGTACCCTAAGACATTAGATTTTTGTCCTTACTGTCTTTTGATTACTTTTTCTTTTCAACACCTACTGCTGCCTGATGATTTGTGTCTTTTTCGAAGTGCGTGTTTTGACACCTATTTCCCATTTCGATGGTGATAGAATCAGGGCCTTTCAGGGCGATTAAGATGCGGAGCTCTCAGGATGCCCCGGTACAGAGGGACCTGCGAATGTTGGTTGCCTTTTCCTCTTTGTGTGCACATGGGAACGGTGTTCTCTAGGAGCTGGGAAATGGACCCTCACTAGATTGCCAATCTACCTGAATTTTAATATTGGGATTTCCAGCATCTAGGACCATGAGAAGTAACTGTTGCTTGTGAGCCGTTCACTTCATGATATTTTTGTTATAGTCTCTCGGATGCCCCGAAGAGAGCTTCTCTGTTCTGTGTAACGCTTTACTGACACCAGTGCTTCCTGAAAGTGTACTATGGTGAATGCGCAGGAACCATGAGGAGCTGCCAAAGGACAAAGAAGCTGCCAAAAGGAAGCGCGGAGCACTTTGCTAAGACCCAAAGAGATGAAGGAAGAACAGCACAGCGCAGTGTAGGATCCATTAACCCAAGTAGTGGGCTGAGCTCCATGCCTTCAGATGAGGAGGTTTATGCTCGGAAAACCTAAATTATTGCCCCATTTACACACAGAGAGAGAGCACAAAGAGACGAGATTGGGGACCAACACTGCAACAGAGGAGAAATAGCTTTTCATTACGCACTAGGTCTGCGGCTGAGGGCCCTGTAACTAAAGACAGATGAAGAAGAAAAAAAAAAAAAGCAGACAAATTTATTTCATGTCTTCTGTGACACAAGAGTCCTCACAATAAAATTAAAACTTTAAGGAATGGGTAAGTTTGTGTGTGCGTGTGCTTACTGCTGGACCTGGTGAGGAAGGGGGTGGTCCTGTGGACACGTGGGGACTGGGAGAAAATTAGACACAAAATGTGTACAGAGCTCTCCTGATGTCTTCAGGATAGCGCCTTTGCTACAGCTGTGGGAGGCCACCTCTTCAGTGAGGCTCTTCTGACCTGCTTCAAAGGATAAGAAGAAAAAAAAAATCCAGGCCTACTGGCACATTCAGGAGGCTGGGTGCAAGATTCTTGAATGCTAAGCCAGCCTGTACCTCATAGCAAGAACTTATGCATGGGGTTGGGGGGGTAGATGGGGGGAGGGAGGAAGGAGGGAGGAAGGGAGGGAAGAAAAGAAGGAAGAAAGGAAGGAAGAAGGAAAGAAAGAAGCAGAGAAAGAAAGAAAGAAAGAAAGTGAGTGAAAGGGATAAAAAGAAAAAAAAAAGGAAAATCTTTGACTGTAATGACTGATTTCAAGGGAAAAGGCAGAATAAGGAAGAAGAGTAGGCCTCCTCTTTCTGGGTTTCTCTCAAATGCCATTGTGGCATATTTGGGGAGAGAGCACCCTAAGTCCATTTGTATTTAATGCTCACTGTCTGGGACAAGTCCCTCTGACCTTGCATTTCACCCCTGGGTGCCTGCTGCTCCCAGTCCTTCCCACTGCCCAGCAGCCATTCTGTTCTTCTTGGCAGTTTGATGACTGGGCGTATTTTGTACCTCTGGAGCCTTGTCTGTGAGGATAGGAGCAGGAGATCGGGGCTGTGGTTGGATTTCTCTGCCAAGCATAGCACTGTACACCACCCTGACCTTTTCCTGGGGTTCTCAGGGCCCTAGTTAAGAAATCATATTAGTGGTGCCTTTTAGGGGGAAACGTTGTAAGGGAAAGCACAAATAGTGTTCTCTAATGACGCAATGTAGGCTGCATACCGTAAAACCCACCGTCAACCAACATGCAAACAAAACAATTATCTGATTGACTGGGAAAAAGACTTATTTGGAAGCTTTACTTTTTAAATATTTTTAATTATTTGAAGTCTTTTCTTTTATAAAATTTACGCATTCTTTAAATTGTGTTCTTTGAGTTGTCTTATAAGAGAAATAAAATTTGTATAACTTTGTAGGAATGACGGTGGTCAGGGGTGGGTACTATCTTGTTTGGCCTTTACCTGGCTCAACTAATTATAGTCACATCTTGAACAAGAGAGTCAATTTCTGCCGATAATGGTAAAAGAACAAGTGGCTCTCTGCCCAAAATCTTTCCACGTTTTCATACAAGTTTTGCCAGAATCTTAGAAAAATGTAGACATTCTCAAAGAAATAAAACAGAAGAGCGTATGCATTTATGGGGGTAAGCGAATGCAGTTTCTTAATTAACACTTGAGTGCATCCCATTCCAGAGGGGAATTCTTCTCTGAATATTATTGGGTAGATGAGATGATTATGCAAATTGCCTAGCATATTTCTGTATTTTTAATGCATGTGTGTGTGTATGGAATCTATAGACTTTTTGTGGGGGTGGACGTGTGGTCAAATTATGTGGACGAGCTTGCTTGATAGAAAGTATGGGCTGTAAACAGAAAATTAGGAATTAGAAGCCCTTATGGCTTTACTTTAACAGAGGTAGGTATGGATTCAAGTGGCTTTCATTTTTCATATGAAATCATTTAAACTGGCATTATTCTTGTAATATACATCAAACACGAACCAAGAACAGTTTGACAAAATGAATCAGACAAAATTAGTGGGCATATCTTTTTCATGGGAAAATACCTGACCCGCCATGTAACAATTTTATTTCTACAAATCTGACTCCAAGGTGATTGAGGAAGCAACTCTTCTACACCTTTACTTCTAAGCCAACCTGAATTCATTTAGCCCACTGATGACAAGTAGTTACACAGCCATCTGCTGAGACATGCTTAACCCTAAGCCAATGAGTGTGGCAATGAGTGAGCTCAACGGGAGCTCCAAAAGAGTACAGTCTGCACGCACTGTCGAACTGAAAAAGGACACCCACATCCACAGATGGGTTTGCCTACCACATTAAAATCAACATGGCAAAGATGGAAGGAATCGAAAAGTGTTTATTTCCTTGGGAAATCTCATATATTCCTGCTGATGGGAACACATCCGTTCAACAAGCACTTAGCGAGCCCCTACTATGTGCCAGGCCCTGTGTTAGGTGCCAGTCACGATCCATAGAAGGCCCTCTCACATTCACCGGGCTGCCGTATGGATGGTGTGTGTGTAACCATCTCACCTTGGAAGACCCCTGACTCCATCCCAGGCAAGATGGACTTCACTAGGGAGTGTGACACTTTGGCTGTGTCCTGAAGGGTGAGTAGGAGTTTCCAAATAGAAAATAGGATGACAGTGAGACAACTGCTGATGAGGTGCATACAGTTCATGGCATGCTTGGAGAATCACAGGAAGTCTGGGGTGGGCTGAGCACAAGGCTGAGCAGACAGCACACAACACACATCTCTTATGAAAGAAGAGGTCACAGTCTAATGCCCCACTCCATTCAGTTGGCAGGCTTTTTTTTCCCCCTTTTTGGCCCATGTAGTGTTTTAAAAATATTTTGAATTAGTTGCCAAGATTTAAAAGTTGGAAGATTTCTCATAAAATTCCAGATTTCTGGCTTCTCTTGGGAAAAAAAATCTGAAGATCTGGCAAGATTTGGGACCACATTCCCACATGGCAACAAATGACTGGAGCTAAGCGGTAGCTCTCGGGCCCCTCCCTCTCTGAAAGAAGCCATGCTTGCCAGCTCGCCCTGTCCCCACCATGTGTAATGCCTGACCACCTCCATACTGACTGGTTCTAGATAGAGTGCTTGACAAATCACCAGGCGTCTTCTTCTTAGATGGTGTATGAAGTGGAAGACTTCCTGAGGAACTCGGGTTTAAAGGGAAGTTGGAGAGAAGTGAAAGGGTGCTTCGCACATCTTTGTAAGGAATTTTGCCTTCATCTTGTGGTTCTCCAGGGACACAAGGAATACTCTGAAGGTGACATTAACTTTTACTCTTGGAATCCTGACAACAGAGTGGCAGAAGGATTGGAAGTGGATATTACAGAGCGAAGAAATACGCAGGAAAGCCCAGACTACACAGAAGTCTACATAAGATCCCGCCTTAGTTTGCTCTGTCCCATAGCTGAGATAAAACATCATCAACTTGGGGAGAAAGGGTTTATTTGGCTTGCCTTTTCAGGTCACACTCATTGCTATGGAAGCCACGGCAGAGACTGAAGCAGAGAGCACTGCTGCCTTCTCACCAAGGCTCGCCCGGTCTGCTTTCTTATACAATGCAGGGCCACTTGCTCAGAGGTGGCACCAAGCACAGTGTACTGGGCCCACCCACATCAATCATTAATCAAGAAATGCCCCCACAGGGCAATCTGATGGTAGCTTTTTCTCAACTGAGGTTATGACTCTAGCTGAAATCAAATTGACAAGAATGAACCAGCACAGATCCTAGGTGAAAGATAATCTGATTTTAAATTATTCAATTAATTCTCAAGGAGAGGTTTCTGCTTTGTTTTGTTTTTTACCTTACACATAGTATAATGTTAGCTGAACTATTCAATTGATGTGCTACAACTTTAATTTGAATATTCAAATGCTAATACAATAAAAGGAGGGAAGGAGGGAGAGAAGAAGAAAAAAATGGAGGCATGGAGGGAGGTGAATATCTTTACCAAGGTAGCACAGAATGCAAATGTCACCATGCACTGAGTGCCAGCATGCAGCTGCAGAATTCCTGATTGGCTTCACTAGCTCATCTCCTGCAGCTCCAGGTCCGTTCCTATCATTTTATAATTCACAGTAGACGATGGTTCACCTCTCTCTAGATACGTCCATAGAATCGAGTAAGTTGATTTGGCTGCAGAAAAAAAGCTGAGAAAAGAAAGGGGAAATAGAAGGATCCAGAGGGTCCTAGAAACCTACAAGAAGAACATTATGATGGGCAGATCTGGACCCAGGAGTCCTGCTCAAACTATGGCACCAGCCAATGGACAGGACATTCTCCACAGTTGAGTGGAGAGTGGGGACTGACTTTTACACAAACTCTGGTGCCCCATATTTGACCACGTCCCCTGGATGGGGAGACCTGATGGCACTCAGAGGAAGGATAGCAGGCTACCAAGAAGAGACTTGATACCATATGAACATATACAGGGGGAGAAAGTCCCCCTCAGTCACAGTCATAGGGGAGGGGAATAAGGGGAAAAGCAGGAGGGAGGGAGGAATGGGAGGATACAAGGGATGGGATAACCACTGAGATGTAATATGAATAAATTAATAAAAAAAAGATTTTAAAAAAGAGAGTCCTCCTTCTTATTGTAGGCTCCCTCAGTAGGAATACACACTCCTAAAAGTAACTGCTTATTTAAAAGCCAGAAAACTGTTCACCTCATAAACTCCAGAACTTTAGTGCCTAGGTTTATGGTCCAGGTTCATTCACACTCTGTGGGTGTGGGTTCTGCTTTCTTGGAGTTCTAGGTATTGGTCTTGCATCCCTGGCAAGCAGGGAAGATAATGAGAAAATTTCAGAAAGAACTAGTCTTACGATGCAAATGGGCCTTTCTGTTTGGGAGACGGGGCAGGGGAGGAAAGTGAAGTTTTATAGAGAGATCCAGCTGTGTGCACAGGAAGAAAAACAGCTTACTGGAGAGGGTCTTTCTTGTAGTAAATAGAAATTCTTCAAATCTTTAATGTGTATACTCCCGGGGTTCGTTGTCAAATAAAGCTGCTTGTAAATCTCCAATACTGGGGGGCGATTCTTTCCTTGCCAGAGCTGTAATGTGTTTTCAGCATCTCCTGTCAAGAACCAATACATAAGAACAGAGATCACAAGTTATGCCCTACATGCAGGAATGAGTGAGGCCTCAGAACATACAGCCGTATTGAATAGAGAGAAAAAAAAAACATCATCTAAGTTGCTCTGAATCCTGTCAACTTTAAGTTCCTTAAAGTAGGAGAATTGAGGTTCAAGGCCTCTGATTCCAGGAGTGCCTTAGACTTGGCTTGACTGACAAGATGACCATCAAAATATATGGAAAATGAGTCATGTGGCTTTTTCTAAACCCTTGCATGCAAAACCATTATATCTATACTGTTTTCAAAGTCGAAGGCTAGGGCACGACATTCTTTATATTCTCACACAATCTCCAGTTGATAACTACTTGCAAAGGAAAAATTGGTTTTCTCCAACAAACTCTCACTAGATATACATAGAAACCAGACTGAAGAGCAGGTCTCACACCCAGCGCCAGATAGCCACCACCAAATGAATGCAGAGGTATTGGGGAAGAAGAGCTTCTTCTTCTTCTTCTTCTTCTTCTTCTTCTTCTTCTTCTTCTTCTCTTCTTCTTCTTCTTCTTCTTTTTCTTCTCCTCCTCCTCTTCCTCCTCCTCTTCCTCCTTCTTCTTTTTCTTCCATAATGCTTCTTTTTCTAAGCTTTTTTTCTTTACCCTACAGGTCTTTTGCTTATATATTATGGTTTCTGATTTTATAACTTTATGGGGTTTCTATGTGTGCAAATGTGTATATCTCTATGTCTATGCATGTTTCTTGTGCTTTTTTTTTTTTTTTTTTTTTTTTTTTTGCTGTTGTTGTTCCTTGGTTTAGTTTGTGCTGTTCAGGTCTGTTTGCTTTTATCTTATCTTGCTGACTTGTTTTTCTTTATTATTATTTTTAGATGCCTGTTTGTTTTCTAACCAGAGAGAACATGACAGGGTATAAATTTGTGTGCATGGGAAGTGGAGAGGGCCTGGGTGGAGTTAAGGGAGGAAAAGCTGTAACTATTTTCAATTTTAAAAAATTCACATGCAAATCAAAAATACCTGTAGTGCCGCCCCAATATATCTAGCTAACATTTCTGTGTATAGTTCAATAGTCACTAATTTTTTAAGGTAGTTTTATTTACTGTAAAAGAGCACTTCTTCATTTGACTATGTCATGAAACTAGGGGTAAAAAATTATTTCATTGAGAAATTTCGTCTTCAAAGTAATGTGCTCGTGTTTGAGAGTTGGGACCCGTACGGTGTGGTTGGTTGTTCCACCCCACTTGTGAACTGATAGTTTGTCGCAGGAGTGGATTTGTATAAAACTGAATTGTTTGGTTTGCTTGCTCTGCATCACCCTATGATGCCCTCTGCCAGCACAACTGTGAACAAACTTCTATTCCTTATAACTTGTTCAATTGGTGCTATTTAGTTACAGCTCCAGAAACTGACAAAGACATGTACACTGGTGATCTCTTCCACCTTGGTCAAAGTGTGTGGCCTGGCAATATTTGCTAGCTTTAATTCCTAGTCAGAAAATGGAGCGAAATATCCCAACCGACAGCAGGGTTTCACACAGCACTCCGTGACAATACACGGAAAGTAACTAGTATTCTCAGCGGAAGTAGCTATATTAATTATCACCCAGCATGCACTGGGGCTGGATGGCTCCGCAGTTCAGAGCAGTTGCTGCTATCACAGAGGACCCAGCGTTGGCTGCCAGCAGCCACACAGTAGCTCACAGGACTCCACAGTTTCAGGGGATCTGACCTCCTTTTATGGCCTTGGCAGGCACCAGGCCTGTACAGTTACACATCATATATGTAGTCAAAACACTCAAAGCATAAAATAAAATAGATAACTTCTTAAAAGAGAAAACCATGCATTTTAAAGCTCTATATTAGATCTTGAATTCACCCCTATATTTAATTTTCTTCCTTTTATTGAAAATAGGCTGGATTTTTTAAAAAATGCAATATATCCTGATTACAGTTTCCCCTCCCTCCACTCCTCCCAGTTTCTTCCCATCTCCCGACCTGTCCGGATCTATTCCCTTTCTGTCTCTCATTGGGAAAAAAAAAACCAGCTTTTAAGAGATAACAACAAAACATAACAAAATAAAATGTAATAATATAACATAAAAACCATCACATCAAAGTTGGACAGAGCAAACCAGCACAAGGAAAAGAACCCAAGAGAAGGCACAAGAGGGAGAGACCCACTTGTTCACACACTCAGGAATGGTATTAAAAACGCTGACCTGAAAGCTGTAATATGGGCACCGAGGACCTGGTTCAGACCAAGGTAGTCCCTATGCTTGCTGCTTCAGGCTCCGTGAGCTCCTGTGAGCTTCGCTCAGCTGATTTAGGGGGCCTTGTTCTGCTGGAGCCCCCCATCCCCTCTGGCTCTTACACTCTTTCTGCCTTCCCCTCCCCCCAGCGTTCCCTGTGCTCTCAGGGGAAGGATTTGACAGAGATAGCCCATTTAGAACTGAGTGTTCTCTCTCTCTCTCTCTCTCTCTCTCTCTCTCTCTCTCTCTCTCTCTCTCTCTCTCGTGTGTGTGTGTGTGTGTGTGTGTGTGTGTGTGTGTGTGTGTGTTAGAGACAGAAAGAGAGACAGAGAGACAGACAGATAGAGAGAGAGAGAGGAGAGAGAGAGAGAGAGAGAGAGAGAGAGAGAGAGAGAGAGATGTTTGGCTGTGGTTCTCTGTATACTCTGCTATGAATATAGCAGAATGTCATTAAAAGTCATTTTATTATTACTTTTTATTCTTTTAGACCAGTACTATTCGGTTTTGCCTAAGGTCTCTGGAATTTCTAGTCTCTGGCTCTTGGTCACCTAAACGGTATCAGATTTGGCACCATCTCATGAAGTGGGCCTTTAGTCAAATAAGATATTGGTTGGTTACGGCCATAATCTTTGTGCCACCATTGCACTAGCATATTTTGCATGTGGGGCAGATAGTAGATGAAAGGATTTGTGGCAGGGTTGGTGTTTACATTTCTCTTTTTGTAGTCTGCAAAGTGCCCTCCTATACCAAAGACACTAGAGCATTGTGGGTGAAGGTCCTATGTAGGCATCAAATTGGCTTCACCAGAGTAGAAGACTCCTGAAAGTTGTTCCCTTGTCTCCTCATGCATGCTAAAGCATGCCCATACCCACACATGTGCCATACACGCACTCAACAAACAAAAGTACACTGAAAAAGCGAGAATTCAGAAGTTCATGTTCCCAATTACTAATTTCTCTTAGTGGTAAATGCAAATGAAAATGCTTACTGTACAAAACTGCTGTGCTACTAAAAACACCACAGTCAGACTTTAGGCAGGTGATTTTCCTTTTGATCTCTTTGATAAATATTTCATTTTCATTTTAGTATAACTTACTAGTTACATTGAACTGTTTGCTAAACATGGCACTTCTGTCCTTAGATATCCTTTGGCATTATCTCAGGAGCTTGAGAACACAGTGATGCCCTTCCTTGAAAATTCTGAATGGCATGGTCTTATATTTGTGCCTTTAAATTCTCCTTAGGTGGTTCTAACGTGCCATCAACACTGGGAATCAATATTCTAAAATAACCCAAATCAGCAATCGACACTCTTGCCCCAACACCAAACATTGCCCTCAGTATTGCCCCCAGTATCCTATTGGTTATGGTATTTAGGATTACAATGGTGCCAACCTAAGCAGTCCTTTGCTCACTCTCCATTGAAACTCTCCAAATGTCCATTAGGACGTGTATATTTTTTGTTTGTTTGTACAGTCTTCTTTAGCCCTTGCTGGCCTCTAACTCCTGATCCCCCCTGCCTTCACCACCCAAATACTGGGAATACAAGCATTGGCCACCACGCCTGGCTTTAAGATATCTAAAATTACACAAACATGTTATAAAGGAAAATGGAGGCAATGCTTTACCATATGCCAAACTGCTGGTGGATATCCATGACTAAGGAGCTGTACTCACAATCTGTGGCACGCCCACTCTGTCCCTCCTGAATAAGCACATATTTGACTGATATAGACTTGTAACCTGTTAGATGGCACAAAGCCACATTATCTGCAAGTGAGGCAGAAGTCACTTACACACTACTGAAACTATTCTCTCAAACGGCAATAACTGAACTTTATTTTTCTGCCACGTCAGTGGCTGCCATTTTCCATCCACTGAAAGATCATCCTATGGCCTTATAAAGAAGAGCAACCCAGCAATCCCTGGAGAGAGCGGCTCCTGTGGTAGACAGAGTCCACCAGCAGAGCGAGAAACGGTGTATGCTCAGAGTCTGCACTGTCCAATGTCACAGCCTTTTGTCACATGTCACCACTTGACTTTAACTAATTAAAATTAAACTAAATGAGAACTTCAACTCCTGTCACTCTAGCTTTATTTGCAACACATAGTAAGTCGCGCCTGTGGTGGACACTACAGACAACAGATCGTTTCTACTTTCAGCAAAAGTCCCATTGGTGCGGTGGTTGTGTTAGTTAACCATCCCACAGAGTCTAGATTCCATTAAGAATAGTTTCAGTTTTTTTTAAGGTTAGAGAATGGATAGTGTGGCCTTCTCCAGACCTGGCATGCACCATGGGGCATCCGACTGCTCTGCTAATGCTAATGTTAATGCTAACGCTACACACAGATGCCACTGGCTAATGAAGTATAAATGGAATCTTTATCTAATGGTCTTCCTAAAGTAGCCAGGGGCCTGGTTGGTTGCCATATGGAAGATGACCACGTGGAAGGCAACAGACGCTGCTCATATGCTTTGGTGGAAAAAATGTGAACATCTCTTGCTAACTTTTCATATATTAAAGCGAAGTAGGTTGGATGATTGTAGAATTCTATATTGAGGTATCACACAAAATTAACTTGCAAGTGCTTAGCCAATAAATATTCTAGGAAGAGCATACTTTTGGATAAATCTCCAAACTTTTGATAAATCAAAAAATACGTATTATCAAAGTCATCAACTGACATTTTATATTTAAACTAGGAGACAAAAATCTTCACACTATTGCTGCATCTATGTAAGTATGCCGTCTTAACATGAAGAATGTACAATAATTGATATGCGTTTTTAGTAGCACATTTTATTTACACATAAAATCAACATAGAAATGATTATTTTTTTGAATTTGTAAGATTGTTTTAAAATTATTCTGCCAAGTGGAGTACCACATAATTGTAGTTTCAGTTACTCAAGAGACTGAGGTGAGGAGATTACCTGGGCCCAAGAAAAGAAGGGTGTCCTGCATAATATAGCAAGACATATAAATACAAATATTTATGTGGAGGTATGTATAAATGTAAATTCTAGAAGCTTTCGCGATACTCTTAATTTCTCATATTTTTAAAAATAACAAATGTCTTAATTTTTTAAGTCCTAGAGTCCAAACCAGTGCCCTGGATTTTCTCTGCAAACAGCATCAGCAAAAATCTCTTAGTTGATATTTTCCTTTTCTTTTTAATTAATTTTTAATTCACTTTACACCCCATTCATAACCTCATCCCTCCTCTTCTCCAAGTCCCATCCTTCCTCAGAAAAGGGGAGCCACCCCACACCTACCCATCCCAGCACATAAAGTCGCAGCAGGACTGAGTGCATCCTCTTCCATTGTGGCCTGGCAAGGCAGCCCTGCCAAAGGGAAGTGATTCAAAAGCATGCAACACAATCCTTGTCAGAGGCGGCCTCCCCACCCCACTCCCTTTACTAGGGGACCCACATGAGGACCAAGCTGCACATCGGGAACATCTATGTAGAGACGTAGGTCCAATCCATGCATGGTCCTTGGTGGGTGCTTCAGTCTCTACAAGCCCCCTGGACCCAGGTTAGTTGGCTCTGTTGGTCTTCTTGTGGATCTCATGTCCCCTTCAGGTTCTTCTGTCCTTCCTCACATTTTTCCACAAGGCTCCCTGTGCTATGTCCAATGTTTGACTGTGAATCTTAGGATCTGTTTAGATCTGTTGCTGGGTGGAGTCTCTCAGAGGACGCTATGTTAGGCTCCCATCTGCAAGCATAGCAGAGTATCAGGGTTGGCTCTCTCCCATGGTGTGGCCAGAGATTGTTTAGACATTCCCTCAATCTCTGCTCTATCTTTATCCCTGTACATTTTATAGGCAGGGTAAATTTTGAGTCAAAGTTTTTGTGGGTGAGTTGGTGTTCCCCTCCTGCCATTAGGAGTCCTGTCTCATTAGGGGGTGGCCTCTTCTGTCTCCATGTTCCCCACTACTAGGGAATCTCAGCTAGAGTCACCCCCATATCCTCTCAGGAGCCTACCTTGTCTTAGCTTATCTCAGAGATGCCCCACCTACAATTATTCTTTTTTTTTTAATTAAAGAAGTAAAATGTTATCTGTACACATTTAAGGAACCCAAATGTATTTCTGAAGTCATAAATATAATAAACAATCATAAACCATTTTAGTGTAAATTTTATGTTTAAATTTGAAAACAAAATCAAGGATTTCCAATGGAGACAACATATACTTAGGGCAAAAAAAAAAAAATAGCTAGAGGCAAAAATAAGGAAAATATTTTATTAGTTCTTTGAGAATTTTGCACAATTTGTTTTGATCATATTCACTCAACTCTCTCTCCCTTTCCTACCTACCCAACTTTGTGCCCTCTTTTTTTTTTCACCCATCAAGTCCAGTTTGTGTTGATCATGTGTTATCAGATGTGTGACCTTCTGCCCACAATAGATAATATTTTTAAAACAGCAATTAGTAAAAGTCATCATTATGTAGGTTAACTTTTCAAAAAGTAAAAACAGTTTTAAAATTATTTTGAAGCATGTTAGTGACAGAGTACTTGCGTTTAGATACAAAATACCATATATTGAAATGTTTTAGTTAGTATACAAAAAAAGTCTCATTATTACATTGTTGCCCATGCTCACTGTACCTGCTCATTTCCCTATTACACTCTCAACTAACTTTTGGTGTTGTTTTGTTTGTTTTGTTGTAGTCAGTGTTGTTTGTCTACATGGGTCCCCATCCTGGGTCACCAGCTTTTGTTAAAGCTATGGCAAATTGTTGAATTCCCAAAGACCCAGTCGGCCTTACCGGGTCAGATTCGGTTCCCCGGCTGCGTTCTTGGCTTTTTGTAAAGCAGAGGTGAGAGAACACGATGGGACTATTGATGAGCATTGTGTTGAATCTGTAGATGTTTTGGGTAATACAGCCATTTTCACAACATTGATCCAGCCTAAATCCTTAGTGTGAGAGGTCTTGCAGTCTTTCAAGTTCTTTAGTACCTTACAGTTTTCATTATGAGGATCTTTCCTTCCTTAATTTTATTCTTAGGTATTTCATTTTATTGAAACTATTTTGAATGGGAATTTCTCTACCCCAGATTTCTTTGTCAACAAGCTTGTTATTGGTGTTTAGAAAAGGTTTTTTTTTTTTTTTTTTTTGTTTTTTCTTTCTTTGTTTTAATCTATTTACTTATTTAGTGGGTGATGCACAAAAGTGTCCTAGGCACTTGTGAAGGTCATAGGGCAATTTGTGGGAGACAGTTCTTTTATTGCACTACCAGGCCCTTTTGATGTACCATTAGAGTTATTTGGCATCTCCCTGATGCTGTCAACCAAAGCACTCACAGCCATAAACTCCTCTTTTAGACCTGCCCTTGCTACACCCTAAGTGCTCAAAAGGCACTTTAAAAATAATTTTAAACATTTTTAGTGAGTATGTATGTGTGTGTGGTTGCTTTGCCTGCATATATTTCTGCACACCGTCTGCCTAACTGGTGCCCGTAGAGATCAAAAGATGGCACCAGATATCTCAGAGCTGCAATTACAGACTGTTGTGAGCCAACACGTTGGTCCTGGGAATGGAATCTGGTCCTCTGGAAGGGCATCCAGTGCTCTTAACCACTGAACCCTCTCTCCAGCCCTGTCCCAAAGGTTCTGATAAGTTGTGATTTTTGTTTTCACTTGATTCTGGGAAACTTTAAATTTTCCTCTCTGATTCCTTCAGTTACCCATTAATCATTCAAAAGTGTTTTTTTTTTGTTTGTTTGTTTGTTTGTTTGTTTTGTTGTTTTGGGGTTTTGTGTTAGTTTGTTTGTTTGCTTGCTTGCTTACTTGTCTGTCTTTCTTCATAGCTCTGACCATCCTGGAATTCATGACGTAGAGCAGGCTAGCCTCAAACTCACAGAGAGCTGCCTGCCTTTGCCTCCTGAGCACTGCTAGGATTAAAGGTAGATAGGAGAACCCCTAGAACGAGTGTGTTGTTCTACCTCCGTATATGTATACAGCTTCAGTGGCTTCTCTTAATGTGGATTTCTTGTTCTATTCTACTGTGATCTAACAAGACACCAGAAAATGTGATTTATCATGAAGAAAGATTCATAGGCTACTGGGAAGAATGTCTATTTTATAGCCATTGGCTGAAGTATTCTGTGGGTAACTGTTAAGTCCATTTGATTTATGATGCAGTTTAACTTGGAAGTTTCTTTGTTTTTTTTTTTGTTTTTTTGTTTTTTTTTTTTTTTTGGTCCAATGATCTATCTATTGTTGAGAGGAGGAGATGAAATTGCATGATATTACTTGACCTGAATCTATGTAGTGGCTTTTGGTTTATGGAATTAAGTGCATCAATGTTTGTTGCATACACACATACAATCATTGCATTATCTTGATGGCTTATTTTCTTTAGAATTACTAACGACATTGTTCATGTCATCTGTCTGATTTGGCATGAATCCTACGCCATCAGATGTATCAATGTAGCTAGCATTTCTTTGAGCGACCGCATTTGACTGGCCTCATTCTGAACCTCTGCCTCTGTGTTGTGTAGTCAGCACATAGTTGGGTTGTGTTTTTTAATCTAATCAGCTAGTCATCGCTTTTAAATTGGAGAATTAAGACTATTTACATTTAGGATTTCTTTTAATTGGCCGAAGTTTGCTGATTCCCATCAATTTGCTAGTTGTTTTTCAGTTGGTTGGGGTGTTGTTTGTTCTTGTCTTCCTTACCTATTTGTATTTGTGGTTTGCTGGTTTACTGAGTTGTACACAATTGTTTCTCTCCTAGCACTCCTTTGTCAATCTATTCTCCTCATGAAACATAGTCTTCACTGTGCTCACATGGTAATGGCTGCCTTCCTTCCTCCTCTTGCGTGTTTACAATCCTGTTTGAGTCATCCCCGCTCTAGCTTAGCACTCATCAATTGCTTAAGTTTATGCTCGTCTCGAAAAGTCTTTATGCCTCCACTGATTTTTTTTTTTTTTTAAATAAAATCTATGTTGGATCTAGCAATCTTGGTTAGCAGTTATTTATTTTTTAGTTTAACACATCATTACATGTTTTCCTGGGTTTTAAAATTTCTGGTAATAACAAGAATAAATTAATAAAAATAAAATTTAAAAAAAAATAAAATTTCTGGTAAGAGAACTGATGTTAGTTTAATATGTTTGCCTTTTTAGAGGGTTGTCATTTTATCTTGCATCTTTTAGCAGTTCTCTTAATTTAGGCACGTGAACATAATGTGTCTTTGGCCACATTATGCTTTGGGGTTATGTACATCTCTTATACTCGGTGTCCATCTCCTTGCCTAGATTAAGGAAATTTTCTGCCGTAATTTATTGCATAGAACTCGTACATCTTTCATGTTTAACTTCAGCTTCCTCTTCTGTCTCCTGGATTCTTAGGTTTCATTTCTTGATCGTGCCCCTGAGTTCTTAGATGCTGAGCTGTGCCTTTGCTTGATTGCTTGTTTTTTTGTTTCTTTTGTTGTCTGTATATAATATTTTTTTTTACCTTGTCTTCCATACCTCATGTTCTTTCTTCTGCTTATCTCATCTGTTTGTTCTCATGCTTTCTGCTGCTTTTTATTTGATTGAGTTTTGTAGCCACAACATTTTTATTTATCTGTGTTTTCTCAAGATTTCAATTTTCTTGAAATTTTCTTCTCTGTTATGACTTTCTCATCTATGCTGGTGACTTTCCCCCCAGAGGCCCGATGCCCTTTGTTTTGTTTGTGTCTGTGTGTGGGAGTGTGTGTGGGCCGCCAGGTTACTTGTTTTGGTGACAGAGTTTCACTATGTATCATTGGCTAGCCTGGAACTTCCTTTGTAGACCAGGCTGGACTCATACTCACAGAGATCTCACTGCCTCGGCCTCTTGAGTGCTCGGATTCAAGACACGTGCCACAATACCTGGCCTACGTTGATGTTTTCACTTCATTCATTTGCTTGCTTCTTTTCTCTTTAAAGTCACCGATATTTTCTGAATTAAAAAAACAATACTTTATTTACCTTTATTTTATGTGTATTTGTGTTTTGTCTGCACGTATATCTATGTGAGAACGTCTGATCTTGGAGTTACAGACAGTTGTGAGCTGCCATGTGGGTGCTGGGATTTGAACCCAGGTCCTCTGAAAGAGCAGTCAGTGCCCTTAACCACTGAGCCATCTCTCCAGCCCCTGAATTAGAATTTTTAATTCTTTGGCATTTCAACAAGTTTTCTTATCTTTGCATTTGGTGACTGAGTGACTATGGTATCTTGGAGACATCATGTCTCGCCTTAATGGGTTTGTCATTTTTGTGTTCTGATTTGCAAATCGGTTAATTTGGAAATCTCTTCTGAATTTACTTGGGGCTGTTATTAGTGAACAGCCTCCTCTTGAGAGTTCAATTCCTAACCCTGTTCAGAACAAAACCAAACTGCTGCAACAGCAGCAAAAGCAGCAACAGCAACCAAACCAAACAAGATATAGAATCACACTTGAAATCAGTCAAGTAAGCCCACAGAAACGTCACCAGCTGCTATAAAGCAAAAATAATATAAAGGGCCTGAAGAGACAGCTCAGTGGTTAAGATTAAGTGTGCTGCTCCTGCAGAGGACTTAAGTTCAGTTCCCAGCACCCAGGTCACACAGCTCACAAATGTCTGCGACCCTAACTCTAAATGATCTGACATCTCTGGCCTCTGAGGACATACACACATAACCACACTCAAACATACGCACAGACACACAATTTAGAAATAAAATAAATCTTTAAAAACAGTGTCAAGTGTGATATGAAGTTAAAATTTACTTAGAGTAGATGCAGAAATAATAAAAGATTGAGATAAAGTCAGGGTTCAGGGAGAGGAAAAAATAAAGAAGGTATTAAATGAAAGAAAATGAATGGAGGGAAATGTTGTGTTTTCTCTATAAAGCAAGAAATTTTTTAAAAAATTGACTGCCCAGAAATTAAAAAAATATAGCAACAGAGTTAGATAATTGAAGCCAGGTGCAGTGACTCATGCCTCTAATCTTGGGAGACTGAGGCAGGAGGATTGCTGAGAGTCTGAAGACATTTTGTTTTATATGAGTCCAGGCCAATTTGAAGAGAGACCCTTAAAAAACTATGTAAAGCAGAAAAAAGGTTAAAAAAAACATTAAAACCAGAAACATCTTTTCAATAAATAACAAACTGACTTTAAAATACTACTAAAATTATAGTGCAGAGATAAAGAGAAACACAGAGTGACAGATTTTGGAGGGCCATGGAGTTAGCTGAGCAAACTGCTTACCTTGTAAGTGAGGCATGCCTCAATTCGACCTCCAGAATCCATGCTCTAAGAACTGGATGGGCTGGTAAGTGCAAACACTCTGAGGGAGGGAAGTGTGGCAGGAGGAACTCTGGGTTCAACTAGCGGAAACCACTTGATGTGTTTCAGTGGGTGAATGGTACCTGAGGCTGATGTGAGGTTGTCCTGTGGTCCCTAGACTCAAAAGAACCTGTGTAAGTATACGAGTGTATATAAACACACTTGTGTGAGTGCACACTTACACACCTACACACACACACACACATACACACACACACACAGGGACTGAACAAGTCAGATGTTCCGTAGAGCACTCTTTACTTTAGTTCCTCTTCTCTGCCTATCAGGCACCTTTGTTGACCGCAGTTAGTATTGAAGTCTAGAGGTCAGGTCCGTTCTCCTGAGTCGCCTCAGGCTGTAGCACCTCCGTTGGCTAATATCTAGCCGTTGGCTGTCTCCCAAGTGCAACGGGAGGGAGGATGCAAAGTCAGAACCGAGTGTGCACTTTCAAAACTCACGCACCATTAAGCACTCTGCCAGAGGGTTGAAACTGTAGCTATCGAGTACCTCGGGTGGGCTCCGGAGACCACTCCTTGCAATCGTGAACTGACCTGAGGCTTTGGGCTGTTGGAAGCTACAGTTTTGCAGTATCCTCAGGTGATAGGTTCCACTTATAGCTACCAAGTGTAGGCTACAACTCACCAGTTCCTGCACTGCCCACTCTGAGCCTCCTGCCATCTAATGTCATTTACCTTGCCTTCCCTTTGTCCTCCTGTCACATCCAATGGTCTCTGGGGCAGGTTGATTCCAGGTTTTCTGACTTCTGAGTCTTTCTTGTTATGGATCATTCAAGGTAGCTCTGTATGTGTGTGTGTGTGTGTGTACACACTCATGTGCATGCACACATGAGTGTTGGAGGCTGGCCTGATGTATTTTGACCCTCTGTCTTTGTGCCCCAAGATTGCTTTGTAACCTTGCCTAAAAGATTATTTCTGTTTGACCAATAAAAAGCCGACACACGTGGGGCAGGCAAATGGGATAGGGATGGCTACAGTTCCTGGGCTTTGGAAGGCAGGGAGAAATTTGGGGAAGAGAATGAGATGGGAGGGAGGAAGATGAAGGAGGAGAATCACCATGGGATAGGAAGAGAGCCACGTGGCCCAGAGAAGGGACTCTGAAGTTCCTCATGGAAAGAGATGACCAAAATGACCAAAATGACCAACAGCAGATATCTTTGGGACTATGGGTGGGTGGGAAGTAGTGCAGATAGAAATTATTAAAAGCAGATGGATTGGGATGGAGACTGGGAGTTATTGGAGGATAGCTTAGGAGGTAATGTCTGCCTTGCTTCAGGTAAAGGCTCATTGAAAATACATCAAGTGGCTGTGTTCTCATTCGTTGCTAGCAGGTTAGAAAATACCACCATAATAATAATTATAGGGTTAATAACAAACAGTTATTAAGCCCTACTTTTTCATTAACAACAACACATGTAGATGGTTTATTACATTTTTTTTTACTTTGTGAGTGGGTGGGAATGAGGTGGCGTGTCTATAGTACAGTGTGCATTTGGAGGTCAGAGGATAATTTGTAGTTTTATGTTTAGTAATAAGAGAATAATATGAGACATAAGGCAATAAGGTATAAGGTAAGGTAATAATAACATACCAGACAGTGGATATTATGGTGTAGAGGAGTTTATTAAATGAGCATGGGGGGAGAAGGAAAAGGGGGAGGGGTACCTCAGAGGGAGAGAGAGAGACAGAGACAGGAAGAAGAAGAAGAAGAAGAAGAAGAAGAAGAAGAAGAAGAAGAAGAAGAAGAAGAAGAAGAAGAAGAAGAAGAAGAAGAAGAAAGGGAGAGAGAGAGAGAGTAAGAAGAACTAGAGAGAGTGAGGGACCCCATGGAAGGTTTGTCCTTTTGTATGGCCCTGGGCAGGGCCACGCCCCCGTGGCAGATAAGCAATGACATCACAGGTAGGCGGGCTAAAGCAGACCGCTAACATGCAGGAGTTTATTTTTTCCTCTCACCATATAGCTCTGAGGGATCCGACTCAGTTCATCAGACATGGCAGCCAATGCCGTGACCTACTGAGTCATCTTGCTAGCCAAAGGTTGTTTAATTTTAAATGACAAGTTCCTCTCAAAATGGCCACATCTGTTTGATCCGGAGGAACAGCTCTTTACCGATGATCCATGAAGTCACATCTTAGTAAACCTTCAACTACCAGGGCGACCCATGAGAGCTGCGGGGGGTCACCTGTGCCAATCTCTCTCACCAGGGACGAGGCTTCTGCTTCCCCCGCACCCCCCCCCCAGCACCCCCACACCAGGGAGTAGCTGCAGGAGCCTGCTGCTGCTGTTTGTCTGCACTTCCCAGCCTGTCACACCCTCTCTGGGTTTCCGAGCTTCATCATTCTTTGTCTTTGGAATAAGTCCTATGCCTGATGCTTTGTTGTCTGGACCGTCCCCATTCTCGGTATCTTTTCATCCGCCCAACGTACACACTTCAGCCTAGCGAAATCCCATGCTCAAGCTTCTCCTTTTAACACAAGGCTAAGGGTCTATAGTCTTTTTCTGTTGGGGGTAAACCCACCAACCTGTAGATATTCTGTCTTCAAGCAAGTTCAAGTATCTTGCAAGAGGATTTTCCACACTCAAAAGACACAATAAACTTCATCTTAGCATTGGACTTTAAGACAAAAACTACCTTTTTTAAGGCTCCAAAATACATATTTCTTTTACCCTATGAAATGAAGGCGGCCTTATCATTTATCAGATGACAGTGCTTATGCACAACAATGTATGTTTATATGCCCAAAGATTAATTATCACTCAATTGAAAATTTTAAACCTAGGTCCTTGAAAATCTTTGGTTAGTATCATTATATAAATGTATATTTTTTTCATAAAGACATTATCTGCTATGAGGCAATTTACTTAATCATATAAATTCCAAATTTGTGGTTTTTTTTTCTTTCTGATTTTATAATTTTAAAGTGCTAACCAGCAAAACTAACAGGGCAAATTTGGGGAATTCAAATGAAGCCTTTTATGAAAATGAAGATTGTCATAAATTTGGAATAGTTTGCTGACATGTCTTTTAACATGGTGAAAAAAATCTGGGAGAAATGGGGAATTTTTGATATAAAAATTGTTGAGTCAGCACATGGTCTGGGTGTACAGGTGAGCTGACAGTTTGCCTGCCTAGCTTTCGTGAAGCCCTAGGGCAGTTCCCAATACCTCATCAGCACTCAGGAGGTAGCAACAAGACCATCACAAGTCCAGGGTCACCTCCAAACACAAAGCAAGTTTGAGCTTGGCCTGAGCTACATAAAACAGTCTCCAAAAAGTAACCATCCCAACCTATCAAAGTAATTTTACGTAACTCTTACATGGAAGTTTAGAAGACATTATTGATGAATATATAAACTTATAAACTAAACATTTTAAATACTTTAAATCATATTTAAAAGTTCTTGTTAAATACAAATAATAAATGAATAAACAAAAGCCCTTGCTCAGTCTCTCTCTTTCAAATGTTGCAGCCCAGTATAGCTAAGGCCACAGGCTCGTCTTTTAAGATTTATTTATTTATGTATATGAATACTCTATTTCTGTGTATGCATGCATAACTAAAGTACATCAGACAGAAGAGGGCATCAGATCCCATTATAGACAGCTGTGAGCCACCATGGGGGTGCTGAGAATTGAACGCGGGACCTCTGGATGAGCATCCAGCACTCTTAACTGTTAAGCCATCTCTCCAGCTCCAAGACTTTTTTTTTTTCAGTAGCGACATATGAAAATGTTGCTTTTAAAGGCTGATTGTAACAAAGCCTAGTTTCATTAAATCTTTTCCTGTTTTCCCTTTTAGGTCTATCAGTCTGAACTAGATATTGTTAGAAGGATACATAACGACAACCTGTATCATTGATTAATTTAAAAAGCTTCCAAAGAGATGGAGGGAAAAAAATGAAATGAGAGGAAGATAGCTATGGGCAAATGTGAAAGAATTTCACAGATTGGGTGAGCCTCTTGAGTCCCCTAAATAATCTTCTTAATGTTCATAGACAGCAGGCACTCAGCAGATTCCAGTGACAAGTTCAGTGCTGGACCCGTCAGAACAGCTTATAGGCTATTTTCTTTACTGCTCTACAGACCTTGGCAAGGCAGCCTCTCTGTGTCTGTCTCCCTCATCTGCTTCTCCCCACCCCCAGGCCCCACCTCTCTTGCTAAGGGAGGGCCCATCATAAGTCTATATTTTAAATTTCTCTTTAAAAATTCTAGCTACTGACCAATCATTGGGGGAGGTAAATTTAGAATTCAAACTACATAGAAAAGTTCTCTGATAGCCATTTAATACTAAAGAGCAGTGGCTAAAATCCGTTTTTTGTTTTTTTGTTTTTCCTGTTGTCGAAAGTTCTCCAAATGGTCATTATACTTTCAGATGGTTCTTGATTAAGTTACATTGTTTCTTCAAGATGTGCAGGAGTTAAAATAACAAAAACATTGTGAAATCAGATGTTTGGTCAGAGAGCTGAAACTGTTCCAGGGCATTTGCAAAGGCTTTAAGGGTGTCTCTGAAGTTGGGGTTCTAGGAAAATGGACAGCTGCCACCACTAAGCAGAGCACCCCTAGGGGACAGAAAGATAAAACTGAGTAAGTCCGTCTAGCACTTTATTTTTTTTTTCTTTTCTTTTCTTTTCTTTTTTTTTTTATTAATTTATTCTTGTTACATCTCAATGTTTATCCCATCCCTTGTATCCTCCCATTCCTCCCCTCCCCCCATTTTCCCATTATTCCCCTCCCCTATGACTGTTCCTGAGGGGGATTACCTCCCCCTGTATATTCTCATAGGGTATCAAGTCTCTTCTTGGCTACCTGCTGTCCTTCCTCTGAGTGCCACCAGGTCTCCCCCTCCAGGGGACATGGTCAAATGTGAGGCACCAGAGTACGTGAGAAAGTCATATCACACTCTCCACTCAACTGTGGAGAATATTCTGACCATTGGCTAGATGTGGGAAGGGGTTTAAAGTTTACCTCCTGTATTGTCCTTGGCTGGTGCCTTAGTTTGAGCGGGACTCCTGAGCCAAATCTGCCTATCATATTGTTCTACTTGTAGATTTCTAGGACCCTCTGTATCCTTTTATTTTGCTATTCTCCCATGCGCCGTCTAGCACTTTAGAACTTGACTCACAATGACATTTATAATGAATGAATGAATGAATGAACGAACAAATAAATAAATAAAAATAGATTTCAAATTCTGAACTCATTCAATTTATGGGGCAGCTCTGGGATTTGCTACATCTCTAGTGGTTGCTGGTTTTGTTGTTGGCTTGTTTGTTTGTTTGTTTGTTTGTTTTGGCTTACCCAATTATAATAAGCCAAAGTTTTTTTTTTCTCCCTCCATGACTAGAAGAAAGTTATTCTGGGGAGAAAAAAAAAAAAGATAAACTCTCCAGTCAGACTGATGTTGAAAGCTGTCCCCTGGGTTTATATTGTGCCCTGTATTTGATGCACGGTGACACAGAGGAGAAACGTACCTGTGTGAGATATGTCCTCAAGGGCAGGTGAAAATCATGAGCTCCAGGCTTCACTCTTGGGTGAACAGGAGCTATTGTGGCCTCCTAGCTTCACTTTCAAACTTAAGCTTTGTGAAGGAGTCCTGAGTTTTGCGTTGACGGGACAATAACAGCTGGGTTGAATCTTAGATTACCTCTGGAGCTACCGCTTCTAGAATCAAGAGTGCTGGGGTGGTGGTTTCCCTGCCTGACGTCTGCTTGGATTCTGGGCCACACTGGTAAATACCCTTTGACTCATGGGTACCTACAACAGGAGCTCAGGAGTCAGCCGTGCCTCTCCACTGCTGGACTAAGGACCTCGCTGAGGCATTACAAATGTCTCTCGTTTCTTCCTCCTGCCCTGTTAAAGTGACAAAGGGCAAAAAAAAAAAATAATCCTCTCTCCTTATCATGCTCTCCTACTCTCAGACACTGTTTAGTTCTCAGATTCCCAACATACAGACAAATTATGTACTTCATATTTGGGGGGTACTTATTTAGAAAAGAATAGAACCAGCTTGCTAAATGGCTTTTTTTTTTTTTTTTTTTTTTTTTGCAAAAATATGTGATAAAGACAATTCATTAGCAATTGATACTCTCATTCCCACTGAAGTTCTAAAGAACAAAGAAGTAGGGGTGTCAAAGAAACACAAAAGCAACATCCCTCCCAGGCCAAAATATAGACAGTATGGAGACCTGGATTGGAAGTTCCTGTGGTTACTTTTGCCAGCTATGTGGGGGAGATATTATAGTCCTGTCATGGTGGATGGACTTTAAGTTTATATCGATTTTCTTCTCTGAATGTTTGGATGAAATATTTTTTCTTAAAGTCTCCATTAGTCTACCCTTAAAATGGTTGTTAGCTATTAGCAAGCTCACAATTTTATTCTCAAATCTGAATAAAGAGATTCCTATATGTATGCCTTGTGAGCATGTCCAAGTCCCAGCTGCTACTGTCTATAACGTCTGACATCCTCCAGACAGACTATCTTCATTTTAAAATGTATGTATTTATTCATTTTACATCCCAATCATAGCCCCTCCCTCCTCTCCTCCCAGGCCCACCCTCCCTCCCTCCCTCTTCCTCTATCCCCTCTCCCATACTCCTGAGAAATGGGGAGCCCATCCCCATCACTGACCCACCCCAGCGTATCAAGTCACATCAGAACTGAGAGTATCCTCTTCTCCTGTGGCCTGGCAGGACAGCCCTCCCAGGGGAAAGTGGCAAACAGCAGGCAACAGAGTCCATGTCAGAGATAAGACTGTCCTCATTTGGTCATTAGCTGCTGACTGGCGCATCCCCACCACAGGGTTCAGTAGTTCACTAGGATTCATAAAAGCTCTTAGCATCAGAATTACAGTTTATTACAGCAAAAAATGTAGATTCCAAGGAGAAGTGCACATAGAACAGGGTTTAAGCAAACTTCCTGGGAGCCTCCATTTTCCTCACATGGAGAGGGCTCACACACTTCATTTAGTCTTCTACAGCGATGTGTGAAAATAGATAAAAAGCATCATCCAGGGAATCATTGTTTGGTATTTTTCCTAGGACTCAGCTGCATCCACACTGTTGACTTGCCATAGTGCTGACCTTAGCCTCCAACCCTGCTAGAGGTCTAGCCGATGATGCTTGGCTGAAGGCTGGGTGCTCCCCCACTGTCAATCACACTATTCACACAGACTGGACATGGCCCAAGGTCCCAGGTAAACAAAAAAACACCCTTGTCAAGAAAGACATTTCAAGAGCGGAAAGGCTGCCTCTAAGGAGCCAAGGATAAAGGCCAGCTTCTTAGGGAAAAGCTAACCTTTTGCTGCACATTATTAGCCAGTTAAATACATCTCAGAACCCCAATCAGTCACTAATTAGCTCCTCTGTTACAAATGTCTTGAGCACTTACTGTGATTCACATATTCTGCCAGGAAGTGAAAGTGAAAATCTCAGTAGAATCAGTTTAAGGAAGGGACAAAATGTTTAGACAAATAATTATAGTAATATGCTCTAAAGTATTCTTAGAGCACAATGGAGGAAAGTAGTAATTTCATTTGCAATTATGACATATAACTTCTTTGGCTCAGGAAAATGTTATTTTATTATTTTAAAAGCTAGATATTTCAGTCTTGAAAAAAGTGGCTTAGATAGGAGTTATATTATTGGCCTATGAATGGTAACTGATAGTAATCCGTTTTTGATTGATGAAGATAGTCCCAGTTTTCCAAAGCTTGTCTTGTTACCCGTTCAAGACTGTCTTCCTAGCCAAACCCCAAACATAATTCTCATTACTTTATCAAGTCCTTCAAGGTTTTATGCACCATTGGCTTACAGAAGTCTCGGATATAAAGTGAAAAAATGAAGAATTTGCTACGTGTTTAGAAGTGACTCTCTCACAGGCAAATAGTTACTTATTTAGATCACATACCTGAAAATAAGTATTTTGGGTCTTGCAGGATAGTCTTACTCTGTCTTAGATGTGTTAAAGCAGCCAGCAATACATAAAGCAATGGATATAACTTTGTTTTGAGAAAATTTTTACTTGAAACACTATAGCTGGGCATATGGGCTCTAGTTTGTTGGTCTTTAGTCTATCTTTGTCTTCGTATTGATGCTATTGACTTACTGGAGGCAGAAACACTAGAGGGTGAGGCATTTTCTAATTTAATGCAGACATCTAATTAACTCTGCCTCACAGTTTGACTCTATAATGCCCCCCCCCCATAGGTTAAATACTTAGCTCCCAACTTGTTACTTTGGAAGATGGGATGGTTATTGTTTCTTAGCAGTTTGACTAGATTAGGAATCACCCAGGAGATTTAAGATGTGTCTCTGAGGCTTTTCTGGAAACGGACAAAGGAGAGAAGACACACCCTGAACATGGGTAGCTGCACCCCACGGCCTGAGAACCCAGACTGAAAGAAAAGAGGAAAGTAGAAATCCAGATAAGGGCCACCAGTCACCTCTCTCCTTGCTGACTGCAAACACGATGCGACAAGCTGCCTGCTGCTTCCGCCATCATGGCATCCCCACTG
The DNA here is from genome assembly GCF_903995435.1 of Acomys russatus. Classification (NCBI taxonomy): domain Eukaryota; kingdom Metazoa; phylum Chordata; class Mammalia; order Rodentia; family Muridae; genus Acomys; species Acomys russatus. Next base: position 11,225,092 of record NC_067148.1, on the reverse strand, counting down.
TACAAGCTGTGTCCTCTCAAAATAAGCCTTCTTTCTTTAAGTCACTTCTGATTGGGTATTTGCTCATAGAGAGGAGAAAAATTAACCCTTGCGGAAGGAGAACCTATAAGAGGTCATTAAGCCATTGGAGGCATGTGCTTGAAGAGCCACTCCCTCTTTCTCTTCTTCACTTCCTGGCCAGAAAGCAAACAGTTTTGGTAGCCTGCACACTCAACATGACAAACTACCATGGCCTCCATGTAGTAGGCCAACCTGGGACCTGAAACGAACGTTCTGTCACTTTAAGTTGATCGTCTCAGGTGACTGACATGTTATCAGAAAGCTGACAAAGACAGAACTTAGGAGTAGGTGACTTTCTGCATTGAAATCTTTGTGCCAATGTGAGGTGGGACTTCTTGGATCATAAGTAAATTGAATCTATATGGATCACTGTTGTGACTGAGTCTTCCTACGCTCTCTGACACTCCGTGCAGAACCATGCGAAAGAAGGTAAGATTTAGTAAAGGGGCTTTTTCTTTGTGATAATAACTTTTTTGGAGAGCTGGGTGTAATGGCGCATGCCTGTAATCTCAGCACTCTGGGAGACAGAGACAGGTGGATCTCTGTGAGTTCAAGGCCAGCCTGGTCTACAGAGTGAGTCCAGGACAGCCAAGGCTACACAGGGAAATTCTGTCTAAAATCTAAATAAGCAAATAAATAAATAGAATGGATATTGTTTGCTGGACCACCAAAACTATCCAGTGTCCTGGTTTGAAATGCCGTGAGAGCCTGCTATGAAAGCCACTCTAACCTTTGATCTTTGGTTTCTTTGTCAGTGGAAATCTGATTTTACTAAGTTAAATAAATTGTCCGAACAAAAAGAATTCAATTTCTCAGAATAATCTTCCAAGTAGAGGTAGCCCTCATGAGCTAATTCAGGTCAATGAGATATAAATAGAAGTCTACTAGTTACGCAACAGACAAACCTGGTGTTGTATCAAATGCCTTTAATCCCAACAAGGCAGAGGCAAGTAGATCTCTATGAGCACAAAGCAAAGTTTGTCTACATAGTGAATTCTAGTCCAGCCAGAGTTACACAGTAAGACCCTGTCTCAACAGCAAATAAATAAACACAAATAAAAACCAACTCTCTGTCTCTTATTGTCAAAAGGTTAGACTTGTTGTCATGTTTGAGCCTTATGCACTTCTTTTTCCAGCTAAAAATGCAAATGCGGTGTTTAAAGATGGCACATCCATCTTGCAAAGATGAAAAAATCAAACATGGTGTAATATTGAATAGAAAATAAAAAAATAAAAATAAAAACCCATGAGGAAGCTCAATCCATGGTGATTATCCTAATGACTACAATGCTTCCTTCTGGAATTCTTTATTGAAAAATACAAGACTTCATTGCTTAAGCCACTGTTGGTGGCTTTCTATTAAGTGAGGCTAAAAGCAGCAACCTCAGCAGAATCAAAAGCCATCAAAACTGGCCCATTGTCAGTACTGAAGTGCTGTGAGGGATAAATTATAAAAGTGACGACTTTGCTTTGTGTATGTGGATGGCAATGCTGAGAGTGAAGTGGTTTCAGAGAGGCCAGTGCTGCGGTTTCGGTCTTGTTACTCTTCCTTGTCTCGTTAGCTGGAGTTCCTGATGCTGAACGGTTACTGAGAACGGCATTAACGACGACAGGAGTGTGGGCCCATTAAGGATTCTGGGTGGCTGAACACAGTTCTCCTTCAGGCTCTATACATTTACCATAAGAAGTCTGACCAAAAGTCAACAAGCAGCAAGCAAGCAAGCAGTCAAACAAGCAAACCCAACCCAACCAACCAACTGAAATAATCCCTCTTGACTTTTGTTAATTAGCTCATAATGTCCCAAAAGTGTCCTCACATTTTTTTCTGTTATCTATGAAGTTCTTTAGTTAATGGTTTTTTATAGAAAAGGGAAAACAATGTTCTTTTTTGGGTTTTGTTTTAATTATCCAATCATGGTTCCCTATGCAGCTTTATAAGTACATTTTTATTGAAACCATGTTTATGATGAGTAATTCTTTAAAAATTTTTTCTCTTAAAAGCTTTTTGCCATTAATATTTCAGTTAATTAAAACTGTATTATGCTTTAATCCTTTGTAAATGCACAGCAGAATAAAATAGTGTATAATACTGGAGTCGGAAGTTTCTTTCAAATTGGACCGCTGGGCTGCAATTGGTAGCTTATTAATGTAAACCGGGTGGGGGGCGAGGCAGAGGACATTTTATGTTTGAATGTTCGCAAAGGAATTCATATTTACAAGGGCATTATTTTTTTCCTACTGAATTCCTAAATGTTACTATTAAAAGGCAGAATATGTGCAATACAAACATGTGTCCCGAGGGACAGTTCAAAAAGATTTCTAAACGTGGAAAGTTTATGGAGGAATCTGAAGACAAATTAATACTCCAGAGCCTGGGTACAAACTCAGATTTGGAAATGTTTTCCCAGATTAAAAAGGAGTTTTGGTGGGGGCTCCATATGGAAAACTTGCATAATTTATTTAAAAGACCAAAGTAAAAGTGAATTCACAGTTCAAAATCTGGATAATTATGCTATAATTAAAGGACTAGTTTGTTTTGTTTAAAAATTATTGTCTTCAAAGTTTCCACCCAACACCATTACTATTCAAGGATTCTGAGGCCTGGTTTATTTTTAAGTTTACTTTTCACAATTGTGTATTCAAATGCAAAAACTAATTTTGAGGATAAAATATCCAAGAAACAGTGGGTAAAAAATGCTTAAATCCTTGTCCCTACACCCTTATCTCTTTTCTATGTGTGTGTATTTTGTTTAATTAGGAGTACTGGAATTACATAACATTTTTTACACATGATTTTTAAAAAAGATATTCTAGTAGCCACTCAAGTAAACTATATTTTGAAGGGATAATGTACACATTTATGCTTTTGACATAAATCCAACGAGAGTTTCTTTTCAGAAAAATAAACCAAGAGCATATCTATTATCCCGTGGTTGCATTCAATGAGATCCTCTTTGACTAAAACACGAAAGACTCTTGCCTCCTCCAGCTGTCAGTCTAGAAAGCAGGAGTATGCTACTTACACCAACACATCGGTGAACATGCTTGAAAGCTGTGACCAACCACAACTTGCCAACAATGTTCATCTAACATGTGCTTAATGATACGCATAATCATTCTGATGCGTTTTAAACTGCAATACACACATTACTTCGTAAGCGGTAGCACTCAGTGTTGCTTAAGGCCAGGTACAGCCTCGTGGTGGGTCATCAGAAAATGGGAGGAAGAAGGAGAAGGCGATGCCAAAGCATGTCCCCGGTTTCCTTGGAAGACCTCAAGGGCCAATACTCACACAAAGCCAGTGCTCAGTATTCTCTCTAAGATACGTAGCATCCAGAGATATGGTACTTTGGTACTTCTACCTGTGCTGGTTTAAAAGACCCATTGTTACCTAACAGTCAAAGTCTATACTGCCTTGTGTAGCGGTCCCCTCCCTCCCCCAGTTTACTTTTTTGTTGTTGTTGTTGTTTCATTAAACAGAAAGAGCACAAGAATTGCTCACAGGACCATCAGGTCATTCCCTGTAGTAGCACCAATGCCTTGTGTTCAGACAAGAATGAACCAGGGGAGAGGAAGGAAAAGAGGAGGGGGTGTTGAGGGGAAGAAGAAGGGCTAGAAGCACAGACCACTGAGTCAAGCATAGCCAGATTCAGGTTTTAGGTCCACTGGTCCATGGATACATACTCTAGGACCCATTCCCAAGGCCCAAGAGTCTCCACCCACTTCACTGTGTGAGAGTCAAATGGGATGGCGCGTACTTACCAAAGCACCAACGTGTTACCATGCTTAATTATCAGATGATAATGATATAAATAGAGCACTGAGCTGATAACAGGAGCTGTCACGGTTGACTTTTCTGGGTAATTAATTTGTAAATTATTCTCATTAGGACCTGCTATGAATGTTTAAAAGGAGCAAAAATGCTGTTGTTCTCTGCCTTCTGAAATAATCCCTCTGGACTTTTGCTAATTAGCTCATAATGCCCCAAAAGTGTCCCCACATTTTTGTCTGTTATATATGACGTTCTGAAGCTAGGGTGGTTTCTGACCATCATGAACTGGTCACTGGGATTGGTGCATGAGCTAAGGAGAAAAGTGACATAGCTCATCAGCCATGTGGGTCACCCAGCTGTGGACCATTGTAAGTCACGGGCTGACACCTGCTGAACTGTGTTCCACGAGGAGATGAGCAGTAGCTCAGTTCTGGTCAGCATCCCTTGCTGGCGAGGGATAGGGATGTAGCTTAGTGGACGAGCACATGAAGGCCCTAGGGTCAATCTCCAGCACTGAAAACAAACTCACAAACAAAACAACAAAGTGATGGAGCGAAGTGATACAGTAACTTTTTCCTCTAGGTACTTTAGAATGTTTTAGCCAGGCTGCACTCCAAAAGGGGATTTAAATTTATTTGTGAGCAAAAATATAGCACAAAGTAGAGAAAATGGAAAGTTAAGCTGAGCCGGTGGCACACGACTTTGATCCCAGCACTTGGGAGGCAGAAGCAGGCAGACATCTGTGAGTTCAAAGTCATCCTAGTCTTCAAAGCGAGTGCAGAACAGCCGAGGTTACACAGAGAAACCTTGCTTTGAAAAAATACAAAAACAAACAACAACAACAACAAAGCAAAAACAAAAAAAGAAAGAAAATGGAAAGTTAGAGTGAAATAAGTATAGCATGTTGAAACGTAGTACAAGTTTTGAAATATAGGTTAAAATTTGAGCTTCCTACCATTAAGAATAAAAACAAGGAAGGCTGGAGAGGTGGCTCAGAGGTTAAGAGCACTGGCTGCTCTTCCAAAGGTCCTGAGTTCAATTCCCAGCAACCACATGGTGGCTCACAGCCATCTATAATGAGATCTGGTGCCCTCTTCTGGCCTGCATGTGTACAGACAAGCAGAATATTGTATGCATAATAAATAAGTAAATAAATACGTAAATAAATTTTTAAAAAGAAAACAAAAAACAAACAAATAAAAAACCCAGGCATGACAGTTCATACTTTTAATACCAGCATGCAGGAGGTAGAGGCAGGAGGATCTCTCTGAGTTCAAGGCCAGCTTGGTCTACAGAGTAAGTTCTAGCATAGCCAGGGCTATGTAGAGAGAGTCTGTCTCAAAAAAAAAAAAAAAAAAAAAAAAAGGAAAGAAATAAGAGAATAGAAGGATGGAAGGAAGGGAGAGAGGGAGAAAGGAAGGAAGGAAGGAAAGAAAACTTTTATTATCGATATTTGTGAAAACGGCAGTCACTTCGTGTTCTAAGGTGGAAGAGATCTCTCTGTCTTGGGAGGACAGTACCGCACACATCCACATAGCTGGCTAGGCTGTCTGCATCACACTCAGTGACTATGAGTCGCTGCAGCCAGCCAAAGGGGAGAATTTTGTATTTTTGCATCCATTGTTTTAAAAACAAACAGGATTTTAGATGTGATTTTTAAATTCTATTAATTAAAGGAAGGCGGAAGTTGTGGGTGTCCAGACCTTGGAATTCAAAATCCGTGTGGCAGTTTCAGGTCTATGGAGCCCATGTGTTCAAATATCTGTGTGCTTGTCTCTCCCTCCCTCCTTTCTTCCCTCCCTCCCTCCCTCCCTCCCTTCCTTCTTTGTGTCTGTCTCTCTCACTTTCATAATTTTATTATGTATGTTCATTGTTTTCACATGGCACATACTGTAGGTTACATATATCAAAATACTCAGCATCTTAGGGAATGCTCAGATAAGAATTTTTGTGATGAAAGAAAAAATAATTTTTACATTAATCTTAGTAATTCCTTGGAAGTTTCTTATTTCCACTCAAGACGAGCTATCCTTTTTACAACTATGCACGACACTTAATGAATGCTTTATTAGAATGGTATTTGAATTGCGTAGTTAACTTGCCACGTGTGTGACTATTAAGACTGGTTTTGTTACAGTTTTAATTTTTTAAATTAAATATTGAAGTTTAGAGTTGTAATAATTATGATTATATTATTTCTTCCCTTTTCTCCCCTCTTCAACCTCTCCTATGTCCCTTTTTCTCCCCCTTTTGAATTCAGGACCTCTTCTTCTTTAATTGTTATTTTTTACATATATAAACGTATAGAATTACAGCCACCTAGTGCTGCTCATATGTGCATGTTTTTAAGACTGACCACTTGGTAATAAATAACCAATTAGGCAAGTGGATCACTGTGAGTTCAAGGACAGCCTTGTCTACAAAGTGAGTCCAGGACAGCCAAGGCTACACAGAGAAACCCTGTCTGGAAAAGAAAGAAAAAAAGAAATATAGAAAGAAAGAAAGAACACTAATTAAGGAGCTCATCCCTGAAGAAAATCAATTCTTCTCTCAGCAGTTGTTAATTGCCTATAACTCTTGTGCAGAGGTGGAGCACTGTGAGATTTTCCCCTCCCATGTTAGCATGTCTATTAGTGCCATCCTTGCTCAGGTCTTATGTAAGTGGCCATATTGTTGATGCTTCATGGGTGTGGCTTCCCAGTCTTTACCAGAGATACAATTTCACAGCAGATTTTCTCATCCTCTGGTCCTTACAATCTTTCTGCCTCCTCTTCCCCAGACACGTTCCTTGGATGTTTGACATGGCATGGGCAGGGTGAATCAGGAGGGCACACAGGGCTGGGCTGAGCATCCTGGCCCAAGCCTGGATGCTGGAATCATAGAGGCAGGGCTGCGGGGCAGTCCTCGGTGTGAGGATTGCTAAGGATATGGGCAAGGCAGAATGAGGAAACTTACTGAAGTGGGCACAATGGGTGGACACCAGGGGAGCATGGCACAGGTACAGGTGAAGTCAGCAGTGGTGGCTGGGCAGCTTTTGTCCCACTTTCTAAATTTTAATGTTTGTCAGCAGTAACTGGAAACTCTTACGACAGTTGTAAGTTCTGATTTGTAGTTTGAATCTCACAGTACTGTCAGAGCTTTTGTCAACTTGACACAGACCCAGATATAACTGAGAAAAGGAAATCTCAGTTGAAGAATCACCTCTGGCTCTTTATTATTATTATTTTTTGATTGTTGTTGGATGTGGGATATGATTTGTGCGTTTGTTTTGTTTTGTTTTGGGCTTGGTTGGTTGGTTGGGTTTGGTTTAGTTTTGGGTTTTTTGTTTTTTGTTTTTGTTTTTTGAAAGAGAGAGGGAGAACATAAAGATGGGTGAGTAGAGAGATGAGGAGGACCTAGGAGAAACTGGAGGAAAATAATCAGTGTGTGTGTGTGTGTGTGTGTGTGTGTGTGTGTGTGTGTGTGTATAACAAAATGAGCAAACCATGGAGGAAAACCAGTAAGAGACGTCTTAACTAGGATTCATCCTATTTCTATGATGAAACACCATGCCCAAAAGCAACTTGGGGAGGAAAAGGAACTCACAGTTCCCTACGAAACGGCGTAGTTGCTCGTGCCTTTGATCTCAGCACTCAGGAGGCAGAGGCAGGCAGATCGCTGTGAGTTTGAGGCCAGCCTGGTCTACAGAGTCCAGGATAGCCAGGACTACACAGGAAAACCCTTTCTCGAAAAACCAGAAACCAAAACCAAAACAAAAGAAAGAAAAAAAAAGTTCATCATCAAAAGCTGTGAGGGCAGGAAGTCAAGCAGGGCAGGAACCTGGAGGCAGGAGCTGATGCAGAGGCCATGGAGGGGTGCTGCTCACTGGCTTGGTCCTCATGGCTTGCTAAGCCTGCCTTCTTATAGAACCCAGGACCACCAGCCCAGGCATGGCACTGCCAGCAATTGCCTGGGCCTCCGATATCGATCCCTAACTAAGACGATCGCTTACAGCTGAATCTTATGGAGGTCTTTGCTCAATCAGGGCTCCCTCCTCTCTGATGAGGCTAACTTGTGTCACGCGGATACAGAACCAGACAGTGCAGTCTAGCTCCTCTGCTGCGGCTTCTGCTTTAGTTCTGGCCTTCAGGCCTCAGAAGCATTGGCTTCCCTAAGTGATAAACTATAAGGCTTCCCTCCCCAGGTTACTGTAGGTCGGTGTTTATCATAAGCAGCCGAGAATAGCTATGTTTTTCCATTTTTAAATATTACTTCCATTTTCTAAAGAATGTCTTATTTTTTTTAAAGATTTAGTTATTTTTATTATTTTTAAGTATGACTATTTGCATACATGTATGTATGTGGACCAAGTGTGTGCCTGGGTCCTACAGAGACCAAAAGAGATGTTAGATATCCCGGGCTGGATTTGCAGATGATTGTGAGCCGTCAGACCTGCAAGAGCAGCCAGTGCTCTTAACTTCTGAGCCATCTCTTTAACCTTTGTGGAATATCTCTGCCTCCCTTAGGGTTTCTATTGTTGTGAAGAGACACCATGACCCCGGCAACTCTTATAAAAGAAAGCATTTCACTGGGGCTGGCTTATAGCCACAGAGGTTTAATCCATTATCATCATGGCGAGACGTACGTGTGGGGGCATGCAGGCAGGCAGGGTGCTGGAGAAGGAGCTAAGAGTTCTCCATCTAAATTGGCAGGCAGCCGGAGGAGAGTGTTGGCTTGAGCTTCTGAGGCCTCAAAGCCCACCCCAGTAGAATACTTCCTCCAACGAGGCCACGCCTCCTACTAATGCCATTCCCTATGGGCTTGTGGGGGCCATTTTCATTCAAACCGCCCAGTCCCTTAATACCATTTTCGGTTGGGTGATGGACAGTCTTCTAACCACTTCATAAGACCTGCACCTATGAGAGCTATCCCTTTTCCCTCCAGATAAACAAGGACAAGTTTTCTGTGTGTGTTCTGGAAGGAGGCTGTGGTAGATGACGTCTCAGAAGGAAAGAGTTAATAGAAGCAGCACACATTCCTCTCTCATTTTGTCCTTGTGTTCTCAGAGACACAGAAGTGGAGCGAATCCACACTCCACGGCGCTCATTCAGCCCCGTGAAGAACCGTCCTGTGTTTGAAATTCATTTTGGAAGCAGAACAGAGGTGTGTTTTTCATTACGCCACAAGGCTTTTCACGTTCGCGAGCATAACGACCAAAGTCAGCCCTCAAACCACTGCAGAAACATCTCGTGCTTCTTCCATGAATCTCAGGGGTCCCCCTCCTTCTCTGAGGGCACCCATGCACCCACCAAGGGCCCTTTTCAAACGTAACTATAGCATGGCTCTTATCCACAACGCAAGCAACACCAGCCTCTAGTTCCGCTCTCCCCGCAGATAAGGAGGAGGTGCTGAGTGTAGTGGGCAGAGGCAGGTCTCCTCGTGCTTGCAGCGCTCTTCAAAACCCAGCTCTCAGCCTTACCTGTACCTGTACCTGTCAGGCCTCCAGTAAAGAGCTATGGGCTTGACGTTTCGGAGGGTAACTAAGTACGCAGTTCTCCTCTCTCACTTTAGGTTGAGAGTAAGTGCTAAGTCAGCGTGGTCATCTTATGCTGTTTCTTCAGCCAAGAGCCCAGCTGCATCAGTAAGGACATCCAAAACGGCTGGCAGCTCTCCACTTGCTCTGGTCTCTGTTCAAACAACCACTTTCTCAGAGGGGCCCTCCCTGACCAAAACTAGCATACACAAAAAGATCTTCTTGGTTTGTTTGTTTAGTTGGTTATTGTCATCATGCCTTCAGCTTCCTTACCATTTTTTTTTTCTATTTTAAAAACAACTGGCATTAAGTTAAATGTATTTGTATCTTCGATTTTGGTTTTCTTCCCTTCTTAAAATAGCTACCAAGAGCTTGGGCTGCAGTTCAGTTCGTAGAATGACTGCCTCAACTGTATGAGGTCCTGGCTTCAATTCGCACCACCACGTAAGGCGAGTGTGAAGACTAGTGCTTGTAATCACAGCACTCGGAAGGTCCCTGGGACAAAACTCTTCCACCAGGGCTCTGTGCCTGTCTGAAAAACAGAGTCCAAGCAACCATCCCCCTCAGACATGCTCAGACTCACCAAGTCCCAAAGGAGAGGCTCACACCTGGATCTAGCCCAGTGACTTTTGGCATGTGCTCAGGATCTGGTGTTATTTGTACGTAATTTAAAAAGAAACAAAACCAATCCATGAGAACTTCTCCATTATGAAAGATGCAGATATAAAGTATACAAAGTAAACTTGAATGACCCTTTTCCTGCCTTCTCCTTGATGAAGTGAGAGTCCACGTCTCCTGAAAAATAAGATACTTCAATTCTTTATTCTATGCAATTACACATGCTTGTGTAGAATGTGCATGATAATTTCATATAAACCAATAGGTGGTCTCTTATGTGAATAACTTGGGCTCATATTATTTTGAACTGTACCTCCATTCCAGAGTCTTCCCTCAAATGGCTTCACTTCAGTAAACACAGCTCTTCCTTTTTATGGTGACCACATGGTAGTGGCCTGGATATGTCTGCTGTTAGATCACCTACTGCCCTCTGATGGGTGCTCAGATGTTCCTGGATTTCGGGGTCATGAATGGTGGGCATCTTTGTGCATCTTTTCTCTGCAGTAGCCTAGGACGGGCAATGGGTGGGCAGTTGCTCAGGGATTCCCTTTGAATTTGCTACAGGCTGTTAGTTTCCTCTCTATCTCATTAGGGGCCTCTAGGTGTAAGTCCTCAACACAAAGCTTTCTGAAACCATAAAGTAAGTTATTTGTTAAAAGGATTCATACTCTGGTGACTATCAATCCAGCAATATGCCTGATGGTCCCTCTGATGATTGTATTAAATCCTAGGAGGGAAAGAAGAAAGGGAAGGAGGGAGGGAAGGAGGGGAGGGAGGGAGGGAGGGAGGAAGATGTGACTTGGCCACAAGTGCAATTCCTTAGACTTTTAAAGCTCTCTGAGAGTCTGCCCAAAAGTTTAACATATGAAAATTGGTGTACTCCAGTATATGAAAACAAAGCTGGAATCCCAAAAGTCAGTACTTATCATTTATTTTTTTATTTTTAATTTTTTTATTTATGTAGATGTGTCTCTGTGTGAGAGTAAGTGTGCATGTGTCTGTGGGTGCCCCTGCAGTCCAGAAGAGGGTGATGGATTCACTGGAGGTGGTTACAGGTGGTTGTGGGTTGCACAACGTGAGTACTGGGACTCAAAATAGGATCTTCCACAACATCGCTGCAAGCTCCTATATGCTGAACACTCTCCAGTATTTATCACGTCTGGTGAAACAGTGTTATCCCAACAGCACTGACATTAGGTTTTGTTATCATCAATACCTCGGTTTTTTTTTTCTTTCTTTCTTTCTTTATTTTTTATTTATTTATTTATTTTTTTTTTTGAGACAGGGTTTCTCTGTGTGTAGCCTTGGCTGTCCTGGACTCGCTTTGTAGACCAGGTTGGCCTCAAACTCACAGCGATCCACCTCCCTCTGCCTCCCGAGTGCTGAGACTAAAGGCGTGTGCCAGCACCGCCCGGCTTGCTTCTTTCTTTCTTTCTTTCTTTCTTTCTTTCTTTCTTTCTTTCTTTCTTTCTTTCTTTCTTTCTTTCTTTCTTTCTTTCTTTCCTTCACAGCCCTAAATTCTCCTAAAATCTTCGTCTGGCCTGCTCTACTCCCAAGCGTAGGGACCATCCCTAACATCTTAGTTTCTTTTCCCCACAATCAGGGAAACATTCACCTAGAGAACAATTTAGAGGTTTTCCCCTCTAGTTTTCTAGCTGGAACATCTATCTACGGAGATCTGTTTCCGCTCTTGGAGGGAGGTGGTCAGTTTCACTAGGGCCCAGGTTGGAGGACTTGTTGCTTTTGCCCAGCAGGGTGCAGTATTGAGGGGAGAATTACACGTGGCCACTGCTAAGCACTAAGGAGAAACTTCCCAGCCTCCGAGGCAAGCTCAGAAGACAGGACCCTGAGGGCAACAGAGCAGACTGATGCTGAAGCAAGAGACAGGTGATGGAGGAGCTCCTGCCTTAGCTTCTCAGGGGTTTTTGTTCCATGTTCTGCTCCGGCGCTGACTTCCTTGCAGGGAGCTTGCTATTTTTCTCAGCAGTACTTCGGGTTAAACCATCATTGCAGAAGAAACTAGGAGCCTTATCAACACCTGTGTTCATTTATTTATAATTCTAAAATGTTTTCATTGTATAGTCATTGAACATGGCACCGGGTTACATAAAGACTGTTATCACATAAGTACTGTGTTGTACACTGAGTGTGTTCTTCCTCACACCCCATGTCTTCCCTTTTCTTACCTCTCCTGGGTCCCCTTTGTCCCTCATATAATTTTACTTCTGTGTAATGTCACATAGTCAAAAATCTGTATAAAACCTAACCCGTGTATGGGGGGGGGGCATGAAATTTATCTTTCTGAGACTCGCTTAATTTGCTCATCATGGTTTTTTGTTTGTTTGTTTTGTTTTGTTTTTACAGTTTTTGCTATTTTTCTGAATACTACATAGCTTGCTTCTTCTTTCTGGTGGAATCCTCCCACTGTGTACACATATCTCATTTCAAAAATCTGTTTTTCTGGAAACCTGGTGTGGGGGCACACGCCTTTAATCCCCACACTCAGAAAACAGAGGCAGGTGGATCTCTGTGAGTTCTGAGGCCAGCCTGGTTTACAAAGTGAGTCCAGGGCAGCCAGGGCTACACAGAGAAACCCTGTCTTGAAAAAACATAAGTATTTTTCTGTAGTTGGACACTTAAGTTGGCTCCATAGCTTGGCTGTTGTGGACAGTAAATATGGACACATAAGTATCTCTGTGATGTGCTGACGTCAACATGACCACGTTGTTCTGTTTTTCAAGGAAGATTGCAGTTCTCTGGAGAATGTTCAAGAACATAGGCCAAGCTTCCGTGCTCCAGGCCTCCGTGTGTGGGATACTTTATGGGTCGACCTGGCTACAATATGTTATTTTATTTTATTTTATTTTTTATACTGATGATTTTGTAGTTTACAAAATGAGCTACAGATTTTGGAAGCTTGTGTGGGCTAGAAGCCTGAGTAAAATATTTCTAAGAGTGCAAATGTCCCTTTTGGTCACTTGGGCCAACAAAACTTTGCACCTTGCACCCTCTCTGTATGAGTAATGTTAGTGGTCTTCTGTTTGTCCAGCCTGGAGCTCTGCCCGGGCCCTTCATGTGACCACTTCCCAACCTTCTCTCATGAAAATTTCTCTCCCCCGCACCCCCCACACGTTCTTCATAGCTGTACTCAACATCTGAAGACCCTACTTTTTCTCCTTACTCAGTCAACAGAGGTTGACTTGTGGTTGTTGCCCTAGAAAGTCCTACCACACATAGCCAGCAGGTAATAACAGGCAGAATAGAGACTCAGGCGTGGATCTCAGTGTCTGAAGCACCCCGGATGCCGTATGTTTACTTATCTGAAATAAGACTGAGTGGAAAGAAGAAAACATCAAATGTCTTTTTGCTTTTGGCTGAGACTGTGTAAACTCCCCAGTTGTGACACTGGCCATATGGAGGCGAGCAAGGCATGGTTCCTAGCTTCAGGATTTTCATGTCTAGCAGGGTATGTGGTAAGTGCTCATGACTGCTGAATTAAATATTTGAGGTGATTGCCTGCAAAACTCCATCTTCCACTCACCCAGACCCCTCAGTCAGTCACTCACTGGAAGGCTTGTCCCTCCTCAAGAAGAGGGAAGTAACTGGTCACACCTTTGACCTGAGGACTCTGGCAGGGTGTTCCCATCTAACCAGCACACCCGCCACCATCTTCCCACATCTTGACAAAGCACCACTCATTTCAATTACACCTTTCGGCCTATAAACCAACAGTTCCACTCAAGTATAGCAGCTTCTCAACTGCCCACAGAGTTGATAAACCCAAAGTTGAAAATAACCAGTCAAAAATGCGTTTTTGCCTGCTGGAAAGATGGCTTAGCTCTTAAGAGTACTGGCTGCTCTTCCAGAGGTCCTGAGCCCAATCCCAGCATCGGTGGGGCAGCTCACAAGCATCTAGAACTGTTATCCCAGGGGATCCAATGCCCTTTTCTGATGTGCAGATGTACATACAAACAAAACATACATATATATAAAATATATACATACATATATATATATATATATCTTTTAAGTATTAAAAGGGGCCAGTCAAACTGCATCGAGAGGGCTGGAGAGATGGCTCAGTGGCTAAGTGAATATTAGCTATTATCCTTATAGAGGATTCTTGCTGAGAATTCGGTTCTCAGCAGACATGTTAAAGGTGCTCACAAGTGCTTCATCACTCCAGGTACTAGGGGTTTGGGCACTTCCAAGGGCACTGGCACTCATGCGTACCTCTCTCCCTGCACACACATACACATACAAATAATTTTCAAAGCAGTAGAATAAAAGCGTTTTAGAAAACTTATTTAGTATTCCCAGTCACAGCTTAGTGACGCTGCATCTGGCGTGAGGATTGCTTCCTCTTGTGAATGCATGGCTGGCTGTTAGCTGCAGCTCACGACTGCTGCCCAGCCTCAGAACTGTATAGCCTATCTCTGACCCGGGATAGGCTTACCATACTCACTGTGTGAGGTATAGTTTCTACTGAATGTGTGTCATCCTTGCACCATCATTGTGTAAAGGAATCATAAATCAAGGCCTAGTACACTGTTTATAAGTTACTAAAAGAAGGGGGTGAAGCACTGTATTGCCAAGTGTGCAAGAAAGAGTGTGCCCAGTGTCCACCAGCTGTGAACAAGAAAGAGAAGAAAAGTTGTACTTCTCCTATCACCACTGAAGATAGTCCGTTTCTATGAGGTTATGTCACTGGTGCTTGGGGAGACTTAGACTGTTAGCTTTGAGGATAAAGGAAGCCAAACTACACTGGGCAGTGACTCACTGTTGTGCCACGCTGTCAGATCTTGCAGCCACCGGCCACATGAGGCTCTGCAACCCTGGAATTTGGCTAGTCCAGACTCAAATGTGCTGAAACTATAAAATGCATGCCATTTTTCAGAGACTGGGTGTAGGGAAAAGAAAGAAAAGATACGTCAGTAACTTTTATGTTGATTACTATAGAATGAATAAAATACATTGTAAAACTTTCTTTACTTCTTTTTTATTTTATTTTTTATTTTTATTTTTTTCTGTTTTGAGACAAGGTCTCATGTATCCCAGGATGACCTCAAACTTATTATATGTCGGAGAATGATCTTAACCTTCTGGTTCTTGTGTTTCCAACCCTTGGCTTGCTGGAATTACACATGTGTTTGTGAGATACTGGGCATAGGACCCAGTGCTTTGTGCATGCCAGGCAAGCATGCTACCAACTGAGCAACATCTCCATCCTTACCTGCCTGTGTTTGAAAGGTGGTCCCTCAAACATTTAAAATTGCACATGTGGCACCACGTTTATGTTGGCCGGCATGGCTGATAGGACTCAGAAGATAGGCCCCACCCTAGAGGGCGCTGGAGTGCAACGAATGGACAGTGACACCAAAGGAATGAGAAGAAAATGGAAAAAAGGGAGGCTTTATCACAAAGCCAGGAGCAGGACTCCTGCCCCAGCACGCAGGCTCACTTTGAATCTGTTGATGGACTTTTCTTTGTGGCCTCCAGTCCTGCATGAATGGAGCAGGGATGACAGTTTACACCCCAGGTTCTCATTAGCTTTGGATTGGGATTCTCTTCCATGTGACTCCTGTACTTTCTAATCCCACGTGTGGAATCTGCCTTGTGCACTCGTAAGGCATTTGATGTGAGATTGATGCTGACGCAGAAATGCCAGACTCAGCATAGTGATGGATGCCCGCAATCCTATGACTTGGGGAGCACAAATAGGGTGACCAGGAGTTCAAGACTAGTCCGAGTTACACAGTGAGTTTGAGACTAGACTGGGCCACACGAGATCTTGTCTCACACACAGAATTTTTTTTTCAGGCAAGACATTTTATGTGTAAGATTTTGTTTTTATTATTTTCCTACACTGACTGTGGATCGACACATAGACACTGGCATCGTGCACGGATAACTGGATTTTACATAATAGTTTACAGTTTTCAATGTCCTTTTCAGCAAATTATCACTTTTAATTGTCACAACATCTTGTGAGGCAGGCAAGGCATGTATAGATTTTTTTTCATCCATATGTTGTAGCTAAGAAACCAAAAAAAAAAAAAAAAAAATGTTGCCTTGACCAGCATTTGAAAGCTGTTAAGTGACAGAACTGGACGTGGACTGTGGAGAGTCTGATCAGATGGGTTGGCTTCCTGTCTTTGGTGTCTTTTCCTGTGTACAGAGGGGCACTGAGGTAGGACTGGTTGTAAGTGGTTCACAGCTTCCCTGATTCAAGCAATACTGTCCCTTTAAAGATTAGGAAAGTAGGGGTCACATATTTGAAGATTTGGAAAGCTGCCATTTAGGAATCTGGGGAAAGGACCTATAATTGGAGCATTGCCTTCCATTTGATAGGAATGCCTTTTAAGTCCGCTTATCTGTTGATTCCTTCAGTGACTTCCCTGGGAGCCCATGGAAGCCAGCTTTGGAGCAACAGACACCAGTAGAGGGAGCCAGCTCCAGGGTGAGGCAGGGCAAATGTTGCCAGCTTCTCAGAGGTGGACCATTGGTGGAGGAGGAAACTAAACAATGGAAGGATTATAGCAATCTAGGCACAGCGGCTCGTGCCTGCAATCCCAGCAGTCGGGGAGCAACCTGAGCTGTGCAGTGAGTTCAAAGCCAGCCTGAGCCACACAGCAAGGCACTGTCTGGATTGTGAGATTTTTCTCTCGTCACTCATCAATAACGTGGCGTGATGTAGAAGTGTTACAGAGTCTGGAGTAAGTTTCTGTTGGAGGATGTTTCTGTGCACCGTGTAGTCAAAAGCTGGTTTCTGTACCCAGAGGTCTGGTTGCAGTCCAGACTGTAGCACTGTTGTTATTATGAAGCATCTCCTGTCTTGGTATGTTATAAATACTGTTCTTTCTCCATCACCTTCTGAATGGTTAAATAAAGCGCTGAAGAGCCAACAGCTTGGCAGGAGAGGATAAGGCAGGACCTTGGGGCAGAGAGAGAGAGAGAGGGTCTCAGGTGGGGACAGAGAGAGATGCAGAAGTCACATCCAGACATGAAGGAGGAAGAAGCAGCCAGGAGTAGATTAAGATGGCAGGTAACAGGCTACACGGGTGGGAAGCAGGCCAGGCCAGAATTGTCATGTTCGAATAGCTGCTTGTCTGCCCAGCTCTAATGCCTGAAATTTTTAATAAATATGAAAGTCTTCTGTCATTATTCAGAGCAAGGATGGGCATAGAAAAACCATATTTTTGCAAGTTTCTACCTTTTTTAATTTTTTAAAATTAAGGATGTTCGTCTTCAGATGTTAACCAAGAATAAGTTAGGAGCACGAAGTGGGGCCTGGTGTTGGCCACATTTGCGTGGGTTTGGAGATTCCTATGTCTACTGGCATGCAACTGTTAGAGTAGGTTGTGCTATTTGCCGTCTAGATCACAGGAAATCATTGCACACCCAAACTTATTAAAACCAGCTGTCCAAGAGAGGGACAGTGTTAAGGTGACTCAGGAGACAGTACTAGAAGGAAAATAAAATTCAGAAATGCTGAAGATCTGCCAAAAAAAAATCACATAGGTGGTACTGACTTAAGAACTAAGAGGTTCTGGCCAGCCTGGTCTACAAAGCAGAGTCCAGGACACCCAGGGCTACACAGAGAACCCCTGTCTTGAAAAACATACAAACAAACAGAACCTGCAAGGACTAAGAGGCAGCCCTAACATCATGGTCAAGAATACTAGCTCATCTGGGCCTAGTAGGCTAGGTCTGTTATCTCAGGAGGATGAAGGAGGAAGATCAAAAGTTCAATGGTTACCTGAGGGGGAAGAGTGAGTTCAAGGTTAACCTCGGCGATTTAGTAAGACCCTACATCAAAGAGTGGCCAGAAAGTGTGTACAAGCCAGAGGAGGTGGATGGCTAGGTGAATGACTTTAAAGAAACAGTCTTCTGGTTCCTTCAGAACTGCCAGCAGTACTGCCAGCATGCATCAGACCCGTCAATCTCAAGATAGGACCAATCACAACACGGAGGGGAGGAGTTGAAGTTGATGCCCCACCCTAGCAGAGGAGCTATTGGCAATTGGGAGCGGGGGGGGGGGGGGGGGGTTTTTTTTTTTTTTTTTTTTTTTTTGGTTGGTTGGTTGGTTTTTTGTTTGTTTGTTTGTTTTTGAGAGAGAGAGAGAGAGAGAGAGAGAGAGAGAGAGAGAGAGAGAGAGCCGCACTCACTTATCTTATTATGAACATTTCATTTATTTGTTTTGTTTTTTGAGATAAGGTTTTTCTGTGTAGCTCTGGCTGTCCCAGAACTCACTCTGTAGACCAGGCTGTCGTCGAACTCACTCACAGAATTCCACCTACCTCTGCCTCTCAAGCGCTGGGACCAAAGGTGTGCGCCACTACCGCCAGCCTAGGAACATTTTTTAAACCTCAAAATTTAGCATGAGTCATATGAATTGTTCTACTATTTTATTTTCTATGTCATTTTTGTTAGAGCTAAGGCTTTGTTTTTCTTACCTGTGCTTTGAAACACCTCACCCATAAAAACGTCTGCTTTCTAGAAAGTGAAAAGATGAAGTCAGTTTTATATGCCTCATAGGCTGGGGAGGACAGTAGGCGCTCCTGTGGCTCAAGCATCTTCTGCATGATTACACCTGCTGGGATAACGGCAGAGGCCTCCATCAATGATTCTACTGTATCTAATAAATGGCCCCTCTGTCTCTTCTGTGGCCTCAGAAGAAAAGCCAGCCACTTGCCTCTGCTCCGTTGAACTTTGTCTCACAGCCTTTCTAAATTTCAGCCCCTGTCCAGTTCAAGACAAACCTAATCGTGGATCTCTTCAATTCCTTAATGTCCTGGTCACTTCTGCCATTCTGCTCACACCTTTGTCTTGTCCCGTGGGAAATAAGCTCCTGTCAATTGCTTGCCGATGACTGCCTTGTCTTCTCAGTGTATTCCCACTTCTTTAAGGACAAGGGTAGGCTCCTGAAATCGGAAGCTTTCCTCACACCAGCTGGCACAAATAATAGGAAGTCTGTTGCTTTTATTTTGAGAGCTTCGCTCACATCATAACTGGATGACTTACTATGTGTCAGACCACCATGTCATCCTTCCTAGGGATATTTATAGAAGGCTTCCATAGGGAGGGGAGTTGTGAACACAAAGGCCTCCAAAGGGCCTGAGGTGTCCACAACCGGCTGACTGTGTGGCCTTGGAAAGCCTCAGTGTGCCAGCCAGCAGCGCGCTCCCTCTCTCTCTCTCTCTCTCTCTCTCTCTCTCTCTCTCTCTCTGCTGGGATGACCTCCATTGTCTTCAGCAGATTTCTTCCGCCATTGCTGTGACTATTCTGTTCATTCTCCCATTTTCACCGGCACCAAACGCCTTTCTGCAAGGGGTGGAGCCCTGTACCTTACCTCCTACTAGTCCTCGGTTTGCCAATGCAGCAGTTGTCTGAACCCGAGCCGTGCCCTTGAACACTAGATTTAAAATAACCGTTTACTCATGTAAATGACTCACCGATAGTCACTCTTGCTTATGCTTGAGAAAGATGGTGTTTGTCTGTTTTGTTTTTGTTTGTTTGTTTTTTATGTACTTAGAGCATTCTCTCTGGCTGGCAATAGCATGTAACCATAACTTTTAAAAAATTGTCTTTCAAGACAGAATTTCTCTATGTAACACTTCTAGCTGTCCAGGAACTTGCTCTGTAGACCAGGCTGGCCTTGAACTCACAGCTATCATCAGCTTGCCTCTACCTTGCAAGTGCTGGGATTAAAGGCATGCCCCACCTCCCTCCGCCACCCCAGCTATGTCACCATAACTTTAATCAAGGTTTGATTGGTGCCTTTAATCAGGGTCCATTAGTAAAGCCTCATCTATGATCTCTCACTGCTGGACTACTAACAGAACCCTACAGAAAGAACGAGCAAGGCGCGCCCACCCTGACTGAGCCTCATGTCTGGTTATCCTGTGTGCCTTTCTGCCAGCTCTCCCTTTCTCTGAGCTCACTCTTGAAAGTGAAGTGTAGAAGGCAAAGGCAGACCTTTCTTACAGTGTCCTTTTGAGGACTCCTGAGATGAAACAAGCAAAATATCCAGTAACACTTGTGGCTGGTTTTTGCTACGGTCCTTTCAGGATTCTTTAAGACAGGAAGTAGTGGGGCTGGAGAGATGGCTCGGTGGTTAAGAGCACTGACTGCTTTTCCAGAGGTCATGAGTTCAATTCCCAGCAACCACATGGTGGCTCACAACCATCTATAATGTGATCTGGCTCCCTCTTCCAGAGATCAGGTGTACATACGACAGAATACTGAATACATAATAAATAAATAAATCTTAAAAAAAAAGACAGGAAGTAACTGAACAATAAAACAAACAGACAAAATATCCACAGGAGAGAAAAAAAAAAATACTCAGAAGTGGAGAGGGAGAGAGGGAGAGAGTTGCTCCCTTGGCAGGCTTTATGGTACCCTTTGATTTTATAGCCACCCAGTCACCCCAAGAGCCTGAGGGGCCCTCAACCTGGAGTTCTCTGATACTGCAAAAGAGCAATCGATTTGTGTTAGGGTTGTTGGAGTGAACACAAAGCAAGATCATTGAAAATTTATTGTCAGAGTATTTTAAGCTGATGTAAATATCTAGACAGAGCTCGAAGAGATGAAAGTGTTGAACTGACTAGAAAACCATGCTAAGTGGGCTGCGTCCCATCAGAGGTTCCACTGAGGTAGCTGCCTTTCCATTAGAGATAGCACAGCATAGCAAGACCTGACTCAGCGGACAGACACAGAAATCTTTAGAAAGGAGAGGTGCAAAAAGAGAAACAGGCTCTTTTGCTGCCACTGTGGTCAGCTTTGGCTGAAATCTGGAGAGATGAGGCTCTGAGGCAGCCCTGGAGGCTGTGTGCACATGGACTCACTGGCCTCACATTTCTGTGTGCACGTGGAAGCCCTGGCCTTGAATGTCTGTCTGTGTGCTCGTGGAACCCCTGGCCTTGAATGTCTGTCTGTGTGCACGTGGAACCCCTGGCCTTGAATGTCTGTCTGTGTGCACGTGGAACCCCTGGCCTTGAATGTCTGTCTGTGTGCACGTGGAACCCCTGGCCTTGAATGTCTGTCTGTGTGCACGTGGAACCCCTGGCCTTGAATGTCTGTCTGTGTACACGTGGAACCCCTGGCCTTGCATCTGATCTTGCACCAGGGAGGAAGAAAGCTTCCTCCTACTGCTCCTGACCAAGGGGGTGGCTAGTGCACACACAGTGGTGAAAGAACTTTAGCAGGAATAGATCCTATCACAATGAGACCAGAGTGGGAATTTATAAACTAGATGGGGAATGTTAGCCAGACTAATAAAGTGCAACTACTTTCTTCTCTAAAACTAGATCACTCCAGAAAAGGGAAATGGCGTCATTTTATTTCTTTGTCAACACCAAACAATATTGGGCACCACGCATGCTTAGTACAGATCAATTAGAGAGGCATTTCCTAGAGGAAGCCCAGGGGGATCTTACCCAGGCCACAGGCCACCCCCCCCCAATCCCTCTGCCGAAGCAGAGAGCAGAGGGTTGCCTAAGCCTCTTAGTCTCTACTCCATGACAATAGAACCTATAAACTGAGAAGCTCCAAGTGTTATTAAGCCCAGATTTCTGTGGATGACATCCTCAGAGTCCTGCTAAATGCGGTAGAGCTAATGCTGAATTCCTTATTTAGAGACAATTTTCAATATGAGAAGGGAAAGAGGAATTAGGTTAATAATCTATATCTTTTACACACACACATATGAACACACACACATGAACACACAGAGAGAGAGGTGGGTGGCGAGGGAGAGGGAGAAAACAATTTTACTACATTCCAGGAACGGTCCAAGCAACTGACATAGAGTATGCTGTTTAATCTTCACACTACTGTGCAATAACTGTTTGTGTGTTGTGCATTTCACAAAGAAGGAATGCAAGGCTCATGGGGGTAAGCTTACCTCCCAAGTTCGCACTGCTAATAAGTGACTTAATCTTTAGGTTTAGAATTTGAAAGCATAATTAGTCAAGTCCCCTCAATGTTTACAGAAAATCTCATAGTCTTTAAGGACAATGCAAGAACATGGAAAAACCCCTCCCTGGCTGGGCCTCCCTGAAGGTAAAGTTCTTATTTCTTATTTCATCTCCTGCCCTGTGCAACATCTTCAGGACTGACTTCTCCTGACTTAGAAGGAGGTACAGACAATGAGCTGCATCACTCTCTCTTGTTTTCTTTTTTTAAATTATAATTTATTCAGATTACATCCTAATTGTTATCGCCTCCCTTGTATTTTCCAGCCCCCTCTTTCCCTGTCTCTTCTGCCCTATTCCCCTCCTCTAGCTAGACATCTGACAGAAAGGGACTTTCTCCCCCACCATCTGACCACAGCCTATCAGGTCTCATCCAGATAGCCTGCATCCCCTTCCTCTGTGTGACTGTATCATTCTCCTTCCTTGCCCAATTTCTCCCAGAGAAGAGAGTACCAAGCATTCAGCCTCCAGGTGGGGGCCCAGGACTGAGAGTTGAAGAGCTAAACTGGTGACGCAGCCCTCTTCTGGTGGAAGTTCAGCGGTAGACAGAAGGCTGCAGCACAAATCCCACATGGACTGGGTTTGCCCTGGTGCTGCTTCATCTAGCGGACTGGGACAAACCAATAGAAAACCTGGAAGGCAATGACACCCAGTTTCCTCTTGCGGTGGAGAGTGAGGAAGCAAACACAGCAGCTAGCACGCAATTGGGTTTAGAAGGTATTGGGTAAGTCCCTCTAAAACCTGGCCTTCCCAAGAGTTAAAGGACAGGAAGTCCCGGAGGTTTGCTTTTGTTCAGCTGTTTGCGGCTTTGCTGTAGACACTGGCATGTGTGCAAATGCCTGGACAGATGTTACAATGTGGCCTCCTTCTGGGAGGCATTTTTAACGGGGACATGATTAAAAGTGTTTCTCTTCAAAAACTGATTCAGAGGGCCTACAAAGATGGCTCAGCTGTCCAAAGCACTTCCTGCTTTTCCAGAGTACCAGAGTTCAGTTCCCAGCAGGCATGTCTAGGAGACTCAGGATTGTCTGCAATTCCAGCTTCCAGGGTTCTGACACTCTCTTCTGGGCGCGCGCACACACACACACACACACACACACACACACACACACACACGGTGTAAACTCAGATGCACATTAACATGAAAAAATTATTGAGTGAGGCCAAAAGGCTCTCACTGCTTGGAACCCTGTCCTATAAAACTAAAGACAGTGAGGGTCATTTCTTTACTGCCATGCCTGGAACCATGACAGGAAACTCTTCCATCCCCATGTGAGATGTCCCACCAGGCTTTGGAACACAGGGAAGCCTTTTGAAATCAGCCTCAGGGGTTTTGGGGGGGATACTACTTAGCTGCTGGAATCTGCAGCAGCATATGGGCTTGCCTGCCAGGCAGCAATGGAAGTTAACCCCATTCTCACCCCTCCTAATTTCTTCCTGCTTCCATCCTTGCAGTCTGATTGGGAACTTGGGCTTTGGCTTCTAAAAGGTTGGAGTTTGATGGACAAGAGAAATGATGGGTTGGGGAAAGGCAGGTGGGTGAACTAAAAGATTTCAATATCACCCCTTCATGAAGCTCGGCAAGCAGTGCTTCTGAATTGTTGGCTGTATAAGCCCAAATGCCATCTTTGCATGTGAGACAGGAAGAATTGCACATCTCAGCCAACCTGCTCTCTTTCCTTCTTCGCCCTAATTCTCTAAGGACTTTGAAGAAGGGAAGTCAATAAATCAATTGGTACCTTGTCCAATATCCATTTCAATGACATCACAGCCCCATTTGCTGGAGATCAGACATTAGTTACGGAAACAGACACAGACATTTCCATTTGTGATGTGTCTCTGCCTTTGTGAACAAGAATACAAATAAGAATATTGAAGTGAAATGCTAAATAATAGCATTTGTGTTGGCATTGCAAAAATAAAAAGAAGGCAATTATAGAGGGTGACAATGTCGCTTATCTTTTATTTATAGGATGTATCACAATAATGAGAAAAGCACTAAATGTAAATATAATGATGGCATTCGTAGTATGCCTTACTAAACCATGTGGGACCTAAGGATTTTACAAGGATCAGGTGCCCTGTTACCACAGCTAGGCTGGAGACCAAGGTTATGGGGGAGAGCTCTAGTCTCAGCTCTGCCCTGGAGAGTGGCTCTTTGTCTTTCAGCTCCTGTCATCTGTGAAGTGCTGTGGGTGGACCAGATGACCTTTAAGCATGCTTCTAGTGTGAAAACCTCAGCTTTTACATTCTCTCTGGAGAGGCTTTGGCATTAGGACGGCACGTACCTTAAGGTTGTGGGTGTGTTCTCCTGGAAGGACAGGTTCCTGGTGTATGTGTGTGTGTGTGTGTGTGTGTGTGTGTGTGTGTGTGTGTGTGTGAGAGAGAGAGAGAGAGAGAGAGAGAGAGAGAGAGAGAGAGAGAGAGAGAGAGAGAGAGACTGACCAAAGGAGAGTCAGCCAGCGCAAGTATACCCCCCACACTCTGCGCTTGCAGTTTGCTTCATTGCTTCTACTTGATGGATTTCTGTGTGGGTTGACTGCTTTTATTCCTTTATTAAAATGTTTAGTTAGCATACAGAATGGCAGCTATCATGGCTACATTTTCATAGGCATCATCCGTCATTAGGCCATCCCTCTACTCCCTAGTGCTGTTCCTCTTCAGAGTTGTTCTTACAACAGCAATGGAAGTTTGAGGCCTTGCGAATCCTCCCTCAAATCCTTGAGGCCAGGAGAGCGGCTCTAATATTGATATTCTTGGACAAAGCCTGATGCTTCCTTTTGTACTGAGGTTTCACAAAGCCTCTGGAAACAAACAACTTGAGAAATAGAATGGAAAGGGATTAGATGGCGTAAAATATTTAAGACAAGGCTCAGCATCTATGGGACCAAGACTACATTCTACCGTAGTATTCATGCACACATGTACAGGTATGCAGCGAAAAAAATACAGTAAATCTGCATCTGAACGTAGGCAGTCTTCTTGCTTACTAAAGCACTCAGCTGTGCCTTCCTGTCTCTCTCTCTCTCTCTCTCTCTCTCTCTCTCTCTCTCTCTCTCTCTCTCTCTCTGTGTGTGTGTGTGTGTGTGTGTGTGTGTGTATCAACCAGAAATGAGCGGCCATCTGGGCACCGGGTCCCCTCTGCTCCAGGCTAAGGTATCCACAAGCCAGAAGAGGAAACTACCAGAATGAAGGCGACCCAGGAGGACTCTAGCAAGCCAGGTGACCCTAGACCTGCACTCACAGGTGCCAGAGACCTAGGAGACACAGCTACCTTCCTGACAGCTTGGCTTGGGGGGTGGTTAGAAAGCTGTGAACTACGTGGTCCACCTGTGTCCCTCAGAAGCTCCTGGCCCTCCGGGGTATCCAGCATTTCCTAGCACAAGTAATTTGCCGTGAATAACACTGGAGGCACCCGCTTACTCTGTAATCGAGAACAGATAATAATAGCTAATAGGTGTCAGTTCGCCTCCAACCGGGCGGCTGGAGCCGAGCCGGGCCGCTGGGAACGGCGAAGCCAAAGGAAGACTCCAGGCGCGCGAGTTCCTAGGCTTTTCATAAGTTGCCAAAAAGTCAGGGCCAAGCTCGTGAAGGAGGTGGCCAATATGGCCGGCATGCGGAGCCTCTCTTCCTCGCTGGGGATCCTTGGGTAGTCCACACACAATGTTTTAACTCCGGGTGCCCTGCAAGACCTGGGCTCCGTGCATTCTCCGTTTCCGGGCTTCCGCGTCCCTTTTAACTGAACCCGGGAAGTCAAGCTCTCCGGTGAGCAGAAGAGGATCCAGCCTCTGTACCTTGTCTTGGGTATCCCTCACCTTTTATCTTGGATAAGAGTAATGCTCCAAAAACGAAGTCATTTAGGGTTAGCACATGTACTAGGGTTCTGATTCGTTTCAAAACAGAACGATGTTAGCTAGAGGTCAGGGTACTAGCTCTTTCACGGGTGACCAGTGCGGAAAGCTCCCACAAAATTTCTCTCTGAATTCAGGTTTGTGCAGGGCGCACTCTGCTGGGTCAAAGCAGTCATCAGTTCTGCCAAAGGGCGCGCTGCGGGGAGACCCAGGGTGCATAGAAAGCAGAGGGTTGAGTTAGACAAATAAGCAGTCTAACTCAGACCATTGGGCATTTTCCGGGCGGTGTGCAGATAGACTATAGCTGTCACACACCTTAGAAAATGCGCAGGGGTGGTGGGAAATGAAGGGATAGAGTTTTGACCGGCTTCTGGGCGTCTCGCATGCTCTTCCTGCACGGGCCAGTCCACTTCTGCACCAGGCATAAGACTTAGTGAGTCTTACCGGTTCTCTCCCGACCCTGCTGAGGTCAGGATGAGCGGATTCAAGATTCCAGACTACTCTCCATAGAGGCAGGGCCTAGCCAGAGTGTCTGAAGGCGGGGTTGGGGCTCAACCTAGGTATCCCCTTCCAAAGAAGGGAGGAGAGAGACCGGCACGCAGAGTGTCTCAGGCTGTTTTCCGGGAATCCTGGAATAGGGTTGCCACCTGACCTGTGAGTGAAGTAGCCACCTCACCTTTCCGGTGTAGGTTACTCAGCGTCAAGGACGCCATCGAAAACTGTAAAGACCAAACCGAGCCACCCACGCTTTATTACCGCCAGAGACTGAGCCAAATGTGGAGACTTGGTACTCTTCCAGACGCACTTCAGGTTTCCCCGGGCTGGCGGTGGGGTGCAGGCCAGGTTTAAAGGTCCCTCTAGAGAGAAGAGGACGGAGTACTTTTTAGCCAGCCTCCTACGACTTTTTAGAAAATGCTCTTGATTTGGCAGTTGGGAGTTACAAAGAAAGACCTTCTAAACATCCAGTGCTGCCTTTCCCGGTCCGTGCGGCACCGCCCCACCCCCACCCCCACCCCAATCCAAACACACCTTTCTGTAAACTAACCCCTCCCCCCCACAACTTTATCTGAGTAGGATAATAGGTGTGAGAGGGAATTAACTTGTTTGTAGCAGAGCCGAAATAGGCGCGCGTGGAAGGGCTTTTGTAAAGCATTTTTTTTTTTTTCAAGTTGCTGATGTGCGGGTCGAGGAAGAGCTCTGCGTGTTGATGAGAAGATGCCCAGCCTGGGGCGCTTGTAAGTGCCGCCGGAGCTCCGTCCGCCTCCCGCGGCTCAAGGTTCTAGGACTCTGGGCCAGGCCAGAACCAAGGTTTCTGAGAAAACTAGACAGTCGGATTAGCCATCTTTCTTCTTTTGGTCTGTGCGACCCACCACTATTCTCCCTCTCCTTTTTCTCCCCTCCCCTCCCCACTTCTCTTCCTTTCCCTCCTCTTTCCTACCCTTCCCTCAGCTCCCCTCCTCTTCCCTGCTTTCTCTCTCCCTGCTTGTGTGCAGGTAGCCCTGAAAGTGAGACGTAGGAGTTGTGTGCGCTCTGGGGGCTGCCTCTTCTGGATTTAGGACCCTCCATGGATCCAGAGATAGAAAGAGGGTCAAAGGGGCATCCGCCGCTTTGAAATTAGCACATGGTTTCCTTCCCCCAGGACGGGGGGCGGGGGCGGGTGGTGGTCAGAGAGAGAACTCCAAGCACCGGGCTCTCTGGAGTGTCTCTTTGAACATAAATTCGACCACGAGAATAATAGTGAGTGACACTTTTGACGACGACTACCAGGTTTGGCAGTACCCTTTTCTGGTTTTCAAGGCGATCAACTCTGGAGGTTGGCCTGCGATCGATCGGATCGCCCTTGGCCACTGAAGCCTTTTTCTGGAGATTAGGGTGGACATGGAGCCCAGGTTTCTGGCCTGGGCCCTTTGTAGCCTTGGATTGGCCTTTATTTGTGGCTGAAGGAACCACGGCAGTCACACAGATCTGTAGGTTCTAGACGCCCACTTCTGCAGAACCCTTTTTCACCAGCTTGGTCCCATGGTCTCTTAGGGTTACCCCTCCCCCCCACAAGCACTTGTCTGAAATTTACCAGATTCCAACCTTAAGGCAAGAAAAAAAGTGTTTCATATACAAACCGATCAGGGTATTTGCAGATAATTGCGAATGTCAAATACTCAGGCGTGATGACAAAATGCAGAGGTTGCTAGGGCCAGGGAAGGGGCCTGAAGGGCGGGAGGCTGCTAGGCTGCCCGGCCACCTCATTCCTGTTCAGAGGCAGGGCCTTAGAGATCGAAGGGGGGGGGCGGTGGCCAGCATCTGCCCACTGAACAATTAACTAAGACTTGCCTCTTGGAGCTAGCACCAAGGAGCTCATTCATATAGCCCTTAGCAGAGTCCTCTCCAGAGCTGGCTCCTCGAGGAAGTGCACCAGCCAAGCCTGGCCCCCTTCACTCTGTATCCCTTGTATGAAGTCCCATTGCAAAGTCCCTTCCACCGAGCTCTCCCACTGTT
The DNA here is from genome assembly GCF_903995435.1 of Acomys russatus. Taxonomy (NCBI): domain Eukaryota; kingdom Metazoa; phylum Chordata; class Mammalia; order Rodentia; family Muridae; genus Acomys; species Acomys russatus. The sequence continues at coordinate 11,196,808 of NC_067148.1, read as the reverse complement.
AACCCAAATGCTGTTGCTCCCTCTCTCTAAGACATGCCACCCGTGAAAAGAGTCACCAGCCACTTTGGTAGCAACAGCTTCATCTTTCTAATGCCAGGGTTGGTTTACACAGAAATACAGAATGAAGGGGAAGGTGAAATAATAATAATAATAATAATAATAATAATAATAATAATAATAATAATAATAATAATAAAAACAACTCCAGTCTTTTTTTTTTTACCCCACTAACTACTAAGGTTGCAAGAGGCCTTGGGGTACCCATGAAGGGAGTATGCACTCAGCTTGCCAAAACAGACCCTGTCTGGGTCTCAGCAAAAGCCAAAGGAGCCATCCCCCACTACTGCTTTTTGGTCAAGCCTTCGCAGATTCCCTCTTCCCTGACCCATGCAGAAACAATCTGAATGCTTCAGGCTCCAATCCTCCTGGAGAGGGGCTAAGCGTGAGAGTGGAAAGTACTCCTGTAGATTAAAAAAGTACTGGTAAGGTAGGTGTGTGTGTGTGTGTGTGTGTGTGTGTGTGTGTGTGTGTTGCTGGTGGCAGAGCTGTGGTTTTGGGAGGGAGGGGTCTGGGATCTCAGGGACGCTGAATCTGGAGGCTGGAGGTGGAAGTGAATGAGAAGAGCTACAGAGAAGGGGGTCTCCGCTTACCGCCTACTGCAATAACCTACTTGCTGGTTTTCGTCCAGCTTTGTCAGGGAGGGGAGTTCTCATAGAACTTCACCCCACCATCCCCTTCCCTTTCGGAGAGCAGAAGATTTTCTGGTGGAAAGGGAAGGACAGAAAATGCATGCTTGGCCACTGCCCTAAACACATTGCACTCCAGTTTCTGGAGGTTTTCTGTGACAAACTAGAAAGCAGCCAGGGTTGGAGCACAGCACCTAGGAGTTGAGGGGGAGCGAATGAGTATCTTGGGGCAAAGTAGAGAGGCCTTATTAGCCAGATTTGTACTGAGGAAGACAGAAACTGCCTTGGGATGCAGAAATCGTTAAGATTTGGGAAGTCCAATCTGGTCCCAGAAGTATAGCACCAGCTCCTTAGCCACCACCTACTAGGAGCACTCAGAGGAGCCAGTCCTTCAAGCTCCTAACCCGGAAGGTTTCCATCTGCCCCAAAATCCTGACTTGAAGCCTCTTGCAACTCAAAGAGCAGCTTGTCCTGCAGGGAGTCCGTGCAGGTCTGGGGAAGTCGGAGTAGGGCGACAGCCAAAGTTTTCAAGAGCCTGGGCAGCCAGTGGCGCCGCAACTGTAAGATGTGATTCGATTTGACTTTCCAAATCAAAGTGCATTGATTTTCGCCTAAAGAGTTCACGGCATATAACTGTCTTAATTAAACCTGCTATAAACAGACAAATCACTTCTTGCTCTTGTACAGAGAACTTGGGGAGATGTCAGAGGGTCTGGCATAAACCAGGCTTAAGAGATGCGCTTTAAAAAAAAAAAAAAAGTGCAAATGAGGCAAAACCAGAAAAGGAATCGAAGTGGATTTTCTGCATCCTCAGAAAAACTGATGAACTGAAACCAAAACTCCGGGATAGCGGGGAGTCATGAAAGGACAGGCAGGGTTCCCAGTGTTATGCTGTTGGGACCCAAGTCCAGAGCAGGGAACCAGCAGTGGGAAGACTAGAAGGCAGGTTGTGGATACAGAGGTGCCCTGTCCGGAAGCTCTAAGTGACTCCCACTGGGCCCTGCACTTTTCTTCTTAACCCTTCCATCTTTCCCTGTCGTTTCCTCAAATTCACACAACAGTAGGAGGATACTTCTAGTTTCAACAAGGCTAAGGTGGAAAATAAAAATAACTCACATAGAGCTCCCTGGACACATGCAGCACACTGTAGCACTGTCCTGGTTGCAGGAGGAGATGAGACAGTTGAAAGTGTTTTCAGGAGTCTGGTGGAGAGCCAATGGAAAGAAAAGTTGTTTGCTAGCAACCCTCTGTGAAAGCGGGAAGAAGATCTTTGTTGGGATGTGCCCAGGTTGAAGCCTGTGGCTGAGCCTCCTCTGTGTGGCTGACGATCTTCAAATGGATGAGAAAGGTCAGGCACCGATGTTTTGCTGGCCTCTGGATAAAGAGGGCTGAGCCCGGAGAAGGTCAGCCAGATGTTCCTTTTCTCCCGGGCTGTGAAAAGGGGTGGGTCACCCTCATACTTGGAAGTTACCTGGCAGAGGCAACCTTCAGAAGACTTCAGGTCTCACAGCCTAAAACCATTGGAACAAGGAAAGCCTGTCAATTTCCTAGCTATCGAGGAAAGGAAAAATTCCCCCAAATACAGTGAAAACATAGGAGATAGGTACACACCACACACACACACACACACACACACACACACACACACACACACACACGTTTGAATATGCTTCTGGTAACTTCAGAGGCCAACACTTTGCCCCCTGGAAAACTTGAAGCTCGTTTCTTTTCTTTGACTACTTAGCATCCGATCCTACTAATAATGTGATGCCAAAAATGCCCGTCATTTCATTAGACTGACACCTGTATACACTAGCTGTGGTGCCTTTGGAAAATAATTTAACTTCAGGTAAGTTACAGAATAACACGTTTCCAGTTTTTTTTTTCAAATTCAGTCTTTAACATCCACGTAAAAAAGAAGAAAAACAAAACAAACAAGAAACCCACATACTTGATGAAAACCACTTTTAGGCAGTTTTCAGTTTCCAAGATTTTTGTATAGGTGGAAATAAGTCTAAAGACACTAGTTAATTGGCTATGAGCAATTCTTGTACATGGGAAAATCTTCTCTCTTCTCTATCTTAAAAATGAAGGCTTTAAAAAAATAAGGCTTAATTCACAAAGAGGAAAATATTTACTGTTGGAAAACATGGTTAAAATTGTTAGAATTAAAAATTAAAAATTAAAGTGTATTATGGCACAGAATTTTTACTAAAACCAAATTATCATTAAAATCTACGTGGTTGAATGTAGTGAAAATTGGTTAAAAGGCAAATATTAGGGAAACACTGTAGTTTTCTTTCTTTCTTTTTTTTTTTTTAACTACCACACAAAATGGTAAAGTCTTTAGAACCATCCTCCTCTTCTATTTTTCTTGTAGTATTTTTCTCTTCAGAAATAACCACAATTCTCCTTTCAGGACTTTCCACTCCCAAGCGCAATCATGATTGCTCTGTACACAAAGGGCTTTGAAAACAAACAACTTTCTCACATTCACACTCACACACACCACACAAACCAACAGGATGTAGCTCTCCTTTCTCAAAGCGGGAGGAAGGAGGGAGGGAGGAAGGGAGGGAGGGAGGGAGAGAGAGAGAGAGAGAGAGAGAGAGAGAGAGAGAGAGAGAGAGAGAGAGAGAGAGAGAGAGAAGCGTAGGTAACCAACAAGAAGCCCAATTACTAAGCTTTATTGATACTAAAAGGAGAAGTTCCCCCTCGTAAAATTTCTCTGAGCTTATTAGTTATTTAAATCAGCCCCAGGGCTGGACTTGCAACGCCTAGGGCACCTTCCTTGGCTCCCGGAGGTGAGCAGCCAGCGTCGGGCGCCGCCGTGTTGACCCACCACTTCTCACTAGGCACTGAGCAAGAGGGGCGAAGGCAAGCGCAGAGAGCTGAGGTGAGCCACTTGGCCAGGGGTGTCAGGCTTGGCAGGGTCAGATGGTCACGGGTACCAGGTATCAGAAATGAACTGGTCACCACTGCTGCTGAGGCTGTGGGAGAGCAGGCCAAGTGGTTACGGAGTGCTGTAATCCAGCCCGTTGGCAGTGATACATTTGGGTGGCGCAGGTCATTTGTCCCAAAGACCCGGATCTAGAACCTGCCGCTTCGGGTGTCTAGGGCAAACTCTTGTTATAATTGGGGTGGGCACTAGGTGAATTTACACCTTTCTAGGTCGGCTATTCCCTTCGTTAGTTAGCTGGCAGAGCCACTGTGTAAGTGTGTGTGTGTGTGTGTGTGTGTGTGTGTGTGTGTGTGTGTGTGTGTACACGCGCGCGAGAATGAGGGGGTGGGTTGAGAATTGAATTTATTAAAAAACAACAACAACAACAAAACCCCTTCCTACCAAAGTCCCCTAAGCTACTCATTGGGGATCTCAAGTCTTGATATGACTCCAGATCGGCGCCAGGTGGGTTTGTCCTTTTCCGTGACGCGGAGGGAAGGAGGCACCGTGGGTGAAGCGTCCCAGGATGCGGGCGTCTCAGCCACCTGGACTTTAGTCCCGATGTCAAACCTTAATCGACTAAAAGTGCCCGGGGGTGGGTGTGGAGCTTCCTACGACCCTGGGAAAACTGAAAGCTCAGGCCTGGGAAGCGGTCTGGATCCCCCAACTGTACCTGCGCAGTTTGGTCCGCAGGTTACACTGACTATGTGCAGCATCCGTGGTCCCAGTAAGTGCCTAAGACGTTGCGCCAGGTTTTATAAACGTCTCTGTGGTGCGGAGCTTAGCACCGGAATCACAGCAAGCTCTGGCTACTGCCCCGGCTACGACCGTCTGGCATCCAGCGGCCAGCCGGAGCTGGTGGGATGGCGTGCCTTGCGCTTTTTTTTTTTTTTTTTTTTTTTTTTTGGATGTAGTACTCATTGCAAGAGATTGGGAGCGACTGCAGGCCAGCATGTTTTACGTGCGCGGTCACATCTTGGTGTTGGGTGGTCTGAAGGTGCCGTGGGCCGGGCACCGCGTCCGTTCTGCTCCTCATTAACTTGAGGAATCTCGGCGCTGCGGAATCACTAACTCAGGCTGGCGCAGAAGGTTTCAGCCGCAGCCCACGCGGTGGCGCTGTAGGGAGGCATCGCCTCGGCTCTGGTCGGGGACCCCTGGCAGTGACCCGGTCTTGGTGATGGAGGGACCTTGACAACTTGCCTTGGCTTCTAGTTCTTCGCTTTGGGCAGGAAATCCTAGGCCTCCCTTGGCCTTTCTCAAAGGAAAACAGCGCAGCCCGAGTAGCCGCTCCAGGCTGGGGACGAGTGGCGGAGGCTATTCCTTTGGCCTTTTCTCTCTCCTGTCTTGTTAATTTCCATCATTTATAGTAGGTTTCTATATATAGTCTACATTAACTAGGCGGTGGCTTCTCTCGTTGCGCTGCTAAGGAAGAAAACTACCCACTAAGACACTAGAAAAGAGTGTCGGATCCCGGGAGTCCGTCCTGGAGTTGGGGGATATTGCCGGAGTCGTTAGCGCTGTCCTCCACCTTCCCTGAACTTCCTACCTGGTGACCTAGAACCCGACCTCCAAATCTTCCAAGGACTCCCCCAGCTCTGTCCCCTCACTATCCCACCCCCTCCCGCCCCCAGCTAGGAAGCAGAGGACACGCCCGGGGCGCTCTTCTCTGTCACCTAGGACCTCGGTCAGAAAGCCGCAGGTCCTCCCTGGCACAGGTCACCAGGTGACCCTCTGCACTCTCTTTTTGTCCCTTGGGCTTGGGTGCAGTGGTTTGCCCTGAACTCCAACTCCCAGACACCTTGGCAGCTAGGCTCCCATGGACTAAGTTGCCCACTGCCCTTTCCCGATAGGTTGCATCCTCCGGGGCTCAACTTGCAGGCCTCATTTGCAGTTTCTGCGGAACTTGGGAGAATCCCACCGCCTTTTAGGCTGTCCCACCGCCCAGCCCAACCTCCCCGCCTAGGGCCCTAGAGCAGCCAGAGAAACTGTGAGTCCTTTTATCTTTGCCTGGCTGGGCAAATGAGCTCTGATGCCAACTTGGAAGCTGGGTGATAACGAAGTAAGTGTCGCCTGCCCTTGCGTTCTGGTCAGTCCTCACAGTAGTCTGCAAAAGGGATCTAAGCTCATTGTAGAGGACCTGCCCTTCCTTCATGGCTCATCCAGGTTTCAGGCCTTCAGTCCCTAGTCCACTTGACTCAGATTTGCTATCTAATCGCCGCGGCAATATGGTGTCTTTTAAAGTGTTGGTCGTCCAACTTTCCACGCACAGTTCGAGACGGAAATTGGCTTCAGACATAGCATGGGTATCCCTAGAAAGAAATTATTCCCTCCCCCTCTACCCTCACCCCCGCCCCTAGCGAGGCCAGCTCCTGGAGAAGCGTTTGGCCATTTTTTTTTTTTTTTTTTTTTTTTTGGTTCCTAGAAACCGTCCGGTTGAAAGATTTTAAGGTGGCAGTTCGTGTTAAGTTTTAAATGAGTGTCTTGGGGTGGAGGGAAAAAGCAGCACAAAGTTTCCGTGCTCTATAAAGTAGCGCAGCTCTTGGCCTGGGTTGCCAAACTTGAGAGCCAGAAAGGCTTGGGGTGAGTGCTGGGCCTTCAGCGCGCCGCTGGAAAGCAGCAGTGCAGCTCCGCACTCTGCGTCCTACCGGGGCAGTCCGGGCCTAAGTGGTCTACAGCCAGCACAGCACAGAAGGTTGCTCTGGGCTGAGGACCTACTTGGCCAAAACCTCAGAAGCGACAATGAGAAACAACATTGTCATTGAAAGTGCAGGCCATAAGAGGACAGAGGCCTGGGAAGAAAGAAAAAGAGCCTGGAAAGAAAAACTGCGCATTTAACCCCAGCCTAGAAAGCCGCATCGTTTGTTGTTGTTGCTTAAATAATGATAACGCTGATCGTTTGATTATGAAAGACAGGCGACCTTTGACTACATAACTTCAGGGAGAAATTGGGACTAGAAGAATCAGAGAAAAGTCTGAGTAGATCCCCCTAAACTATGTAGGTCATAAGTAACCTGGGGAAGCATATGACTCTCACTTTAAGTTCTGAGCATGGGGGAACCTGTTTGCTAATCAGTGTGCCTGTGTGTGTGTGTGGGGGGGGGGCAGGAGTTTTGGATCAAAGTATTAAAGAAGACAAATGTACTAATACCATTTTTTTTTAAAAGTGTGATTTGTTTCAAAAAAATGTTTGGAAAGAAACCGTCACGGGGAATACAAAATGAAACCAAACAATTTTTTGAATCATCATCAAACATATTTATTTGCAATGGAAATCATGACAACAGTTTTAAAGGTATTATTTAAAATATAGCTGACTGTAGAAATGAGAAATGTTGGGAATAATTTGCTTTAGTCGAAATGAGGTCAATGACAAAACTGGGTTGGGAAAAGCATATGTAACTTGAAACAGAAAAGGCCTTTATTAAGAACAAAACTAAAGGAAAAAATTCACACTGAGCATACATAGCAAAACTTTCTAGAATTCTCCTTTAGAGGAATTTAAAAATGCTCCACTAAAAATAAATCCGCTAACATTCAAAGTGCAATTTGGGAAATGACATCGAATTAGACATTTTTGTGTATATTAAATGTTATTTATTTTTTAAAAATGTAATTTTAAATAATTTAGAATTTCTGTCCCCAAAAGATTTTCCTTTCATTATCAAAAATAGACAAGAGAAATAATGAATTTGAAACAATATAGAATCTGGTCATAATGAACATTTAATTGAACTTAATTGTATACTTAAAAAATAGTCTTTCTGGTTTTTTTTTAATAATTTAGAATCAATAGTTCCCTTCGAAGCATAATAAAATATTTACACTTTATAAAATATTAATCGATTAAACAATACTGCCGTGTTGTTTATAAGAGTGTAGCTGAAGTTCATAATCATACTGTTGAAACAAAGCCTGTGGGGTTAGCATAGTGATCCTCAGCAAAGTGCAAGCGGAGATTTCCCGACAGTGAGTTTTATAAAATAGCTCATTAATGCCTTAGGATAGAATCGCTCCAACCATTGGCATCATCAGATATAATAATACTGACGAATCAGACAAAAAAGATCCCCACTAAATGATTCGCATTTCTTTTCCAGAAGTCCTGACGTCCTAATATCAATTCTTCTTAGTTCGTGGACATTGGGCCAGAGGTAGATTCTGCAATTCCAACACCAAGGTAGGTAGGGAGCTGGGGGGTCTTATTATCGTTAACATATAATTAAGACATAGGCATTTCTCATTTTTAAAAACGGGCTAACTTTGACAGTGATAGTTAAGTTTTCCAGCACCTCTTCCTCATTTCGATATGCTATAGCAGTTTTTGTTTTGTTTTGTTTTTTAAATCTAGTCGATCAACTTACAGTTTCTTTCTTTGCTTCCAAAACCCTTTTTAAGCTAGCTCTCAAGGGTTTGGTTTACTTGAGTCACTTTGCTTTCGCGGGCTTCGAATTTTCTCTAGCCCCTTTGGTTAGGCATGCTGGCGAGGGGTGGAGTATGGAATTTGGGTGGGAGACAGAGAAAAGAAAAAGGCTTCGTAAAACAGCGGCGGCTCCCTAAAGGATTAATGCCCCGCTAGCCTCCCGCTGCTTGGCGATGCTCCCCAGTGGCCTGGGGCCTCAGGGAAAGTTGGTGGGCGGCTCCTCGGAGTGGGACTCACCGAGGTCTGGGGCACAGAGATCTAGGCCGGGGACTGGTTTCCTTTCGGGGACCCTTTTTCTTTCAGATCTCCTCAGGCCTCCCCGGCTGGTGGCTTGCGACTCATGGGGCGTTAGGGGTCGCGGGGGGGGGTGGATAGAAGGTGACGAAACGAGTGGACAGCAGCCTAGTTTTCCAGCACTAGTTGCGGAGACAGACGCCACTGGCCCAACTCAAGGCCAGGATTTAAAGAATTGCCCCGAGCGCGTTTCCCGAAACTGAATTTAGTTTGGCCCTCTGGCGCCGCCGTACAACCAACGCTTCTTAAGGGGGACTAGTGGCTCTGGCAACCGGTGGAAGCCGAGTCCTAGGGGGGTCTTAGGGAACAGGAGGGAGAGCCCCAAAGCACCGGACGTGCCGCGGGTTCAAGGGGGCTTCTCTGGCCCGAAGGCCGGAGAGGACTGGTTCATATTTTCTCCTCTGGGGTCCCAGCGGCTGACAGACGCCGGACGCAGCAGGCACCTCGCCCGGGCCGCGGCCCCTGCCCACGTGCTTTTTCTTAAGGAGGTTCGCGCCCAAGCCGGACGGTCAAGACAAAAGCGCGACCCGGAGCCGGGTTTGGGCGGGTAGCGCTCGCGCCACCTTAAACAAGTAACGCGGCGGGAGCCGAGAGGCTAGGGCCGCGGGAGTCCGCAAAAGTTTGTGGCTCTTAAGCCTTGAACGGACTAGCTAGGGGAGCATCGCCGCGGCCTCGCCCCGAGCGGGGAGGCTGGGTCCCCGTCGCTCAGCTCTGCTCGCGCCCGAACTCGGTCCCCAGACGCGTGTAGGTCTTTGGGAACCCCAGTGCGGCAACCCGAGGGCGCACAGCCCCAGCGCCCCAGCCGACACCGTGTTCTAGCCCCTGGGCGAGCCGGGCAGTGCCGCTCGAAAACGTCGCCTGCGTGGCGAGAGTGGCAGGGATGCATCCTGCCCTGCGCCCACCGAGCAACCCTCTCTCCAGTGCCACCCACAGCTGGGCGGGCGGTGGCTCGCTCCAAGCGTTCGGGACACCCGGGCTATTGTTCCGGACCTGCGGCCGCGCCGGATCCGAGGGAGAAGCGGCCTTTCCCCACGCGCGGCAGAGAGCGCAGCGGGCCGCCCGGCCGGTCGGCTTGGGAGCTGATGGGGAGCTCGCCCGCACCGAGAAAAGTTGCTCCGAGGGGCGGAGGCGGTGGGTGGTGGGCGGAGGCGGTGGGTGGGGGAGGCGATCGCCCTCCTATCTCTCCAAAGTCGAAAGTACTCGGCGGCGCGGCGCAGTTAACAGAGCCGGGAGAGAAGGCAGCCTCTGCCGCCTCCGGAGCGCCAGTCTGCGCCTCTGCGGCGAGTCGCGGCACTGAGCGCCCGCCTAATCGCCGCAGCCTGCGCGCCTGGACGAGTGCGCCTAGGGGCTGGGCGAGGCGGCTGCGCCCTGGACTTGCTACAAGGAGGAGGACCAGACCCTGGGCCCTGGCGTTCGCTAGCTCCCAGACGCACCCATCCGTCGGCCGTGGCCGCCGCCTCGCGCCACACTCAGTCCTCAGCCATCCGTCCTTCGTCGCCCGGTGCATGAGGTCCTTGCCACCCCGCTCCCATCGCTGACTCTCCCCTTCCTCCTTCTTTCTCCCTGCCTCCCACCCCCTCGCCTGTGCCTATGCCTCCTCCGCAGCCCCGCTCGTTGGGTCGCCTTGCTCACAGCGATTGATTGATTGATGTTTAATTTCCTGCCAGGCGGGCCCCCCTCCCCCCGCAACCTCCCCAGCCCTCCTCCCCGCCCCCCACTCTCCTCCTTCATTGCGGTGGACCAGTCTGGCTTGGGTTTAGATCCGTCCCCCCCATTCCCATCCCGAAATAACCCAGAGACTTCCCCTACCCCCACCCCAAATTATTATTTTGAAGGCGCTAGATCTGGGGACCGAAAGGGGGAGGGGGGAGAAATCGGAAACCGAGGACAACCCAAAAGGACTCACTTTGCCTGATGACTCAACGCAACTAATAATCATCTCCCTCTCAGCGTGTCTCTCTCTGCGGCTTGTCAGTGAGTCCGGCTCTGGCTTCTCGCATAGGCGGCCGCGAGGGGAGAGGTTGTAGGTGACAGCTTGGGCGGCCGCCGCGTTTTCTCTTGCGCGCGGTCCGGGGTCTCCGCGCCTTCTCCGCTCTTGGTGGCATCGTCCCCGCGGCTCTGGCCGCGCCTCCTCTAGAGCTAGCGGCTGTCGGAGGCAGCAACCGCCGCAGCCTCCCAGTCCTCAGCCCTTTCTCTCCAGAACGGGTCTCCTTCCCGAAGGTGTGAAAGGCTCTTTCAGCCCCCTCTCCCCCTCCTCCGCCGTCCCCTCCCCCGCTCGCTCGGGTGCCCCTTAGGAGGAGTCCTCCTTTTCCTCCCCCTCCTCCTTCCTCACCCCCCCCCCCCCATCAACATAACAACCATCTCCGAACCAGAAGAAGACACCCTGACCCAGGACCTTAAACGTTAGGACCGGGGAAGAGGAAAAGGAAGGGGAAGGAGGAAAGAGAAGGGAAGACTAGGACAACACTGCGAATCACCAGAAACTTTCCATCCTGGATTCTCTACTTTTGCTCCATGGACAGAGCCCCAGCCAGCCAAGTTTCAGACAGACCGTGAGCAGTAAGTATGCTGGGCGAGGGCTCCCGCGCGACGCCGGGAGTTCGGGAAGCCCGGGCGCGCTAAGTTCCCGGACTCTGGCTCTCACGCGCCCCTAGGCGAAGTCGGGAAGTGCGGTGGAACCTTCAGTCGCCACCCCTCCTCGCACTCCCTCCGCCTCTAGAATTCTACCTTACCCTCTTTGTCACCCTCCACCTTGTCTCTTCGACCCTCGGCGGAGGCTAGGCTTCTCCGGAGTCCAAAGCTCCCTAGGTGATTCTCAGCGCCCCAGGTGTATGGAGAGGGGTTCCTTTCGCGGGTGTCAGCGACACGACAGTGTGGGCGCAGTTTCATCAGGTGTTTTCCTTTCTTCCGGGTCACTTCCAAAATTGAAGAGTGTGGAGACCAGCGTGGAGCGCTGCTGGACTAGGGACCATGAAAGAAACTTTCCAAATTTAGAAATTAGGATTAATGAAAGCTGCTCCTGCCTGCACCCAAGAACCTAAATTTCTTTCTCTTATGTTTTATGCTTAATGGCTTTTAAAAAGCATCCAGGTTCCGATGAAGATAAGAATGCCCCAAAATAGTAATAATTGTGATCCTGTGATGGAAGGGTACCCTTTCAAACCTCAGAGTGTTTAGGGATGCTCATTCACGTGGAATTATAGTTAATTTTTGTGCGAAGGTGTGTGTGTGTGTGTGTGTGTGTGTGTGTGTGTGCGTACGTGTACGTGTACAAGCGTGCTTGTGTACTTGACCCATACAGGTAAAAAGCGGGGTTTCCATGGGTCCATTGATCAGTCTTTGGCTGCTGCTTGGCCATTCACGGCACATTGATCAAGCAATTGATTTGCTTGTACACCTTTGCCCCTTCCCTGGCGGGCCGGGTGGGACCCTTTACTCTGAAGTACTTGCCTTTCAAAACCCTGACCTCCCCCCGCCCCCTAAGTGGGGGACGAGGGGTGGGGGCTCTCCATCGGAGAGAGGCCAATGCCAGCTCTGCCTGCAAAGAATGAGGTACTGCTAAGTACTTCGAGGTCCGACTTTGTCCACACAACTAAGGGCGAACTCTTAGGACCTGCTACAGAGCAGGTCTTAGTACCTTAAATTCTAGGTAGCTTTGGGGCCTCCAGTGTTTGGTTGGGACCTGCTTCCTCGGGACCCTTCTGCAGCGTGGGAGGAAGTTTGTGTGGCTGCGGTGCACTGCTCTGCCACTGGCCTGATCGTCTATCACGTGTGTGAGCGGTTTTCCCTCTTTTTTTTTCCCTCCCCCTTCCCTCCCCTCCGCCCCCTCCCTAGGTCCCTGCGCGTTTTATTGCGACCTGCCGGTGGGAACTTTGTCTCCAAATCGGAGCAGCATGGAGCGGCGGAGCGAGAGCCCGTGTCTGCGGGACAGCCCCGACCGAAGGAGCGGCAGTCCCGACGTCAAGGGGCCTCCCCCGGTGAAGGTGGCCCGGCTGGAGCAGAACGGCAGCCCCATGGGAGCCCGCGGGAGGCCCAACGGCGCCTTGGCCAAGGCCGTGGGAGGTAACAGCCCGGAGCTGGGAGGTGCGCGCAGCCGGAGGCCCGGTGATAATGGCCTGGGTGTCAGGGTTCAGGTTGATTAGGCGCTGAATCGGTGTAGGATTACAGGAAGTCAAATCCAGGTTGCCAAATAAATGCCCCAGTCGCCTCTCCGCAACTGGTAGTAGCTTCATCTCCAGTTAAAACAAGAAAAGTGGTTTACCCAGAGGGTGGCATTTTTTGGGCACTTTGCCACTGTGTGCTGAGGTGTTGGCAGGTCTGTGTCACAGCCAGCTAACTGTTTCTAGATTTTCCTAGAGAGCTCTGTAGCGTTTTAACTCCTTTGCCTTGCCTGGGATCTGTTCTAGGCTGAAGTTTATAAGCCTTGATTTTAGAGGGACCGAGATCGAGGGAGGATCGGGCTAGAGCGGGGACAGAGGTTTTGGTATTCTTTAGTAGCTGGGACGGTGCTGAGAGACAAATGAGTGATAACCAGGACTGCGGAGGTTCTAGAGAAAACGAAGAATCCATTATGTCCTCAGGTGCTGGGCAGGAGTTGCCTGCAGAGTTTAGATCCGGACATTTATAACTTTGTTAGGAATTGGGGAATTGGGCGAAAAATAGTAAACAACTTTACTTGCTGCCTGCTGCTTCCTCACCCAAGAAAATATTATTAAAAGAAAGTCTTTTGACGGTTTCATTAACCTACAAATACTTGAAAATTGGTTAGTAATTTTACAAAATAAGACCAGAGAGAGATTTAAATACTAAAATATTTTGTTGGGTTTGTAGGCCAGTCAACTCCCTGTCTATTACATATGAGATATATAGTTTTACATGACATGCTGGCTGTTTTGTTAGGGATAAATCATTCCTTTAATTTTATTATGCCTGAGATTCCCCTTCATCCCAGATCCTTTCCGCAGCAGCATGTTTAATGTAATAGTACTAATTCATGGTAAACTTGGTGTTAAGGTCCCACCCGGTGTTTGTGTTGTCCAGGGCATTTTGGACTATATACTTAGTTTGAAATATCTCCACATACCTAATAAGATGACACTTTTCTGTTTTTAATTATTTTACTATTTTTCTTTGTGGTGGTCATTAAGGATGGCTTGCCTTAATTCTTTAAATCAGCCATTTCTCTTGAAGGAGCCTTCCTCTCCATTTTTAAAGTTTCAAAGATATGCTTTAGCTTTTGTATGGTCCCATTTAGAGACTGTAAAATATACCTTTAATGAGGCGAGGAAAGAAGGAAAGCCTGGAAACTCTCTGACTTACTTCTAAGAATGGGGTTCATGAGTGTAGTGTCCCAAGACTGGAGCAATGACCTCAGCTTTGTTGTATCATCATTTATGTACATATAATGGAGAGACATACATGCCAGATATGGTGGGGTCAAGCTGGGATGCCTTGCACGCTGCTAGTGTCAGGTGAAAACAGTCTCTGGAAATCCTTGGTAAAAGTGTGTTCTGGAAGTCACCTTTTGTAGAAGAAAACTCTCGGACTTAAAATTTCAGTCTCTTTTTGCTAATCCACTGCAGTTTACTGCGTGCTCTAATCTCTCTGAGGTCTCAAGGCAGTTTAGAATGTATCTGTTAAAGATTGTGCTGCCCTTCAACCAAATTATCTTTTCCTCTTCCATGTCATATTGAACTGTGAAGGAAACTGCCTCAGTCTGTTGCTCAGGATGCCTTCAGTGTGGAATGGTAGTTCTACTGGACATTTTCTGAAATTATAATTTGCAATTGACCACTGACTCTAGATTTGCTACAAACTAAAATTATTGCCTTTGTTAAGAATAATAGATTTGTTTCACTAAACTTCTCTAGTCAGCACCTTGGAGGCTTAATTTAATTTAGAAACAGCGAGGGTCCTATTAGATGCCTCCCAAGCTGGAGGTAAAATGACAGCATTTTGCCTTAATGCATAACATTTGTAGTACTTAATAGTAAAAGGGTATAAAGTGTATTTGCATACAGTGGATTTTTAAATATTCTTTTAAAAAAGGTTTAATTCTCCGAAGCATAATAGGTTCTTTGGAAATAAATTAATTTAGAAATCTTCAAAAATATGACAATTTAGAATATAAAAATGTATAGCGCAAAGCTTTTTTATTGAATGTTAATAATTATTTTGTTGGCTTCAGTTTATAAAGTTCCCAAGTGTATGCCAAGATGTTAATAGTTTTATTTCTTCATATCTTCTAATCATGTATATAAACTGGAGGAAAGACAGGCCTTTTAAAAATGTATATTCTAAATTCTAAAAAAAATGGTCAAAGTATATTTTTAGGTAGAAACACTTCCTAATTGAAACTTTTTCTTTTTGAAACTTTTTTCTTTTTAACGTGGATAAATATAAACTGGATTGTATTTCCACCACTCTACATTTCTGTTGAATATTCTTTATAAAACAAACATAGATAACCACAAAAATATTTACAGCTGAGTCATTTATTTTCACTTTCGGATCTGTTGTCTTCTGTCTGTGCCATGAAGATGAGCGAATGCACACAGAGGGAACACATGCTTGTTTCTCCTGAGCGTGCTTCCTGAAAATTGTTCTCCTACAGAAATAGGGGAAATCATTATGTTAATTGGTTGCTCAGTAAAATAGCAATCTATCCCACCGATTTTGATAAGCATGGAGAGAGAAATGTTTTTGGTTGTCTGCAAGAGTGAGTTCTGTTGCTGTTCTCCTTTTTAAAGAGTGGGAACTTTTGATGAGACAGAGCTATTCATAAGGGGGGGGGCAGGCATTCTCCAAGTGTCTGGTTTGAGCCGGCTGAAGTGGATTGCTGCTTCTCAGGCTCCAAAGTTGTCCTAAAAAGAAGCAACCTAGGCTGAGTCTGCCCTGGTTATAGTGTGGCCAGCCTTGGAAACCCATTAGCAACTACAACAGTTTTGCTTTGTCATTTCCAGCCACCCAGGATGTTTCGGCTCTTTATTTATGTTGTGTCTTTCAAAGCATGTATGTAGTGAAATTATGGCAGTCAGGTTTTGTAGAAGGTCTTCAGGGGAAAAAAAGGGGGCTAATATCTCTTTAAAAAACATAGGAAGGCTGGGAGAGCATTTAGACAGGCAAGAGCCCTGTGGTGTTGACAGCTTTATATCCCTGCTGGGTGACATTCACTTACTAGAATTGGCGTCCCCTCTCAGCTAGTAATTCACTCCATAAGGACTTGGGAAAAGGATGATTAATGGTGGGGACATTTTTATTTGAAAAATTGTTGATTAAAACTTTTAGATCTATTTGAAGACTTAGAAGAAGAAGAGA
This sequence comes from Acomys russatus, assembly GCF_903995435.1. NCBI lineage: Eukaryota > Metazoa > Chordata > Mammalia > Rodentia > Muridae > Acomys > Acomys russatus. The sequence goes on along the minus strand of NC_067148.1, from coordinate 11,181,150 downwards.
TGATTAAGGATGAATTAACTAAGAATCAGACGGTCCTTTTCCCCACCCTTAGCATGAGCCCCTAAAACATGCTCTGCTGTGTAGAATGCCTAGGCCAGGCAACCTACAGCCTAAAATGAAAGTGGGGCCAGGGAAGTTTGTAGAGGAGCCCAAGCTTCTGCCTTTTTCCTGGACTGCTGGAAGGCGCTGACCAGTTGTGCTTTAACAGCACTGAGTAATTGTGCTTCATTCATTGTTAGCACAAGCATTTTCACTTTTTAATGTTTGGCTTCAAGAAGATCTTTCAGACAGCTTTATTTAAACTGAAGGAACAGCACTTGGCTATACCAGATGGTGTAGTTGCTGAAAGGAGCATTAAACAGCAGAAATCTTTTTGGTATTTTTCTTTATCCTGTGATTTTTTTTTTTAATGCTTTATAAAAAGGTGTGTGTGTGTGTCTGTGTGTAGTGTTCTAGTTGGGGGGGGGGTTGGAATTTAAACATTGGGGAATGAATGTCTCATTGAAATACCTGCTTATTTGGATTTAAAAAGTTGCTTTTTTTAAAAATTTGCTTTTAAAAATTGGATTTTATTGGAGAAGTGCTGACTGAAGTTCCTTATAACAAAACCCCGTGAAGTAGCTGGCTCGCCTTGCATCTAGGCCTGTTTAAGAACCTAGCTGTCCTGTTTTATGGGGGAAGAACCATTACGCAGGACACACTTGATGCACTCAAACCGAGAAGCAAGTGTGATCTAGCTTGTTAGGCAGGGCCTCATTTAGCGCTCAGCGTCATCTAGTCACTACAACAGCAGTCAGCTTAATTGTCTACATGTGGAGCATTTCCTTTTCGATTAAGAGTCAAAGAAATGTGGGTCAGGTCAGGTGCAGACACGGTGTTAACCATAGAGCAGCGACAGTTTTACGGATAAGAACCAGGACAGACATTTATATAGTATTGAAATATATAAAATACTTAGGGATACAGTTGTCAACACAGTGAAATGGAGAGAGCTCTGTTTCCAAGGATGAACGCCATCCGTACAAAGGCAGTTGGAGCATATGCTTGGAGGAAGGACTTTGTGTTTCGGGAGAGCAGGCTTCCCTACCCTTTCCACACTGTTATTACTATTTTAAATTTAGAGGTTTAAGGTCTTTTAAGAAGACTATGAACTTAGGATGTGGGGGTCATCTAACAGTTTACCATGTCCTCTGGAGTTTTGCTGAGGTAGAAAAATAGCTCTTCCCTAAAGTGTTTTTAGCCCTTGGCCTGTTATTAAAATAAAGACATACTTGGTTTCAAAAAAAATATATGCAATGGAACATACACATTAAACAGAACATAGGGTATCCGCCCCTCAAAGTCCTGAGTGTAATTTGGTGTTTCAAGTAATTCTGGAAGTTTTCGTGTTCCATCAGCAGAAACCCACTGACCAGTAGTAATACTGAAGATCTGCAGTGGTGTGGGTGCTCTCTCCCTTTCTCTCTCCCTTTCTCTCTCTCTCTCTCTCTCTCTCTCTCTGTGTGTGTCTGTGTGTGTGTGTGTGTTGTTAAAAATACAGAGATGTCCCTTTTAACTGGTACAGAACATAAGTAATACTCCTCACTTCCTGGAGGCTGTGACTAGCACAGTTAATTTATACATCCAGATATCCTGTGTTCACTATTTCTTTCTTTCTTTTTAAAATTTCTCTTTCTCTATAGGAAGAGAAAATAGATTAATGATCATTTATAAGATATCTGAGAATATAGACTTTGAGTAATTTTAAGGACAAGGAGCTGGTTATTTCAGGCAAGACTATGGTAATTTTTTGGGTACTGCTGGCAAGAGAGTAAGCCATGAGGCTTGCTGGCTTTGCTTTGGTAATTTGAAACACTGTTTCCTCCTCCTCCTCCCCTCCTCCCCCTTCTCATTTCCCTCTTCCTCCTCTTCCTCTGTTTCTTCTGCTAAATAAGAACTCAGTGTAGAAACAGTATATGTGAATATGCTTAAGAGCTCTGCTACATTAACAGAGTTAGATATATTCCACATTGTATCATTTTATTTGGATACATATGTCATTTGAGAGATTTTGGGTTTTTTGTTAGTGTTGAGTTAAAATTGATACAGATTCTTACCATTAAAACTAACAATCCCACATTTGGTATTATAAACTTTGTACACAGCTTGTTTGATTTCAGAATACTGAAATCCATTCTTCCTAGCAGGAAACATATAAATCACTTAGTTATGTATTTTTATGTAATAAGTAAACTTTAAAGAACTCTGTAAGAATTGTATAGTAACTTTTACTATCTTATAGGGATGCTGAGGTACAGTGGCATTTTGGAACATATTTAAAGACAGAGCATTTGACAAAAGTTGTATGTGTAACAGTTTGTCAGTGAAAAGTGACAAGTGGGAAATGACAAATGAAATGTTGGCATCATCACTCTTTATTTTGATAAAAATGTCTCAATTTGCAGTGATATAATACTGTTTCATATTATTTCATGAGTTGTAGGAGATGCATAAGGAGAATTTAGGTTTTGTGAACGGGAAATTAGCAGCCCAAACTCTCTTTTCCGAAGCCTTGGCAGCGTGTCCCTTTCTCCCCTGCTCCCCGAGAACAGGAACAGCAGTGAAATGTTGGATTGAACCCATACATTTTAACTCATTATTTTTTTGAAGGAAAAAAAAAAAGGGTGGGGGATAACTGAAAATGGTTTCAAGTAGGAGACCTTTATACTTAGCTGGAAAAAAAATGTAGAAGAGTTTGCCTTTTAGCTTTCTTATTTTCTTCATGGCAATTTGAAAAGGAGTGATTTCCTTCTGGTGCCTTTGATTGTATAGATCTCTTCCTACTCCTGGCCCTCACGGCTCCTGCTCCTCAGCATTAATTTAGTGAGCCAGTAAGGTGAGCTGCGAATTTCTTTGATTTTTGAAGTGCAGGAGAGGTTTTGAAATTGGCTGAGTATTAGAAACAGATCTTCAAATACAAAGGATCCATCATCCTGTGGCTTATGGATAAAGCGGTCGCCATTTTCAGAGCCAAAGGAAATGGCTGAGTGTAATTGAGGAGTGAGTAAAATGACAGCCAGTTGAGGACTTCCAGGGTGGTTTTCTTTTTCTTTTTTCTTTTTTTTTTCCTTTTCTTTTCTTCCTTCCTTTCTTCCTTCTTTTCTTCCTTTCTTGCTTTGACATAGGTGTAGCTTCTACATTGGACTGTTCTCCTTTTTCTGAAGAGGCATTACTTCCTGGATTGCTACCCAGAAACACCCATTTTTCCCTTTATATGGAAGTGCACTCTGTAAGCCTGATGTATCACAGTGTTTCTGTACAAATGTTCTGGGATATATTGGGCATGGTGGCTTTTGCCTGTGGTAGCAGCACTTGGGAGGCTGAGGTAGGAGAATTCTAAGTATGAGGCTAGTCTGAGCCATATTCTGAGTTCTTGTCCAATCTGGGCCACACAGCAAGACTTTTACCTCAAAAATCCACAAACACTGATACCAAAAAAAAAAAAAAAAAAAAAAAAAAAAAAGAAAAAAGAATTCAAAATAAAGTTTTTAAAATCATGGAAGACTATATATATATATTCAACTAACAGAATTGTTTCACTAATTGCAAATGATTAAAAAATAATAATACAAGTCTTTTCATGACTTGAATACAAGTCTAATTAGGTGACACAAAAGGGATGAGAAAGTGTCATCTACTCTGTCTTTTGCTGTTATTTGTGATGCTATACTTAGTTGCAGATTAACAACAAGCCAGATAAGAAGCTATAAATGTATAAATATGTTTTGGACGTGCAGTTATGGCAACTGAATTTATGGCCATGTATTTTCAAATTATTATCTATATCTCTAAAGCCAAAATAGGAAAGCCCCAGATGAGAGCAAAGTGTAATGCTGCAAGTGTGGAAAGGCCCTGCAATGAGACCTACTGATTTTTTTTGCTACCCAAAAATAATGATAATAATAAAAAGGCAAATCTAGTAGATGTTATAGTTACCACTTAGAGCAGTGCATAAGATGCAAAAAAAAAAAAAAAAAAAAAAAAAGCAGAGCAACTCTAACGTAAAGTAAATTAATAAACATGTCAACAGTCTAAACCTTGAAATACTGTTGTCAACAAATCATGTCAGGCCCGTCTGATAACCCTTGGTCTGATACACTAGGACAATAAAACCCTCGAGGAAGCCTGTCTTCCAGTTTTGTTTGTTCCTGATACTGTTACCGTATGGGGCAAAAAAACTGATTCCTCCTCTTATTATCACAATGGAGCTCTGTCCTAGCACAGATGGTTATTAAACTGTGGTATTAATATAAGAAAAAAGGCCAAAAAACCAAAAACCCTGAAGGAAGAGGCTAGCACTCTTTGTAAAAGTCCATACATTTTCCAGGGGTATTTGATACCCAGTCACAGTGGCACGGAGCTCAGTGCCCGTCTTTGTTTGCTTGGAGACTTGTGCAGATGTGGGAAGAGAACATTCCAGATAAGAGCCTGTTTTCTAAAACCCTGAAGTCTGACAGGCCATTTGCAGGCGGTCATGGGAACAGCTGGCTTTCAGCGCGTTAATGCCAGTTTACCCTTTTCTTCCTTGAAAGTCTTTGCTTGGTTTTGATTCATAGCTGGGAAACAAGTATCTCCATTTTGTCGTAACTAATCATTTTATTTTACACAAGAAAATATTTTCTTTACAAAGAGAACCACATGACTGTAGAGAAATGACCCAAAGGCATACAGTAAAAATAACAACAACATAAAACCCCCCAAAAATATATTTTGATATTTTTCTCATTATGCCAGCACATGAAAATTAAGCATTTCACTGCTCTACTATTTAGACATATAAAGAAAGTCAAAATTGATATTGGTGATAGCTTATTAGAAAAATGCATCCATATAAAACTCTTAAAATTGCTGTGTTTTTGAAACTTTTTTTTTTTGTTAATAGAACAAAACTTTCTTTTGTCATAATCCAAAGACGGTAAGAGAGCCACATGATAAATGTCTCTTTAAGTGTCGTAGTAAAAGAAAATGACTTGTGTTCTGAGGCAGTCGACAGTTTATGCTGTTTTGGACCCATTTCCAAGCGGTGATCGAAAACAGATTACAATAACAATTATACAGTCAGAAGACGCAATATCCATTTCTGCTTTAATTGAGTGAAGGAATAATAAAAACATCATTAAGAAAAATGAGGTGGACCTGTCACACAGTGTACACATCTTTAGACTTGAAGACGATGCCGAATAACCAGAGTGCTCCTCGTCTTCTGGTGCCATTGGTTAGCTGAGATCTGCATCATCGGCTTTCCTCCTTCCCCTGGAAGTTCACAGAAAAAGCCCGTGGGAATGTGCCCGGGCACCAACCACAAGGATATGACAGTTTTCTTGAGTTCTCCCTGAGGTGTAAGTGACCCCCTCCTCCCCCTGCCGCCTTCTAACCTGTGGAGACAGATGATCCACAGAAATGACAGCTTGTTGTTCAAAAGTAAGAGCTAGTGAGGTCCCAGCCAGCTCCCTCTCCCAACATCCTCAGGTGGCTAAACTGGAGAGAGATGTTGATGCTCACCCACTCCCGCCTTTGATTCGGGATCATGGACTCCTGTGTCTTCATGTTACCAGGTTACCAGCTTGTCGCTCAGGTCGTGTGGACTGTCACTTGAACACAGAGCATCTATCTGGCTCACATTCTGAGGCCTGTGAACTATTACAGATATCCATTTGTCCTTTTTTTTTTTTTTTTTCCTTTAATTTTGAGGCTGGTTCTCAGTATGTGACCCTGGCCCTGACTGGCCTCAACCATCTACCTGCCCCTGGGCTCAGAGGAGGGCATTACCATGCCCAGCAGACGCACAATTGTTAACCTTGCTAGGCTGGCAGCTTTCAGTTCCCAGTCCACACTTGCAACAGGGGACAGCAGCAGGTAGCAGGCAACTGCCAAGATCAGTGGCTAAGTTTTCACTCCGGGTTGGGCTTGTTACTGGGAAACTCAACAGTTCTAGAAAACCTGGCAATGACAGTGGAGTCAGGGCAGCTGCCTCTTGCTGAGGGGTCTGAACCACTGAGATTGGAGGGGCCCCTAACACAGTTTCTGCCCAAGCTTGCCCTCAGGGGACTTTTTTTTTTTTTTTTGGTTAGCTGTGAAACCTTTTCTTGGGGCCATTAATTGAGAAGATCTTTCTGTGAGCCACGACATAAAGGTTTAGGATGGGTGGCATGTCCTGTGTCAGAGTGTCCAAAAGCCCCAGGCATTCACAGGGATCACCCCCTTCAAAGGGGGAATTTATATCCAATGAACCAAAATAGTCTTAACACTTTTTTTTTTTTCCATGCAGACTATTTAGTTAATAGCACCTTCATTTAATAACACCTAAATTAACCCTTTGTCAGCAAAGGTGTCTCACTTTTACATTCATATAACCTAACAGGGCTGAGCTTTAAGAGTCCTATTACTGGTTCTGCCCTTCTCTGGGCTTTACCGTTTGAACCTAAACATTAACTCTGGGTGGAACTTGGCATCGCATCTTTTTGCCTCCAAGGGAATTCTTGTCGTACAATAAAAAGTGGCATTTCTTTCATACAACCACCGTCTGCAGGTTTCCCCTCTTCTCCTGCTTTAAGGTTGTTTCTTTAATTAAAAAAAAAAAAAAAAGAAAAGAAAGAAAGAAATGATTATTTTAGGTGAGTGGAACAGCTTCCCATTAGTTCACAGTGTAAACTAGTGCATTTGATAATAATAGGAAAGGTGTGTGAAGCCGATACTGTAATGAAAATATTCTTCTCTTTCTCACTGGTTTACGAAATGGTGAAACCTCTGAGCCGGTGACTGCTGTTTAAGAAGCTGTGAGTTGTTAAGACGTTTTTATTTTATTTATGTTACCTGCAATTGTAACCCTGATGGAAAGGAAAGAATCTGAGTCTGTCTGAAACAACTGAGAGTCCCAACCTTATTTTGGAACATAGGCCTCCACTAAATTCATATGGCAATCTTTTCTGTATGTTGACCTCCATATTAGAATTGGAATTTTAGAGACCTGATCACACAAAAGTAGACATGGGAGGACATGGACTGTCTTGATACGAAAGCTTAAGGAGTCCCCAGAGTGTCAGTGCCAGCGTGCTCCATGGCACAGCAATCCCTCCGCAGACAGCAGCGGGCTGAGCCAGGTGTGCTGGACAGCAGGTCTTCGCGAGGTCGGAAGGCGCCTTCAGACAAGTTTGCACCTCTTAGATTTGGTAATATGGTATCAGGAGCCCTTTGTTGAGGGAGCACAAGGAGATGATTCTCTGGATGGCAGTCATTCCAGGTAAGGTCACTCTTCAAGAATAAATAAGGTGATTTTTCTTTTTTTCGTTTCCTGCCCCTCTCACATGAATGTCTAGGTAATTTCTCAGCAAAACTAACTCCATTTATGAGCTCATTCCCAGAGCAAGTTTGTGCCTTAAGCACATTTTTATGGTTAATTTATACTACCCCTCCCACCCCCGCCAAATGGGAGCTTACCATTGAAAGTCTGCCAGTGATCATTAGTTCCCAAGAGATTTTGGGGAGAAAGAGAATGTCGGGGACCAGTGCACCTTTAGTGAGACCATTCGTGTGGTACTTTTGGCCACCATGGAAAACCAGACTCAACTGGAATGTTCAGGATAGAAATGTAGGGGATTCCAATTAGCACAGGGTCAGGATCTCAACACACCTCTCCTCACACTGTTCCAGTGCTTAGTGGAAAACAAGCTGCAGAAAAAAAAAAAATCCCCTAGCCCTCCAATAAAAAGATTTATAGCAAAATAATTCTTGGCCCCATAATGGGACCCTTGTAGGTTTGTGTTTGATATTTGTAAGACTGAAATACAGCCCGTGTACCCAAACTAAGCGTTTATTGTAAACAAGGTACCTGCCAAGAGCTTCTATTCTGTCAAACATAATTATATTAAAGATTGACGTGGAGCTTGAAAGCAAGGTTGAGAGAGACAATTCTTTTTCACCAAGGGAGGCTTCTGAGATTCGGCTCTCTGCTTCTCTGATAGAATGGCACAGGAAACCACCTTCCTCACAGCCAGTCTCAAAAACACAGGCATGCTCTCGAGCATAGAGATCTGTTTGTCTGTCCTTCTGTTAATAAAATAGAGAAGTGAGCTTTCATTCACTGGAGCTGGGATGTGCGTTTCTCATTCATTGTCTTTCAGATCTGGCAGTCAGGGTTCTGAGACAGAGTGCTTGCTCTACCGCCCCCACCCCCCCTGCCCTGTCCTAGTGTGCCCACCAACCAGCACCTATGCTTCTAAGCTAACCCTAAGCTAAGCCTTCCTTGCTTGCTGCCGGCCTCCTTGTCTGTTGGCCATTCTGTGATATTCATGTGATAGTAGAACTCTCTGCAAATCATAGCCTCCAGGTGCAGTATGCTAAAGTCGTTCAGTGTGAGGTTAGGGATGACTTCAGAAAAGAAAAGATTTATGAATCTAGTCCTCTAGGGTTGAGATGTACAAATCTGGGCTTACTCCCAGTTTAAAATACTACCAGAGTGTTCTAGGTAGAATTGCATATTTTGTTTAGGGTGAGGATATCTCATTTTTGAATTCAGGAAATAAATCATCTTAGACTTTAGAAACACATCAGTTAAAGAAAAAAGGAATCACATTTTTTTTTTCCTTTGATCAGGTGGCAGCCTTTGGATGGCCACAGTAAGGGTGAGAATATCCTAGCACTTGGAAGGCAGAGGCAGGAGGATTACTCAAGGTTTTCTTGGGAGCAAAGTGGGGTGGGGTGGTTTACCTAGTAAGTACCAGGCCATCCAGGGCTAGAGGGTGAAAACACGTCTCAGAAAAACAAAGCAAGGAGAATTCCGTGGGTTTCATAGGCAGTTTCTCTAGTTTTAAAAGTAATCAAATTTAATATTTTCTTTTAGAATTACATAGATATAAAGAGAATGTCTCAGAACCACAGAGAGAAAAAAAAGATCTCTTCTATTTTTATTAAATAGTTGCTGTAAATTACACAGGTACATATATATTTCAAATATTGTGTCTGGGCAGTATTCCATCAGCCGCCTTTGCCTGGTCTGTGGGCCTGGCTTTATTAACTTCATCACAGTCACAGCAATAATGACTTCCGTGGCGTATGCCAGAGATCTCATTGTCCCCTGAGGAACTGCAGGGTGCACACTATGATTCTGACTTTTTGATACTCTCCGGTCTCCTTTTTTCCTTCCCTTTCTCCTCCCAGGTGCTTTCTGGAGCTTGACCCCTTTCCCCTCTTTCCTCACTCCTCTCCCCTCCCCCTCTGCTCAGGCGGTTGCTGAAGATGGGGCTGAGAGCCTGGGAAAGGGGCTGCTGGCTGGCTGTCCTTGAAGGTTCAGCTTCGTGGAACCTACATTCATTAGTTCACAGTGATGATTTCTTTTAGATTCTTGTTAAATATCCATAAATGTTTTACTGTTTGAACCCTAAACATAGTAGGATTTTCTTTTATGAGGGAGAAACCTTTTTTTTTTTTAATATAAAAACTTTACCTTTCAGTTTTCATTTGATAAAAACCTCTCCACTCTCGCGTGATTTCCTTTGAGGTTTTGCACCAGTGTGTTTGATCTCAATTTTTAATAATTTTTTTGGGTTAAACTCCCCAAAGGAAACATGCTTGTGCTATGAAATATTCCCACTAGAAATATAGGTAGTCTTGCCTTATTGAGAGTGAGTGCCTGATTCCTTTATTAATTTCTTGCTAGAAAACCTCAGTACAGTTAGCCTTTCCTTAACACTACACTGGAGAAATTAATCAAAGATTAAAAGGAAAAAAAAAAAGGTTCAAATTAGATAAAATAATATTTAGGCAGAGCTCCAAACCCGAGGTAAGAAAGCAAATGGTACAAGGACGGTTTGTATTGACTCCCTTCTTTTGAGCAGTGGGATTCTAAGTTGCGAAAAGCTTTTGCAGACAGGGTATTGTAAAGAGGCAAAGACAAATGCGCATCCTCATGAACATGTCTTAAAAATCTACCCCATTAGAAACCTGCAGAATCAACGTGTGCTTTAACAGCAGACAAGAAGCCCTGAAATTATTGAAATATGATCTAATCACTTTTAATACACCATTGAACCTTTTGATGGGCGTACTTTAACAACTGTGGGGAAGAAAAAACAAAACAAAACAAAACAAACCCAAAGACCTTTAGTTTTGAATTAAGTATCTTCCAGCAAAATACCACGGGTTTGAGCTTTTCTGTAATATCCAGACTTAAAGAAGGTGCTGCTGTCCTGTGGTGTCGGACACAGGTGGGTGGGACTGCTGACCAACTGCCTCTCCAAACCTGAACTCAGGGCGGTACCCAGAATCCACAGCAATGCCCTGTGCTGCTATAGCAGCAGTCTCTGCCGACTCTGGACACGCATGGCCCTGTGGTCTGGCGAGCTTCCTCTGCCCAAGGGAAAACCAGCTCCTGAATCTACTTGTGTCCATATTTTTTTTTTTCTAGAAAGCGCTCCCAGTTGTTGATGCTCACTACAGTGCAGAAGGGCCCTCATGATGCCGATGGCAACGTGACAGCTGGGAGACTTGAGGCCATGGGAACAGTCCACACTGCTTACTGATAGAGACAATTAATGTCTAAGTGGACTTAGCGTTTTGTTAAACCTGAACCACTGTTTATTTTGGGCGTACCATAGGTCAGGCTTGAGGTACGGTATGGCAGACTGGAGATTTGTCTGAAGGTGGGCCTCTCCCTGAGCTAGTCACAGGCCAGGTGGGCCTGTCCCTGAGCTAGCCACAGGCCAGGTGGTGCTGACATCCGGGGGGTGGGGGTGGGGGTTAGTTCCCAGGTTTCAGCTGGCCATGGCAGCTGAACCAACTGTAACTCACTCTTATTGAGGTAAGTTATCACAGCTTGCCTCCTGTGTTTCAGTGATGCCGTGGTTTCAGGCCACCTTTTCTCTGACTTGATCTTGATGGTGAATGAATTCCTGTGAGGTTAAGTGTGGAGTCATTTATACTTCATTCTACAAGCCTGACGTCAGGTTGAGGTGTGTGCTCTCTAACACTTGAGGGCAGGTCTGAAAGTGGAGTATGCGGATGCTACAGCTGGTTCTCCTTCCTGCTGTTTTGGGGCTCAGGGTGAGCCTTTGAGGAGCCAGTGTTCACTCTCTGTACCTGCCTTCCCCATGCCCCTTCTCGCACTTAATTCCTAAGGTTAGGGTCGCCTTCAGGGCCTGAAACACAATCTGAGTTTTACCACCAAGAACTCCGAGAGTAAACTCTTACCTAGTTTTCAACCCCTCACCTCTCCAAACGGTGGGAGGGTGCGGATGTGTTAAGAGGTTTTATTGTTGAAACCTTCCTTGGCGGGGAGTGTCCAATCCCTGAGTCAGGGTGGGGAGGAAACCAGACTGTTGTATTTATGGCTTTGTTTGCCTTTGGCTGTTTCTTCAGAGCTGACAGTAACCCTCCCTCTGTGGACCTCCTAGAATTTTCTGCTATCCGCCTCTATCTGAGGGACAAATGAAACCAACAGTCCAAGGTCAGGAAGGAATGCTGGACCTTGGAGCACCACCAAGGAGCCTCAAGGGCCCCAGGTTGACCAGTGAACCCTTGGGTGACTCCCCTATGCCCAAATGATACACTTCCTTTACCCCTACAATTGATGAAAATATTATTTCTACTTTTTAAGAGCACGATCTGACATTTTCCTCCAATTAAGCTTATTTGGAAGGAAATAGGAAGATAACAGTCACCCCACGCACACTGATATTCTAGTCAGTCACGGAGTGTACATGGACAGAGGTCCCATAAGATTATAGCCTGCGGTACTGTGGTAGCCGTTTTACATTTATGTGTGCATATGCCGAGGTTTGCAGAGAGACCAGGAAGGCGTCTCTGTACCTCCCTTGTGAGTGGAGGAGATGAAGAAACGACAAAGCTATTTGATAGCAAAATGTAGTGTATTTTTGAAATGTTGCCGGAGATCGAACTGTAGGCCTTAGACATGCGTGCATGCTTAGTGTTCTACCCCGGAGCTCTATCCCCACCCCTAAAGTGTCACCTCAGCTTTTTATCAATAAATCTCAGAAAATATCCACATCAGCCCCAGGGTGGGGGTGGGGGTGGGAGTATGCCCCTGCGGGGTGGGGTGGGGGGGGGGACAGTATGCAGCAGCTGGGTTTGGAATGTGGCCAGCCTTAATCTCAGAAGGGTGGGCCGAAGACAGGAGGAAAGGAGACCACAGGGCCAGGACGAGGTGCTGCTGTAGGCAAAACATAGTTGCTTATTTTTTGAAGTTTTGACTGTGGCCCCAACCAGAAGGTAAAAGATGTTCGATTTCTGTTTCTGGGTGTGGTTCGTCCTTGACTGTCAACCTTTGCTTTATTGTCATAGGGTATGAAGAAAAGGGTCTAAGTTAATGTTGGTGAGCTGCTCCTGTTCTCTCTCTCTCTGAGAGAGTCAGGAAGGAGATTATACAAATCAACACTTTGAGTTTTCTAATACGTTATAACAGGAAGATAGTCCTTTCTTTCTCCCCAGTCCTTAGAGAGCCCTGTATTGTCTGCTTTGTACATTTCTTCCATCTTTCTAGGGCTTCCTAGGGTGTAGGATTTATTTCTTATGGAGGTTGAGGACAATGGACGGTACATTGCTTCAGGTTCAGTTTATGCAAACAGCAGATGTGAGGAGCAGCTTCAGTTGCCCTGGAAACGTTTTAGGTGATAGTACAAGATAGATCAAGGCCCCAGGACCAAGGAGTGGTCCTGTGGCTACCTTCTTTCCTGAAATGGGTGGGTTAGGAAGAGCCTAGAGGGAAGGGAAGGGCAGGCCTCCTATCACCTCAGACTAGCTACTGTCATTCAGGGGCCAGTTCCGAGAAGAGGATTTGGATGGACTCAGGAGACAAAGGGGCCAGGAAGGACAGTGGAGCCTGTCCCTTGGGCATGATTTTCTTTTCCTCCTCGTCTGAAGTGCCAGAAGAACAGAGGTTCATTTTGGAAGCTCTTCAGGGTCTGGTGCTGTCCCCACAATCGGGAGTCCTCATAAATTTCTCCAATCCAGCAGCACAGGTCTCTCACAGGGCATAGCAAGTGGGGAGGGCTGTTGGCTAACAGGTTAAGTTGTCAGGTTCCTGTGGGCAGAGTCTGGAATGTTATTTTCCAAGGACAATGTGGGATTTAGGTGGGCTGAGTGGATGCTCTTCCGTGGCCATGTCATGTAGTTTATTAGCTGAGGTCAAGAATAACCTCCTTAAAAAAAAAAAAAAAAAAAAAGAATAACCTTCTTGCATGGTAAATGTAAGGGTGTCTGTGCTAAGTCCGTGATGGGCCAGATGGGAGAAGATTCTAGTTCCTCTCATTGTGCCCATGCCAGCATGGTAGGTAGCATCCCTTAAAGATGACGATGGTAAGAGGAGGTGGGAGAGCTCAGTACAGATGTAGAAGTAACAGTGCTAGGAAGCAAGCAGCTGCTGACTGTTTGCTGAGTGTAGAAGTGAGGCAAGCACATTTGACAATCTGGAGGCACACAGAGAATGTCTTTTGTTCTTAAGTCATGTAAGATCTAGAACCCAAAGGAAAGATCCTTTCCTAAGGGGGTGGGGGTGGTTGGGGCAAGAAATGCTCAGGACAGTTATGTTGTTGTCTTAGTGTCACTTGTGAGCTAACCCTGTGTAAAGAGAGCCATTGTGTTTGTTGCTGTTTGGCAGGTTGCTTGCAGTGGCGTAGTATCTGACAGAAATATAATACAAAGTGCATGTGTGATTTCTCACGGCCCCACTAAAAGAAGCCAGAGACACAGACAGCAATTTTAACAATATATTTAGTTCAGTTTATTCAAATATTATTTCTACATGCAATTCATTTGCTAAAAGAATGTTTATAATACACTTACTTTTGTTGCATTTTTTTTTTTTTTTTTGGCATGAAGTCATCAAAATTGAGTGTAATTTATACTTAACAGCACTTCTCAAGTGAAGAGGCACCACCTGAGGTGTGCTTTTTGCTTCGTGGCATGTTGAGTGCTGTCAGTTGCTCTCGTCTGTATCATAAGCCATCAAGTGGTTATTAGTCTCATTTGGTCATTCAGTGGTGGGCTATCCAGTCACGATTAGTGTAATTTTTATTTGAAGAAATACTTTTTAGTGTCATGGCCATTTCTTACTGAAAGGTATTGAAGAAGTGGGTTTTCCTCCTGCTCTGTAATATGACATTAACACTCATATTTAAACAATAAAAATAGGAAGCGTTGTTTGAGAGCTGTGTCTCACTCAGATGACCGAGCTATAACACACACATACACACTCACACACACTCATTTGCACTTTAGCTGGGAGATTTTGAGCCTTGGAGAGCTCCAGATAAGTTACCAACAGTCACTGACTCAGGCCAAGAGTGGCAGTAGCAGGATTTGACTCAAAGACCACTTGCCTCCCACCCTAGGGCTTTGCATAACATTTAGCCATCTTCCCACCTGTCTGTTCACATGGCCAATGCGGGACAGAGTCTGTAACCACGGCTCTTTATGAACTATCACAATGAACATGGCCGTTTCAGCATCATAACAGACGACAGCAGGGAAGCATGCTTCTCTAGTGGAGAGAGAGCCCTGTTTTGTGTCTGCGATGACAGAGGACAGCTTACGTCCTGCTTGCCTGAACTAGTCTCAACTTTCAGTAAATGGCTGGGGCCCAAGTGCCTGTCCTCAGATTAAACTACCTGCCCAGCTCCAGCAATTGTAAAAGGCTTAACAAGGCTTATGATCAAAAGGTCCAAAGTTCTCAACTTGATCATTTGGAAATGGGTCTGTGTTACAATAAAAGAAAAATAATGCCATAAGCTCAAATACAGGGCTAGAGATGGAGTTTTCTTTTTATTTTCTCTTTCTCTATGACCGTTTGTAAGTTGTAACTGTGTTTAGCTTTACGCTGCTGCTTTTTTAAAAATTGAAGTTACTTTATTTACTCTTCCCACTGTTAAATTGATTTTTTGAAGTATTTTATAAATTTTTCTCTCTCTTTTCTTCCTTTGCTTGGGGGTAGTAGTGGGACCACCTGAGTAATTTCTTCTTGGGGCATACATTTCTACTCATTCTTTTATGGTTTGTTTCCCTAGGGGGTGACCTGTTTTCAAAGGCTTTTTAGTTCCATGCCTTAATTTTAACTTCTATTATACTAATTTGCTATTTTTTCAATTACTTATTTTACCATTGTCATTAGTCATTGCATCAGTTTCTTTGTATCTTTTTTGTAAAAGTGGACTTTTATTATAAAACCATAATTGTTAAATCAATCAAGTATTAGTAAAAAGATTAATTTTTTTCTAGCAATGTATTATAATATGTGTGCGCCTGTGTGTGGCTCTGTGTGTGTGCTCGTGTGTATGTGTGCGTGTGTGTGTGTGTATGTGTGCGTGTGTGTGTGTGTGTGTGTGTGTGTGTGTGTGTGCATTTCCCTGTGTGTGTATATAGGTTTGAAGTTGATACTGGGTGTTTTCCTCTATCATTTTCCACCTTCCTCTTTGAGATGGGATATTCCATTGGACCAGGAGCTTGCCACTTTGTTTAAGCTGGCTAGCTAGTGAGCCCAGGATCCTCCTGGATCCTGACCCTCAAACGCTGTAGTCACAGAGACATATGCTACTGTATATGGCTTTTACATTGTGCTGGGCATCTGAACTCTGGTCCTCATTCATACAGCAAGTGCTTCATCCACTGAGCCATCCTGTTTTTTTGTTTTTTTTTGTTTTTTGTTTTTGTTAAAGTAGGTGATACCTTTAAGGGGACTGGCAGTTCTCTTGACTAGAAGGATTCACTGTCGTGCTAGCCAACAGTTGCTCCCTTCAGCCACTGAACTAAAACACTTAGGAACTAGTTCCCATATCGACGGTTACAAAACAGAAGTCTCTCACATGTTAGAGATCCCTGAGATTTTATGTTATATTTTGTATTTAACTGTACTGCACAGTTCCTTTGAAATTAATGGGACCCTTTCAGCAAGTCCCAGGCTTACTAAGGCATGGGTGAAGGATAGCTTATTGAGTAGCTAGTTTCTTTTAAAAGGCCTTATCTGTGGTCTCTAGATGTGTAGCACTCAGATGTTGACTCTAGGAACTGCACGTGGACTTTCAGCACTGAAACCTCTGTACACACAGGTATTAGTGGCGCAGCAGCTTATGGCACCGCTGGCTGCATGGCTGTGTGTGTGTGCATATGCTTAAGTCGCTAGAGCTAGAAATGAGCCTGCTTCCTTTGACAACGATTAACACCACTATGTGAGAGTTAAAAGGTCTAAATGGGGCTATTCCCTGCAGGGAAGGGCTCTCCTGCTTGGGCTGTATAAAGCTCCATTATGCTAGCCCAGGAAGGCTTTACAGTGCTTCCAGCTACAGTGTGGCCAGAAGCCATAGCAGACGTGTTCCTTCCTGTATCTGTGGAGTGATGGGCGATTCCTGGCACATAGTAGGCACAACAAGTAAATGCTATACAAATGAGTGATGGGAAGATAACGTGGGAGATATCTACCTTGTATTATTTATTATGTGTCTCAATATATCTGGGGATAATCTCCCATAAGCCAATAAATAGTAAATACGTCATAAGCTAGTGATGGTAACCAAGGCAAAGTGCACTGTATGAAGCACCACACTAAGTCATCATCTTTGCCTAAGATTTGCTCTGCCTCACTGCTACCTTGAATTTTCCTCCCCTCTGTAGTGCATAATGAGTTTGCTGTGGGGAGTAATGACGGAGTCAAGTTTGTTTCAAGTGTGGTGTGGCGAGACGTGTAGGGCTGCTGCACAGGCTTAATAATAATTACCATGGTCTTTAATGATAGCAATTCTTAATGAGTATTATTATTGTTAATAATGATATTTAATAATTATACCCAATACTTATTATCTTTAATAATAATAATTAGCACATGGGAACCAGTTGCACCATTGTATTATCTTTAGAACAAAACCCCGAATCTGTGGCCCAGGACTCTGTGCAGTGTCTGTTTCTCTCCTCTGCTCTCTAGATCACAGAGAGTTGGTCAGGAGGTATCTGGGGGCAGGGCAGGGAGGGCTTCTGGAAATCTCCCATACACTCCGTACACTGGGCCCATTCCCAGCCGTTTCCTAGAGCCCTTCTTGTCTTTATTACGGGGTGCCTATACACAGACCACCACCCTCTCCCAACCGTCCCTCCGCCTGCCCAGGCACCCTGCAGAACAAAGAAGAGACCCAGAGCCGACTCTCAGTCCATAACGTCCTAATTTGTGTGAATTACTCAGGGCAGAGTGCGTGTTTATTAGTTGTACATTGGTAAATCTTTGATCATCTTCTGACTTGCTATGTTTAGATTTAAATGCCTGTGTGGCTTTTTCTTAAAAAAAAAAAAAAAGTTTAGAAAATGTTTGGTGAATTAAACATTTTTTAAGCTTTTCACACTTTGATACAAAGCAGAGAAATATTTCAGTGACAACAGATTTCAACAGATTTTAAATAGACTAATTTGCTTTATTCTTTAGTGTAGTTTACTTTGTTTATTTAATTTTTAATCTGAAAACACTGAAAAATATTCTATCCAGGGGTAACTTTCGTCCGTGTATGAAATAATTCCAAGGAGATGAAGTTTGAATTTAGCCGACTGTTTGACATTAGTTCAACGTTAGCTGTGATTTTTATGACCCATTTTTCAGGCTAACTTGATGGGTTGCTTACTGAGATTAAAAAAAGAAAAAAAACCTAGAAGAGGACTGCTTTTGAATTTCCTGTTGACTTTCCTGTATATAACTCCTATAGCATTTCAGGCCTGGAAATCTAACAGTCCTCCCTACCGAGCACTGCAGACTAGCAGCATTGAAGTACATTTCTAGGCAAAAACAGAGCTGATGTGAAAATACTAGTGTTGTGTAGTGATAAGACAAGAGATATTAAAGCTTCTAACCTCAATCCTGGGCTGTGTACTGAGATGCCTCTGACTGGTGCAATCTACCTTTTCACCCCTGGAATTTGAGGTCTTCTGCCCTTGTCCTCAGCAGTCGGGCAGCCATATAGGGAAGATCCTCTCTCCTCACCTGCTGCCTTGCATGGGGCCCATAACTCTCAGGTGTGGTCACCCTAACCTATTCGGGGTCATAGCGGAAGAGTAGCTCTTAGAACGGTCTCTTCCCTTCTCATCCTGGGAGGCTCAGATTGCCTTGTAACGCCGTCTTCTGCCATTGGATTGTGTCCCCCCAGGTTTGATGATTCCAGTCTTCTGTGTGGTGGAGCAGTTGGATGGCTCTCTCGAGTATGACAACAGAGAAGAACACGCTGAGTTCGTCTTGGTGCGAAAAGACGTGCTTTTTAGCCAGCTGGTGGAGACAGCGCTCCTGGCCCTGGGGTACTCCCACAGCTCTGCAGCGCAGGCCCAAGGTATCATCCCTTCATCTTCCTTCCTAGCCTCCTGTGTGATCTGAGGAAGTATCCGTTCTTCCAAAAGAGGCTGGAAAAGGGTTGTTGGATGCTGCTTCTGGCACTAGGCAGGAGAAATCATGCTTGTTCTGTGAAGTATTTGACCTCAAAAGCCACCTAAATTGGCTTGTATTTCAAAGCAATTGTCGAGGTGTTTTTTTGCATTCATAATTCTGTGGGTTTTTTTTTTTTTTTTTTTTTTTTTTGCCACGTCAGCAAATTGGTGTTCTCAGGGCCAGTGCTGAGATATTTGACCCCTGACTTATCCAATTTAATATATGATTTATAAGCATATGAAATTTATTTATTTACTGCCTTGGGCTTATGGTTTCTGCAGTTTGCCATTGGGTTTTAATTAAGCAGAAATAGTGCAGTTGCATCTTATTCTTTTGTACCTTTGAAAGCTGTTTGGCAGTTTTGATGTGGTCTATTCATTAAAAAAAAAGTTTCTTTGTAATCACTCCTTCTTACCTATGTAATTAACTACTAAGGTTATATTATTATATTGGCTATAAGGGAGCTTATGTGAGTTACTCTTGTTTCTTTCCAAGGTATAGTCCGTTGTTCTCTTATGCCAAAGACTCAGCAAAACAAATAATAACATTTTTCCTCAAACCTTGAATAACGAGGGAAAAAAAAACTTGAGCCAGTAGAATTATTATCCTTGTTTTGCAGATGAGATGACTGACTCACATAGTTTCTGATAATAGTTATAAAGGTGAGAAATTCATAACCTCTCACTTTATATGCTAACTTCTCATCGTGTTTGTTTAACGTGCCTGTGGTCCCCAAGATGTCCTGCTGTGTCTCGAGGCTGGCTTCATGTCATTCCCCAGAGAGATCAGTTGGTTTCCGGGGTTCTGACTAGACGGCAAGGAGGGATCAGGTGGTCCCAGAGCTACACATGCAGAGAGGCCTGGGACGCAGGGCTCACACGTGGAGGCTTTTCCCTCTGACTCTATACACACACGTTACTGCAGTCTCAAAAGTAGACTAGTTTAAATTATAGCATAGTGCTACCAGGGTGGCCAAGCCTATATTCCCAGGTGAGTATAACCTACATGCGTGTCCTGAGCATCTCGGTACAGAAACCTGCCCTTGGCCAGGCTGGGTGCGGGGACAGCAGCTAACCTGTGGAGTCCACTGCTTTCAGAGCAGCGACTTGCTTTCTGTGTCAGGGACTCAGGGTCTGATCCCCCAGCAAACTGCAACTGAGCACGGTTGCTTTTATTTCATGTGATGTGTGCCCAGGTGAACTAAATAAAAGAACCCTTGCCCTGTCCCTATAAACTTTCACGCCATTTTAGGGATCTTTTTCTTTGACTGTAAAGGTCGTTGTATCCCACCGCTTGCATCCTGGCATGCCAGCTTCCTGTTTGACAGGACTATCTGTCTCAGTTAGCACGGCTGCTCGGTGTATCATGCGCTCACATGTGGAACACAGAGCACTAAGTGGCCAAGATTTGATTCTTGGCACATGCAGAGGAAGAGGCTCTCAGGACGTGTACACCAGGGAGCCCTGCTGACTCTCAGTGATATGCACTGAGCTCTCTGCTCTCCACCATGGGCTCGACAAGCAGTGACTATTGTTTGTCGGGGAGCATTAAAAAGGGGACAAGCCAAAAATAATTACTCACTTGCTTAATGTTTCTGAAAACTAAGGTTGAAAAAATTACATTTTACATATGTGTGTGTGTGTGTGTGTGTGTATGTATATATATATATATATATATATATTTTTTTTTTTTTTGTTAAGTTGAATCAACTCATCAAAAATGCTGTCTAACTCAATACTTTATGTTGTGGGAAGAAGAAGGTTTATTGTTATATACTCCACAGACTTACAAAAAAATATCAGAGCTTGCTTATTTTTTTTTCTTATGCTGGTGACCTGTTTTGAATAAATGGAAAAACTTGGAATTGTTCATATTTTTAAAAGATGTAGCTCTTCCTTATCATTCTGAAGATCAGGAGGTTAAATACCTCTATTATGAATAAGTGGAAAAATCTTATAATTGAATAATACTTTTTGAGTAAATATATTCATTCAGATGATTAGAAGCTGTCTGGGATAAGTGGGAAAACACAGGATTATTCATTTCTCTGAAAGGAAGAAGTAGTCCTCAATTGTCACTGAGGTGATGGGACCTCGAGTGACATGCTTTGGGAGGCAGGCTGTTCATGAGTTAGACAAACGCACAGCCAGTCTACAGAGGAGGGGGTAGGACTCAGCATGGCGTCTTGAGATTCAGGCAGTAGCTTTTACGTGTGTGGGGTTTCCCTTTTCTTTCATTTTTGTTCTGGGTTTTCCATGCTTGTATGATTCTTCCAAGGTAGGGGGTCAGGGGACTTTCTGGCCAGTACACTGGCAAAGGAGCTGCAGTGTCTTCCTGTGGTGGCAGTGAGAGGGAGACAGGGCCAGCAGGGAGACTGTGTTGCTTGTACCTTTAAAAACAGATTGGTGCTTTTGAAAAGGGATTTTTCGTTTTGACATGACCAGAGAATATGCTCAGCAACTGACTTGGAAGAGCAGTTCAAAGGCCTGTAAAAGAGCAAATCTGCAGCGTGCTTTGGAGTGACGCTCAAGTCCCAGTCAGGGTGTGTGTACCCATCAAGTCCCAGTCAGTCAGGGTGTGTGTACCCATCAAGTTCCAGTCAGTCAGGATGTGTGTACCCATCAAGTCCCAGTCAGGGTGTGTGTACCCATCAAGTCCCAGTCAGTCAGGGTGTGTGTACCCATCAAGTCCCAGTCAGTCAGGATGTGTGTACCCATCAAGTTCCAGTCAGTCAGGATGTGTGTACCCATCAAGTCCCAGTCAGGGTGTGTGTACCCATCAAGTCCCAGTCAGTCAGGGTGTGTGTACCCATCAAGTCCCAGTCAGGGTGTGTACCCATCAAGTCCCAGTCAGTCAGGGTGTGTGTACCCATCAAGTCCCAGTCAGGGTGTGTGTACCCATCAAGTCCCAATACCCAGGACTTCACAAATGCTTCTCCAAGCAGGAGCTTGTCAGTTTCTTTCTCTGAGAAGGTATTCCCTCCAGGTGAGCTGCAAAGATTTTTATTTATTTGCTTCTAAAGGGTAATGGAAATTCCACTAAAATAGAGTCCAGGCTTTCCCCAGGCCATGTTCACAAAATATTTAAATGCTGGATATTGGCACTAGAGAAAAAGGCACCAGAAACTGTCATAGATTACAGGGACATGTTTTTTTTTTAATTTTTAAAATTAATTTATTCTTGTTACATCTCAATGGTTATCCCATCCCTTGTATCCTTCCATTCTTCCCTCCCTCCCATTTTCCCATTATTCCCCTCCGCTATGACTGTTCCTGAGGGGGATTACCTCCCCCTGTATATGCTCATAGGGTATCAAGTCTCTTCTTGGTAACCTGCTGTCCTTCCTCTGAGTGCCACCAGGTCTCCCCCTCCAGGGGACATGGTCAAATGTGAGGCACCAGAGTACGTGAGAAAGTCATATCCCACTCTCCATTCAACTGTGGAGAATGTTCTGACCATTGGCTAGATCTGGGTAGGGGTTTAAAGTTTACCGCTTGTATTGAGGGCCATGTTTTAACTGACTTCTACCTTCCACTTACCAGCACACACACACACACACACACACACACACACACACACGCACACGCACACACACCACACACCACACACACACCACACACACACACACACACGCACGCACACGCACACACACCACACACACACACCACACACACACACACACATACACACACACAGACACACACATACACACACACAGACACACACACATACACCCCACTGTGTAAGAGGCAGGGCTCATCCAGTCTGCTATTGTACATAAAAAACTGAGTTGGTAGGCAGAGGCCTATTGAGCAGTGCACACTTGCACTGTCTGACAGACTGTGAGCCTGTGCCTCAGCATCAAAGCTCTTAGAGTAACTGAAGAGAGGGCTGTGGCGACCCCTTTTCCCTCATCTTAAACTCACCACTCTCTTTATTCTTTTCTTTTTAACCTTTCAACTTTGTCCCATGAGGCTTCCTGTAGCATCCGTACAGTTCCCACTCTATGCAAAGATAATTCAGTCACTGGTCATGCAGCAGCCCTGTTTGCCGACAGGATGGCTTTGGGTGGAGACAGCTACTGTGGCAAGATGACGTTCCGTTGTGCATAGCTGACTTAATGCGCCAATGGTCATTTTATCTATAGTGCCCTTCTGTAGGTAATTTTCAAAACAAATTTGATTTAAAATTATTTTATGCATTTGAGTGTTTTTGCCTACATTGTGTGTGCATCCACCACATGCATGCTAGGTACCTGCAGAAGTCAGAAGAGCTGTCAGACTCCTTGGAACTGGAGTTAGGGATGTTGTAAACCACCATGTGGGTGCTGGGCACTGGCCCCAGGTCCTGGATTAGAGGAGCAAGCACTTCTAACTGCTGAGCTATCTCTCCAACCTCTAAGTTGTATTTCTGACTGGTGGGTCTTATTTAAATACAAATACGCTAAGCAGTAAGTAAGCAAAAGTCTTTCTTGGCCGATTGTTTTTGTGGTCAAGGGTAGGTTTAAGGAGAGCTGTACTAATCATTGTTTTTTTATTTATCTTGCAATCATTACATTTGTAAAGTAATTTGAAATGATTTATTTTTTTTTTTAATGGCATAGAAGAATTTATTTAGTAAATGTTACGTGACTGTGACTTAAGCATGGTGCCAAGTAGCCTCAATTATATAAAATTTCACATATGTGCAGAGAAGAAAGACAAATGAAGTACATTAACTGTAAATGGTGTGGGTTTAAGATTATGTAGGATTCCTTTTTCTTCTAAATGAGAACAAAAGTAAGGATAAAATTCTACTTCCTTCTCAGATTCTCTGAGTAGGAAGTTGTTACCTCCATACTCTCGTTTGGTTAAGCAGTTCTTTGTTCCTTCTGTTTTTGTAAATGCGGGCACTCACAGCTCATCAGGTACAACCCCCACTGTCCCTCCAGTGGAAGGCTAGCAAAGAAGCTGCAGGCTGTTTGTGCCTTTGCGGGCAAGGCGCGATTTCTTAGCTTGCTGGTGCTCAGAGCAGTTGAGCCCTACTCTGCCAGAGGCTGCTCCAAGCTGCGCTGTTCTGCGTGTCCTGGCTTATTCAGTCAGCACAGCAGCCCTTGGAAGGTGTTTCCCATTTTACCAGAGAGGAAACTGAGACAAAGGCAGAGTGGACAGTCACTTTCCCTAGGGCCCAGACTGATGACAGGACCAGGACCTGAGGTAGAAAGCCTGTTGACAGGCCTGCAGAGTTGGGGTACTTCACCCCAGAGGGAGGAAGCCGATGCTCAGCAGTTTGAGAGTTGGGCTAGAGGCTTTCTCACTAGCATCTTCTCTCAACTGTTTGCCAGAAGCACCTTTTACATAGTGTGTGTCCCAGACACATGATGATTATATGTGCTTGCCCATGCTAATTAGCATGAAGGGTTTGTTTCCCTGAAAAGACATGCAGATGCTCTTCCAAAGCAGTGGATATAGGCTTTATTACAAATGGACAAACATCCAGACCCCGCAGGGTTTTTTTTTGTTTGTTTGTTATTTTTTTATTTTTGGTTTTTTGAGACACACTTTCTCTGTGAATGTAGCCCTGGCTGTCCTAGAACTCACATTGTAGTCCAGACTGGCCTTGAACTCAGAAAACCGCCTGCCTCTTGTCTCCCATGTGCTGGGATTAAAGGCGTGTACCACCACGCCCAGCTGTTTTATTTGTTTGTTTGTTTTTGGTTTTAGACAAGATCTGCCTCTATTCCAGGCTAGCCTCCAACTCTCAGCAATCTTTTGCCTCAAGTTCCTGGGTGCTGGGGTTTACAGGTATGTCCACCCCTCTGTCCTACAGACTTCTAAAGCTAAATAAAGGGCATGGCTGTTTCAATAAATACTTTCCTGAGGTCAACTTGATATCATCCTGATATGAACATAAAGCATGTTTTTGTTTGTTTTTGTTTTTGAGACAAGGTTTCTCTGTGTAGCCTTGGCTGTCCTGGACTCACTTTGTAGACCAGGCTGGCCTCAAACTCACAGAGATCCACCTGCCTCTGCCTGGGTGTGCCACCACACCCAGCTCTTTTTTTTTTTTTTTTTTTTTTACCAGCTCTGACCTACATTAATACCTTTTCTTTCCCCTTCCTTCCTTCCTTATTTTGAGTTTTTGAGACAGGGTTTGTCTGTGTTGCCCTGCCTGTCCTGGCACTCTTTCTGTAGACTAAGTTGCCAACTTTGAACTCAGAGATTCACCTGGCTCTCTAGTCAGCTTTTGGAACTAAAGGGATGGGGGAAAGGCTATTTTCAATGAGCTTACATTTTGTGGCTTAATTATACATAAGAAATTAAACATGTATAACTTTGTAGTTGATTTTGACCATCTGAGCTCAGATATATACCATGCTAAGAATGAGAAGATATAAATATATGAACAATTTACTTATTTTAAAATCAATTTTATTTTATTAATATTACAATATTAATTTAATTTATTTATGTTTTGTGCTTCATTAACTTCTTAAAATGTGCAAGAGTTCCTTGCTGTCTGTTGTTGGAAGTCTTGGCAAGGTGGGGCACAGGCGTTAAGTGTCCTAAGAGAGTACCCCATTTGCCAGTTCTTACTCTGTTTTTTTTTTTTTTTTTTGTAAATTAATTTTTTTTTATTAATTTATTCTTGTTACATCTCAATGTTTGTCCCATCCCTTGTACTCTGTTTTCATGGGCTCTCTCTAGGGCTTTGGTTTTCAGTGTGGCAAAGCTCTTCCTGCCTTTTGTCTGACACTCAGTCACTAGCAGTCAGTTAGAAGAATAAATGAAAGAAACAGTCTGAGTATTACCTGTGAGCCTGGGGAGATGTGTATGTCTTTGGAGGGTTAGCATGCTTGCTCCAGTGGGCGCATCTGTGGAAGCTGGGAACCCTTCTTTTCCCTTATAAAGGACCTGTAGCGCCCAGTACAATGTGAGACCCACAGTTCAGTGCATTTGCTAAATTGATGAAAACAGGTTTTGTTTTTATTTGGTTTTAATTTTTACATCTACTTATTCATGTGTGTGTGTGTTCATGCCATAGTGCATGAATGCCGGTCAGAGGACAGCTGTCAAGAATGGATTCTCTCCTTCTGCCTCGTGGGTTATGAATCAAATTCAGGTTGTCTGACTTGGTGGCAGGTGCCCCTGCCCTCTCTCCCGGAGCCGTCTCACGGCCTCCAACATGGCTTTTGAATTTTTGTATTTCACGAAATTTTTATCCACAAAGGATTTTTTTTTTGTCTCTAGTGTGTTCTGAAGTCAGTTTCATTCATGATTTAGCTGTTATTTTAGAGTCAGCAGTGGAATGTGGTCAGGCTTTGTCGATGAGCCTGTGCTGAGCTGTCCAACTCATGAGTCATGCACTTCTATGAGTGATATAGGCTTGATATTTCAACTAAATCCTTTTGATTATATGGGCTTTCCTATACACTTACATTAAAGACATCCCAGAACTTTCATTTGTTGCCTTGACTCAGAGTCTCTCTCCTCTCTCTTCATCCCTATCTCTGTGTCTGTCTCTGTCTTTCTCTTCTCCTGTCTTGCTTGCTAAACTGAATACAAACTCTGACCCTGAAATATCTTCAAACACAGTAATTTCAAGAGAGCAGCTTGTCTCATTCATAACCCAGAGAAGGATTCAGAAGTTCACACCTTTTCTGAGGGAGAATGTTAAGAGACATGTGGTTTAGATCTGAAAGGTCTCCCTGCCCTGGAGTTTGGCATCTCCCCGCCGAAGCGCTCCCCTCCTGTCCTGCTTCCTCAGTGTCTTTCTTGCCTGTTTTTTTTTTTTTTTTCTCTTCCATTTTTTTTTCTTTAATCAAGCTCTTATGTTTGAGGGATTTTTTTTTTAACTGTTTTTTTTTTTTCACCTTTATAAGGACATATTGAAAAAGGTCCATATTTAAAAGCTCTTGGAGCAAATTTTTAACAAATGAGCTTCTTTAAAAAAAAAATAAATCTAGCCAGGAGGTGGTGGCACATGCCTGTAATCCCAGCACTTGGGAGGCAGAGGCAGGCAGGATTGCTGTGAGTTCGAGGCCAGCCTGGTCTACAAAGTTAGTCCAGGGTAGCCAAGGCTACACAGAGAAACCCTGTCTTGAGAAATCAAAGGAAAAAAAAAAATCTGTCCCCAAAATAACAGAAAAAGGTACCACAGATTACCTTAGCCCTCCTCAGAGGTGACATTGGCTGGATGGCACCTCCCTCCTTTTAAACAGACCCTTCCAGCTGCGCTGCCTCTCCTACTGTGTAACAATGAGTTTTCACGCACGTGTGCATCTCTGTGTTCACATGCACATGACAAAGCCTGGAACACTCCCTGTGACTAAATGCCACGGGGAAAATAGCATTATCTTATTAGCC
The DNA here is from genome assembly GCF_903995435.1 of Acomys russatus. Lineage (NCBI taxonomy): Eukaryota > Metazoa > Chordata > Mammalia > Rodentia > Muridae > Acomys > Acomys russatus. The sequence continues at coordinate 11,154,369 of NC_067148.1, read as the reverse complement.
TGTCCACCGTATAGTTAAGATTAAATATCTAATATAAATATTTGTGGCTTTGTAGCCCTATTTATTATTTTGTCATAATCTGTGCTATTTTGACTATGTGAATATATAATTACAGCTCATGTGAAAAAAATCAGCTGATAAAAATACTGTCTACATGTAGCTTTGGATAGGATGGGACTGTCTAATTTAGGATGCCTAGCAGGTTTATTAGACAGTACCTGGTAAAACCACTGAGGGTGATGTTAGCTCAGTCCTTGCACTGCCAAAAGGAGCAGTGGTGGTACATACCTGTAAACCCAGGCCTTGGGAGGTAGAGGCTGAAGGTTCAGAAATTCAGGGTCATCCAACTGTGTGGAGAGATCAAGGCCAGCATGGGAGACATGAGACACTGTCACTATAACAAACCATTGAGGACAGAGAGTACAGGGGTGATTTCAGTTTTCCTCTGACCTTACAATTTCCATTTGAATATATATATATATATATATATTTTTTTTTAAATCAAGCCATGTATGGTAGCCCAGTGCATGTAATCCTTACACCCAGTAAGTGCATGCATGACTGTAGTTTAACTTGGCTTCATAGCAGGAGAGACCCATGGCCAGGAGGAGGCTGATCATGTGACTTCTGTGCTCTGCTGCTTGTGTGAAATGATTCCGATGACCTAGGTGGAACACACTGGCCCTCAAAGACAGGCAGCTTTGCTTCTGTACTTAGATGGCTGACTGGCTTTTATTTATTCGTCCTTTATAACTTAGCATATCATTCACTTCTTATTGCATACTTTGCAGTGTTTCGTGAGCATATCTGGCTGTGCTGGGTTATAAAGTGTGAACGCCGCAGTTCTTGGTGATAACTCTAGCATGACTTATTCTCTCTTTCATTTTCACTCTGTTGTAAAGTGTAACCTTATATGATTTCAAATACAAGGCCGAGTCGCTTGCTGAGGGTGGAGGTCTGTCTGTGCTCTTAAGATGCGGTGCAGACCCCGCTGGGGAGCTCATTATTCACGAATGCACTTACATAGGCGTTCACAATGCTGCCTCGTCCTAGCCATCAGCGCGGGACTCTGTCTTTGTTTCTACATCATCATTTTCGAGCTCTAAGTAAAGCGCATTTGATATTCATGTTGGATTTTGTAATCTTAAAATATCTTTTAAAAACTCCCTCCATATTTTTTTCTTCACTTTTCAAAGAGGGTTGTCATGTCTGAAGCCTCACGGTGTCTGTTAATTCTATGTGAAACTGTGAGATTTCAGCATTGCAGGTCTTGTTCCGTGTTATGCATCTACACCGTGTCCAGCATTTCTGGACATTTCTGTATTTTCATGGCATCTCAATTCCACTGTTGTTCCATTGTCCGTATAGTATCAGGAAGTTGTGACTTGCTCTTTGCTTTGTTCAGCTCAGCAGTATG